>NC_139549.1:9320588-9992846 GCF_965153285.1 Podarcis tiliguerta
CGAATCCCTGCAATGGGGTGAGCTCCTGTTGCTCGGTCCCTGCTCCTGCCAACCTAGCAGTTTGAAAGCACGCCAAAAAGTGCATGTAGATAAATAGGTATCACTCTGGCAGGAAGGTAAACGGCGTTTCCGTGCGCTGCTCTGGTTCGCCAGAAGCGGCTTAGTCATGCTGGCCACATGACCCGGAAGCTGTACGCCGGCTCCCTCGGCCAATAAAGCGAGATGAGTGCCGCAACCCCAGAGTCGGTCACGACTGGACCTAATGGTCAGGGGTCCCTTTACCTTTAAGGTGCTACTGGAAGGATTTTTCAAAATTTTGTTTCAACTACGGCAGACCAACACCCGCAACTAGAACATGGGGACATCCAATGAACGTTGGAAGATTCCAGACAGGTCAAAGGAAGTCCTTATTCACATAGTTGAACTATGGAACTCACCGCCACAAGAGGCAGGGATAGCCACCAATTTGGACGGCTTTAAAAGGGAGCTAGGCAAATACACAGAGAAGGCTATTAATGCCTGCTAGCAACAATGGCTAGGATCTCCCTATGTCCTCCCCTCCACAGTCAGAGGCTGTAATGTTTCTGAATCCTAGCTGCTGGGAAACACAGACGGGGCAAGCAGCTCCTGAACCCGGGTCCCGCTTGTGGGCTTCCTGTTGGGACATCGGGTTGGCCACTGGGAGAAGAGGATGCTGGACAAGATGGGCCTTTGACGGTCAAAGTTTGACCTGATCCTTCTGGGCCATGGGTAGGCAAACTAAGGCCCGGGGCCAGATCCGGCCCAATCGCCTTCTAAATCCGGCCCGCGGACGGTCCGGGAATCAGTGTGTTTTTACATGAGTAGAATGTGTGCTTTTCTTTAAAATGCATCTCTGGGTTATTTGTGGGGCATAGGAATTCATTTATTTACCGTATTTTTTGCTCTATAAGACTCACTTTTTCCCTTCTAAAAAGTAAGGGGAAATGTGTGTGTGTCTTATGGAGCGAATGCAGGCTGCGCAGCTATCCCAGAAGCCAGAACAGCAAGTGGGATTGCTGCTTTCACTGCGCAGCGATACCTCTTGCTGTTCTGGCTTCTGAGATTCAAAATATTTTTTTTCTTGTTCTCCTCCTCCAAAAACTAGGTGCGTCTTGTGGTCTGGTGCGTCTTATAGAGCAAAAAATACGGTATTTTTTTTTTCAAAATATAGTCCGGCCAGCCACAAGGTATGAAGGACAGTGGACCGGCCCCCTGCTGAAAAAGTTTGCTGACCCCTGTTCTGGACTCCTCTTCTGAAATGCATCCCTGACCAACAGCAGAGCACTCTGCGCTGAAATCTCCGGGCATCTTTTTCTTAAAAGGAGGAGGAAATTGCCAACGAGGCAAATTCTCCTCCTTTTCCCCTGGCTCCCACCAGTATCAAAAACGCCGTGTCTTGGGTTACAGGGGCCTGAGAAAAACCGGGAAGGGAAGCCGAGCCTAGCAGAGCGGAAGAAAGCAGATGTTTTGCACAGGGCGAGGAGGTGGGATTAGCACCCTCCGCAGCTGCCGGGTTCATGCTTAGTTACACGAAGCCGATTTCTCTCTGTGTACTCAGGGTGAAAGGGCAGCTGGGAGCGGCTGTGTATTGTCACAGCAGCAGCAGGAGGCCATCTGTGCAATAGCGTGCAAGCCATCCCAGCTTCAGGCCAGATCATAGGCTCCTGGCCACACCAGGCTCTGCTAGATGCAGCTGCGTCGTACACCCTCTGAACCACTCACAGAATCGTAGAGTTGGAAGGGGCCACCAGGGTCATCTAGTCCAGCCCCAGGCCATTCAGGAATCTTTTTTGCCCAACATCAGGCTCAAACCCCTGACGCTGAGATTAAGAGTCCCATGCTCTTACCGACTGAGCTGCTCCAGGGATTTAAAGTCTCCTACACAACTTCAAGGGAAACTGACATAACTTGAAAGTAATCAGGGGCCAAGCAATATATACCATATTTTTCCGTCTATAAGACGCCCCCATGTATAAGACGCCCCCTATTTAGGGGGACTCAGATTTAAGAAAATGGGGAGAGATGGCCCAGAGTATAAGACGCCCCCTAATTTTTTGCATTATTTTTTTAGGGGGGAAACTTGGTCTTATACACAGAAAAATGCGGTATACAGTGGTACCTCGGGTGACATACGCTTCAGGTTACAGATGCTTCAGGTTACAGACTCTGCTAACCCAGAAATATTAACTCGGGTTAAGAACTTTGCTTCAGGATGAGAACAGAAATTGTGCTCCGGCGCCGTGGCGGCAGCAGGAGGCCCCATTAGCTAAAGTGGTGCTTCAGGTTAAGAACAGTTTCAGGTTAAGAACAGACCTCCAGAACGAATTAAGTTCTTAACCCGAGCTACCACTGTATATTACTTTGCCGGACAGTGTTAGGATTTTTATGACTTTTGTTAATGATAAAACTAATGATTTATCTCCTTCACATTATATGAGGGTTTGGGTGCCTTGCAGGAAACTGCTCTTTTGACAGATCTTATGTATCTCGGTACGTGTTATTCCAAAACTGCTGTTTCTTATACCTCGCCACCCACGCCTAGAGCACAGCCGACTTCCCATCCCCGCAGGTAAATCGCCCACGGGGGTCCATCAAAGGAACACTGTTTTATGAGTCGCCCTGACAGCTCGTTCAGTAATCAAGGCAGCCCCATTCACAGCAGTGCTAAACAAAGCTGTCCCCATGCTACAATTGTATGACACACCCTTTTGAGGGCCGCATTCCCTCCTGGGCAGCCTTCCGGGGGCCGAGAGGCATATGACAGTGGTGGGTGGGGCCAGAGGGAAAAAGTGGGTGGAGCAACTAATGGAGAACCAGTGTGGTGTACTGGTTAAGAGCGGTAGACTCGTAATCCGGTGAACTGGGTTCGCTTCCCTGGTCCTCCACATGCAGCTGCTGGATGATGACCTTGGGCCAGTCACACTTCTCTGAAGTCTCTCAGCCCCATTCACCTCACAGAGTGTTTGTTGTGGGGGAGGAAGGGAAAGGAGATTGTTAGCCGCTCTGAGACTCCTTCGGGTAGCAATAAAGCGGGATATCAAATCCAAACTCTTCTTCCTCTTCAGGGAGAGACCTGAGGGTCAGGCAGGGAGGTCTCAAGGTCTGTATTTGGCCCCAGGGTGTTGGCTCCCCACCCCTGATTTCCAGATTCTTTAAGCTGAGGGGACAGGGGACTGCCCCACTGAGACTTTCTGTACGCAGATCTAAGGTATCTTGGTTCTCAAACTTAATCTGTTCCAAAACCAAAGCACTCCAAAACCAAGGTTCGCTTTCCCATAGAAAGTAACGCAAAATGAATTAATCTGTTCCAGACTTTAAAAACAACCCCTAAAACAGAAATTTAACATGAATTTTACTACCTCTACAGTGGTACCTCAGGTTAAGTACTTAATTCGTTCCGGAGGTCCGTACTTAACCTGAAGCACCACTTTAGCTAATGGGGCCTCTCGCTGCCGCCGCACCACCGGAGCACAATTTCTGTTCTCATCCTGAAGCAAAGTTCTTAACCTGAAGCACTATTTCTGGGTTAGCGGAGTCTGTAACCTGAAGCGTATGTAACCTGAGGTACCACTGTATTGTTGTTCTGTTAGTGGTTCTCTTGGCTTTGCAGTCACATAATCAATCAATCAGTAGCTGAACTGGGTTCTACTCAGTCACAAAAACAAATTAACCGAAAAAGCCGCAAAAACAAAAAAGCAAAAACAAAAGCACCAAATACAAGCTCCAAATATCTAATCGGAAACGGGGGACTCAAATTAGAAATGGAACCTTCAGACAGGAAGAGGAACACTCTAATCGGAAGCAGAATACTAAAAACGGAGCAGGTTCAGCTTCCGAAAAAAAGTTTGCAAACCAGAACTGTCACTTCCGGGTTTGCTCTGTTCAGGTTCCAAGTTGTTCGAGAATTAAGCTGTTTGGAAACCAAGGTACCACTGTCGAGAGAGAGAAAGACCACCCTAAGTGTCAGAAGCGAGCCAGCAATAAACCACATGGAGTAAGTGAAGACAACTCTTGATTAGAAGAAACAAGGTCTGCTCAAGAGCGCCTGACCTAATAAGCACAGCAATTTTTCTCGGTGGGTCTTGCCCCTACGATGCAGTTATGGAGGCTGAAGATCCACTCCCCCCTTCCCACAGCTGCCTCAATCTACTCCTTCCCCGGTCCTTCACAAGCAATCTGAGACTATGCCGGCACACCTGCCTTTGCTCCTCCCACTTCATACCGCCCCTTGTCCTGGGAGACGGGGTGAGAAACCCATGTTTCTTCGCCAGCCGGACTCATATCTGCCTCTTGGCCTCTCTCCTGCTACTGCTTCTGCTTCTGGCCTTCTCTCTGCCACAGATTCTCCCTGCTCACTAAACCCTGTTACCTCTTTAAAGGTAAAGGTAAAGGTACCCCTGCCCGTATGGGCCAGTCGTGTCCGACTCTAGGGTTGTGTGCCCATCTCACTTAAGAGGCCGGGAGCCAGCGCTGTCCGCAGACACTTCCGGGTCACGTGGCCAGCATGACAAGCTGCATCTGGCGAGCCAGCGCAGCACACGGAACGCCGTTTACCTTCCCGCTGGTAAGCAGTCCCTATTTATCTATTTGCACCCGGGGGTGCTTTCGAACTGCTAGGTTGGCAGGCGCTGGGACCAAACGACGGGAGCGCACCCCGCCGCGGGGATTTGAACCGCCGACCATGCGATCAGCAAGTCCTAGGCGCTGAGGTTTTACCCACAGCGCCACCCGCGTCCCCTCTTTAGCTTCGGGCAACTCCTCCTCCCTGTCTTCTCCCTCTGACCACCTATCGTCGTCCCTGTTATATACTGAAGTTCTCACCCTGGGCCAGCAGGGGGATACTGTAGATAGTTATGCAAATGAAGGATCGAAAGTGACGTTCAGTGATTGGATAGTTTTAGAAAGTTGCTACAGTTACGTTGTTCTGGAGCTCTATATAAGCCGGCTGACTGAGCTCCTCAGTTCAGTTCTGTTCTGGCCTGTGAATAAACAAGAGCTGTTTGAAGAATCGCTGTGTCGTCTGATATGTTCTCCCACAATTTAACAGTCCCACCACCCATCCCCAAGCTCTAAGTCTTCTTCCTTTGGGGGTTCCCCAGCTGGAGCATCCCACCTCTCCTCTGCATCCAGCCAGTCCATGGTGTCGAGGGTTATCTCCGCACTCCCACCCCTACAGTCTTCCACTTCTCCATAAGGTCTTAGGACCGCTGACAGCTGCCTGACAACGGACAAATGTGCCCCCAATTCCCTCCCTCCACCCACACGGGAGCAGGCTCGCTCCAAATTGATACGGACAGCGCACTCCCAAACAGAACACGTCCCTCTAAAGAGCGCTGCAATCCGTTAACAGGCGTCAGACTAGCCCCGAGGGAGGGCTGGTGGCGGCACTGAAACAGGAGAGGCAGCCAGCATGCCCTTATTGGAAAAGCAGGTTTAGAAGGGCACAAGAGCGACTGGTATTCATTCAGAATCATTGCTGCCTCCGGCCATGCAAGCAGAACACAGCCACTGTCATGGTTGCAAGCAGAGGAATGCTGGGAGGAACGAGACGGGAAACCACCAACAGGAGAACTCAGCGCCGTCCCAAGACAGACTCCAAAATGGCACCAGGAAAGAAGGGGGCGAGGGAAGATCTACGGCAGGAACGAGGAGGAGAAGAAAGATAGGCATCAGAATCTGTTGTCCCTGCGGATCCTGCTTCCAGTTGCCTCCCTCTGCCTTATGGGTGGGCTGGTCCCAGATTAGACTGAAATCCCAGAGATGTTTAGGGAAGCTTTTAATGTTTGATGAATTACTGTATTTTAATATTTTGTTGGAAGCCGCCCAGAGTGGCTGGGGAAGCCCAGACAGATGGGCGGGGTATAAATATTATTATTATTATTATTATTATTATTATTATTATTATTTGATGGTCCTGGAGACCCTATAATTGCAAAATGCAGGCTTTATACCAGATGAGTAACTCCACATCCAGAAATATCCAATTTCTTTCTTTCTTTCTTAAAAGGATGGTTCTAGACCTCAAGATAGGCGTTTTAAAAATACATGGGCCAAAAGTTGAAATTTCAGAAGCGAGAGCCCCGAGAGAAGTAAAATAATGTATGCCAATGGGCACATGCAAATTTGAATCTATTTATTTATCAAGGGAGCTTTTACTAGATATACAAATTTGGGTTGGGTGGGTGTGCTTAATTTATTTAAAACGTTATATGCTACCTTTCCCAGATTCGTTGGCTTATGTAAAAATGCATTCTAAAAATAAAGCAATCAGCAAGACAAGCACACAGAAAACTCAGCAATGACAACAGCAAAAAGGAGTTCAGCGGACAAAATATCATTAACTCCGAGAAGCCCGAAAGACGTAGGCAAGTGTGCAGGCTCATCACAAACAAATCTCTCAAACACAATTTATTTTTGGTGTCTGACGGGCAGAAACTCAAAATTTGAAGCTTCTCTTTGCATAGAGCAGCAGCGTTCTGAGTTTCTACATCTGTTGAATGCCTACCTGCCATGAAGCAGTTGCATAAGTACAGAAACAGTGGGCCACAATTCCGTTGGAGGGCATGATGAGCCCTCCCTCTCCTTCCAGCCTTGGAGCTGTAAGAAAGGCTGTTGCCTTTGGACATCACAACAAACCACAGTTTTCTCAAAATGGGAGCAAGCCCAATTTTCACCCTGGGCCCTTTCTCTTCCCCACCTCACTGCTGGTCTGACCAGGAAAAGTTTCAAGGTTTCCTCTTCCGGTTTTGATTAACTACAGTGTGTCTTGTCACCCGAAGCAAAAAAAACAACTGTGGTTTGTCTAAAACAAGCCAACTTCAAACCACAGTTTACAAAGTCAGCTTGTTTCAAACAAACCACAGTTAAGATTGCACCCACACCCTAAACTGTGGTTAAACTGTTCAAAAATGGAGGTGAAAAGGGGGCGGGGCATGCACAAGCCCAGTAGAAGCTAGGTTCAACCCCAAAATGACAAACCACGGTTTACCATGACATCACAATGCAGCCCAGTTGCTTTGGATCCACTTGCAGTGATTCAGAGACACAGTTCCATTGCAGGATCAGTCCCCCAAAACTACCTCCCCGGCCCCAAGGCTAGAGCTGGGAAAAGGGGTGGGGGGTTCTGGATATCACCCCCAACTTTGTGCTTGATATCTGGAGGTGCAGGGGCAAAACCTCACCCCTTTTGGAGTGCCTTTTTGGCGAAAGTGTGGGGTATAAATGCTATAAATCAGGCACAGGCAAACTCAGCCCTCCAGATGTTTTGGGACTCCAACTCCCATCATCCCTAGCTAACAGGACCAGTGGTCAGGGATGATGGGAATTGTAGTCTCAAAACATCTGGAGGGCCAGAGTTTGCCTACGCCTGCAATAAATCAACAAAATAACCTTGAAATGCACAGAAATAATTGTGATTTGCAATAGGGGAAGTCTCTGTGAGATGGGGGTTGCGATGGGGAGTGTGACTCCAAAAATGGGAGTTGCCTGCACCCAACAAACACCTAGCCTGGACCCAAAGATCCCCATGAATGCTTCAGACAGAGAATCGGTTCCATCTGGCAGCGGTTCCCGTTTAACAAGCAAGGAAAACACACACAGCTGAAGGAGTAATTCCTTCTCCCATCGCTTTCCTGGCACGCTGCAGAGCTAATAAAATCTGTGGGGAAGGAGAAGATGAGCAATGGGGTCAGGGTGACCCCGGCAAGGGTGGATTTCAGAGGGAACCACTGCGTATACTCGTTTGTGGAGGGGAATGGGGTGGGTTTTCCAAGCCAAGGCCAAGCAGAATACAGAAAGAAAGAAAAACAGTGTAAATTGTTCCCCAGCTCCTCTTTCATTGCTTTTAAATATTGGCAGCTGAGGGGGCGGGGCGTAAAGGAGCCAGAGTCGAGTCGTGGCTGGACTAGGAAAGGGGTAGGGAACGTCCGGCCTACAGATCTTACTAAGCCCAACACGCCTCCTAATTTGGCCTGTGAGACTGTTTCCTGCAAAAAATAAAATAAAAGGCACCGTTCCAAAGGAGCATTGGGAAGGTTCAAGAGAGGTCCTGAATTTTGCTTTCAAAGATGGACTCGCTGATCAGTGCTGTCAACAAGCCCATCCGAAACTGTGGCGTCGCCGCACTAACAGTGAAGGGCAGGCAAGAAATCTAATAATTAATAATAAAATCCCCTCTTCCACCCAATTATCTTCGTATATATAAAAATGTCAGGTATCACCACACACTGAATTCGGACCCTCCCAACCAGCCTCTCACCCACTTTGGTTTCTGCACCGTTTGAGAGGCACTCTGCACATGTTCAGAGGCAAGGCCTAATCCACAAATGTGGGGTCTAACTTTTTTTTAAAAAGGAGGAGGAGGAGGAAATGTCTCATGGGAAAAGATGAGCCTGGCATGAAAGGTTGTGGGTTTAGTTTAGCGCCCATACCACCACCCCCCACCAAAAAAAAAAACACCAAATAAACCCAAAGCCTGACTGTGAGCACCCGATTCAAGCCTGCTGGAAGCGGGCAGGAGAACATGCAATCAGCAAAAACAAAAATGCCAGGAAGCCGTGTCAATTGCTCTGGTAACCTTGGCAACCCACAGCCAGACAGTGGCAAGGAGGAGGCCTAGTTGTCACCCATTGGGCTACACCCCCCCCCCAAAAAAAAGGATGGGATCTCAAGCCATCTGGGTCCATGGAACATTTCCTACTGATCACAAAGCATTTTGGGGAAGGGGAGAAAAGGGAAGCTCCCTCCCCCAACACATCCACACATATTGTTTTACTTTATATATTTTCACACAGATGCGAAAATCAGCTCTCTAAAGCAGGGGTAGGCAACCTAAGGCCCGGGGGCCGGATGTGGCCCAATCGCCTTCTCAATCCGGCCCAGGGAATCAGCATGTTTTTACATGAGTAAAATGTGTCCTTTTATTTAAAATGCATCTCTGGGTTATTTGTGGGGCATAGGAATTTGTTCATTCCCCCCCCCCAAAAAAAAATATAGTCCTGCCTACCACATGGTCAGGGACACGGGTGGCGCTGTGGTCTAAACCACAGAGCCTAGGGCTTGCTGATCAGAAGGTCGGCGGTTCGAATCCCCGCGACGGGGTGAGCTCCCGTTGCTCGGTCCCTGCTCCTGCCAACCTAGCAGTTCGAAAGCAGCTCAAAGTGAAAGTAGATAAATAGGTACCGCTCTGGCGGGAAAGTAAACGGCATTTCCGTGCGCTGCTTTGGTTCGCCAGAAGCGGCTTAGTCATGCTGGCCACATGACCCGGAAGCTGTACGCCGGCTACCTTGGTCAATAAAGTGAGATGAGCGCCGGAACCCCAGAGTCAGCCACGACTGGACCTAATGGTCAGGGGTTCCTTTACCTTTGCCACATGGTCTGAGGGACAGTGGACTGGCACACAGCTGAAAAAGGTTGCTGACCCCTGCTCTAAGGAAACCCCAAAATTTGAGGGAGAGACCGGGAGGATGGTGTCAATGGGCTGAGAGGAGGAGCTGCACAGCAATGCCTAAACCCCAAAGACAAACCTAATCCCCTCCCCACACTTATTGTCCGCCCTGAGACCTGCGGGTATAGGGTGGTATATAAATTTAAAAAACAATAATTGCCCCTCTGGGCTGGTCCATGTTGGGAGTTGTCAGGCCTCATTCCATTCCATTCCTTCTATGACTTGGGGTTACTTCAAGCTGCACCCACAAAACTCTTCATTTAAAGCAAGGGTGGGAAGTGGCCCTCCAAATGTTGCTGTCCCCAATTCTCATCCGCCCCAACCAGAATATTCACCAATATGGCCAATATTCACAGACTACCCGACCACAGCTTAGCCACCCTGCAACTTCAAATCTTGCAGCTGCCATTCCTCAAAAAGGGATTCCAAGGTGGCGTACAGAAAAGCGAGAATGAAACTCTTCACCGAAGCATAAAGAAGAAATGTTAATAGACTTGTTTGGCGTTTCGAAAGTCAATTCGGGGTTTCTAGTCCTTAAGAAGAGCTGGCGACAGCACCCATTTCTTCTCTAGCTAGGGAAAGCTCTCTGCAGGTGCCCCGGCTGATGTGATTTTGCTGACTGATTTATGCCACTTTTATCACACCTTACTGTGTGTGTATTTCGTTTTAATATGCCATTCCTTTCGTTCGGGGTCCCTTTGGGCTAAAAAACGGTATATAAATAAACTGTGTTAAATTAACAATAAATAAATACACAAAAATCATCACCAGCACAGGTGCCCTCCGGATGTTTTTGGACTACAAATCCCACCAGGCACTGCCAGCTGGAGAAGACTGCTGTTCTGCTGAAACCTTTCAGCGGTTCTCAACCTGTGGGTCCCCAGATGTTGTTGGACTACAACTCCCATCATCCCTGAGCTCTGGCCTTGCTAGCTAGGGGTGATGGGAGTTGTAGTTCAACAACATCTGGGGAACTCTTCAAGCAATTGGTAATTAATAATAATAATAATAATAATAATAATAATAGAGAAATCAATGTAACATCAACTCATAGGACCGCAGGGGCATTACCTGAACTTCTCGGGTGTGATAGGCAATGATGAGTCCCAGCAAGATGATGGTGGAAAGGCTTATAAGGCATTTGAGCGCCAGTGAGAACATGGAGCCCTGTCAAACCGAGAAGGAAGGGAGAGGTTAGCTGTAAAGTTCAAAGCAACACACACACACACACAATAACCTTGCAGAGCAGGCCCTTCTCCCTTTCACAGGGGGGCTTGAAGCAGCAGGGTATTTTTAGGGTGATGGATAATAGCAATAATAACAGGATTGCAAACTATACATGGTACATTCACTGAAATCCACATAACTGAGGCCGCTGTCTGCACCATACATATAAAGCAGTATCATACCACTTTAAACACAGAATCATAGAACTGTAGAGTTGGAAGAGACCCCATGGATATTATTATTATTATTATTATTACTACTACTACTACTATTACTCCGCCCATCTGGCTGGGTTTCCACAGCCACTCTGGGCAGCTCCCAACAAAATATTAAAAACACGACAAAACATCAAACATTAAAAACTTCCCTAAACATAGTTGTTTATTTCCTTGACATCTGATGGGAGGGCGGGCGCCACCACCGAGAAGGCCCTGTAACCTCACTTCTCGCTGTGAGGGAACCAGCAGAAGACCCTCAGAGCTGCACCTCAGTGTCCAGGCTGAACGATGGGGGTGGAGACTCTCCTTCATCCCATCTGGACTATTTATTAACTTGCACCATAGTCCTAACCACATCTACTCAGAAGGGAGTCCTACTGAATTCAATGGGGTTTACTCCCCGGTAAGTCGGGTGAGGACTGCAGCCTCATTTCTCAGCAACGAAGGACAGCTTGAGCTGGGGAGATGATTCTGAATGATTCTGAAACAGCAGCGGGCAGGGGGGTGGGGGCTTTACATCCTTGGGTGTTTTAATGTCAAATAAAAGTGATCCAGTCGTGTCTCCTTGTCTCCCCCTCCAAAAAAAAAAAGAATAAGCCACAAAGAAGTGCACAGGCATTTCGATTTCTTAACAAGCATTTTGTTCCATCAGTTGCTTCTGCAAGGGATGCAGTGCCTGCTGTTTCTGGAGGGCAAAATAAAGCTGGGAACGAAAATAATCACCATTTTCATTCATGCCCTCATTTACTGAGCACACATCCCTCACTGATTTTTGTTTTTTAATGGTAATTGCTTCCTCGGTGGCCCCACTACACTTTCCTGTGCACACACACTCATTAGTTTAGGATATTACTTGGGTAATAACTGTGTCCTTTCCATTTCTCCACCGTGCTTGTATTGGCTGTTGTATTCCGTCCTCCCTGCCCTTTCTCCCTCCGGCTTCTTTCATTTTACAGAAAAGGAAATAAAGATTTATTCTTTTCCAGGAGGCAAAAGCAGAATAAGCATCTAGCAGCATTTCGCTGCTGCTGCTGCTCTACTTGCCGTGAGATGCGTTTATGAGGGCTGCACTCGGCATGTGCTCAGGGGCACCTCGTTTATTATTTTTATTCATCGAAAAGCAGCTCCCTGTTAAAGGGGAAGAGAGTTGAGAGCCAGGTATAGGAGGGCTCTGCTAAATGGGGGGCCTCATCTGCTCAGAGCAAAACCCTGCAGGGACCTCGTGTTGGCAGTGGGTGTGACTAAGAAAGTGGGGTTCACAATGCACCCCGCCCATCTGGCTGGGTTTCCCCAGCCACTCTGGGCAGCTTCCACAAAGACCAAAAATACACTAAAATGTCACACATTAAAAACTTCCATGAACAGGGCTGCCTTAAGATGTCTTCTGAATGTCAGGTAGTTGTTTATCGCTTTGACATCTGATGGGAAGGCGGTCCACAAGGGCGGGCACCACTACCGAAAAGCCCCTCTGCCTGGTTCCCTGTAGCTTTGCTTCTCGCAATGAGGGAACTGCCAGAAGGCCCTCTGCGCTGGACCTCAGCGTCCGGGCAGAACAATGGGGGTGGAGACCCTCCTTCATCCCATCTGGACTATTTATACTGGGCCGAGGCCGTTTAGGGCTTTAAAGGTCAACACCGGCACTTTGAATTGTGCTCGGAAACATACTGGGAGCCAATGTAGGTCTTTCAAGGCCGGTGTTATGTGGTCTCGGCGGCTGCCCCCAGTCACCAGTCTAGCTGCCACATTCTGGATTAGTTGTAGTTTCCGAGTCACCTTTAAAGGTAGCACCATAATGAGTGCATTGCAGTAGTCCAAGCGGGAGATAACCAGAGCATGCACCACTCTGGCGAGTCAGTCCGCGGGCAGGTAGGGTCTCAGCCTGCATACCAGGTGGAGCTGGTAGACAGCTGCCCTGGATACAGAATTGACCTGCGCCTCCATGGACAGCTGTGAGTCCAAAATGACTCCCAGGCTGCGCACCTGGTCCTTCAGGGGCAGTTACCCCATTCAGGACCAGGGAGTCCTCCACACCTGCCCGCCCCGTCCCCCAAAAGCAGTACTTCTGTCTTGTCAGGATTCAACCTCAATCCATTAGCCGTCATCCATCCTCCAACAGCCTCCAGGCACTCACACAGGACCTTCACCGCCTTCACTGGTTCTGATTTGAAAGAGAGGTAGAGCTGGGTATCATCTGCATATTGATGGACACCCAGTCCAAACCCCCTCTTTATTGCTTATTCAGCTGTTTCCCAACCCACTGGGCAGCGGTGGGTGTCATGTACTGAAGTTCACACCCTGGGCCAGCAGGGGGGTACTGTAGATAGTTTTCACTCAGGTCCACATATGCAAATAAGGAATTGAAAGTGACGTTCAGTGATTGGATAGTTACAGGAAGTGGTTACTGTTGCGTTGTAGTGGAGCTCTATATAAGCAGGCTGGCTGAACCCTTCAGTTCAGTTCTGTTCTGGCCTGTGAATAAACAAGAGCTGTTTGAAGAATCGCTGTGTCGTCTGATATGTTCACCCACAACTTAACAGTGGGGATCTTAGAAAGGGGGTGGTGAACCTGTGTTATCTCCCTTCCTCCTGCAGAAATTCAACAGGGCTGACCATGGGGAGAGGTAAAACATCCCTGCTGGGTTTTCGCAGCTGTTAAAAAGGCACAGGAGCCCCGCAGGCCAAAGGACTGTTGGCAATTTCTAGAAGAGCTTAAAGGAGAGGCCCTCCAGGCAGCAGAGAACCCAAAGTTATTTCTCAGAACGATTTCCTTCTGATCCTCTCCATTACTGTCCATCGATTTCTCTCTCCCTCGTTGAGGAACAGAGGAGTTAGCCCTCCGTTGGAAAGAGCCCCTTCATTTACCAAAAAAGGCATTAAAGCCTCATTATGCTTAGTACCATCAGCAAGGAGCACACACTCCTGCCCTGACCCTCTCGAGGCTATAGATATTTCTCATCCCAGCCTAGCGCAAAACCCAATTAGTGTCTCTGGATGGATCGAAGCGACCTGAAATTAGCCACTTGTGAATCGCTCGGGGAAAGAGCAAATGGCGGCGGTTACCCCACACGCACCTGCTCATCCCAAAACTGCTTTCCTCCCCAAATCCACAGGCTGCAATCCAGAACATAGCCAATCCCCACTGAGCATAACAGCAGCCTGCTGGGTCAGGACAACAGCCCATCAAGTCTAGCCTCCTGTTCTCACAGTGGCTGGTCGAACACGCGGGGGGGGGAGGAGCCCACAAGCAAGGCCTGAGCCATAGCTGTCAACCGTCCCTTATTTGGCGGGAAAGTCCCTTATCCCAGTGCTGTGTCCTGCTGCTGTCCCTTATGGATGATGTCCCTTAAATTCCCCAGGTTTCAAAGGAAGCAGCTCCTCTCCCTCCCTCCCTGCCGGCCAGGGAGGAGGGAGGCTCCAACTGTGTTGTTTGGCTGCGTTGCTCACCCAATAAGGAGTCTAAGAACGACTGGGGGGTGGAGCTTGCATGCCTTGTGCCTATCAAATTGGCCGCGTTGCCTGGGGACTCGCCTTTGCTCAGCACTTCCCAGCGGAGAGGTGACGGTGGTTTTCCTTGCTGCATCCCCTTTGGCGGGTTGCTGCGCTGTGGGAACCACCGCTTGAGGCTTTGTTTGGCTGCTGGCTGGGCTTTCTGCCTTTGGCTCGGAGGGGCTCAAAAGTCGAACATACCTGTGCTCTGAAAATTCCTTATTTTGGCTGCTGATCCCTTATTTCCGAGGCTGCTGGTCTCTTATTTTCAAATCTGTAAGTTGACAGCTGTGGCCTGAGCGCACCAGCAACTCCCCCCACCTGCTATTCCCAGACACTTGTATTCAGGTACACATTAGCACTTCCAACAGTGGAGGCAGAATACAGCCGTGCCCACCATGATTTTGTCCAGTCCTCTTTTAAAACCATCCAAGTTGGTGGCCTTCACTCTTCTCAGAGCCAATTCCAAATTTTAACCATGTGCAGAGAAGTAGTTCCTTTCGCCTACCCTGAACCTTCCAACATTCCGCTTTATGGGAAATTCCCCTATCCACACCTCCAACCTTTCTCCTCTTCTCTAATCCATGGGTAGGCAAACTAAGGCCCGGGGGCCAGATCCAGCCCAATCGCCGTCTAAATCTGGCCCATGGATGGTCCGGGAATCAGCATGTTTTTACATGAGTAGAATGTGTGCTTTATTTAAAATGCATCTCTGGGTTATTTGTGGGGCTCAGGAATTCATTCTTTTTTTTCAAAATTCAGTGGTACCTCGGGTTACATACGCTTCAGGTTACATACGCTTCAGGTTACAGACTCCGCTAACCCAGAAATAGTACCTCAGGTTAAGAACTTTGATTCGGGATGAGAACGGAAATCGTGCTCCAGCGGCGCAGCAGAAGCAGTAGGAGGCCCTATTAGCTAAAGTGGTGCTTCAGGTTAAGTACAGTTTCAGGTTAAGAACGGACCTCCGGAACGAATTAAGTACTTAACCCGAGGTACCACTGTATAATCCGGCCCCCCACAAGGTCTGAGTGGACCAGCCCCCTGCTGAAAAAGTTTGCTGACCCCGGCTCTAATCCATAAAGCCTGCCAGTGTTAGGAACTCAGATAAGCTAGGCACCAAAGGCTCCTTAAAACCAAGGCTGCAGTTGCCGAAACATAACATCTAGTTGTCATTTTGGGGCAAGACGGCTCTAAAGCCTTATTTTTCAAATGATGGACTAGCTGTGATTGATTCTCAGCTAACATCTGGCTAGTTCAGATGTCAACCCTGAGCTAGGTTAAGAGCTTTGAGAACTTGAAGAAGAAAAGTCGCTTGATCCAGGGACAGTCCACATGTATGTTGGCCTATTCCGACCCCTTTTCTTAATTGTGATTGCTCGTGCTCAGGCTGCAGAGAAAAAGCATTCTGGTTCCTGTTATGTACTGAAGTTCTCACCCTGGGCCAGCAGGGCGATACTGTAGATAGTTATGCAAATAAGGGATCGAAAGTGACGTTCAGTGATTGGATAGTTTTAGAAAATTGTTACAGTTACATTGTACTGGAGCTCTATATAAGCAGGCTGGCTGAACCCTTCAGTTCAGTTCTGTCCTGGCCTGTGAATAAACAAGAGCTGTTTGAAGAATCGCTGTGTCGTCTGATATGTTCACCCACAACTTAACAGTTCCAGAAATTCGTTCCAATTGTGCAGATAAAATATATCGGTAACTGATAGAATTCTACATGATCGGAGTGTTAGTATGTGAGAACAGTCCAGGTCCAATGATCCCCAAAATGCACCTCAAAATGGCAGAGATGTCAGGCGCCCAGGAATCTTCACTTGTGGTCGAAAGCCAGGTGTAAAATGCACCCGGCGCCTGGCTAGTTTGAACACTGAAAGCCTCGATGTTGCTCCATCCCCTTGTTAAACAGGGGTGTCATACAGGTAGCTATGCTGGACCGCAAGGTCTGAGGTAAAATCCTCCTGCCAGAGAAATCAGGGAAAGGTTTCCTTTTTTTTATTATTATGTTAGCCTGGAATAGATTTGGACTCTCTGGCAGAGAAAAGGCAAGGAAGAAGCACAGAAATTGGGATAGAGTGGTCTCACTTAATGGTTTGGCCTTGCTGTGTTATGTTTTTGAAGATGAGAGACAAGAAAGAGACCGGAAAAAAATTGATGCTCTCTTTATTAAACGCTACCTGGATCAAATCAACTAAACATGAGCAATCAGACCATTGGCCACGGCTGCTGTGGTTGATAGGAGCTGGGAGTCTAGCCATATCCATTCAACTCAAGCCAAGTGCCTTACTCAATGAAGGAAGGTGAGGACAGGTGACCTCACCTAGGCCCGAAGTCATTCCCCCACCAAAGCAGGCTCAGAGCTTCTCAAAACTTTTCAAAATCATTTTCTCAGCAGCTAAGCATCAGAAACATTCCGCTCTGCTGTAACAAAGGTAGAGAACAGTCCATTGTTTCTCAGGCCTTTCTCATGCCTTCTGGCCTTGCTAAAGAACCACATTGCAACTTGCTTTCTGTCCGGGAACCATGCCAGAACAAGAGATTGAAACATATCTGAACACTCTGAAACCCCTTTCCTGTGAAGAGTGCCAAGAGTCCCAATAGTCCCAAGACAGCTTTCTGTTCATGCTCAGAGGACTCCTGAGGGAGGAGAAAGGAGGAGGGAACTGGAAAGGGGTATATATGTTTGTGCACATGATTGTGAACTCGTGCATGCTTTTTGTGACTTATCACACTTGCTCCTTCTACCAGTTCATGGATGGTAGAAATGAAAGCCTTTTCTCCGAAACTATTCCTTGAGTGTCTGTTGACTCCCACTTCCCTTTCCCAGGTGCAATATTTTTCCCACCCGAGGGCAAAGCCTCTTAAGGCTACATCAAGAAGCGAGCTTCGCGTCATTAATAAATTTAATAATGATTGGAATAAATTCTTAACATATACGGAAACAAATTTAGGTAATATTAAAATTACAGTAGGTGATACATAAAATCTGTGAAGTTGAGAAACAGAGAAAGAATGGAGACCGCTGAAAGATAGGATGGTTAAATAACCTAGACCGAGATGAAGGAAGTACTTTTTCTTTCTTTTCTTTTTTCCCCCTTTTTTGGCACTACTTGTATGTTATGATCTCCTTTTGGATTTTTTATGATGTATGTATGATTTGTTTGAAAACTCAATAAAAAAATTATTTAAAAAAAAAAAAGAAGCGAGCTTCGTGGATGGGCTGAAATTCGAACTGGCGTCTCCCAAATCCTACCCCAGCACTCTAACCATGTGGCATAGTGGTTCAAGAGTGTCAGTCTAGGGTGGAAAAGGGACACAGTCAAACCCACACTCAGCCATAAAGCTCACGAGGTCAGCTTGGGCCGGTCGCCATAACTTGGGCCTACCTCACAAGGCTGTTGGGGAGAACTAGTCTTGCCATTATTCCACACCTTGGGTCTGAGGATGTGAGGGAAACATCCTCAGACCCCCTCCCCATTTTTGTTTTACGTCTAGTTTCAGATCTTTCACTCAAGCAAAAGGAAGATAACAACCTCATGAAAATACAACCACTCACATGTAACTATGGGGGTTTGGGGGGGGGGTTTTGCGTGATATCTATTTTCACCTGGATTACTTTAAATGTTGCTGGACTACAGTGGCGTAGCGTGGGTTGTCAGCACCCGGGGCAAGGCAAGTAATTTACACCCCCTAACCTGTGGATTTGCGCCCCCTAACCCGTGGATTTGCGCCCCCTAACCCTAACCCCCAGATGTTGCACCCGGTGCGGCCGGCCCTCCCTGCACCCCCCACGCTACGCCACTGCTGGACTACAATTCCCATAATTCCCTGGACATTGGCCACACTGACCGGGGCCCCAAGGATCCGGTTCTAAGGCAACAAAATACAGTGGTACCTCAGGTTACAGACACTTCAGGTTACACACTCCACTAAGCCAGAAATAGTGCTTCAGGTTAAGAACTTTGCTTCAGGATAAGAACAGAAATCGGGCTCCAACAGCGCAGCGGCAGCAGGAGGCCCCATTAGCTAAAGTGGTGCTTCAGGTTAAGAACAGTTTCAGGTTAAGAACGGACCTCCGGAATGAATTAAGTACTTAACCCGAGGTACCACTGTAGCCATAATCTCTCAGCCTATCCAACCTTCCAGGGTTGTTGTGAGTTTAAAATGGAGAGGGACAGAGAACGATGTGTGCCACCTGGAGGTCCCTGTAGGAAAGTGGGATAGAAATGTAATAACAGGCAGTGTGGTGCAGTGGTTAGGTGTCGGACGACGACCTGGGAGACCAGGGTTCCAATCCCCACTCGGCCATGGAGCTCATTGGGGTCAGGGCCTTTTGGCTTATCCTACCTCACAGGGTAGGGACGTGGGTGGCGCTGTGGGTTAAAGCCTCAGTGCCTAGGACTTGCCGATCGTATGGTCGGCGGTTCGAATCCCCGCGGCAGGGTGAGCTCCCGTCGTTCGGTCCCAGCTCCTGCCCACCTAGCAGTTTGAAAGCACCTTTGGGTGCAAGTAGATAAATAGGGACCGCTTACTAGCGGGAAGGTAAACGGTGTTTCCGTGTGCTGTGCTGGTGCTGGCTCGCCAGAGCAGCTTCGTCACGCTGGCCACGTGACCCGGAAGTGTCTCCGGACAGCGCTGGCCCCCAGCCTCTTAAGTGAGATGGGCGCACAACCCTAGAGTCTGTCAAGACTGGCCCGTACGGGCAGGGGTACCTTTACCTTTTACCTTTACCTCACAGGGTTGTTGTGGGGATTAACAGAGGAGTGGGGGAGTCATGCAAGCGACCTTGAGCTCGGTACAGGTGGGATAGGCATGCAATAAATAAACAGCCTGAAGCCGCTCTTCTGCATTCAGCCCCCCTCCAAAAATAAAAACTCTGTTCCTCCCACCCCACAAAATAAAAAGGCATACCCCAGTTGGGAGACCATGGGGGCTCAAAGCAGAGCAGCGAGAGGGAGGAACTGGAAAAGGTTTCGGCACAAAATGTTGCCCATTTCAAAGAAGACGAGGACTGCAACATGCAGATTTCTAAGGATAAAGGCAAGCTGATTGGCATCCCTGCAGGGGCACTGCTGGCAAGGCGCCACCCGAGCCCAGCCCTGGTGGAAGGGAATTCTCTGCCCGCCTCTGCTCACAGCTGTTAGTTCCCCTCTTCCCCAGCCGCCCACGCAAAGGGTGCCCCTTGCCAACTCAGCTCCAATTTCCTGAACACAATAGGATTGGCCGGGGAAGGGCAGGGGGAAGGAACTGGGGCTTTTGGGGTGGGGTGGGGAGAGGCGCGGTTGCGGAGCATTATTTATAGCTCCCAGGAATCTCCAGCTCCACCGCAAAAAGCGGGAAACAAGAGGAGCGGCGTGCCGCCCTCTACTTTGAGCCAAACGGCATGGAATCGAGAGGAGAAAGCTGCCAAGCTGTCCCCTCAACTGTGGATGCTGCCCCCCACCTGCTCTGCCCTGGTTTGGCTGGCAAAGCGGGTAACGACAGCCCTGGCAGGGCAGAAAGAGATTGGTCTCATCTGCATGTGAACCAGCATCATACCACTTTGAGCAGCCATGGCTTCCCCCGCAAAGGATTCTGGGAGACGACATTTGTTAAGGGTGGTTAGAAGACCCCACTTCCCCTCATGGAGCTATAATTCCCAGAGGAGAAGGGACTGTTCCTTAAACCACTCTGGGAACTGTAGCTCTGTAAGGGAAGGAGAGAAGGTCTCCTAACTCTCAGCACCCTTAACAAACTACAGTTCCCATAATTCCTTGGGGGAAGCCATGACTGGTTATAGCACTCAGTGCTTTAAATGGATGGTGTATGTGACCATTATTACCACCACATCTGTTCGGCTGGGTCCTGTACTTGAAATTGCCTCTGTTAAGCCATATTCACACCCTCGTTTAAAGCACTATGGCAGTCATAGGCAAACTCGGCCCTCTAGTTGTTTTGGAACTCCAACTCCCATCATCCCTAGCTAACAGGGCCACTGGTCAGGGATGATGGGAGTTGTAGTCCCAAACATAGCTGTCAACGTTCTCCCTTTTTTTAAGGGGAATTCCCTTATTCCGAATAGGATTCCTCGCAAGAAAAGGGAAAAGTTGACAGCTATGGTTCCAAAACGTCTGGAGGGCCGGGTTTGCCTATGCCTGCACTATGGTATCACAGTCATGGCTTCCCCCCAAAGGATTCTGGGAAGTGTTATTCGTTAAAGGTGCTGAGAGTTCTTCAGAGGAGGCCTACGTTCCCCTCACAGAGCTACAATTCCCACCGTTCCCTGTGAAGAGGGATTGATTGTTAAACCACTCTGGGAATTGCAGCTCAGTGAGGGGGAATATGAGTCCCCGACAACTCTCAGCACCCTTAATACGAAGAAATGTGCAGGGACATCCTAAGCGATTTCTGCAAAATGAGAGTGACTGTGGCCACCTTGCAGATTTTTCCTGCTACTGAGGAATGCTGCTCCCTGTTACTATTAGACACCAACAGCATCAGTTTGTGTGTGTAAAAAAATCAATATTGTGTAATCGCCACAATCAGGATCAGCAGGAAAAAACTGATTTCCTGTGGTAAGAATACAGTTGCATGGGGTGGCTGTCTCTCTAATTTTGTGTCATGCTGCAGCCATTTTGTGTTAGGCCGTGCCCATTCCCCTATAAGCAGCTTTTTTGTGACAGGCGCCCTCAGTGCTCTCTCAAAATTCAAAATGTGTCTGTTAACTGTGCCTGAGCTTAACCATTGCACCTGGAGTACTGTGTCCAGTTCTGGGCACCACAGTTCAAGAAGGACACTGACAAACTGGAACGTGTCCAGAGGAGGGCAACCAAAATGGTCAAAGGCCTGGAAACGATGCCTTATGAGGAACGGCTAAGGGAGCTGGGCATGTTTAGCCTGGAGAAGAGGAGGTGAAGGGGTGATATGATAGCCATGTTCAAATATATAAAAGGATGTCACATAGAGGAGGGAGAAAGGTTGTTTTCTGCTGCTCCAGAGAAGCGGACACGGAGCAATGGATCCAAACTACAAGAAAGAAGATTCCACCTAAACATTAGGAAGAACTTCCTGACAGTAAGAGCTGTTTGACAGTGGAATTTGCTGCCAAGGAGTGTGGTGGAGTCTCCTTCTTTGGAGGTCTTTAAGCAGAGGCTTGACAACCATATGTCAGGAGTGCTCTGATGGGGTTTCCTGCTTGGCAGGGGGTTGGACTCGATGGCCCTTGTGGTCTCTCCCAACTCGATGATTCTATGATTCTATATCACTTCCTTGTTTACTTAGGCCTCCAGTCCTCTTCTATTGTTTCACCTGTGGTCAAACCTGTAAGACTGTAAACTCATAGGGGCAGGGCCCTGTCCTCTTGGACTCTGTATAGCACCAGACACACCCAAAATAACAATAATGTGTTCTTATTTTTGTTACAATTCCCAGAGTTCCCTGGGAAGAAGAATTGATTGTTAAACCACTCTGGGAACTGTAGTTCTGAGAGGGGAATAGGGGGGAACCTCCTAACAACCCTCAGCACCCTTGACAAACTACAACTCCCAGAATTCTTTGGGAGAAGCTATTATGTATGTTGTGAATGCGGCCTCGATGACAAGCTGGAACGTGCACAGAGAAGGGCGACCAAGACGATCTAGGGTCGAAATATGATTATGACTGTGGTATGGTTTATGAAATAATGATTTTGGAAACTGCTATATATAATTACTAAGAAATTCAGATGGAAGAGATTTGAGGAAGTCAAATAATATGTTTATGAAGATGGATTCTAATTAATTAAGTGTTATTGTAGTGAAGATTTGTTGTATTTTATCTTCTTTTTTCTCTTTCTTTTTTCTGTGTTATTCTTTTTTCTTTATTATTGTCAATCTTTTGTTATATTTATGTATGGAAAATAATAAATATAATTTTTTAAGAAAAAAGATGATCTAGGGTCTAGAAACCAAGCCTTATGAGGAACGGTTGAAGGAGCTGGGTATGTTTAGCCTGGAAAAGAGGAGACTGAGAGAGGGTTGGACTAGATGACTCTTGGGGTCCCTTCCAACTCCACAATTTTATGATTCTATGGTGATCTTTAAGCTCTATCGGATTCATCTGAGAAATTTCACACAGTGCCTACGGCCTCTCTCACTGAACAAACAAGATTAACCGTGCAGTCCTCAGTCTACTTAGAAGGAAACCGCACTGTATCCAATGGGATTTACTCCCAGGTAAAAAAACAAAGTGAGGATGACAGCTTTCAGGAGTGCTTAAGTTTTTCCTTCCAGGATCTCACTTGTCCCATCACCCCTCCTAAAAATTTCACAGTTCCTAGATTTCAGCTCTAGCTCATAACAGGCACAACAGCTACGCTCCAACCAGACCTTGGGCTGGCAAGATTTATTTACACATCAGCAGGGGAGAGAGAATAAAAGTCAGTTTGGGAGAGGGAAGGAGGAAACCTAGCTCTGACTGTTGCATCTCTGCAGTTTAATTTTGAATATCCAGAACCTCACAGGCAGAGCCTGCAGGACCCAAGGAAAGTAACCCTCCAACAGCGGCAGAACAGTTTGATAAAAACTGGTGTGTACAGTGGTACCTCGGGTTACAGGCGCTTCAGGTTACATACGCTTCAGGTTATAGAGTTCGCTAACCCAGAAATAGTACCTCAGGTTCAGAACTTTGCTTCAGGATGAGAACAGAAATCACACAGCGGCAGCAGGAGGACCCATTAGCTAAAGTGGTGCTTCAGGTTAAGAACAGTTTCAGGTTAAGAACGGACCTCCAGAACGAATTAAGTTCTTAACCCGAGGTACCACTGTAGTAGCTTTGATTCAGATGACAAACTTGAGCATCTAAACAAGCAAGCAGATACATTTCTGGATCTGTCTATTTTCATCCTGTGCTTTTTTCCATTGTTTCCTCTGTATGAAGTTTTTAAAGATTAACAAATATGTTGATAAAAATGAAACAAAAATGCACTAATGTTTTTCTAAGTAACAAAGAGAATGGTCAACTCAGTAAATCACAGAATCATACAGTTGTCGAGTTGGAAGGGACCCCAGGGGTCATCTAGTCCAACCCCCTGAAATGCAGGAATCTCAGCTAATGCAAAGGTCCACAATCTCCCAAGGGATGTTCAGTCGGAATCTCCTTTCTTGTAACCTGAATCCATTTGTTCAGGTCCTATGCTCCAGAGCAGGAGAAAGCCATCTTGTTCCATCTTCCATGTGACAGCCCTTGAGATATTTGAAGATGGCTGCCCTATCTTCTCTCAATCTCCTCTTTTCCAGGCTAAACATACCCAGCTCCTTCAACCGTTCCTCATAAGGCTTGGTTTCCAGACCCTGGAACTCCGGCAACTTAATATTTCTAGTTCCTTTTATTTTCCTTTCCTTCTCCTGAAAGCTGCTATTAAAATTCAAGGGGGGTGGGGGAGTTGAAAAAAAAGCAAAATAAGAAGGTAAGGATCTGCATAAAACAAGGGTGCCCCTGAGGATGCACAGATTACCCCGCACACGGAAGCAGGGATTTGAGGCTGGGAGCTCACACTGCTTAGCTGACTTGATCTCCATCACCTCCTTAATATATATATATTTTTAAAAAAGATATCAAGGGCTGCTCTTCCTCAGAGCTGGAAAAAGAGTGAATGCAGAATCAAGATTGGCGGGGGGGGGGGGGGGAGAGAAGGCAAGAGATATATTTAGCTACCAACTGGCATGAGAAGAAAGAAATGCTTCCCCCAGCCTAACCTTGGGACCTGCTATTGTGTTGCAACAAGGGGCAGACTCCGGATCACACCAACCCCAGAGGTGGCAAAGTGCCAGCGTCACACACATTCTTCGTGGGGTTTTGTTTTGTGTGGGTTTTTTTCCGGGTGGTGGTGGTGGTGGGGAGAAGAGTGTGAGGGTGTGTGATTTTCCTTGGCACGTCCCCAAAGAGCAGCCCTGCCTCCCCGCCAGGCTTCTCAGGCCCTGGAAAGAGTTCCCATGCCAACGTTCCCTTCCCCGCAGAGAACTTCACTCCTTCCCCCAGCCTTCTAAATGCAGACACGCAGGTACCCAAGCGAGCCTGGCAGGAGAGCGGGGAAGGTGGTGTCGAAATCAGAAGCAATCAGGGCAAGGGAGAATATCTTAGCATTCATCCCAGGGATTGGGGGGGGGCCCAGTGCCCTCGGGGGAGGCGGCTGGACTCTAGCTCCCAGCAGCCCCCAGATAGCACATGGGGTGATGGGTGCTGTAGTCCAGCAACACCTGGAGGGCTTTGGTGGCATCCTAAACACATGTCCCAACCAATCAGGGACCACATATTAAATGCACTCACAGAAGGGTGCAGTGATGTCTCCTGGACTCCAGCTCCCATCAGCATGGCCAATGGTCAAGGATGATGGGAGTTGGAGTCCAGCAACACCTGGAGGGCTTCGGAGGCATCCTAAACACATGTCCCAACCAATCAGGGACCACATATTAAATGCACTCACAGAAGGGTGCAGTGATGTCTCCTGGACTCCAGCTCCCATCAGCATGGCCAATGGTCAGGGATGATAGGAGCTGGAGTCCAGCAACACCTGGAGGGCTTCGGCGGCATCCTAAACACATGTCCCAACCAATCAGGGACCACATGTTAAATGCACTCACAGAAGGGTGCAGTGATGTCTCCTGGACTCCAGCTCCCATCAGCATGGCCAATGGTCAGGGATGATAGGAGCTGGAGTCCAGCAACACCTGGAGGGCCTCGGTGGCGTCCTAAACACATGTCCCAACCAATCAGGGACCACATGTTAAATGCACTCACAGAAGGGTGCAGTGATGTCTCCTGGACTCCAGCTCCCATCAGCATGGCCAATGGTCAGGGATGATAGGAGCTGGAGTCCAGCAACACCTGGAGGGCCTCGGTGGCGTCCTAAACACATGTCCCAACCAATCAGGGACCACATGTTAAATGCACTCACAGAAGGGTGCAGTGATGTCTCCTGGACTCCAGCTCCCATTAGCCCCCAGCCAGAATGGTCAATGGTCTGGGATTATGAGACTTGCAGCATCTGGGAGGGCCATAGTAGTGTGGTGATTCAAGTGTTGGACTTAGGGCCTGGGTGGTCAAGGTTCAAATCCCCACCTGAGCAAGAAGATCATGGGGCGACCTTGGGCCAGTCGCTCCCTCTCAGTCTAACCTACCTCACAGGGTTGTTGTGGAGACCAAGAGAGCCACATACATTGCCCTGATCTCCTTGGAGAAAATGGTGGGATATGAATGCAATTAATGTTGGAGGGGGGGGGGTCACAGTTTTCCCTAACCCTCATTTATGCCTCACTCCACAGTATCCTCACAACCCCCCCTGCAAGGCAGGGCAGTATGACTGTTGTTATAGCCATAATGCAGATAGGGCATCGAGGCAGAGAGCTTAAGGAAGGGGCGGGGAATTGAGGCAGCCACAATCCAAGGACACAGTGCGGCCTGGGGAAAATAATCAGGGTGCAATGCAGAACCAGCGAGGGGTGTGGCGTGGAGAGCCGGACAGAGAGGTCCAGGTGGACACATGCTCAATCCCACTTCCCAATCCCACCCACAACTTTGCAAGCCTGGCGCGGTGTGCTTGCTCTCTCCCTAGGCCACGATGCAGTACAGGAACAAGCAGATGAATTAATGGAGGAGAATGCGCACAGCAGCCGTGCTTTGCCGGCTGACAAACCGTCTCACACCCACCCAGCCAGGAAGGTCTATTTACTAGTTTTATTCCTTGCATTTCTCGCCACCTCTTCCTCCAAAGAGCTCAAAGGTGGTGGTGCCCTTGCTTCCCCCAGCGCTTCATCTCTGCAAGGGAAGGTAATGTGCAGAAAGAGCAGCTGCCAGATTTTATTGCCACGCAACAACCACCCTGAGAGGTAGGCGAGAAAGAGCCATTAGCCCAAGGTTGAGAAAGATTCATTCTGGCAGTCTGTCCTCAACCAAACCCACCTACCTGCCCTTTAAACTACAACCAATCAGGGGACGGCTCAGCCTCCCATTGGCTCTGGCTCCACCCACTGCCGAGCTGGCAGCCTTCCGCACTGCTACGCCCACCCCCCTTTACGCTCACAACGTCCCTGCAAGGTAGGTTGGGCCAAGAGATTGTTATTGGCGCAGATCCCCGTCCCCCAAGAGCAACATTGGCTGGGTGGGGATTTGAACCCGCATCCCAGCCGGTCCAAGTCTGGCGCTCTGACTGCCACACCGCTCTCAGTTCCCCCAGTACTGAGTTCAGCTCCAAAGAGTTTGCAAGCCCCTAGCTCCTGGACAGCTCAGTCAGTAGAGCAGGAGACTCACAATCTCAAAGTCGTGGGTTTGAGCCCCACATTCGGCAAAAGCCTCCTGCATTGCAGGGGGGTGGACTAGAAGACCCTGGTGCTCCCTTGCAATTCTGGGTGGCGCTGTGGGTTAAACCACAGAGCCTAGGGCTTGCCAATCAAAAAGTCGGCGGTTCGAATCCCCACGACGGGGTGAGCTCCCGTTGCTCGGTCCCTGCTCCTGCCAACCTAGCAGTTCAAAAGCACGTCAAAGTGCAAGTAGATAAATAGGTACCGCTCCGGTGGGAAGGTAAACAGCGTTTCCATGCGCTGCTCTGGTTCTCCAGAAGCGGCTCAGTCATGCTGGCCACATGACCCGGAAGCTGTACGCCGGCTCCCTCAGCCAATAAAGCGAGATGAGCACCACAACCCCAGAGTCGTTCACGACTGGACCTAATAGTCAGGGGTCCCTTTACCTTTATGATTCCTCTCTGAATCTGAGATTAAAAGTCCCGTGGCACAAAGGGGTTGCAATAGCCGTAAATACACGCTCCTCGGGTGTCAGAATCTTAAAGGGCACCTTCCCATTGTCTGCTCCAGACTCTTGGTGGAAAGGCAATGGGGAGGGGGATCGAAATGAAATTCAGAATGAATAGGATCTAGGGCAGGTGAATGGGTCCATTCCCTAAGGAAGTTAGATTATCCTCCACCAGGGCCAACTCAGTGATGGCTCCGACCTGGTGGAATGCTCTGTCCCATGAGACCAGGGCCCTGCAGGATTTAACTTCCTTCCGCAGGGCCTGAGCTATTCCGCCTGGCTTTCAACTTAGCCTGATCTTTTATTCCCCTTCCTTCCCTTCCCTCCCCTTCCCCTTTTTATGAAGATTACCCGCTCTGGGATCCCGCAGACAATTCTCCCCTGGTCTCCTCGCTGGCCCAGATAGGACTAATTTAGCCAGCTAGCCCTGGTGATCATCTGATGTTTACTGGATGGATTTCCCCCCTAAATTGATTTTTGAATTCTGAATTTATTTTTATACATGTTTTATACTGTATTTTATGCTGTTTTTTGTTGCATCAATTAAGTGTTTTCAATTTGTTCTTAGCCGCCCTGAGCCCGGTTTTCTGAACTGGGAAGGGCAGGGTATACCGTAAATAAAAAATTATATATTATTACCCCTAAAAACACATACAATTTCAGCCCCTTCCCTTACAAAGCAAGAAAAGAGGTCCCTGTGGGACATGACGCCCCCCCCCAATTATCTGTGTTTAGCAAGAGGCCAGGAAGAAGCAGCAAAATTAAAATTAAAAAACTAAAATTAAAATTTTCACCTGGGCCACGGATGGGAGAGTCTTTAGCCCTGCAGATTATTGGTTGGACTACATCTCCCATCATTCCTTGCCACGGCCGTGCCGGCTGCTAGGGCTGCTGGGAGTTGGAGTCCAACAGCACCTGGAGAGTTGCAGCCTCCCGAGTCCCCTGTGCACTCATATACTCAAGCCCTGCACATCAACCCTGCTGGTCAGATGCTCTCCAGCTAAAGCACCGCAGCCACTTTCTGCCCTCCCAGAAGGAAAGGCACCTTGAAATGCTGCAGAGTGTCATTGTGAAAAGAAAAGCAGCAGCATAGATATCCCCGGAGGGAGATTCCTAGAGGGGAAGCCAGGTCTCCGCCTCCACGGAGCTTACAGTGCCAAACACAAATGGGGACAGGGGCGGAACAAAGGAAGACAGGACATGCTCAGTGATGGGAGGAGCAGAGGGGACCTTTTTTCAGTCTGAGGGCCACATTGCCTGCTGGGGGCCACATGCCAGGTGTGGGCGGGGCCAGAGGACAAAGTGGGCGGGGCAACGGATGCCCATTTTTCCTTCTGTACTTCTAGCTAGTTTCTACATTTAGCTGAGATGCCTGCACTGCAGAGATTTGGACTAGATGACTAGTCTAGTTGGACTAGATGACTCTGAAGGTCCCTTCCAACGCTACGATTCTACATTCCCATGACATCTTCATCTTCCCTCCAAGGAAAACAAGATGCATTATCAGAGTTCAAGAGCACATTCCAGCCACACAGAAACATCCGTGGAGGATGCAAAGCAGAGACTTTAAACAGCGTGGATGGGGAGGGGGCCTAGGCAGGGAGGGAGTTAGAGAGGCTTCAACCCCCAAGCCTAAAATTCTCTATGCCACTACTGTGGTGTATGGAACAATTTTTCCAAACGAGCTAGTTCAGGGGGCAAAATCAATCCACCTATGTGCGGGTGGCGCTGTGGGTTAAACCACAGAGCCTAGGACTTGCAGATCAGAAGGTCAGCAGTTCGAATCCCCGCAATGGGGTGAGCTCCCGTTGCTCGGTCCCTGCTCCAGCCAACCTAGCAGTTTGAAAGCACGTCAAAGTGCAAGTAGATAAATAGGTACCACACTGGCGGGAAGGTAATCTGCGTTTCCGTGTGCTGCTCTGGTTCGCCAGAAGCGGTTTAGTCATGCTGGCCACATGACCCAGAAGCTGTACACCGGCTCCCTCGGCCAGTAAAGCGAGATGAGGGCCGCAACCCCAGAGTCGGACACGACTGGACCTAATGGTCAGGGGTCCCTTTACCTTTACCTAAATATGAACTTCCATGTCTGGTGGCAGTCTATCTCTCCATACCAGGCTCCTTAGAGGGAAGCAAACATCAAGGAATGCTCCACCACCACATCTTGCTTCCCAGTTTTGTCCAGCTGTCTGTTTTTTATATATATCCTTTGTAGGCTGCTCTTCCTCCCTAAGGAGTGGTTTAACAATCAATGCCTCTTAAGAGGGAACTGGGAATTGTAGCTCTGCAACTGGGGTTTTCCTAACAACCCTCAGCACCTTTAACAAACTGCAGTTCCCATAAGTCTTGTGGGAGGAGGGAGGGAAGCCATGACTAATTAAAGTGGCATTGTGGTGCTTGAAATGTATGGTTCAAATGTGGCATAAAACAGACAGCTGGTAACATCTGTCACCCTCCAGACGTTGTTGGACTACAACTCCCATCATCCCCAGCCAGCACTGGCCTGTCTAGATGGGAGTCAGAAGACAGCAATATTGGAAAGGGCCACTGGGTTCCTCATCCTCAGGTTGGAAAATAAGGTGACTGATTTGTGTGTGCATAACAGGAACTTATGAAATGGGAGTGGTGTCAAGGGGGTGGGTAGAAAAAGCTATTGCCTTTTCCTCCTGATATTGGAATTTGGGGAATGACCCAGTGACATTATTTGGCAGCGAGGATTCAGAATAGATCCCGCCCTCCCAAAGGATCATATGCACAAATGATATTTTAATTTATTATTATTATTATTATGAATTACACCTGTGCCGCACCTTTCCTCCCAAGGAGCTCAAGGCACCTTACGTTGTTCCCCTCCACCCCATTTTATTCTCACAACAACCCTGGGAGGCAGGCTAGGCTGAGAGTAAGCGATTGGCTCAAGGTCACCCCCTAAGCTTCACGGCTGGGTGCGGATTCGAATCCTGCTCTCCCAGGTCTGAGTCTGACATGCTAAGCTCACTTGTATCTATATGATTTATGAGCAATTGTTCTTACTGTTTTAAGATGGGTGTTATCTACAAAATTAAGACTGTCTTTAAAATACACTAATATTTTAACTGTTTTTAAACACATGCAGCTGTTTGATATATGCTTTCATGGTATTGCAAAAGGCATTGGGATGCCCGCTGGGAAATTATTTGTAAACGAAATTAGCGATAAATACGTTTTAATATTATGTCAATTATTGGTACCAGTATCTAGCTGTCCACGCAATTGAGGACCATTATTCTTTAAACATTCGTTCCTCCACCACCACGGATGGAGCACCTGTGGCGGAATTCCAGCTCCCATCACTCATGACCAATCCATCGGGAGTCCAGCAACATACAGAGTGCTTTGAGTTTCTCCATCTCCACAATCAATGAGCTGAAACAGGGGAGTTTTCGGCACAGAGTTCACCTCTGGAACTCAATGCCACAGGGCAGCACAGGCTAACTGGGCTCAGATAGGGAGCCAAGAGTCCCCAAGGGGAAGGCAGCTCCGAAGAAATAAAAGCTCTCAGCAGATACCAAGCCAGAGCAACACCCTTAATTCTGCCCCCCACAGTCCTGGTACCCATGAAGCTCAAATGTCAGGTTAGAGGGACCCCTAAACAAGGGTTTGAGGAGTTATTTCATCCCCAAAGCCCTTTAATTCCTGCATAAATCTAGTGGAGGAAAAGGTGTGCCCTACTGAGAGCAACATGTTAGATGGCCTTTGGCCGGATCCAGCCAGGCTTTTCTTAGGTGCTTTTTTTATTGAAAAGGGCCAGCAAAAAGGGAACATGGGGAGCTGCCTGAGTTCAGACCACTGATCTCAATATTGTCTACACAGGCTGGCAGCAGCTCTCCAGGGTTGAAGGAAGGGGACCTCCCTACCTGGAGATGCCATTGGGAATCGAACCAGGTACCTTCTGATGCAAAAGCAGATTCTCTGCCACTGAGCTACAGCAGCAGCAGAAGGGAGGAGGGAAGAAGAGTCACTGTGCATTTCAGATTCGGGGAGGGGGGGGCCATGAACCCAGCAGCATCAGGGCCCAAAAAGGGGGTGCCTCATGTCTCAAATGATTAAGGGGTTTCCTGTCCATCATCTTCCTCTCTCTCTCTCACACACACACACTAGTCAAAATCACATGATTGCAAGCTGAAAAGCAGCTGCAACCCCCAGTAGCTCCCTACAGAAATCAACAGCCAGATTACCCCATAGAAAACCCCGATTGAGGAAAGAGGGGGAACATGGAGGACAATCTTGGCTCTAAATCAGGGGGTGGGGGAGCTGTCAAAATGCAACCCATCACCCCTCCGCTATGATGTACTACAAGCCTTAAACGGCAGCCACCAATGCCCACCCCCAATCCTGGAATATTCTCCTATGGAGACAGCAGTAGGGGGTAGATGCCAAAGAGTCAAGTCGGGTGGGTGAAAAATAAGAGAATACTGTGAGCAGAAACCCACTGACCATTTTTTTCCTGCTCCCCACCCCCAAGCATCTTCCAATAGCGATTATAGAGATGGACGCTGGCTAGGTGGGGAAAATGCACTCCAAGGCTGCATGCCCGATCCCATTTACATGCGAGTAAACCCCGCCGGGTTTAATTCCGAATGGGCACGGTTAGAATTACACAGCAGGGGGGAAAGCACTGTGACCCCGCCCTTCTCTCTCTGTCTCTATCTACCGCCTCCCCCCCCCCTATACCACCTGTATCCCTCTCTTACTGGAGAAGGGGGGGGTCCATCAAGCCTTCTTTCCGGGGAGGTAAGGGAGCAATTTGGGCGGAAGAAGCCTCCAGAGAGTCTTCCCTCTCACCTAAGCATGCCATCCCTTCCGCCCCCCCCCCAAAAAAAAAGAATCAACCGCAACTGTGAATGGAGGGAGGGGAAAATCCAGGCAAACTTCAATTGGCGCTAACGTTACCATGGGGAGCACATTCATGCGCGCAACTTCGGTTGCTGTTGGCGGGGGGGGGGGGAAGCAGTTTTCCATCCCACCCTCTTTACGATTCAGATATGTTAACGCCACCCCCCAAGATGCTAGATACCCTCACCAATTTTCAGACGTGGCTCCCCTTTTTCCTTGCACCCTCCCTCCCCAACAAAGTCACGCGTCGCGATTCAGAAATTGCCTTCTTGGTTTGGAGAGCGCCGGTGCGCGCTTTTTGGAGAGGTTGGAAGGCGCCTTCCAGGACATCCGCGCGCGCCCCCCCCCCCAAAAATAAAACCACACACGCGCCTTCTGAGGCTCCGGGGGGGAGCCGCGCCTACCTTGGAGTACAAGCCCCACGACAGCTCCGTCTCGATGACCATCACGACGATGCCGAACATGCCGAAGATGAGCGCGTAATCGCTGAGCCTTTTCCGCTTCTCGAAGAGGGCGCGCCGGTGGCCCAGGCGGTAGCCGATGTTCTGGTTCTTGCGCTTGGGCGCTTTGGCGAAGGAGGGCCCCCCGACGGGCGGGTGCTTGTGGGGGCCACCTCCGGTCCCCGACAGCACGGCCGTGTTGGGGTGCAGCCCTTGCGGGGAGTGGTTGTCCTCCCGGGAGATGACGATCTCGGGCGGGTGAGCCCCGGCGCCCAGAAGTTGCAGCGGCTGCGCTTCGGCGGCGGCCTCGGCGTCCAGCAGGTTCCGACGGGAGGCGCTGAGGCGGCTGAGCGGCTTCATGACGCCGCCGCTGTACTTGCACGAGCTCATGGCGATCTCGGTGAAGGGGTTGCTGTCCCGCCGGTGCGCCAGCGGGCTGGCCTGCCGGTGCTTGCCGCCCGTGCCCGCGCCGCCGCCGCCGCCGCCGCTGGAGCTGGGCGAGTGGCCCGGGGCCGCCCAATGCTCGCCGCTTACATTGGGCTGGCTCCCTTGGCGGGAGGAAGGGCGGAGGGCGGCCACCGGGGGAGGAGCCCGCAGGGGACCCGCCGCCGCCGCCGCCGTCGCCGCCGCCGCTGGAGCCAAGCTGGGGGGCGCGGCGGACGGGCGCGGCTCGTCCCCCGAGGGCGGGCAAGGCGGGCGCGACTCGTCGGCGTCCAGATCGCCCACGCCGGAGTCGTGGAAGGGCCCCGACGGCTCCATCTCCCGGCCCTGGCTTGCCCCTGCCCGGGCTCAGCGCGCTGCCTCCCCCAGGGCAGGGGCATCCAAGCGGCCCCCTCGGATGCCCAGCCTGCGGGGCGGGGTGGCGAGGCGGCGGCGGCGGCGGAGACGGAGAAGCGACGGCCCGGAGCTGCCGGCGCCAGCTGCTGCAGCCGAGCCGCGAGCGGGGCTTGAATGGACAGCCAGCCAGCGCTGCCTCTCGCGCGCGCCGCCAGCCAAGCCCACCTGCCGTCGGAGGCCGCTCATTGGCTGCCCGGGAGCAGCCGCCGGGCTGACATCACCCCCTCCCCCGCCCGCCGCCCCCTCCCCAAAGGCACCGGCGGCCAGTGCGCCTGTGCGCGCCCCGCGGCACCACGGGAATTGGAGTCCGCCGCGCCTTTGCCCTCGACTGGGCGTACGGCTGGGCTGCGCTTTTGGGATCCCTTGGGATCGCCGCGCGAGGCTGATCCATCGGACACGCGAGCCCAGGCAGGAGTCCGCGGCAGGGCTCGGTCGCACCGAGGTGGGGTGTGTGAGGCAGGTGGGGAGATCAACAGGTGAAGCTTTGCTCGCCGGCATCCGCTGCGAAGCTTTGCCGGTGGGATTTTCACCCGCCGGCGTGTTTCTGTCTTCGCTCTCTCCATCCCTTCCCTGATCTCATTTATACCAGTCTGTCTATCTGCCTGTTGTCTTTGTCCATGGAGTTTTCTTGGCAGGGATACTGGAGTGGCTTGCCGGTTCCTGCTCCAGGTGGATCACGTTTGGTCAAAACTCTCCACTATGACCTGTCCATCTTGGGTGCCCTGCTCGGCATAGTTCATAGCTTCTCTGAGTTATCCAAGCCCCTTCGCCAGGGCAAGGCAGTGATCCATGAAGGGCCGACAAAGGTCCGTATAGTTCAAGCTATGGTTTTCCCAGCAGTGGCGTAGCATGGGTTGTCAACACCCGGGGCAAGGCAAGTAATTTGCGCCCCCTAACCCGTGGATTTTAGTAGGGGCAGAGAGCTGCGAGTGCGAGCGCCCGCCCCCCCGATGTTGCGCCCGGTGCGGCTGGCCCCCCTGCACCTCCCATGCTACTGTTTCCCAGTAGTGATGTGTGGAAGTGAGAGCTGGACCATCAAGAAGGCTGATCGCCAAAGAACTGATGCTTTTGAATTCTGGTGCTGGAGGAGACTCTTGAGAGTCCCATGGACTGCAAGGAGATCAAACCTCTCCATTCTGAAGGAAATCAGCCCTGAGTGCTCACTGGAAGGACAGATCCTGAAGCTGAGGCTCCAAGACTTTGGCCACCTCATGAGAAGAGAAGACTCACTGGAAAAGACCCTGATGCTGGGAAAGATTGAGGGCACAGGGAGAAGGGGACGACAGAGGACGAGATGGTGGGACAGTGTTCTCGAAGCTACCAGCATGAGTTTGACCAAACTGCGGGAGGCGGTGGAAGACAGGAGTGCCTGGCGTGCTCTGGTCCGTGGGGTCACGAAGAGTCAGACACGACTAAACGACTAAACAACAACAACAAGTCTATCTGGCAGTCAGTTCTATCCCTCTTGAGAGCACGTGGAAGGATGGAGTGAAACAACTCCAAACCAAATAAATATGTCTCTCTTTAATCTATGTATGTTTGTTCGCGTAGGTAACAAGAGCCTTGCTGGATCAGGCCAGGTCTGGGATAGCTCAGCCGATAGAGCATGAGACTCTTGATCTCAGGGTTGTGGGTTCGAAACCCACCTTGGGAGAAAGATTGTTGCATTGCAGGGGGCTGGACTAGATGATCCTCGTGGCCCATTCCAGCTCTGTGATTCCGTCTAGTCCAACATTCTGTTCCCAAAATGGCCGACCGGAGGCCTCCCCAGGTTCAGTCCCCGGCAGCATCTCCACGTGAGGCCAGGATAGATTCCTATATGAAACCCTGGAAAGCTGCTGCCAGTCAGTGCAGACAGATCTGCATATAGAGACATATAACATACAGTGAAATGAGAGTTGATCCCCGGAGTGAATAGGGACATGGTGTATCACAGGCATAGGCAAACTCAGCCCTCCAGATGATTTGGGACTACAACTCCCATCATCCCTAGCTAATAGGACCAGTGGTCAGGGACGATGGTAACTGTAGTCCCAAAGCAGCTGGAGGGCAGAGTTTGCCTATGCGTGGTGTATCATATGGTTACCCAAAGCACATACAGTTGTACCTCAGGCTACAGACACTTCAGGTTACAGACTCCACTAACCCAGAAATAGTACCTCGGGTTAAGAACTTTGCTTCAGGATGAGAACAGAAATCGGGCTCCGGCAGCAGCGGGAGGCCCATTAGCTAAAGTGGTACCTCAGGTTAAGAACAGTTTCAGGTTAAGAACGGACCTCCGGAATGAATTAAGTTCTTAACCTGAGGTACCACTGTACTATGAATTTTGCTTCCAGGAAAGAGAGAAATGGCCACCGATCTGGGTGACTTCCATAGGGTCTGGATGACTTCCTGAGGGTCATCTAGTCCAACCCCCTACCATGCAGGAATATCAGTGAGATCATGCATGACAGATGGCCATCCAACCTCTGATACTCCATATCAGAAGAGGGCAGGGTACCACACGGTGGCTGTTTCTCTCTTTCCTGGAATCAAAAAGCCGCAGCTGAACCACCACCACCAACAAAAAACAGATGGGCAGAGGATAAATAATCAAATGATCATGATGGAACAGGACGTCCCTATTTTCATCGGAGAAATGTTGGAGAGTATGTATTCCCACCTTAGAGGGAGCAGATAAAGTGAATGTGATAAGTTTTTCACCGTCTCCTCTTACCAGGACATGAGGTCATCCTATGAAGCTTGGAAGGTTGGAAGATTCAGACCAGAAAGAAAAGGAGTATCAGTCTTGATGCATTTTACATCCATTAACACAAAAAGCAGCTGAGTGTTTGCAAAAAGCTCTCCTCTAAGCAAGAGGCTCAGCTCCCTCAGGGGCAAAGCTATAATCTCTTGGCCTGGCCTCTCATTGGCTCTGGCGCCACCTACTGTTGGGCTCCTTGCCTTCCCAGCCCCAATGGGCCCTAGCCATCAGTGCTATTTACCTGTTCCTCCCTCCCCGAATTGTAATCTCCTCGGGTCAGGGACTTGCCCTTAAGCTTGCTCTGTAAAGCTGCCTCACTCCGTGTCAGATTGTTTGCCCATCAAGCCCAGTACCACCAGTTACGACTGGCAGAAGCCCCCCAAGGCAGAGAGTGGTATCTTCCATAATCTCCCGGTCATTTTAACCGGAGATGGCAGAAATTGAACCTGAGACCTTATGGGTGCACTACTGATCTGCCATCCCTCTCCAAAAACCAGACATTCTAATGATGCTGTACGAATTAACATTCTCTATTTCCAGTGTTCAGGCTGCGAATAGAGGGGAAACCAAAAGAGTAAACAACCGAATGCAAGGAACACCCGAATTTAGCAGAAGCACAAAAAGTGGGGGTGGAGGGGACTAGGAGAGATTAAAGAAGCTCAAATCCAGACCAGTGAGAACAGAAGAGACCTGCTAGATCAGGCAAGTGGTCCAGCTAGTCCCGCATCCTGGTCTCACAGTTGCCAGCCAGATGGGAAGCCCCCTTGCGCACAAAAGCAGGTCTCCCTTCCTGTGGTTTTCAGCAACTGGTATTCAGAAGCATTGGTGCCCCCAGCCAGTGGTGTAGCGTGGGTTGTCAGCACCCGGGGCAAGGCAAGTAATTTGCGCCCCCTAACCCGGGGCAAGGCAAGTAATTTGCACCCCCCCCCCCGCTGCACTGTCCCTCCCCCAGATAGTCCCTCGCTCTCTCTCCGCACCGCACCGCACGCCTGGCACCCTCCCCTCCACAGTGGGCGGTGACCCGGTGGCTCGGATCGGATTTGCACAGCCAGCACTGCAGTGAGAGAGAGAGAGTGAGCCAGGTAGGGGCAGAGAGCTGCGAGTGCGAACGCGCCCCCCCCCAGATGTTGTGCCCGGTGCGGCCGGACCCCCCTGCAACCCCCACGCTACGCCACTGCCCCCAGCTGTGGAAGCAGAGCAGAGCCATAGCGGCTAGCACCCATTCACATAACTCTGTTCTCCACAAATTTGCCCACTCCTCTTTTAAAGCCACCCAATTTGTTGGCCATCACTGCCTCCTGTGGGAGTGAGTTCCACAGTTTAACGCTGTGCTATGTGAAGAAGTAGGGACACGGGTGGCGCTGTGGGTTAAACCACAGAGCTTAGGGCTTGCCGATCAGAAGGTTGGCGGTTCGAATCCCGGCAACGGGGTGAGCTCCCGTTGCTCGGTCCCTGCTCCTGCCAACCTAGCAGTTCGAAAGCACGTCAAAGTGCAAGTAGATAAATAGGTACCGCTCCGGCGGGAAGGTAAACGGCGTTTCCGTGCGCTGCTCTGGTTCGCCAGAAGCGGCTTAGTCATGCTGGCCACATGACCCTGAATCTGTACGCCGGCTCCTTCGGCCCATAAAGTGAGACGAGCGCCGCAACCCCAGAGTCGGTCACGACTGGACCTAATGGTCAGGGGTCCCTTTACCTTTTATGTGAAGAAGTACTTTCTTTCATCTTCCAACATTCACCTTCACTGGATTCCCACCAGTTTGGATGTTAACGAGGGAGGAAAAACTCCCCTCTGTGCTATGGATATTTTTGTATACCTCTTACTCTCCTTTTCTCTAAAGCGATAAAGTCTCAAATGTGGCCCCCTGAGTCTGCTCTGTAGCCACAGACTGCTGGCTGTTAAAGGACGATTATTTAATTAGAATATGAAAAGAGGGGACTGTTGTGTAACACTGGAGGTTAAACCATTTGGGCAGCAGGATGCGGAAAGCCCCCTGAAGACGAAAGGCAGTAAACCCGCTTGATAGCTGGCCTACCAAAGGGTAAAATGGTGCAGGGCACCAACTGTGCAGTTTGTGAAAAGTGCGCTTAGATAGTACACTTAAAGGTTCCTGGGCGTTAGCCACCAAATGGAGCACATTAATGCTATTTCTGAAGCAAGAACGACGGTTGGTGCCATATGCTTTACACCTCTCTGCCCGCATCCTGCTTGCCCTAGGCAGCAGGACGGGTTCGTTTAAGAAAGATTGCTTTTAATTTCACATCCCGTTAGACAACGACATCAAATGCAGAAGGAGCAGCGGGGTTCCCCTCTCCTCCAAACTCTCAGGAGCGAGGCGTCTTGCGCTTTGCATTAAATGCAAAGGTTGCCTCCGGCCAGCGAGGATCTGCATCGGATACTTCCCGAAGGAACTGCAGGGTGCTGACTCGAAATGGCCCATTAGTGAAGGGTTACTTGGAAAACCAACAGAACCGTCTGCCTCAGAATGGTCTTAGGAAAATATCGAAGCCGAAAAAGAAAGAAATCTGAGCTCTACAAGAAGATTCTGTGGTTGGAGAGACATTGGCCCAGCTGGACATTTGGGGATGGGTCCATAGCTGTCAACTTTTCCCTTTTCTTGCGAGGAATCCTATTTGGAATAAGGGAATTTCCCCTTAAAAAAGGGAAACTGTTATGTACTGAGTTGAATAGGATCCAAACTGCAGCAGTCTGATTGGTCCTAGAACAATAGGATCCAAAAGGCAGCAGTCTGATTGGTCCTAGAACAATAGGATTCAGAATGCAGCAGTCTGATTGGTCCTAGAACAATGCAGCAGTATGATTGGTTGGCAGGAAAAACCCAATCATGCTCCAGATAGAAGTGAATCCACAACCTGATTGGCTTACAGTAGAATTCCGGAATTAGCCAATCATGTGCAGCCCATTGTGTAAATAATGTATATAAAGCAGATACTTTGAGGGGACTTTCATTCATTCCTGCTCACCACTATGAGCTGAATAAAGAGCATGAAATCACTTTGCGACCCTGAGTATATTTCAGAAACGTTGACAGCTATGGATGGGTCTGCTGGGGCCCACTTGGAAGAGCCTCCTGGCCCTCCCCTAAGAAGTGGCTTTACACTCAGTCAAAACATTGGTCCCCCTGGCTCAGTACTGTACTGTCCACACCAGGCTTCCTCAACCTCTGTCCTCCAGATGATTTGAGACTACAGTTCCCATCATCCCTGACCACTGGTCCTGCTAGCTAGGGATCATGGGAGTTGTAGGCCAAAAACATCTGGAGGGCCGAGGTTGAGGAAGCCTGGTCCACACCAACTGGCAGCGGCTTTCCAGGGTTTCAGGCAGGGGGTATTTTTCCCAGCCCCGCCTGGAGATGCTGGGGCTCTTTTGCATGCAAATCTGCTGTCAATACACCAGGCATGGCCAAACTTGGCCCTCCAATATTTGGGGACTACAACTCCCATCATCCCTAGCTAACAGGACCAGTGGTCAGGGATGATGGGAATTGTAGTCCCAAACATAGCTGTCAACGTTTCTCTTTTTTTAAAGGGAAATTCCCTTATTCTGAATAGGATTCCTCGCAAAAAAAAGGAAATGTTGAAAGCTATGGGACGCGGGTGGCGCTGTGGGTAAAACCTCAGCCCCTAGGACTTGCCGATCGCATGGTCGGCGGTTCGAATCCCCGCGGGGGGGTGCGCTCCCGCTGTTCGGTCCCAGCGCCTGCCAACCTAGCAGTTTGAAAGCACCCCTGGGTGCAAGTAGATAAATAGGGACCGCTTACTAGCGGGAAGGTAAACGGCGTTTCCGTGTGCTGCGCTGGCTCGCCAGATGCAGCTTGTCACGCTGGCCATGTGACCCGGAAGTGTCTGCGGACAGCGCTGGCTCCCGGCCTCTAGAGTGAGATGAGCGCACAACCCTAGAGTCTGGCAAGGCTGGCCCGTATGGGCAGGGGTACCTTTACCTTTACCTTTTTATGGTCCCAAAACATCTGGAGGGCTGAGTTTGGCCATGCCTGCAATACACTCTCCCTCAAAGCAAAGTAAGAATTTAGTCTTCGTCAGTCATAGAGCCATAGAGTTGGGAGGGACCCAGGCATCTAGTCCAACCCCCTGCAATGCAGGAATATGCAGCTGTCCCATACAGGGATCGAACCTGAAAGCTTGGCCTTATCAGCACCACACTCTAACCAAGTCCAAATGAAGGGCTGCTTTAAACAGGAATGTCAGATGCCGCTGACCAGCTAAGACAACTGGTCTAACCAGCTTAGTTGTGCCTGCAGTGACTCCCAGTCCCATCTGGAGACACCAAGGATTGCATCTGGGACCTCCGGCCAGCAAAGCAGATGCGCTTCCCACTGAGTTATGGCGCTTACCCCCCCCCCAAAAAAAATTATTATAGTCCTCATCGTTCTTAATGAAGGGCTGATTTAAATAGAAGTGTAGACATCTGAGCCATATCATTGGTTCACCTATGTCTGATGCTCCGCCCACTGAGCTAAGGCCCCTCCCACCACCTCCTTGCTCCCTTGCCTTTCGCTCTGGCTCAAACAACAGCTGCATCAAGTGGCTGATGCAGATTTTTGTTCCTTCTGTTCCGAGTCTTTTGAATGACTTTGAAAACGGAATAGATTTATGATGTGTGTGTGTATAAATTTACTTTGTTCCTTCTATAAGTGAAATCAGGTGGTGGTGAGTGCCAAGACAAATACTTCCGAAAGGGAGTAATTGGGGAGGTTTCTGTATGCTTAGACTAAGGAAACATTAAGTTTGCAAAAGTACCAAACACATCCCCTCCCCACAAAAATATCCACTCAGGCCCTGTCTTCTTCTTCTGCTTCTGCTGCTTCTTCTTCTTCTTCTTCTTCTTCTTCTTCTTCTTCTTCTTCTTCTTCTTCTTCTATCTGCCCTTCACCCTAAGGTCCCTGGGCAGGTTACAACAATTAAGATGGGTATTATACAGTTCAGAAAAGGGCAACAAAATGATCATTGAGACGAATCAACTCCTCTATGGGGAAAGATTGCGGCATTTGGAGAATAGAGAGAAAAGGTGAGAGGTGACACAAAAGCAATTTATGAAATTATGCATGCCATCGAGAAAGTGGATTGAGAAAACTGTTTTTTCTCTGTCTCATGACCCTAGAACTCGGGGACATCCGATGAAGCGATCGGGAGTGTTAAAGGAAGACCTTCTTCTCACAGCACCGAGTTAAACAGTGGAACTCCCACCTGCAAGATGGCTGACAATTTGGGAGGCTTTAAAAGAGGATCAGACAGATTCACAGAAGAGAGGTCTATCATTGCTTCTGAATAACGGTTGCTGGAAGCTGCAGGATAGGCGAGGGTTTCCCACAAGGGTCTGGGTGGCCAGCTCTGAGACCAGGATGCTAGACTGGATGTTTAGCTGCATAGCTGTCAACCGTCCCTTATTTGGCGGGAAAGTCCCTTATCCCAGTGCCATGTCCTGCTGCTGTCCCTTATTGATGATGTCCCTTAAATATCCCAGGTTTCAAAAGAAGCAGCTCCTCTCCTTCCCTCCCTGCCGGCCAGGGAGGAGGGAGGCTCCAACTGTGTTGCTTGGCTGCATTGCTCACCCAATAAGGAGTCTAAGAACGACTGGGGGGTGGAGATTGCATGCCTTGTGCCGATCAAATCGGCCGCGTTGCCTGGGGACTCGCCTTTGCTCAGCGCTTCCCAGCGGAGAGGTGATGGTGGTTTTCCTTGCTGCGTCCCCTTTGCCGGGTTGCTGCGCTGTGGGAATCACCGCTTGACGCTTTGTTTGGCTGCTGGCTGGGCTTTCTGCCTTTGGCTCGGAGGGGCTCAGAAGTCGAACATACCTGTGCTCTGAAAATCCCTTATTTTGGCTGCTGATCCCTTATTTCTGAGGCTGCTGGTCCCTTATTTTCAAATCTGTAAGTTGGCAGCTATGTTTAGCTGAGATTCCTGCATTGCAGGGGGTTGGACTAGATGGCCCTTGGTGTCCCTTCCAACGCTACAAATCTATGATTCTATTACTAGATGGACCATTGGCTCATATTCTTATACGTATGTGTTGTATGTCCTTTACAGAGGATAGTCCTCTGTTTGAAGGTGTTTGTTTTTTTTACAAAGCAATAATAAGAAATAATAAGAAATAGGGACGCGGGTGGCGCTGTGGGTTAAAGCCTCAGTGCCTAGGGCTTGCCGATCGAAAGGTCGGCGGTTCGAATCCCTGTGGCGGGGTGCACTCCCGCTGTTCGGTCCCAGCGCCTGCCAACCTAGCAGTTCAAAAGCACTCCCGGGTGCAAGTAGATAAATAGGGACCGCCTACTAGCGGGAAGGTAAACGGCGTTTCCGTGTGTGGCTCTGGCTCGCCAGAGCAGCGATGTCACGCTGGCCACGTGACCCGGAAGTGTCTTCGGACAGCGCTGGCCCTTGGCCTCTTTGAGTGAGATGGGCGCACAACCCTAGAGTCTGTCAAGACTGGCCCGTACGGGCAGGGGTACCTTTACCTTTACCTTTAATAAGAAATAAATAGGAATAAAAATGTGCACCTCATCCCCGAGACCATTCCATTGTAACTATCCAACCTCCTAGAATTTCAACACGTCTTGTGATGGTTCGAACCCTTTCCGTTTAAACAGTACGAATTCTACGAAACACCTTATTCGAATGTATCTTCTGCCTGAAGGACTGTCTAGTGTACTTTAAACCTGAAATAGGGATGGCAGGAGAGAGCCATTCACAATGAGCACTTAGACAGCAACCAGGGTGAGATTTCTTGTATTCCTATTGCAATTGTAGCCATTCTTTCTAAAATGGCACCGAGACAAAAACACAGCCACATTTTCCTCTTTCTTGGTGACGCCTGTCCTTTCTCGGGTGCCATGCCAGTGAGGCCCAAGGAGACACAGAACATTAAGTGTCCACTCGGAAAGGAAGCTGGGGAAACTGGGTAGAGAGGGCATGGAATGGAGTAGCCCCAAGTGGGGCATGGCTGGCCAATTGGAACCCTGAACAGGATCACTCAATGCTGCCAGGTTTTTGCTGCAATTCCCACTTGTAAACTCTTCATTAAACAAAAAAGCAAAGACCACAAATAAATCTCTGGAGCTCTCCTTTCTGCCGGAACGATTATCTCTCCAATCTAGGCGCCTAGTTACTCCCAAGAATTTTCTTAGTTCCCCTCCATGTTGCCTGGACCCAGCCTGTTACCACTGACCACTGCACAACAGTCTCTCTCCACTTGCACCCCAGATGACCGCTCTGGAAGCTGATGGCCGGCCAATGTCACACTGCCCCTTTGGCCACTTCCGCCTGCCTCCAGTTGTCCTCTGCAAAAGAGTCCAAACTTGTTACGTAACCGGGAGTGATCGCCATGGAAGCCAGGAGGGAAAAGTGCCCATTGTAATTTCGTGGGAAACATTTGCAGCCTTTGTTCCGAAAGCCAAACTCTCTCCCCCCTCCACTTCTTGTTGAAGTCCTTGCCTTTGAGAAATAAATCTCTTTCATCCATGAGCCTTACAAAAAAGAAAAGAGAAACAGCCAATCTGCCAAATACAGAGTCCCAAGTGGAACGCCAGATGAAGCCAAATAAAGAGAGAAAAACCAGAAGCAAACCTGGAGGCTTCTGGGAAAATCGCAACTTTAGGGATGGTTTGGCAGGCCTCAAAGTGAAAGTGGTTGTTATGATGATGGAGGTGGTGTCTATTTTCAGTTATTTAATAAAATTTACATACTGCTTGGTTGTACATAGAACATCTAAGTGGGTTACTATATATATATATATATATATATATATATATATATGCAGGTTTTGGTGTCCTCGGGTGTCTTCCCGTGTAAAAGTTGGGGTGTCTAGGCGACGTTTCGACGAGGTCTCACTCGTCATCTTCAGGCTGGTGCTTTCGGCTTCTTGTTACTGGAACAGAGCAGGATCTCAGTGTTTGAGTTCCTATAAATACTGTTGAGGAGGTGTGGTGTATAGCCTCCAATGTTCTGGGCAGAGAGGAGGTTCCCAGGCTAGTGTGCCTTTTCTTCTTTTGTTCCTTAATTACTTGAGGGATATCTTGAGTGATTTCTTGAGTGATTTCCTGAATCCCACTTAGGTGGGTCATTAGGTGTGGATTAGTTGCTAAAGCCTTCGTGTCTTGAACTCTTGAACTTTGTGAAGAGTTTTTCTGAGAAGATGGCTGTACTGCACTTGGTTGTGCTCTGGCTTGGCTTCGTGTATAGGGGCGAGCTGTGGTTTTGTGGCCTGTGCCAGCCAGATCTGTGTAGGGATTGCAGGGGGGTGCAGCATCCGGAGGTGCCACCCTGGTTTGGCTACTGGATGGTGTCTGTAATTTATCTGTGGAGAGGGTCTGGGTTTGGGTCTGGTGTGGTTGATTGGTGATGGCGTTCTGTGTGCCTCTGGATCTGGTGTCAGATTTTGTGGGGAGGGCTAATTTCCAGATGTCTGGCAAGCGGGATGTGTCGTCACGCTTGTTCATGTTGTGAGGGTGTTTCTCTATCTCGATGGCTTCCATGATTATTCTCTTGTGGTGATGTTCCATGTTAAAGAGCAATTTGGAATCTGCAAAATTAATTTCGTGTCCTGTTTCTTTCATGTGTTGGAAAAGAGAGGAAGTTTTTTCTTCTTTTTTGACGGCATTCTTGTGTTCTGCGATCCGTGCATTTATTCGTCTGTTTGTTTGTCCAATGTACGTGGCTGGGCAGACTTTGCAGGGTATTTCATAGACCCCTTGGTTTTCCAACTGAATTTTATCCTTGGGGTTTCTGAGGATATTGGCTATTTTTTGGTTGGTGCAAAAGGCTGTTTTGATATTGTGTTTATGGAGGATTTTGCTAATTTTATCTGTAGTGCCCTTGATATAAGGAAGGAGGGCTATGCCATTGTTTTCTTCTGTGTCTTGGTTTTTGGGGGGTGTTTCTTTTTGGACACGAAATTAATTTTGCAGATTCCAAATTGCTCTTTAACATGGAACATCACCACAAGAGAATAATCATGGAAGCCATCGAGATAGAGAAACACCCTCACAACATGAACAAGCGTGACGACACATCCCGCTTGCCAGACATCTGGAAATTAGCCCTCCCCACAAAATCTGACACCAGATCCAGAGGCACACAGAACGCCATCACCAATCAACCACACCAGACCCAAACCCAGACCCTCTCCACAGATAAATTACAGACACCATCCAGTAGCCAAACCAGGGTGGCACCTCCGGATGCTGCACCCCCCTGCAATCCCTACACAGATCTGGCTGGCACAGGCCACAAAACCACAGCTCGCCCCTATACACGAAGCCAAGCCAGAGCACAACCAAGTGCAGTACAGCCATCTTCTCAGAAAAACTCTTCACAAAGTTCAAGAGTTCAAGACACGAAGGCTTTAGCAACTAATCCACACCTAATGACCCACCTAAGTGGGATTCAGGAAATCACTCAAGAAATCACTCAAGATATCCCTCAAGTAATTAAGGAACAAAAGAAGAAAAGGCACACTAGCCTGGGAACCTCCTCTCTGCCCAGAACATTGGAGGCTATACACCACACCTCCTCAACAGTATTTATAGGAACTCAAACACTGAGATCCTGCTCTGTTCCAGTAACAAGAAGCCGAAAGCACCAGCCTGAAGATGACGAGTGAGACCTCGTCGAAACGTCGCCTAGACACCCCAACTTTTACACGGGAAGACACCCGAGGACACCAAAACCTGCATTCCTGTACCCGTGAAAATCTACGAAAGCATATATATATATATATATATATATATATTACATTTATATCATATTTTTTTTCTCCAAAGAGCACAAGGGGATGTACATAGTTCTCAATTTCTTCCTCAAAACAACCCTGTGTGGTATGTAAGGCTGAGAGACAGTGATTCACCCTGTAGGTTTCATAGCTGAGTGGAAATTTGAACCCTGGTCTCCCGAGCTGGAGTCTAGCGCGCTAATCACTGCTGCACACTGACATTGTCAATAAGAGATAGAGTTAACAACATTATTTTTAAGAAAGGGAATAATTAATATTTGCAATAAAAACAGAGTAAAACACATGTGACTTCTACATGTCTCGACAGGTTTGCATGAATGAAAATGTTTTAAGCAGGTTCTGAGGTCAACGGGCAGGCAGTTCCAACATGCTGGGGCTGCCACATTAAAAGATTGATTATAATTAAAATTGATTAAAAGATTGCTAAATATACACATACATACAGTACACACAGACACTGAGTTGGACCTTTGGTCCATTTAGCTCAGTATTACCCACTCTGACTGGCCAGCAGCTCTGCAAGACTTCAAATGGGGAGTCCTTTTCTGCCCCATGTGGTGAATCCAGCTCACCAATTCACCAAGAACGTGTTCTTTTGCTGTAATAGTATGTAATTTTTAAAATAAAAAACCCCCAATTTTTATTAAAGTTTTCACAATGCAATAGAGTAATATCTAGAACAGATAGAATCAAAAAGACAAGAAAAAGAGGATTAGAGAGAAAGGGAACAAAAAGGATGTAAGGAAATAATAATAATAATAATAATAATAATAATAATAATAATAATAGGAACAGGTTTGATCTTCATAAGAAACCTACTTTGGCACAAGCGCACCCTGATCATCAGCCACCAGTAATTGGGAAAGTAATGGTTTTCCTAATCTATGAGTTGTTGGTATTTCACCTGCTTATTTTGGGGAAATGCTTCTCTCGCCCCCTCCCCCCGCCCCCCCTGACTCCGCTCTCCCGCTTTCTGCTCTCTAAGAGCCTCCCATCCGCACACACACTCTGTCTTTCCTCCAAAGGTTGATGGTGGCAGGTTGCCATGGACACAGCATCCAGGTACCTCTCTTCCTGCTCTGCCTCAGCCAGCAAAGCCTGGGACTCCACGGCCTTGCAAATCACAAAGGGACATTCCCGCCCCCCACCACTGCCTGTCCCCCACACTGGAGAGGCTTGCATTTGTCCAGCACACCTGAAGGTCAAGGTTAAAAGCCACCTGTACTACTTCCGGGATCTGCTGGAGCTAAGAGAGGATAAAAATATTTCTTATACGCTGATCAAATTAGAAAACCACTTAACACCACTGCCAGTAAAATGAACAAGGAGAACAATTAATGAACAATTAAAAAAAAAAGCTACCCAAAAATCCACAGACGGAAACAGCAGGTTTTTCAAATAAATAAATTTATTTTTTAATTTAAATTTTTTTTTTTTTAATTACAACATTGAACTGCAGCTATCTGGGCAGCAGGTTTGGTATTTGTTATTAATGAACAAATTTATATTATTCAGAAGCAGTGTGGTGTAGTGGTTAGTGTTAGACTAGGGCCTGGGAGGCCAGGGTTCAAATCCCCGCTCAGCCATTAAGCTACCTAGCTGACCTTGAGCTAGTCAGTGCTTCTCAGCCCAGCCTATCTCACAGGGTTGTTGTGGAGATAAAATGTGGAAGGGGAGAACAACATATGCCACCTTGAGCTCCTTGGAGGTGGGGGAGATGGTATATAAATGCAATTAATAAATAATAGAATTGTAAAATTGGAAGGGACCACAAGGGTCATCGGGACGCAGGTGGCGCTGTGGGTTAAACCACAGAGCCTAGGGCTTGCCAATCAGAAGGTCAGCGGTTTGAATCCCTGCAATGAGGTGATCTCCCGTTGCTCAGTCCCTTCTCCTGCCAACCTAGCAGTTCGAAAGCACACTAGTGCAAGTAGATAAATAGGTAGCGCTCCAGCGGGAAGGTAAACGGCGTTTCCGTGCACTGCTCTGGTTCGCCAGAAGCGGCTTAGTCATGCTGGCCACATGACCCGGAAGCTGTACGTCGGCTCCCTCGGCCAATAAAGCGAGATGAGTGCCGCAACCTCAGAGTCGGCCATGACTGGACCTAATGGTCAGGGGTCCCTTTACCTTTACAAGGGTCATCTAGTCCCACCCCCTGCAATGCAGGAATCTTTTGCCTAACCTGCGGCTCAAACCCACAACCCTGAGATTAAGAGTCTTGTGCGCCACCAACTGAGCTATCCCCAGCATAATAAGAGATGGTGATGATCGTTGGGAATGGGCAGAGCTGACCTACTGAGAATAATAGACCTAAGTTAGTGGCGCTCAGTAAAGTCAGTGGTTCTACTCTGAGTAAAACTTAGCTGGCTACAACCCTGTATGATACTGAACCTGCGCTAGCGGGCAGAGAATATTGGGTACACAGGGCCAGGATGCGAGAGTTAATCTGGATCAATTGACACAGAACACAAAAGGTTTCTGCTAGTATAGGTGAAGGTGTGCAGACTCTGCAAATTAGTTTGTACTGAAGATCCTTGGCCTCTTGACATCCCAGGATTTCTTGTAGCCCCAAACCAGAGCAGGTTTGTGTTTGTGTGTGTGTGAACAGCAGCGATCCTAATTCCTCAACAGGCTTTAAGAAAGCCCCACCCACACATTCCCATGTAACTGTAGTTACATAAGACCCCTCCTTCCCCAAATAATCTCGAGTTGCCCTATTTGGCAAAAAGAGGAAAGTAGCTGGGGCGAGGCCAGGATTACAAGAGAACATCTGGAGAACGGCGTCCAGGATGCTCAGTGGCCGCAGGCAGCTGGGATCCCAGCCCTCTGCATCCTCACAAAGGTAGCTGTGCGGCAGACTTGAATCTCCATCCTCGAGGCCGGATGCCTCTGAATCTCAGTCGCCCTCTGGTCCCGCTTGCAAACTTCCTAGACTTAGGACTGAGGAAAGGGAGGACTGAGAAAAGGATGGACGAAAGCTTGCTCCAGGAAGAGGCTGTGATGAGAGATCATTAACTACAAACCCCAAACTACGAACTCCCAAGTTTTGCGGTGTTTCTTCGGGTTGATAGCTGATGAAACTGCCATGGCAGCCACCAACTTTGAAAGAGGACAAGGCAAACTCATGCAGAGGGCTGTCTACGGCTACCGGCCGCAGTGGGTTAATACCAGTTGCTGGGAACCGCAGGAGAGTCGTTCTTGGGCTCGGATCCTGTTTGCAGCCTTCCCATTTGGACACCTGGGCGGCCACTGTAAGAACAGGATGCTAGGCTAGCTGGTCCAGCAGCTCTTCTTATGCCAATAGCCAGGATAATTCAAAACAGAGCCTCCATCTCCTAAGGCAGTCTACCCCTGAACTGGAGAGATGCTGGAGAGAAACAATTGAGGATGCTTTAAGTGCCCTGCCTAGGGGCCTTCCATCAGCAAAGCAAGATGATGGACCAGTGGTGTAGCTTTGGTTGCCAGTGCCTGTGGCTGCACTGGGGGATGGGGGGACACAGTGGCGTAGCGTGGGGGCTGCAGGGGGGGCCGGCCGCACTGGGCGCAACATCTGGGGGGGGCGCGCTCGCACTCACAGCTCTCTGCCCCTACCTGGCTCACTCACTCTCTCTCACTGCAGTGCTGGCTGTGCGAATCCAATCCGAGCCGCCGGGTCGCCGCCCACTGTGGAGGGGAGGGTGCCAGGCGTGCGGTGCAGTGCGGAGAGAGAGCGAGGGACTATCTGGGGGAGGGACAGTGCAGCGGGGGGGGGGGGCGCAAATTACTTGCCTTGCCCCGGGTGCTGACAACCCACGCTATGCCACTGGGGGGACAGACAGAATAAGCCTGTGCATTCAACTCATAGCTGTCAACGTTTCCCCCTTTTTAAGGGAAATTCCCCTATTCCGAATAGGATTCCTCGCAAGAAAAGGGAAAAGCTATGATTCAACTGCCTAATGGTGTCCGTCCAAATCAACCAGGAGATTGCAGCCACAGATATAATAAAAGAAGAGTCGTTCCATTGTCTGGAAAGGTCACTTCTTGGTTTGCACCGAGTATATTGAGGCAATTTGACCAAACTGCGGGAGGCAGTGGAGGACAGGGGTGCCTGGCGTGCTCTGGTCCATGGGGTCACAAAGAGTCGGACACGACTAAACAACAACAACAATATTGAGGCAGCACCGGGTGTTGAAATTTTGTGCCCCTATTTTGCACCCGGGGCAACCGCCCCAGTGCACCCCCCCCCCATGCTATGCCACTGTACGGACCTAGATGGGCCCTACATTCTTAATAGGGTAGAAATGAAATAGAAACTCACAATTGGGTTAAAGCCCCTAACCCCAGGAAGAAGAAATAGCTTCTTCTTCAGTTGTGGGAGAATCTCTTTCCCGGCCCCCAGGAAATGTCCCAACCCAGATTCCTGAGGGATCATACATCTCTCTTACACTTCTAAAATCCAAACATCAGGTCCCCGGCTGCCGGAGAGGGTATTAAGAATCATATCCTTATACTTAGAAGAGGCGGATAATCTCCCAGGCTGCAGAAAAGCATTAAGCAGAGGGCAGAGAGAGAGATTCTCAGCTGGTACAACTCTGAGCCCATGTCTGTGCTTTGAGCATCCCCACAGCAAGGTTTAGGGAACCTCAGGCCCAATTGTGGCCTTCCAGTGCTTTTCATTACTACTATTACCGTATTTATTATTATTCTTTTTTGAATTTATGTACCGTCCTATACCCAGAGGTCTCAGGGCGGTTCAAAGAAGACACCAGCCTTAAAAACCACAATATATATAATCAAAATGAAGACATCCCAACATCCCTCTATGAAGGAGGGGAGATCCGATCAGAATTCCTTGCATCGCATCTGCACTGGCTCTGCTATTAGGAGCTTTTTCTATGGAAGGAATTGTTTGTTTAGGTTTACATCCCTGCTTCTCGGGGCAGTTTTAAGACTCTGCTCAAACATACATTAACCCTTAATTTTTTTCCTAAAAAAAAGGTAAACTGAATGCAACGTGTTAACGCATCCGCAACTTGAAGCGCATATCCGGATGATGAATTCGTACATTTGATGCCCAAACCTCACTTATAGCTCTGCTATCCTTTGGACCACATCAGCAAGGACATGAGCGGTCTGTGTCATCTGGGCAGCCCAGGACCTCCAGACACACTGCCCAGGCTTGCGCCCTGGAGAGGTCACTTGGGTGTTGCTAACACAGCAAAAACACCACAAAGGCAGTGCGGATTCTCCAGCGGTTTGCCTTCACCCCTGGAAGCGTGCTCCATTGTCTCTCGAGACATGGATGCCAACAAAAGGTAGGCAATCAACAACCTTCCGATAGTAGAGCATTTGACTGCAGATCACGAGGTCCCCAATTCATACCCATGCTTCCCATTTTTCCAGTGGAAATAAATGCAGTGCTGTCAATCTGAAATGGCTAGTTTCCAAAGCTTGCTGTCTTTGATGACAGCAGTGGTGGTGCTGTGGTTAGGGCGTTGGACTAGGAACCAGGAGAGACCAGGGTTCAGACCCCTACTTGGCCATTAAGCAAGCAAGGCACTACAGTGGTACCTCGTGTTACATACGCTTCAGGTTACAGACTCCGCTAACCCGGAAATAGTACCTCGGGTTAAGAACTTTGCTTCAGGATGAGAACAGAAATTGTGCTCCGGCGGTGCGGCAGCAGCGGGAGGCCCCATTAGCTAAAGTGGTGCTTCAGGTTAAGAACAGTTTCAGGTTAAGAACAGACCTCCGGAACGAATTAAGTACTTAACCTGAGGTACCACTGTACTTTTCAGTCTAACCTACCTCACAAGGTTGTGGAGGGGGAAAACCATGAGTAACCTGAAGAAAAAATACAAATGCAATAGATAGATAGATAGATAGATAGATAGATAGATAGATACCTGTAGACAGACAGACAGTCAGTCTAAAATTCCTGGTAGAGGACAAGGATCTAAAGATTACACAAAGGGTGGCCAAATTCTGTGCGACTGCCATAAAACTTAGGGAACAAGCTGTATACCAAAATGATTAAGGGCTTAAATGACAATTTTAGGTTCTATTTTAGTGATCAAGATTTAATATATATTTTAAACTGCCACTATATCTATATTGTCTCTGTTATACCCAATTGCCATTCAATGTATTCCTGTTGTGTTTTATGATTTCCTGATATTGTAAGTGAGCCGGAACTGGTCTGTGACCGTAATAATAAAATTCATTCATTCACTTCACAGATAGCTAGGAGGAAAACAACAGCCTCAAATCAGGCCCAGCCAGGCAGGCCAGTGGTCAGGGGTGACGGGCGATGTAAAGGCCAGCAACCTCAAATGGAGGAAACCTTGAGTTTGGCTGACCCCTGTGCAAGAACTATCCTGAGCGACTCCACGTTCTGCACCTGAGCAAACGAGACTCAGACCCACCCGACGGAAACTGGACTATTCTAGACAGACGAGAGCCGGAAACTGTAACCAATCCAAAGCTTTATTTTGAGTACAACAATCTTCTTCCTCTCCAGAGGGGAAGAGAGGAGATGGGCATTTGGTTGAGCAGTGAGTGGCATTAGCAAGAGATTATACAGCCGCACATCCAGTTTGCGGTGTGGGGAAGGAAGTCAGGTGTGCTGAAAGGAGCAGAGAGAGGACTTTGTCCCGTGTACCTGGGCTGTGTTTGCACGTTACACTCAAACCACGGTTTAGTGTAGCATTATCGAGCCGGAGCGCCTCTCCCAGGACCCTCAGCCTCCTGCTCAGCCAGGACAGTGTCAGAAGCTGTTGCAAGCTTGCATCCGAATGAGCATCACGGCTCGACTATGGTCTGTGTCAAAAGATGCCAAATGCAAACCATGGTTTCCTGAAGCTGCCTTGCTGAAATGAGCCCTTGCTATGGTGAAACTGGGATTGGACGTGGCAAATTTAAGGGGAATTGGAATCTTCTGAAATCCTCCTGTTCTGGCTGTGTGAGAGGATAAGGAGAGGGGAAACGCACAACCCCTGGAAGGAACTAGGCTCATTCGTGTGACACTAAACCGTGGTTTGGCATGATGTACAAACATGGCCAGGGAATATGCTAGGTATTCTGTAGCCCGGGGGCAAATCGGGTTGCATCAATAGCAAACCTTCACCCTGTCCCGAATTTTGCTCCCAACACCAGCCCACGTGACTATCTCACCCCAGCCCAAACACTCAACACTCAATTCCCACATAGTTTGGTTGCCCCCCCTCTCCTCTTCAGCAGCAAAAGCCTGTCCTGCAATTTCTCAGCTTAGAACCCATTTTGGTCGCGTTGCCAACTACTTTCCCCATCATGGCTCCTGTGTCCTTCAGTACTTGCCGAACAACGTTCCCATCCGAGTAAAAAAGCCCTGTGTCGTTTATGTTCTGGGGATTAATCCAACAGGCTCAGCTCTCCCACTCCGGTTTGATCCCCACCTGTTGAATTTCTGTCCCCCGCCTCTTTCCCATCACACAGCAAGGAAAAGGCACAGGAGCCTTGGTCAGGGAAGAAGGTGGTGAGATGATTTCCAAATTAAGGATTGGGTTGGGGAGCCGGGCAAGTGAGGAGAACAGGAGGAGGTCAGCACTTTTAAGAATAAGGCACAGCGATTCCCCCCACCTTAGGGAAAGTGTGTGTGGTCAGTCATTAGCAGAAGCAGCTAAAAGTAACACTCCAAAGCGTTCCTGTCTCAGATAAAAATCAGCTTGAATCTGGGACGAGGTGCAGGACTAGAAAATGCCCCCTGAAAATAACATGCATATAATTCAACCCGCCGAGGGGACCCTATCCTGCTGGATGCAGGTGGACAGGATGATTGACAGGCACAGAGCTAGGCAAGGGTTACGAAATAAGATTTGTCCGGGGAAACAGAGCCGCAGAAGTGTTAAGCTTGAGGTTATTCTGCCCCCTGGTGGCCGAAAGCTGTAAAAGTCTAAAACTGCGACCCAAGATGGGAGGGAGGGAGGAAAACCCGAAACGGACCAAAAACCGCCCACTCCCCACAGCACAAACATACATTTCCTGCAAACATCAGCCCCCACCTGATGCTAGGTGGGGAAGGCGCCAGTGCCAGGTACGAGTGCAAAAGAACAGCCCGCGGAAATGACACACAAGCGAGCAGCCGGCCAGGATGGAGACGCACACCCTGCCTGGAATGGAGTCCCGGGGAGGGAAGAACTGGCACTGGATTATGGCACTCGCTGGAATGGACTCTCCAAAAATGAAAGGAAGAGAAGGGTGGGTGTCAAAAAAACAACCCCACCCAGAAATGCCCTGCCTTGAGGCGCACGTGACCGCAGCCCGGTGGCTACGGCGGCATTCTCCAGATTCTCTTTCTTTGGTGATGCAGCCAAACCCCAGCCCAGGTCCCGAAGGAGTGGAGGGTGGGGTGGAGGGAGACAGAGAGAGAGAGAGAGAAAGAGAAGGAGGTGGAGATAACACAAGGGCCCTGGGTTGCGCTACAGCTTGCTGTGGATAAACTGAAGCAGTTTCTCCAGCTGAGCGTCCAGGGAAAGCTGGTCTCCGTCGTTGGTGATGACCCAGTCATAAGGTACGCCCTGATCCAGTCCGCATTCGGATTCCGCGTCGTCAATCCCTGGGGTGGAGAAGAGAGGGAAGACAGGCAAAAGTTGGCCATTTTGTAGTGATCAGGTGGGATTGCTATGAGGAATTATAACAAATACAGTGGTGCCTCGCAAGACGAAAAGAATCCGTTCCACCAGTCTCTTCGTCTTGCGGTTTTTTTCGTCTTGCGAAGCAAGCCCATTAGCGGATTAGCGCTATTAGCGGCTATTAAAGGTTTAAGGGATTAGTGGATTAGCTGCTAAAAGGCTATTAGCGGCTTAGATCAGCTGTTAGGCGGCTTAGCGATCAGCTGTCAAGCGGCTTAGCTAACAGCTGTTAAGCGGCTTAGGGGCTTGGGAAAAAGGGGGGGAGGGGGAAAAAACCCCAGGAATCGCAAGACATTTTCGTCTTGCGAAGCAAGCCCATAGCAAATTTGTTTTGCGAAGCACCTCCAAAACGGAAAACCCTTTCATCTAGCGGGTTTTCCGTCTTGCAGGGCACCACTGTATAGAGTAAGCCATCTGTGTCAGCAATGAAAGCATTGCGTTGACTGGGTTTAAACTATTTTTGATATGATTTTTGATCAATCCACACCTCTGCACCCCTGTTCCATTTCTCTATTTTTTTTAAATAATGTTTATTTCAATTTTCACAAATACAAAAAAATTGAAAAAGACAAAATACAATAGAGTAAGAGAGAAAAAACAAAAACAAAAATTAAAAATACATAAAAAACCTCCCCCCACCCCACCAAGAAAAAAACAAAAAACAGAGACATTTTTAAAAAAGAAAACACTTCCAATTTTTCAGAATTCCATCCTTCAATAACTTATTTCCTCGACCTCCTCCCACCTCCCTTTTTGTATTCCAATTATTAATTAAATCAGCAAATTCTTTCCATCTTGATGACCCTGTTCCATTTCTCTTTCTAGACCAGGCACGTACACAGACAGGCAGGCGCCCTGGGTCGTCAAAGACAGTGGGCAGTTTCTTTGCTGTAGCTTTTCTGATATGTTAATCTTAGGATGTTAATCTTAGGGCCAGGAAACAGGTCTCACATAGAGGTGATAATGATCGCTGTCCTCCTGGCCACCCTTCTTATCATGTGTATTGATTGTTTATGACCTCCGGGGTTGCTGAATACACTCCTTTGTAGTTTTCATTCATCTACCCCAAAAGTATGCATGCTTAACTAGTGTTTGTAGTTTAACTTTGTGCCCACATGAGGTTTGTGGAAATGCTCAGAATAAATCTGATTGGTTCTTACGAACACTCTGTAAAAAGCTCTTTTGTGAATAAAACGACCTGGGCCAGGGGCTGGAGACAGAGAGATTATTATACGCACCCTTCCCATAGTCTTGCTGGTTCAAGCCTCTGTGTGTATTCTTACTAATCAAGTTCAATCCTTCCTTTACTTTGGGAATGCCTCACATTTGACTTGCTGGTGCTAAATGGTCTCGGTCCCGTATAGCAGGGGTGGCCAACTCTCAAGAAACTGCGATCTACTTTTAAAAACTGGCAATGCTCTACCCCTGTTTTTGGGGGGTTCAAAGTTGTTGGGCTTTTTTTTTTAGAGAGGAGGAAAGCCCTGTTTTCTAGGGGTTTTAAAAAAGCTTTGGGGGGCAAAATTATTATTATTATTATTATTAATAATAATTTTTTATTTATACCCCGCCCTCCCCAGCCAAAGCTGGGCTCAGGGCGGCTAACAACAATCAAAATAATCCAACATTCTAAAAACCTTTCATTATAAAAATTAATTAAAATCAAATTGATGGCAACCGTTAAGCAAGATTCTGTGCAGATTGCCAGAGGGGGTCAGGCTGCGCCCTGACCAAAAGCCTGGTGGAACAGCTCTGTCTTACAGGCCCTGCAGAAAGATGTCAGGTCCCGCAGGGCCCTTGTCTCTTGTGACAGAGCGTTCCACCAGATTGGAGCCACAGCCGAGAAAGCCCTGGCTCTAGTTGAGGCCAGCCTAACCTCTCTGAGGCCTGGGACCTTCAGGATGTTTTTATTCAGGATGTTTTGTGAGTGGCTTTACCCCTTGCCTTTAGCCCCCCCAAAAATTCCATTTTGGGGGGGGGGGCTAAAGGCAAGGGGTAAAGTCACTCACAAAAATATCGCTATGGATGAAACCAGCAGCACAGAAAAAGCTCCATCTTCCCTTCCAGAGATCAAACAACAATGGAGGGCAGGGCAAGGCAGGAGGAAGTTTTAGCGATGCCAAGGAAAGGGAGCCAGAGATCAACCACAATCTACCCACCTTGCGGGGATCTGCCAGTAGATCGCAATCGACCTGTTGGACATCCTTGCTGTATGTTAAGATTCTCAAGAATACAGTCATACCTCGGGATGAATACGCTTCAGCTTAAATATTTTCGGGTTGTGCTCCGCGGTGACCCGGAAGTAACGGAGCGCATTACTTCTGGGTTTTGCCACTCGCGCATGCGCAGACGCTCAAAATGACAGCACACGCATGCGCGGAAGGGGCAACATGGGTTGCGTTCACTTCAGGATGCAAATGGATCGCGTTCGCATCCAGAGGTACCACTGCAATCTTGCGGAAAATATTCTCAAGAATATAACACCGGTCTTGAAAGACCTAGATTGGCTCCCAGTACGTTTCCGAGCACAATTCAAAGTGTTGGTGCTGACCTTTAAAGCCCTAAATGGCCTTGGTCCAGTATATCTGAAGGAGCGTCTCCACCTCCATCGTTCTGCCCGGACACTGAGGTCTAGCTCCGAGGGCCTTCTGGCGGTTCCCTCACTGCAAGAGGCCAAGTTACAGGGAACCAGGCTGACCTTCTCGGTAGTGGCGCCTGCCCTGTGGAACGCCCTCCCATCAGATGTCAAAGCGATAAACAACTACCTGACATTCAGAAGACATCTGAAGGCAGCCCTGTTCAGAGAAGTTTTTAATATGTGACATTTTAGTGTATTTTTCATCTTTGTTGGAAGCCACCCAGAGTGGCTGGGGAAACCCAGCCAGATGGGCGGGGTACAAATAATAAATTATTATTATTATTATTATTATTATTATTATTATTATTATTCTCAATTATTGAGAATATTAGAGAATTTTCATTTAAAATAGGAGAATGTACATGTTATAGGACAAGTCAAAAAATACGATTGGCATGTTAAGGTTTGATACAAGTAAATTCAGTAATAGGCTATCTTGTGCTTCTAATAGCGCTAACACTTAATGACTGATTTGGTGACTAAAACACAGCTTGAAAAACAAAGCTATAGGCATACATATAAAAAAGAAGCCATTAACATTAAATATATTATAATTATATGATAATATATTTCAGTATGTGAATCTCTGGTAAATGGCACCTGGTACCATAGAATGGCACCGCAAAAACCAGTTACTGGCACTAAATAAAAATATAGAAACGTCAACTGTTTAAATCAAGGCCACCTCACATGCTGTTACACATAATTGTATAGGCCTAGGTACTTTAAGTGTATAAAGCATTAAAGCTACTTTCTGTAAAAACAAAATCACACTGTATGGCCAAAGGTATAGAATTGCTAAGAATAAGGTCACACCAAGACAGAAAAAAAGGCTATTACATATAGTTGAAATACAAACAAATTCAAATGTTCATTAAATTAAATGAATAGCATTTTTAAAACTAAAACTAAACATAAAAATGTTTTCTGTATCTCACATTTCAGAACTGCCAATGGTGAATGGCCCAATGCCCAGTAATGTAAGTGGATCAAAAAATAAAAATCATTATTCATTACTTACACTGGCAATATCACAGCTTGACTTATTATTTACTAGATTTTTAAGGTTTGTAAAACTGGTTCTTACATTAGAATTTACAGTTTGTGGAGAATATTCTCCAGAGAATTTTCTAGCAGAGAATATTCTCACCTTACCTCACTAGTCTTTTATATCTAAAGGAGTGTCTCAAGGAGATCAGTAACTCTTTGACTTTTAGAAGACATCTGAAGGCAGCCCTGTACAGTCATACCTTGGAAGTCGAACAGAATCCGTTCCGGAAGTCCGTTCGACTTCCAAAACACTTTCAAACACCAAATCGCGCCTGAAGCCAATCAGAAGCTGCGGAAGCCCCGTCGGACATTCGGCTTCCAAAAATAGTAGTTCGCAAACTGGAACAGTCACTTCCGGGTTTGCGACATTCAGGAGCCAAAACGTTCAGGAACTAAGCTATTCGAAAACCAAGGTACGACTGTATAGGGAAAATGTTAATGTTAGATGTTTTGTAGTGGGGGTTATATTTTGCTGGAAACCGCCCAGAGTGCCTGGGGCAACCCAGTCAGATGGGCAGCATATGAATAATAAAATTATTATCATTATTAACACAAGCTTCCCAAATTCAGGTGATGGGGAAGAGTGGATAGGACATAAGAATGGCAGGATAAGGCCAACATCCTGACCAGAGATGCCAGGATAGCTCCGTTGGTGAGAGTGTGGTGCTGATAGCGCCAAGGTAGCAGGCATGATCCCCGTATTGGACAGCTGAATTGAAATACTTTATTGTCACTTGTGCAATTTGTATACAGTGAGATTACTTGAGCACCCACCACTCAGCTCTCTTACTCATAATTCCCCTCGTTTACTGACACACACACACCAAACCCGAAAGTCAATTGCCCTGTTGTTATCTTTTCATTCAGCAGCCTAACAGCCCACGACAGAAGCTGTTCTTTACCCTGTTAGGGCAACTAATCAGGCTTCTATATCTTCTCCCTGAGGGCAAGAGATCAAGAAAGTGCCGACCAGGGTGTGAATCATCCTTGAGAATTTTCCTCCCTCTCCTGAGGCAATGTTCTTCCGCTATTTCATCCAGCGGATTTACGGGACAGCCCATAATATCTTGTGCTGTATTCACCACCCTCTGTAAAGGTAAAGGGACCCCTGACCATTAGGTCCAGTCACAGCCGACTCTGGGGTTGCGGCACTCATCTCGCTTTATTGGCCGAGGGAGCCGGCGTACAGCTTCCGGGTTATGTGGCCAGCATGACTAAGCCACTTCTGGCAAACCAGAGCAGCGCACGGAAACGCTGTTTACCTTCCCACCGGAGCGGTACCTATTTATCTACTTGCACTTTGACGTGCTTTCGAACGGCTAGGTTGGCAGGAGCAGGGACCGAGCAACGGGAGCTCACCCCGTCGTGGGGATTCGAACCGCCGATCTTCCGATTGGCAAGTCCTAGGCTCTGTGGTTTAACCCACAGCGCCACCCACGTCCCACACCACTCTCTGTAGGCACTTCCTACCAGATGATATCAAGCCAGCGTACCACACCGTGATGCAGTATGAAAGGACACTTTCTACTGTTGACAGGCAGATCATCAGATGTTGATTGACATCGTTCTTCTGCAATACTCTGAGGAGATGGAGTCTCTGTTGGGCTTTCTTAACCACCTGGGTTGTGTTGATTTTCCAAATAAGGTCTTGGAAATATTCCTGCCTTGAAGGGGGTTGGACTAGATGACCCTTGGGTCCCTTCCAACTCTACAATTCTATAATTCCATGCCTACGGAAGCGGATTAGCTTTGACTTGATTGCCTACCTAATATATATAGGAAGAACAGTCCTTAGGGGTGCAGAAAGCTCCTTTATAGCAGGTCAACCTCGTTGGTTCCAGTCTAGTCCAGTTTTGTCTACACTATGTTGCTGCATCTCTCCAGGGTTAACCCCCCAGAGCAGTGTTTCTCAAGTTTGGGCCCTCAGCTCTTGTTGGACTACAACTTCCATCATCCTTAGCTAGCAGGACCAGTGGTCAGGGATTATGGGAGTTGTAGTCCAACAAACCCAAGCTGGGGACCCAAGTTTGAAAAGCGCTGCTTCCCCTTCCCGCCCCATGAACTTACTAAGCTCGCTTCTCACCTTCCTAACCCTGTTTCTTCATGCAAATCCAGGACTGTGATGTGGCACTACAAGCCCTCCATTGGGGGCTGCGTGACGACAACCTTGCCTTTCCATGTATATAGGAGGGAAAGGTTGCCATTTTATGTTCAGTCTTATTTTCTCGCAGAAAATATTATGATCTGAACTATTATTTTTATTGGAGCAGGGCTTTTTTCTCATTACCGCAAAGAACGGTCAAATGATTAAATGCGGGTTTTTGTTTTGCACTGAATTTTAAAAGCCTAATTGCACACCAAGCCCTGCATTGGACAATGAGCAGAGAAACAAGAGGCAGCCTTGCCTGTGGCTCACTCACCCATTACGAACACCCAGGCCCGTCTCTTTCGCGTCTCCTCCGTGGCTACGACACGCACCACTTTCACCAGGTCCCCATACACGTCCTGGAACCACTCCACGTCCGAGATTCGCCTCGTGTCACTCACTATCTGCGTGGGAAGACTGGCGGGTTAACATCCAGGGACCTGGGTTCGAATCAATCCCTGCCACCAGCAATTTGCCACCACTCAGCCTTACCCAGATGGGCTGCGTAACGCCCTCGACCACAATGCGGCAGAAGAATCCCGGGTCGGTCTGGCGCCGCTCCTCTCCCCATCGGATCATGTCCTGCCGATACGTCTCCTTATAAGAGCTGGAGTCCAAGAGGCGCTGGAAGTCCAAGCCGTGCTCCTATAGGGGAGGCCAGAAAGGTGAACCAGTTATCAAAGCTCCGGGATGAAAACGATTGGCGAACAAGACCAATCCAAGAGTCTACTCCTAAGTAACTTGTGGGACTCACTTCCTCATGAAATACTGTCAGGAGCTGGAGTCAGGCGTACGCCAGCAATGAACCAATAAACCACCTGATGTCAGTGACAACTCTTTATACAAAGAGACCATATAATACCGGTCCTGAAAGACCTGCATTGGCTCCCAGTATGTTTCTGAGCACAATTCAAAGTGTTGGTGCTGACCTTGAAAGCCCTAAACGGCCTCAGTCCAGTATACCTCCACCCCCATTGTCCAGCCTGGACACTGAGGTCCAGCTCCGAGGGCCTTGTGGCAATTCCCTCACTGCAAGAAGTGAAGCTACAGGGAACCAGGCAGAGGGCCTTCTCAGTAGTGGCACCCACCCTGTGGAACACTCTCCCATCAGATGTCAAGGAAATAAACAACTATCTGACTTATAGAAGATGCCTTAAGGCAGCCTTTAGGGAAGTCTTTAATGTTTGATGTTGAGAACCACCCAGAGCAGCTGGTGAAAACCCAGCCAGATGGGTGGGGTATAAATAATAAGTTATTATTATCAGCAACTGTTCCCAGCAGGTCTTGCTTGCCCCAAAGAGGCAGGTGTGAGGACTGAAGGGCCCTGCCTTCGCACAGCTGAGTCCTCCACAAGCAATCTGAGACTCCTCAGCGTGTCTGCCTTTGCTCCACCCTCTTCATACCTCTTCTGGTCCTGGGAAAGGAGCTGGTCGCAGCAGGAGGGGGAGACTCCCTGGTGTCTTCAGAAGCTTGCCCCCCCCCCCCGTCATCTCCAGCCTCCACTTCTGACTCTGATTCTGGTCCTCTCTCTGCCATAGGCTCCTCCCAGCTCACTAAGCCTTGTTCCCTCTTCAGCATGGGTAGGCAAACTAAGGCCCGGGAGCCGGATCTGGCCCAATCGCCTTCTAAATCTGGCCCACGGACGGTCCTGGAAACAGTGTGTTTTTACATGAGTAGAATGTGTCCTTTTATTTAAAATGCATCTCTGGGTTAATTGTGGGGCATAGGAATTCGTTCATTCCCCCCCCCCCAGGAAAAATATAGTCCGGCCCCCCACAAGGTCTGAGGGACAGTGGACCGGCTCCCTGCTGAAAAAGGTTGCTGACCCCTGCTCTTCAGCTTCTGCCACATCCTCCTCCTTGCCTGCGCCCTCTTCTTGCTCTGACCTCACATCGTCGTCCCACTACCATTCCCCTGGCTCTGAGCTTTCTTCCCCTGGCCGTTCCCTGGGGGGTTCCCCAGCTACTGCCTCCCGCCACTCCTTTTCATCCAGCCAGCCCATGACAAGTGCATGTGGGCAACTGTTTTTAAGACGGGGATAAGACAAATCCACTAAGATCGGGCCACAGTGATCCATGCAGGCTTGATTATTGTAACTCGCTCTACGCGGGGCTGCCCTTGAAGCTGACCCATAAACTCCAGCGGGTGCAGAATGCCGCAGCGAGGCTCCTTGCCATCGGATCACAGTCATCCAGTGCTTTACCAACTGCACTGTCTCCCGGTGGAGTACAGGGTCAGGTTTAAGGTGCTGGTTTTGACCTTTAAAGACCTATGCGGCCTATGACACACGTACCTACAGGACTGCCTCTCCTGGTATGCCCCGCGGAGGACCTTAAGGTCCACAAACGACAACATTTTGGAGGTCCCAAGTCGCAAGGTGGTTAGATAGGTCTCAACTAGGATCAGGGCCTTTTCAGTACTGGCCCCGACTTGGTGGATGGCTTTGTCACAAGAGACTAGGGCCCCGCGGGACTTGACATCTTTCTGAAGGGCCTGCAAGACAGAGCTGTTCCGCCTGGCCTTTGGTTGGGACTCAGTCTGACCCTTATGTTTCCCTCCCCTTATGGTCTTGATTTATCAGCTATTTTAAAATGAGGCTGCATTTTAAATTGCATTTTAAATTGGGTTTTTTCCCCCTATTATGTTTTTACTGTAATTTTACTGGTGTTAGCTGCCCTGAGGCCGGCTCTGGCCGGGGAGGGCGGGGTATAAAGAAATTTATTATTATTATTTATTACAGTGGTACCTCAGGTTAAGAACTTAATTCGTTCTGGAGGTCCGTTCTTAACCTGAATCTGTTCTTAAGCTGAGGTACCATGTTAGCTAATGGGGCCTCCTGCTGCCGCCGCACGATTTCTGTTCTCATCCTGAAGTAAAGTTCTTAATCTGAGGTACTATTTCTGGGTTAGCGGAGTCTGTAACCTGAAGCGTCTGTAACCCAAGGTACCACTGTATTATTATTATTATTATTATGAGAAGAAGAGACAGAGGAGAGGGAATCTATCTGAGGCTGTCAGCAAAGCTATCCTAGAACATTAAGAGCCTTACTGGATCAGGCCAAAGGCCCACCCATTCCACCTTCCTGTTCTTACAGTGGCCAACCAGATGACTCAATGGGAAGCCCAGAGACAGGACCCAAGCACAAGAGAAACTTTCTCCCCTCCTGCGATTGCCAGCAACTGGTAAACGGAAGCATTGCTGTTCCCACCTGTGGATGCAGAGCATAGTCATCATGACTAATAGCCATCGATAGCCCTCTGCTCCAGGAATTTTGCCCAACTCTCTTTTAAAGACACCCAGTTTGGTGCCCATCACTGCCTCTTGTGGCAGGGAGTTCCACAGTTCCACTTTTTTTTAATCTTTTATTTGTCTGCAATCTTCCAGCATTCAGTTTTGCTGAGCGTCCAGGAGTTCCGGTGTTATCGGAGAGGGAGAAGTACAACTCTCCGAGACACGCGTGATTTTATAAACTGATTGTGTCCCCTCTCGTCAGCCCTTTTTCTCTGAAATAAAAAATCCCCTAATGCTGCTGCAACCTTCTCTCACGGGGGAGTCGCGGAATCCCCCTCGATCTATTTCGGCCGCCCTTCCCTTTTCCAATTCTTGGCCTAACTCGGCAAGGATGCTATTATGCACATAACAGGAAAGATAAAAGGGTTCAAGCTGGGGGAGCCACAACCTACCTTGGCATACTGCCCTTTGAGGGGTTCTGATAGCCGCAGGATAGTGCAAACATCAGGGCCCAACCTGCCAGGGGAGAAAAAAATTAAATTAAGCAGATCCAGACATGGCAGAAGTTTGCATCCTCAAGGACCCTTCAGGGGAGAAGGGCTATGGGTAGGTAGGCAAACTAAGGCCTGGGGGCCGGATCTGGCCCAATCGCCTTCTAAATCCTGCCCGCAGACGGTCCGGGAATCAGCGTGTTTTTACATGAGTAGATTGTGTCCTTTTATTTAAAATGCATCTCTGGGTTATTTGTGGGGCATAGGAATTCGTTCATTTTCCCGCCAAAATATAGTCCAGCCCCCCACAAGGTCTGAGGGACAGTCGACCGGCCCCCTGCTGAAAAAGTTTGCTGACCTCTAGGCTATAGCTCAGTGGCAGAGAGTCTCATTTTGCATGCTAAAGGTCCTGGGATCAAATTCCAGCGTCTCCATGGGGACAGTCACCCACTGTGAGAACACGATGCTGGACCACTGGCCTGATCCCAGCAGCCAGGCTCTTCTTATGAACTCTGCCTTGGCTTAAACAAGGCCTAGTCTCTTCCCATCAGATGCGCTGCAAAGTTTGAGAACATCACCTCCCTCCAGGGAAGGGCTTGGCTGACTGTGGATCTTGCCTGCTTTCCCACAGAGCCTAGGACTTGCCGATCAGAAGGTCGGCGGTTTGAATCCCCGCGACGGGGTGAGCTCCCGTTGCTCGGTCCCTGCTCCTGCCAACCTAGCAGTTCGAAAGCACCTCAAAGTGCAAGTAGATAAATAGGTACCACTCTGGTGGGAAGATAAATGGCATTTCCATGCACTGCTCTGGTTCGCCAGAAGCGGCTTAGTCATGCTGGCCACATGACTCGGAAGCTGTATGCCGGCTCCCTCGGCCAGTAAAGCGAGATGAGAGTCGCCGCAACCCAAGAGTCATCCATGACTGGACCTAACAGTCAGGGATCCCTTTATAATAATTATAATAATAATAATTTATTATTTATACCCCGCCCATCTGGCTGAGTCTCCCCAGCCACTCTGGGCGGCTCCCAATCAAATGTTAAAAACAATACAGCATTAGATATTTAAAACTTCCCTAAACAGGGCTGCCTTCAGATGTCTTCTAAAAGTCTGGCAGTTGTTGTTCTCTTTGACATCTGATGGGAGGGTGTTCGACAGGGTGGGTGCCACTACCAAGAAGGCCCTCTGCCTGGTTCCCTGTAACCTCACTTCTCGCAATGGGGGAACCACCAGAAGGCCCTCGGCCTTTACCTTAAGGACTAACGTTGGATTAAACTCCTGCAACTCGTGGCTTTCCCTCTTCCCCACACCCCTGCAAGGTGGGCTTCTTCCAGCTGCCCATGCCAACTTTTCTACACTTCCTCGCAACCTTCTCCCAGCCCCGTCACGTGTGAAGGGGGAGGAAGGAAACAAAAGGAGGAAACACGGAAGACCATCTTGCCTCCCCAAAGCCCCAAGCCGTAGGGTGTCGCTTCTTTCCCCTCCTAACGACGGGGAGAGTAGAGGTCGGGGCCGATCTCGCGTGCGCTCCCGCTTCAGACGTTCGCTGCGGACACGGGAACGGAATTGAGAGAAGTCTTGCCACCACCCCTTAAAAAGGCTTGAAAATTAAAAAATGGGGGGAAATACAGGTTTGGGAAGGTCTCTCCCCGCCGGATCCCGCGCGCACGTGGAGCGGTGGGTGGTCTTTCGCCTGCATCCCACCCACCCCGCCACCCGCCATCATGCACGGGGGGGGGGGCAGAACGCTTCCTCCCGCCCGCTCTTGTGCAATCCCCGCGGGGCTGCTTACTGGCTCTGGATTTCCTCGGCCACGAAGTCCTTGCCCGACTTTCTCTTTCCGCTGAAGAGCAAGATCAGCTTCGGCGTCTGGGCCATTGCAAGGAAGAACTCCGCAGCAGCGGCAGCAAGCAGCACTCAACAACGTCTCCCTCCCTTTGCCGGCCTTAATGGTCTCGTCCGGAACTGAGCATTCCGTCCCGCCGCCCTCCGCCCGCCTCGCACCAATGGGGACGTCGCAGAAGCCGCTTCCTGGAAAGCGGGCGCTACCAACTGAGGAAAGCGAAAAAAGGGGGCGGTGGAAAGAGACGGACGGGACGAGGAAGACCGAATCACGCGGCGTGGGCGGAATAGAACGATCTGAAAGAGGGAGGGGCTATTCTTAAGCCACGCCCCGTATGGAACCTGCGTCCTGGTGTGTTAGGGAGACAGGCGTCATTTGCATATTTAAATATGATATTATTTTTTAAAAAAAAATCATCTCAGTTTAGGCACAAATGACAGAAGGGGGTCATTTGGGAGGCTTATGCCGCAATACATATGTTCCATTTTTTAAAAAAATAAAGAAGTTTTTTACGTTTATAAACATTTCCTGAGTGTTGAGTGTTTGGAAATAGTTAAGAAATAATGACTTTTTAAATATGTATTAAAAAGGGGGGTTTTCTCTTCTCTCCCCCACCCCAGTTATAGCTGATTCACAGTGATACCAAAACAATTCTACTGAATTTAAAGTATTTTAGATTTCACTCTTAAATTTGAAAAAGTGTAATGAGCATGCCCATTTAAAAATGAGTGATGTATACTTATTAGTATTAGAAGATAGTCTTTGAGAGGAAGTGAGGGAGTAACTTACCAAGGATGGTTCAAAAGAAATAGCAACATTTAAAACATTCAGATTGGTAGCTAGGTTTGAATATGTAAGCCGCAGGTGCGTACAGACACACACAAATAGTTCTGCTGGCTCTAGTAACAGAATAATAACTGATCTGGAGTTGGCAGATGCAATGGAGTACCCAGGAAGTGGGCATGGCTGGCCAGCCTCTTAAACAAGAGCCCCCATCCTGTGGCAAATTCCACTTGTTATGGCTAATATCCATTGACAGAAGTCTCCTCTTCATGAATTCACCTTTTAAAAAAACCAGCCTATCTAAGCAAGGGGCCAGTGGTCACAGGTGCCTATTTGGGGATGATTGGGCGAAAGGCATGGAGCCCAACAGAAGGTGGCGCCAGAGAGCCCAATGACAGGCAGAGCCACCCATTTCTAGTTCCTGTTTCCCCATGATCCTCCTCACTGCTGCCTTCTACAAGGGCAACATTGAGAGGAGGGAGGAAGCGGATGGACTGGTTGTAAGTTAAGAAGAAAGGCAAGTGACGGTTTTTGGAGCCCTGCCACATCTGCCCTAGTGAACCAGCCTCCACTGGAGTGGGCACTGAGATCTCTTGCGCCAGTCAATCTCCATCAATTGGGAAGAACTTGTGGCTTTAAAAAAGCTTCTGCCACAATGGACTCATTCCGCCTCCTCAATTCCAACAGCACATTCAGCAACTTGGGCGCAACTGATGTGAAAAATCGCTTCTCAGTCTTGCAACGATTACATCCCAGCTCTGGCCGGATAATCTGAAGTATGATTCTCCTGCTCTCAAGGTCATCAAACCCACCCAAACCTAGCAGGGGCCCGTCTAGCCAAAAACGTAGACAACTCTATGGTAGGGTGGATGGCTGGAGGACCAGTTGTGTGCTGCTGAGCCACAAAAAGGGGATGAAGGTTGAAGTTCCCTTGTAAATCCATCTGTCTTTGAGGCTCACCCATCCATTGATACACGGCAAAGGCGGGCAGCACATTCTTAACGGTGGGATTTGTGACCTCTTCGTGTGGTTTTCCCAGTAGTGATGTATGGAAGTGAGAGCTGGACCATAAAGAAGGCTGATCACAGAAGAATTGATGCTTTTGAATTCTGGTGCTGGAGGAGACTCTTGAGAGTCCCATGGACTGCAAGAAGATCAAACCTCTCCATTCTTAAGGAAATCAGCTCTGAGTGCTCACTGGAAGGACAGATCCTGAAGCTGAGGCTCCAATAGACCTCTCGTACGTAGAATTAGACCATCAATTAGAGAGATACGAGTGTGGCCAGTAGGTGCATCTGAACAACTTCAAGATTGTTTTCGGAGCACCGAGTGGTCGCTTTTTGTGGGGAATAATGTGGACACATACGCTTCAACAGTACTGTTCTACGTTAAAAGCTGCATCGATGTCGTCACTACCACCAAACAAATACGGGTGTTCCCTAACAACAAGCCCTGGCTAAACAGGGATGTGTATTTGCTGTTAAAGGCAAGAAATGCTGCTTTTCACTCTGGTGATGCGCAACAGTATAGAGAAGCCAGAGCCAAACTGAAAAAGGGCATTAAGAACGCCAAAGCTATGTACTGCCGGAGGATCGAAAAACATTTTGAGAGCTCCGACCCTCGTCGAGTATGGCAAGGCCTGCGACAAATTACAGGGCAAAATATTAAAAACGAACTGGCTAGCAGCAGTGCGCACTTAGCTGATCAACTGAATCAATTTTTTAGTCGCTTGGAGGTGGGAACTGGAACTACTGACACTACAGCATTGGCTACCAGCACATCATCAGAAGCTATTACTGATAGACAACCATTTTTACTACAGACCTCTGATGTACAACGTGCCTTTCGGTGCATTAACATTAGGAAGGCAGCTGGACCGGATGGAATCACGGGAAGGGTAATTAGGGACTGCGCTGCAGAATTAGCTGGTGTATTTACGGACATTTTTAATCTATCCCTGTCGCAGGGTTCTGTCCCTACCTGTCTGAAGACATCGATTATAGTGCCAGTCCCCAAGCAGTCAGTGGTGGTATCTCTCAATGACTATAGACCAATAGCCCTAACATCTGTCGTTATGAAATGTTTCGAGAGATTGGTGCTAGATCATATTAAGGCTGGTCTTCCATCCACTCTAGACCCGTTCCAGTTTGCATACAGAAGAAATAGATCTACTGATGATGCTATTTCCATCGTTGTCCACACTGTACTGAATCATTTAGAACGACAGGGAGCCTACGCAAGGCTGTTGTTTGTGGACTACAGTTCTGCCTTCAATACAATTTTGCCAGACAGGTTATTTCTTAAAATGATCAATTTGGGTATACATCAGAAGATCTGTCTGTGGGTAAGGAATTTCCTGACTGACAGGCCGCAGACAGTGAGAATGGGACCTTACTATTCTTCTACTCTAGTATTAGGCACAGGAGCTCCTCAGGGATGTGTGCTAAGTCCCTTTCTCTATTCCCTGTACACATCTGATTGTACCCCACTGTATAAGTCCAACACAATCATCAAATTTGCGGATGATACAACAGTGGTGGGGCTCATTAGTGAGAACGATGAGACTGCTTACAGGAAAGAAGTACAGGGGTTAATTCAATGGTGTAAAGAAAACAATCTTATGCTTAACACCAAAAAAACCAAAGAACTCATAGTTGATTTTAGGAGAAAGAAAAGTGTATTTTTACCATTGCACATAAATGGCGAGGAGGTGGAGAGGGTTGGTAGTTTTAAATACCTGGGCATTTATATCTCTGAGGACCTCTCATGGACTGCAAATATTAACATGGTTGTGAGGAAGGTGCAGGGGAGGTTGTATTTCCTGAGAATGCTCAGGGGACTGAATCTATCTCAGCACCTACTCCTGTCCTATTATCACAGTACCATCGAGAGTGTCTTAACCTATAGTATATTATCGTGGTATGGAAGCAGCTCTGAAACGGATAAAAAAGCTTTATTGAGAATAACAAAAATTGCCCAGAATGTTATAGGGTTCCAGCTACCAACCCTGGATGAGATCTTCACGTCTCGCACTTTGAAGAAGTCACACAATATCCTGAGAGATCCCACCCATCCTGCTCACAACTTCTTTGAACTGTTGCCTTCGGGCAGAAGATATAGGACAATGAAAACACGAACCACACGCCTTCTGAATAGTTTCTATCCAAGAGCTCTGATTGCACTAAATAATGATCTCAGGGCCAGTTGTAAGAAATAGCAAGCAGGGAGTAGGAAGGAATGAGATAGGGTTTAGGTCATGTTATGCTTTTAATAGGTCATGTTATATTCTGGATTATGTATGTTTTATAGATTATGTCTGAATGGGATGAGAGTGTTGGAGGTACGTGCAAATGTGTATGTGAAGCCGGTCTTTGGGTGGGTGTTTGATTTTCGTTGTTGTGTATACTGTGTATATACGGACAATGACAAATAAATTTCTATTCTATTCTATACTTTGGCCACCTCATGAGAAGAGAAGACTCCCTGGGAAAGACCCTGATGTTGGGAAAGATGGAGGGCGCAAGGAGAAGGGGACGACAGAGGACGAGATGGTGGGACAGTGTTCTCGAAGCTACCAGCATGAATTTGACCAAATTGCGGGAGGCAGTGGAAGACAGGAGTGCCTGGCGTGCTCTGGGGTCACCAAGAGTCGGACACGACTAAATGACCAAACAACAACAAGTGTGATTCCAGCTTTGCAATGGGAGTTGGCACACCTGTCTTGCAAGTGAGATGCTAATCTAGGGTTGCCATATTTCAAGAACTGAAAATCAGAGTACAAAAGTTGAGGGTGGGGCGGTTCCCTGGACATTTTGCCCATTTTTCAAAATTCCCTCCTACACTAATTTCGCCGGATGTGTCTGGGAAATTCCAGGCATATGGCAACCCTAGTTATCCCAAAGATATTGAAGGTGGGAAAGCACTTTGATTATGCTCTGAGATACAATTCCTCCTTTACACACACTTCCTTGAGCCAGTATCCTGTGTGCATTGTTGGGAAAGAGAGGAGAGTTTGAACAGGGGCAGGGACACAGGGAGCTGTGTCAGAGGTTTGGTCCATCTAGCCTGGCGTTGTCTACACTGACTGGCAGCAGCCACCCAGGATTTCCCCTCACCCAGTGCTACATGGAATTGAATTAGGGACCTTCTTCCGGCAAAGCAGGGGGTTGCTAACTCAGCAGTGGTCCTTTCCTCAAACTCAGGAATTACTCAGACGCACAGGCCGGAAGATTCACAACGATATTCTTAGCAGGTGTCCTTGCATTGAAAAAACAACAACAGCAAACGACCGAAAGCTGTTGCCATGGCAAAACAAAAAGAGGATATATTGTTTTTAAGGACATTTTCACCCTGCCAGCATCACCCCCCACTCCCTCCCCACATCCACCTTACGGCCTTCAATGGGCCACTTAGTCAGAGACAACCTTGGAAAGAAAGGAACAATCAGTGCCTTTATTTGGTTTCCGACACACTCACAGTGCAAGAAATTGTGAGGGAGTAGGGAGGGGGTGAACGTGGGGTGGGGAAGAAGGAAAACAAGCCATCCCCACAAGTGACTCAACCCTTCCCCACCCCCACCAGGTGAGGAAACGATACCCCCATTTTCACCATTCCTAATTAGAGAGGAGGATGAGAATTTCTGGAGAATTTCAGAGTTTAGAAGGGACAACAGCAAGGTCACGGCGTCCCGAGAAGCAAAATCTCGCCGGCGTCCTATTGGGGTTCCAATCCATTTTTCCTTTGGCACAATTACAGTGGTACCTCGGGTTACAGAGATTTCAGGTTACAGACTCCGCTAACCCAGAAATAGTACCTTGGATTAAGAACTTTGCTTCAGGATGAGAACAGAAATTGCGCGGTGGCAGCAGCGGGAGGCTCCATTAGCTAAAGTGGTACCTCAGGTTAAGAACAATTTCAGGTTAAGCACGGACCTCCAGAACGGATTAAGTTCTTAACCCGAGGTACCACTGTACTTATCCCGAGCCAAAAGAGAGGTGAGCCAGGGTGGGAAGGCCCTATAGAGAGACCCTCATCCACCCCCCAGCAAAGATCTCTCTCAACAGGAGGGGACATGGGGTGAAAAAGGTTTGCTTTCCTGACGATAATCCAACTGTCTAAATGCCTCTACTAATAGTCATTACTGAGTGGAAGCAAACTTGGGATGGAGGGCTCTGAGTGGACTTGGGGGGAGGGAGGACAATGTATCTGGGTGACCCCACACATCAGAACTTGGCATGTTGATAAAAACACTTCCCTGCCAACGAGCAATGGCACCAACCCCTCCACCAGGACATCCAGTAATCCTTGATAGGCCCAACTCCTTTACCCTCCCCACCCTGAGCCAGATTAGTACTGGCGGGTGCCGCCATCCTAGCCATGCGGCCAGCTGGTGCTCTCTCGCCCGTTCTTGCGCCCGTGTCCCTCGGGGTTCCTCTCCTTCGGGTGGCGCTGGGCGCTGCTGTCCCGCTGCGTGAATCTGGGGAGAAGGCAATAAGGTTAAGGCTGATAACACTGAGTGTTAAGTTGTGGGTGAGCATATCAGACGACACAGTGATTCTTCAAACAGCTCTTGTTTATTCACAGGCCAGAACAGAACTGAACTGAAGGGCTCAGTCAGCCTGCTTATATAGAGCTCCAGTACAACGTAACTGTAGCAATTTTCTAAAACTATCCAATCACTGAATGTCACTTTCGATCCCTTATTTGCATAACTATCTACAGTATCGCCCTGCTGGCCCAGGGTGAGAACTTCAGTACATAACATTGAGCCACGCAGGTGCAGAGCACACCATTGGCAGTCTGCTTCCCCTTCTCGCTCCCCACAACCAGGAACGTCTCAGAGCCACGTATGACATGGGGAAAATAGAAATAGGAAAATAAGAAGAGACTTCCGGATCAGGCCAATGGCCCATATAGTCCAGCTTCCTGTTCTCCCAGCAGCTCCCCAGATGCCCCCGTGGGAAACCCACAAGAACGACCCACACAAGAGCAACTCTCCCCTGCTGTGGTTTCCAGTCGTTGTTATTCAAAAGCAGGACTGCCTGAGACTGTGGAGGCAGAGCACAGTCTTTGTGGCTAATAGCCACCAATAGTCCTCTCCTCCATGAATTTGTCTCTGAAAGACATCTAGGTCGGGGGCCATCACTGCGCCCTGTGGAATCGAGTCCCATAGCTTAGCTAGGTGAAGGAATAAATGTGAGAACCAGTGGCGGCATAATCGGTTAAAGCATCGCAGTAGGACCTGGGGGACCCAGGTTCAAATCCCCCACTTGGTCACGAAGCTCAGTGGGACCGCATTCAAACCATACATTTAAAGCCGCTAGAGCATGGGTAGGCAAACTAAGGCTAGGGGGCCAGATCCGGCCCAATTGTTTTCTAAATCCGGCCCTCGGATGGTCTGGGAATCAGCGTGTTTTTACATGAGTGGTGGTGTAGTGGTTAAGAGCAGTGGACTCGTAATCTGGTGAACCGGGTTCGCTTCCCCGTTCCTCCACATGAGGCTGCTGGGTGACCTTAGTCACACTTCTTTGAAGTCTCTCAGCCCCACTCACCTCACAGAGTGTTTGTTGTGGGGGAGGAAGGGAAAGGAGAATGTTAGCCGCTTTGAGACTCCTGAAGGGGAGTGAAAGGCGGGATTTCAAATCCAAACTCTTTTTCTTCATCATCTCTGGGTTATTTGTGGGGCCTGCCTGGTGTTTTTACATGAGTGGAATGTGTGCTTTTATTTAAAATGCATCTCTGGGTGATTTGTGGGACACAGGAATTCGTTGATTTCCCCCACCAAAATATAGTCCGGCCCCCCACAAGGTCTGAGAGACAGTGGACCGGGCCCCCTGCTGGAAAAGTTTGCTGACCCCTGCCCTAGAGCGTCTCCCGCACCCACAACCTCGCAGGCTCTCTCACCTGCCTGCAGGGGCTGCCCCCAGCTGCCTCAGGATCACCTCCTCGAAATTATCCGCTTCCTCTTCGCTGCCCCCCAGCTGCTCCGCCAGCTCCTCCAGCGCGTCCTCGACCTCATCCAGGAGCTCTACGAAGCTCAGGCGGTCGTGGGCAAAGGCCCCGTCGCTCCCAAAGTAGCCGTCGAGGGCGGCCACTAGTCCTCCGTAGTGCTCGGCCCAGCCCAGCCCAGCCAGGTAGCTCTGGAGCATGGGCAGGAAGCGCGGCTTCTGCACTGGCTCCAACCCTTCCTGCCGGGCGCACTCGCCGACGCCGGCGCAGCCCTGAGGAGGCCGGTACGGGTGCTTGGCCAGCGCTTCCCACAATGCACCGGGCTCAGCGGGCTTCTTGGCCTTCCGGTGCTCCCCGTCTCTGGCCGGCTTGGCGTCTCGCGGCCCCTGGTGCTTCCTGGGACGGTGCGGCCCGTCGGCCATCTTGGGAGCCTTGTACGGAGGACGGTGTTCCTTCTCCGGGCCTTCACCGTGGTGCGTGGGCTTGCGCTCCTCGTGGCCGTCGTGCCTTTTGTGCCAGGCTTTCTCCTTCCCTCGCTTGGCTTTATGGCCATCTTTCCAGGACGGTTTGGCCCCCTCTTCTGCCCCCTCCAGCTCCTGGGCCACCCTCCTCTCCACGCCGTCCAGTTCCTTCCGGAGCCCTTCAGACACGTTGCCGGGCGGAACTTTCTGGAAGGCCCTCCCCAAGTCCCGCCGCACCGACGCCAGCAAGGAGCGCAGGCGCCGTATTTCGGCTTCGGGCCTCTCTGCCTTTTCCCGCGGGCGGTCCTGCGAGGGCAGCTTTTCCGGGTGCGGCTGGGATTTGGAGTCGCCCGCCTCGGCCAGCTTCTCCCGCAAAATATGGAGCTCGGCTCGTGTGGCGAGGAGGGAGGCTGTCTCCCGCTTCAGCGCCTCCGCCAGCCTGGAGTTCTCGGCGGCCAAATTTTGCCGCTGAGAGGTGAAGTCCAGCGCCTCGCCTTCCGTCTTGCACAGGAGCAGCTGCAGTTCCTCCTTCTGGGCCTGCGGTTTTCCAAAAGGAAAGGAAAATGGAGACACGTTTGTTCGCTGGAGCAAAGACCTGAGAGGAAATCCGGATCCCAGGACGCAAGTGACAAAACGTCACCAGACCGAAGAACCCGGAACAATTATTAAGGGACGCTCCCCAAAAACTGTTTGTGGAGCATTCCTTTCAGCAGTAAAATTAAGGGCGGAAAGGAGTTATTTCGTCATTGTTGCTGTCATTATAAACGCCCACCTAGTCCCACATTCTATTCTCTTAATTTATTTATTTTAAGGTCTTATTTATACCTTTTCAAATGTATACATTTCATTAATTTTAGAATCATTTTAACATTTCAAAGTTTGACTCTGAAAAAACTTTGGCCAAGAAAAAGAAAAGCTGGACAACTTTTGTGTCCTGATTTTCACTTTTTGAAATATGGCAACCCTCGCATAAGTATTTAAGAAGGAATGAAAACCACTGATGGATTATCTGTCAAATTATCACCAATATATGAAGGATTTGCAATATAAGCAGTGGATTACCGAAATATTTAACGGTAGATGGGCTTAGATAATAAATAAAAATAAATAAGTAAAAATCAAACATCAGGAAAGGAGGGGGTGGGAAGTCAAGAAGAAACATTGTGTGTTAAAAAAGATTTGTATGTGATGATAAATGCTTTGAAATATTATGGGATACGTAATGAAAATGATATGGGGAGGGGGGACAAATGGGGAGGGGGGACTACTGTTATGAGAGAGAAGAATCAGGTCCTAACTTATTAAGGTAAAGGTAAAGGACCCCTGGATGGTTAAGTCCAGTCAAAGGTGACCATGGGGTTGTGGCAACCATCTCACTTTCAAGTTTGTACACAGACAGCTTTCTAGGTCATGTGGCCAGCATGACTAAACCACTTCTGGTGCAACGGGACAATGTGACGGAAACTAGAGCACACAGAAACACCGTTTAACATCCCACCACAATGGTACCTATTTATCTACTTGACAAGGTTTGCTTTCGAACTGCTAGGTTGGCAGGAGCTGGGACAGAGCAACGGGAGCTCACCCCGTCGCGGGGATTCGAACCACTGACCCTCTGATCGGCAAGCCCAAGCAGCTCAGTGGTTTAGACCACAGCACCACCTTTTACCTAACTTTTACTGTCTCCACCAACTGGCAGCATCTCTCCAGGATTTCAAGTGGGGGACAATCCCCCGCTACTCGGGGATGCCCCTGGGGATTGAACCGTGGACCTTCTGCATGCAAAGGAGCTGCTCTGCCCTCCTTCGCTCCACCCAGACCCTCCACAACACCTGCAGTTCCGCTTGCATAAGCCGGATGTCTTGATTCTCCTTGGCCAGCTTGTCTAGCAAGAGTCCCATGGCATCCAGGCTCTGGCGGTCGCCATCTGATGACATCACCGCTTCCTTGGCTCTCTGAAGCTCGTCGCCAACCGGGGGTTCCCGTGGGGGCGAAGCTGGCCAATCCTGCTGGGGTGGGGAGTCAGAGTGAGCCGCAGCCTTGTTGGCTCCCAGTACGTTTCCGAGCACAATTCAAAGTGTTGGTGCTGACCTTGAAAGCCCTAAACAACCTTGGTCCAGTATACCTGATGGAGCATCTCCACCCCCATCGTCCAGCCCAGACACTGAGGTCCGGCTCCAAGGGCCTTCTGGCAGTTTCCTGACTGCGAGAAGCAAAGCTACAGGTAACCGGGCAGAGGGCCTTCTCGGTAGTGACACCAGCCCTGTGGAACGCCCTCCCACCAGATGTCAAAGAGAAGAACAACTACCAGACCTTTAGAAGACATCTGAAGGCAGCCCTGTTTAGGGAAGCTTTTAATGTTTAACAGACCACTGTATTTTAATACAGTGGTACCTCGGGTTACGTACGCTTCAGGTTACATACGCTTTAGGTTACAGACTCCGCTAACCCAGAAATAGTACCTCAGGTTAAGAACTTCGCTTCAGGATGAGAAAAAAAATTGCGCGGCGGCAGCAGCGGGAGGCCCCATTAGCTAAAGTGGTGCTTCAGGTTAAGAACAGTTTCAGGTTAAGAACAGACCTCCAGAACGAATTAACTTAACCCGAGGTACCACTGTACTTTGTTGGAAGCCACCCAGAGTGGCTGGGGAAACCCAACCAGATGGGAGGGGTATAAATAAATAAATTATTATTATTATTATTATTATTATTATTATTATTTGCAAACATCAGGATTTGAACATCGCAGCCAAGTGTTGGTCCCTGAGGTGCCCACATGGCTCCGCCCTCCTGACCCTCCCAAGGCATCCCATTGGCTGGAATCTTTGCCTGGGCAGCAAGCCAGCAAGAAGATTCCATATGCTGACCCAGACCCAGTATTGTCTGCACTGACTGGCAGCTGCTCTCCAGAACTCCAAGCAGGAAACCCCCTGTTCCCTCTTGCATCAGCACAGAGATAAAAAGACTCACAAAGACCCCAACAGAGCCAGGAAGGGGCTCTTCACTGTCTGAGCTTGACCAGGTGCTGAAAATGTCCACTGGACCTGTAGGAGACAGCCGGGGCGGGGCGGGGGGGGGGTGGATGTAAAGGAGAAAAAGGGGAGAGCTGAAAAAATTAAGAGACTCTTTCACACATATATAATTTTTATTAATATTCATTTAAACATCTTTAAAAGATCAACGACTTCCCTTCTTCTCCTTCCATGATTCATTTTGCATATCATAAATCCCTGAATATTTTACATAAATTACCGTATTTTTCGCCTTATAGGATGCCCCAGCCGCGGCTTCAGCGAGCCCCACGCTCCGGGCAGCAGGCTGCTATCCACAGCCTAGGGAGCCCTGCGGGAACTCCCACGGGCTCCCAAGGCTTGCGGATAGCTTCCTGAAGCCTGGAAAGCAAGAGGGGTCAGTGCGCACCGACCCCCCTTGCTCTCCAAGCTTCAGCGAAAGCCTGCATTCGCCCCATAGGACGCACACACATTTCCCCTTCATTTTTGGAGGGGGAAAAGTGCGTCATATAGGGCGAAAAATACGGTAAACAATTCAGCATTCCATTATTACACCCATCAGAACTTATTGACCTTGTTGAATTTAACTAAATGCTGCCAACATTTTCAAATGTACACAATACCCCGCCCCATATATTCAGTAAACATTTCCCAATCTTCTGTATGTTCTTCTTGTTCTCTTATTCTATATGTTATAGAGCCTCTTTCTAAGCCGGCAAAATAGTGGGGGCGGGGGGGTTTCTGTGGTGGCTCCCCACTGGTGGGGAAAGGGAGTTAAAACAAGACTTACCATCATCTTGGTCAAATATGACCCCTGTAGAGAGAGATAGAGAGAGGCAAAGAGGCTTTATTATGACTTATTTCATGAAATGTCTACACCATTTGATTGCTTTTTTAAAAAGCCCTCACCGTGGTTTGCAAGAAGGTTAACACCGAGGTTAAGACTGCCCATCCCAGAGCGAACAGCTAGCAGAATTAGCCCCCACCCCAGCAAGGCCACTGCTTACCCAAGGATGCCAACAAGGCCAAACCCAGAAGGGCAAGGAACCCGAACAGCCATTTTGTCCTGGGAAGGCCACCGTCGTCGCCCTCGAAGGCCTCCGTGCCTCGATCTCTGCCGGCCCCCGGCAGAACGGGGGGCGCGTCCCGACCCTTCCGCCTGCGCAGGCCTTCGACGTCACGCTCCTTGGACGCCTCTTCGCCACTGCTGGAAGTGTTCCCTTCCTCCTCCCCCAGAGGGCCTGGGAAGGGCAAGAAATGAGGATCAAAATATTGCGTCAGCTGGAGAAAACAGGCTCACCTGTGGCCGCTCGCCTATGGCGAGGGTGAAATTGCTCCAGGCAACCAAGCAAAGAAGCTTTTACAGGTTGTGGATGGAGGGGTGGCGAGTCACCCTCTTTGCTCCTGAACCCTCTTTGTGGAAATTCAACATAAAGGTAGAACCTGCCTCTGAACCTCACGGTTCCTGCTCCACATCCTCCTCAATTAGAATCTGCTCTTGAACTGCAAGAATACCTTCAGCTTGCCAGGATGAAGTGAGAGCGAGTGAAGATCTGTAAGCAAGAGTCTTTGGCGACCCTACAGGGCTAAGATTTCGTTTGCTGTTCCACCTACTGTTGCCTCCTGGATATGTCCACCACTAGAATGTGGCCCCCGAAAGCTGCCCACAAAGAAATGCGGCCCTCAAACCCGACAAGAATCTCTGCCCCAAATAATAATAATAATAATAATAATAATAATAATAATAATAATAAATTTTATTTATATGCCGCACTCCCCAGCTGAAGCCAGGCTCAGGGTGGCTAACAACACTAAAATAGTGCAACATTCTAAAAACATTCTAAAAATTAATTAAAATCAAATTGATGGCAACCATAAACTAAAGTTCTGTAAAGATTGCCAAAGGAGGGAGTCAGGCTGGGCCCTGACCAAAGGCCTGGTGCAACAGCTCTGTCTTGCAGGCCCTGCGGAAAGATGTCAAGTCCTGCAGGGCCCTTGTCTCTTGTGACTAGAGCGTTCCACCAGGTTGGAGCCGCAGCCGGAAAAGCCCTGGCTCTAGTTGAGGCCAGCCTAACCTCTCTGAGGCCTGGGACCTTCAAGATGTTTTTATTGGAAGACCGTAAGTTGCTCTGTGGGACATACCAGGTGAGGCAGTCCTTAAGCACACCTGTCCAGACACTAACTTGAAGCCTAAAACTCATGCAATTGCTTGCATTTGTGTTCCATTTCCTTGCCCTCTGCACTTCCTCTATTGCTTCTATGTAGATGTGTAGGCTGCTTGGGGCGGAGATCTGTCAAAGGCCTCCGCATTATTCCACAAAGAACTGCCTATGCTGATGGCATTCCGTCACCTGCTTTGTGGATGAAGACAGTTCCCTGTGGGACAGGCACAGATCCTTCCTCAGCCTCGCAGGTGCTGGCCTCCTTTGCATGTGACAGGACGGGCTCTGGGGTCTTGACTAGCGTGGGGGTTTCTTCAGAACTGGGGTCCACCACCACCTCAGGACCCTGGATCGCAAGAGAGAGATAAGGATGCTTGTAAAATTGGCATTGTTCTTGAATTGTGAATGTGTGTGTGCCTACTTCCTGGCAACCTCATATCCAGTGTTGCTTGGGAGTTCTAAGATACAAAAAAATCGGTGCAGCTTTAAAAGGTTCGGTCTGTTGCAGCAAAATGGAAGAGTAATGAAATCCCCTCTATTCAAGATTGGATCCAAAAGCTGACAGAATATGCTGAATTAGATGGTTTATCAGAAAAAATAAAGAATAAATCAAAACAGGAATTTGTTTCTAAATGGGAGGTTTTCAAAGAATATCTGAAAAATAAATATAGTAGTTTAAATTCTGTTGCAGCATTCGAGGAACTTCAGTAATAGTTGTAAGGTAGATATAAGAAATTAGATTTAATGAGAATAAGTTTAATTATAAAAAAATGTGTATTGGCAATAAGTAATATGAATTTGAAGTATGGAATAGACGGGAGGTTGGGTCTTTAGTGTTAAGACCAATAGATGTTTTATTGTTTGTTAAGAATATTATGTGTCTATGGTTATTTTTGTAATTTGTGTATAATTTGGTATTTGTGTTTTTTGTTTGTTTGTCTTTCTTGTTGTATAAATAAAAAACTTTAAATAAAAAAAAATCGGTCTGCCATCTTGGTTCAAAATGGTGCCCAACCAAAATATTGCTCAAAAAAAGATACGCTAATATGTCTAGATTAAAATGTGAAGTATTGGATGGAAGAAAAATGAGTAAGGAAAGATAATAAGAATATATAGATGATTTGAGAAGATTGTAGAATGCAAAGATTATCGTAAATTGTATAATGTGGAGGAAATCGAGTGGGGGTGGAGGGAAGTGGGAGGAAGGAGAAAAGAATAATATGATGGATTGAGGAAATATAAATGTAAATGTATAGGGGGATGGGGAAGAAATGGTGTTGGCTTTGGTACATCTGTATTGTAATGTAATATGTGAAAACCAATAAAAAACAAAATGGTGCCCAACTGTATCCAGGTAAGAGGAGCCATGGTGCAAAATTTGGTCAGACCAGTTTCTTTGTACAGTAATGGCTTTTGTTGGCCAATTACCGCCATTTACAAGTCCAAAGCACTGCCACTGACTCCAGGAGGCCCTGGGTGCCTGGGCACCCACAAAATTTTCGCTGTGGGTGCTCAGCCTACTGCCACCCGCTGCCTTACCTCCAGGGTGCATCTGTGGCTGTGGCAGGTTCCCAACAGAAGAGGGCCTGTGTGGATCGCTTGGCTAATTGCCGAATGGAACTGAGTTCAAAGAGGAACAAAGCCCCAAAGTTGGAGAATTCTCATATACATGCAGAGAATTAAGCGAATGCTCTACCTTCTGACTGGCGCCGTCTGCATCAGGGCGGTCGATGAGGGTTTTGCTCTCGTTGGGAGGGGCTGTCCAAAAAAATGCCTGTGTTAAAACTAGTAAACGAATGCATTTATTATGTTCATCTGCATCCAGGGCATAGCTGTCAACCTTCCCTTTTTTGTGGGAAATTCCCTTATTCCAGCGCCGTTTCCCGCTGCTATCCCGGATTGTTAGATATCCCGTAGACTGTCCCCGGGACAGGTGAGGCTGCTGATCCCTTATTTTCGCGGCTGCCGATCCCTTATTTTCAAATCTGAAAGTTGACAGCTATGATCCCGGGTGGGGAACCATTTTCAAAGCCAGAGGCCCGCATTCCCTTCTGGGCAACTTTCGGGGGGGGGGCGGCATGCCATGAGTTGGCAGGGCCAGAAGCAAACATGGACAAAGCAAGGGGTGTCAGGGTTCAAGGACACGTTTCAGCCAGGCAAAAACACCCAAGGAAAGTGCAAAGAAGGACTGCGAAGGGTGTGGCCTGGAGAAAAGGGGCGTGGCCTGGAGAAAAGGGGTGTGGTCTGGTGAAAGTTCCAAGGGCCAGAGAGTAAGAGGGCTAGAAGGGGTGCATTCAGCCCTCAGGCCTGAGATTCTCACACACACACACACACACACACACACACACACACACACACACCGCTGTAACCAAACAGGGTCTGATGAAAATACCAGGTATCCTCCATCACTGAAAGTACCGTATTTTTCGCTCCATAAGGCACACCTGACCTTAAGGCGCACCTAGTTTTTAGAGGGGGAAATCAAGGGGGGGAAATATTATCCCCCCCCCCCCAGCCCCAAAGAGCAGCAGACAGGCTGCGCGTGCCTGTCCGCTTCTCCCAGAGCTTCTCGGGGCTGTTTGGGGAAGCCAGGGTTTCCCCCCCAGCCCCAAAGAGCAAAGCCAGCGGGATTCCACTCGCTGTCCTGGCTTCCTCTTTAGCCGTGCGCAACCTCTCCGGCCGGGAGAGGCTGCGCACGGCTATGGCAGAAGCCAAGACAGCCAGCAGGATCCATCCCACTTGCTGTCCTGGCTTCTTTAGCTGTGAGCAGCCTCTCCCGGGCAAGGGGAGCCTTCAAAGAGTCCGCTGCTCTTGGGGGCTTTTTCTACTGGGGAAAAGCCCGCAAGAGCCGCGCGAAGCTTGTGTGCGGCTCTTGGGGGCTTTTCTTGCTTGCCTCCCCCCTGCATTCACTCTATAAGTCGCACACACATTTTCGCTTACTTTTTAGGAGGGGAAAAGTGTGTCTTATGGAGCGGGAAATACGGTATGCTTCCCTCCTTCAGAGCAGTGGGGTGAGCTGCAAAGCAGCTTCCCCATTATATACTGAGGTCCAGCTTGCAATATCATGCAGAGGATTGCAAAGCAACCAGGGCGGCCAGGATATGCCGGGTGGGGTTAGGAAAGGGCATGGAAGGCAGCTAAGGGTTGGGCAAGGGCCTTGTCCATTGCTACATACCTTGTGTCTCTTGCTGGGCCTGCTCAGACCCAGCCTGCGTTTCCAAGCCAAGGTCCTCTACAGGTAGAGCCTGGAGGGGCAAAACGCAATGAAAACAGAGGTCACAAAATTCCTGTTTTTCTCATAGAGCGGGATGGGGGAGGGACTTTACCTGGCCCCGCCCCTGTGGGCCAACTATGGCAGGTGAGTGGGGCAACCCACTTGTCAATCTCTCAACATCATGAAGTTTGTGTGTGCTTCTTGTAACGATATTTTTAATTTATTTATTATTGGATACAGAAAAAGAAAAAGAAAACAGCTGTGATAAAGTATCAGAAATAAAGATTTGTTTATTTTTAAAAGCAAAATACCCAGGCGTGCAGGAGAAATTCAACTGCCCCTGGTTGATCATTATATTTGAGGTGCATATTTTTAATACACACCTTATTTTCCTGACTGTAAGGTGTTTACAAGTGTTTGCAGTATTGTGCTTTAATGTTGCAACCCACCATGTAACCTTAGGGTGGAGAGTGTAATAATAATAATAATAATAATAATAATAATAATAATAATAATACAGGTAGACTGCCCCTGCCCACCCACCAAAGTCCATCACAAGGAGCTCCCGCAAGGGTTTGATGGCCAGCTGGTTGCCAGGTGCTTGGGAACTGCAGCGCAGCGGGCTTCTCTGCCTCCCTAGCACCAAGCGCTTTGCACGGAGCCCCCTGCTAAAATGAGAAGGGGCAAGCTCCATTTCTGAAGGGGTTTCCAACGGAGGCCACTTGGTGCTGCAGGAGAAAGGCACAGGGGACCCCCTCTTGCCCATCAGCTGCCTGGCGTAAGCGGGAGAAGGTGACCTGCTTTGAGCTCCCGACTGTCTCTTCGTGGTCACCTGGGCACCTACCCCACATATGGCACCTTGCCTGGAGCCAGTGGGCGTGGTTTAGGGGGAAACGGTCCTGTGGGCCAAAGGGTGGGTGATGGCGGGCGAGATGCAGCCTGGTGAAGAAAGGAAGGGATCATAGCTCAGTATCTACTCTGCCTACGGAAGGCTCCAGCTTCAGTTGCCTGCATCTCCTTGCCTTCTGAGAGGCAGCACGTCACAAGTGGGTGGGGCCAGAGGCAAAAGTGGGCGGAACAACTGATGCAAATATTACCTGTGTACAGTATAGGTAAAGGAACCCCTGACCATTAGGTCCAGTCGTGACCGACTCTGGGGTTGCGGCGCTCATCTCCGAGGGAGCCGGCGTACAGCTTCCGGGTCATGTGGCCAGCATGACTAAGCCACTTCTGGCGAACCAGAGCAGCGCACGGAAACGCCGTTTACCTTCCCGCCAGAGTGGTACCTATTTATCTACTTGCACTTTGACGGGCTTTCGAACTGCTAGGTTGGCAGGAGCAGGGACCGAGCAACGGGAGCTCACCCCGTCGCGGGGATTCGAACTGCCGACCTTCTGATCGGCAAGTCCTAGGCTCTGTGGTTTAACCCACAGCGCCACCCGCATCCCTACCTGTGTACAGTAGGCCAGTTAATAAACATCCCCCCCCAATCATCCATCCAAAGGAGCGTTCCATCCCCTCAAGAGGGTACGAAGCAACGCTGGTGAGGGGGTGTGGCCTGGAAAGATGGGCGTGGCCTAGGTAGACTGATGTTTCCTGGAAAGAGGGTGTGGCCTGAGGGGAGGGGTGTGGCCTGGAAAGATGGGTGTGGCCTAGGTAGACTGATGTTTCCTGGAAAGAGGGTGTGGCCTGAGGGGAGGGGTGTGGCCTGGAAAGATGGGCGTGGCCTAGGTAGACTGATGTTTCCTGGAAAGGGGGTGTGGCCTCAGGAAAGGGGTGTGGCCTGGAAAGATGGGCATGGCCTGAGGAGAGTGGGCGTGGTTTGAGGACGCCCTCCAACCTGAGGTTGCCCACCCCCTTCAAACCTCACTGCCAACTTCAGGGATGGGGCATCTTCCAAGGAATGCTGATGGACTCCAGCTCCCATCAGCCCCAGGCAACAAGGACAACAGTCCAGGAGGATAGCCACTCCAGCCCCTAAAAACCTGGAGGGCTGCAGGTTTCCCTACACCCCCCTCCCAGCCTACAGAGAAAATAAGCAGGTTCTAGGGCCCACCACTGACCCCAACCGGTGTCCTTCTCACAAGAGGTCAGACCTGGGAGGCCCAAAAGCCTACGAGGAGAGGGCATTTGAGGAGTTCATTATGCTTCCCCACCCCTGATGCCTTGCCCCTGCCCCACAGAGACTTCGCCCCTCTCCCCAGTTTGCTTTTGCCCCCTGCTCACCTCAGAGCCAGCAATCACCCAGCTGTTGTTGTCCGACTCCCGGGAGTCTGAATTGTCAGTCATTCTGGCTCATGCCACAGGGCGTTCGGTCAGCGGGGCCTCCTAGGGTTGCAGACCCCCAATCGGATAGGGGGCTGGAAGGAACAGAAGACGTCTGAAGAGAGAGAGAGACAGGAGGTTCTTTATCAGCCTCGAGTACAAAGGAGGCGAGGCCAGCCGCTTCACGTCGGGGGAATTTGACTGGCAAATTAATTTGGGCAGAGAAATTGGGGCACAGGCTGCAGATGAGAGTGGAGATGCAAAAACCTGGAACAGGCCAGCCGGCCTCTCTGTTTCCTACCCCAGCACGGTCTGCACTGGCTGGCAGCAGCAGCAGCTATGGTCTCTAACCCCATGAATAAAGATCCCAGGTCTCATGGTTTGGAGCAAACAGCTGGTTTAAAATAGGAGCATAGGAACAGAGTCAGACTGATGGGTCCATTTAACTTAGCGTTGCCTACACGGACTGGCAGCAGCTCTCCAGGGTTCCAGGCAGGGCAGATTCCCAGCCCTACCTGGAAATGGCAGGGACTGAACCCGGGACCTTCTGCAGGCAAACTGAGCTAAGGCCCTTCTCCATACCTGGCTGCAGAAGCCACGCCCCGAACACTTTTTGTTGGGCTAAAACCATCCTCTTAATTTCTGACAGTGCACCCGCGCTCTTGCTCAGAGGAAGCTTATTGAAACTGTTACGGAAATTACGGGGGGGGGGGGACACATCTTGTTAAATACTACAAATATCATGCATAAATATATCCTTTCGACTTGACAGCTCAGAGAAGTTACCTAGCTTTAACAGTCTTATAAAATCAACTCCTTTGCCAGTTTCCTCCTGTAATAAATGAAAATCTGTCCTTATTCCCTTATGGGGGACACAAGAGCCCTCATAGAGTCCTTTGTAGGTTCTCCATCGGCCGGAGGAAAAAAAACAGAGGCCAACCAGAGAATATTGAGAAGCAAAGCAGCTAGTAAGCCTGATCTTTATTGATCTGTTGCAACAGGGTGCTCCCCTCACATGGAGGAAAGGAGGAAGAACCCAGAACAATCGTGCGCAAGGCCTTATAAAGACTTTTGAAATTGCCATACTGTAGATCAAGACCACCCCCAGAAACATCATACATACCGTATTTTTTGCTCTGTAAGACTCACTTTTTCCCTCCTAAAAAGTAAGGGGAAATGTTTGTGCGTCTTATGGAGCGAATGCAGGCTGCGCAGCTATCCCAGAAGCCAGAACAGCAAGAGGGATTGCTGCTTTCACTGCGTAGCAATCCCTCTTGCTGCTCTGGCTTCTGAGATTCAGAATTCCCCCCCTCCCCTTGTTTTCCTTCTCCAAAAATTAGGTGCGTCTTGTGGTCTGGTGCGTCTTATAGAGCGAAAAATACGGGTACATCACAGAAGGGGTGTAACCTAAGACCACCCCTCAGATACATCATACCTACATCACAGAAAAGGTGGTCTAATACAGAAATTTGAATGCTGTTTTTCTCCTGTCGTTGTTTATCTCCTGTCTGGCAAGTTACCTGTCATTTTGCAATGATAAGTACTTAATTCCTGAGCCAGATCACAGGCTCACCCTATTCACACACAGATATACCCTTAAGAGCGGATTTGTGAAGGAAAAGGCAATGGGGAGGCTCCTCCATGTGACCTCACCTGGTCAGCCTGGGAGTCAAAATGGATGCATAGCTGCTCTCCTGTGCAGCTTGAGACATGTGGTCTATATATCTATGTACGTGTTTGCTTGGTACATTTATGAACCTTTATTATATACGTAATACCTTAATTTATTTATTTCACTCCATTTCAACACTATTTTGCCCTTGGAAAAAACGACTCTTTTCCCTGCCACCCACCCAAGCGTGAGGACGTCTATACACACCTCCTACCCCAGGAAGTGCCCAGAGGTGACAATTGCTGAGCCGATTGTTGGCCAAGGAAAGCCTAATCCCATCACCAGACTTGCCAAGGGGTCCAGACATGAAAAGGAAGTTCTATTGTACTTTGGGTGGTGGGACTTCAGAGGTGTTTCCCTACGCTCATCTTATACCTGGGTCTTGCCCTGACATGTCTGAAGAAGAAGAAGAAGAAGAGTTTGGATTTGATATCCCGCCTTTCACTCCCCTTCAGGAGTCTCAAAGCGGCTAACAATCTCCTTTCCCTTCCTCCCCCACAACAAACACTCTGTGAGGTGAGTGGGGCTGAGAGACTTCAGAGAAGTGTGACTGGCCCAAGGTCACCCAGCAGCTGCATGTGGAGGAGCGGGGAAGCGAACCCGGTTCACCAGATTACAAGTCCACTGCTCTTAACCACTACACCACACTGGCTCTCTAATTCTAATTGCTAATGCTAGTCTGCTTATGCTAATCTTGTACCAAGGACTTGTCTGGACATGTTTGCCAAGGTTAAACTAGTGTAGCCCCTGTCTACCTCTCCCCTTTTGTGACATGTCAGTGATGTAGCAATGATGCTGTACGAACTGTATTCTGGGATATGGTGGGAAAGTTTTAAAAGTCCTTGTCACCCCATCCTGGGGGTTCAAAATTCCTCTTTGAACCTGTTGCGTAATAAGCTTTGGTCTACAGCTATTTGCTCCGGTTGGTGGCTGAACTCCTTCCGTTATTCCGCAGTGTAATAAGAATTTTAAGGTCTTAGATATGTAATAAATGTTAATGAATGTACCAAGCAAACATGTACATAAATATATTAACTACATGTCTGAAAACTCCACAGAGAAAAAGTCCTGAACAAATTGACCTCAATTATTTCTCTGCAAGGTCAAAGTGGGAAACCTCCCCATTGTCTTTTCCCTTCTCAAATCCTGTCTTAAGGGCACATTTAAGATATGAATGGGGTGTGAGCCTGTGACCTGGCCCAGGAACTAAGTATTTATCATTACAAAACACTAGCCAGGCTCCCCAGGCAATCCAATCAAGTGACCACTAAACAGGTAACCTGGCAGGCAGGAGGTAAACAAAGCACTCAGATTTCAGCCCTTCTGTGATGTATGTATGATGTTTCTTGGGGTGGTCTTGGGGGTGGCAATTTCGAAAGTCTATATAAGGCCTTGCGCACCATTGTTCTGGGTTCCTCCTCCCTCCTGCGTGTGGTGAGTGAGGACCCTGTTGCAACAGATCAATAAAGATCAGGCTTACTAGCGGCTTTGCTTCCCAATATTCTCTGGTTGGCCTCTGTTATTTTCTCCTACCAATAGGGAACCTATGTAAGGACTCTGTATGGGCTCTTGGATACCCCATAAGGGAAAAAGGGCAGATTTTGTTTACAACAGCAGGGACCCGCGGGATCTGCCTGATGAGCTGGGTGACTGAGCAGCCTCGCACCTAGATTTTTCCGTAACAAAATCAATGGAGTAAATCTTTAATAATAATAATAATAATAAATGAATAACATAAAATAAAATATATCAATGGAGTTGAGTCACAGGGTTGTACCCAATGCAGGTCTATATAGCAGACCCATTGAAATTTAATGGCTTTGACTAACTTAGGCTGTATAAACACCGTAGATTTAAAACCCAAAGAATTCCCAGCATGCTTAGGAAACTACAGTTCCCATGATTCTTTGGAGGAGGGGAATGTGCTTTAGATGCATGGTGTATATACAGCCTTGGAGTAGAATGTACTCTTGAGTAGAACGTACAATAGATAAAACTCATTTATCTCAGTGGGTCTACTCTGAAGTGGATTGAGCTGGAGCCAGCCCAGAATAGACAAGAGAAGAACATCTCCCCTTATTAGTTTGGAAAGGAGGAAAGGGGGGGGGGGCAGTTTTAAAAACGTCTTCCAGGCAGAGCTATTCTTGCTGGAAAGAGAATGTGGAGAATCCAAATTATGCCGGACTCTGAACGAGGTCTGATTACCAAAAGCAAGGAGAGGAAGGGGAAATAACAAGTCCCCTTTCAACACAAAAATGCAAATCTATGGGGCTCTGGGACAAAGTTGGTGGGTTTTTGGAGGGTGACACACACAGGTGTCAAAGGAACAGGTACTCCAGACCTCCCCTAAACAAAAAAAATGAGGTGCCCATATATAAAAACCTCTATTTTCCTTCTTTTCTTAAATGTAATAAAAAGAAATCAAACAAAGAATTAAAACTTTAAACCATAAAGATTCACAGTCTGGAAACACAAAATTACAATGCAGCTCCAAAGGGATAATAAAGTATTGACTCTTACAAATATTCCCTTTGGTATTGGTAAGAATAAAATCAATCTCCACTTGTGATCTCTCTTATTGCTGAGAATCTGGTGTTTGTATATACTGGTGGCACTGAGTAAGCCTGCAACTCAATATTTTGTAGAAGAAGTAAAATCATGGCATATATGAAAATAAAAAATGGTCGTTCGAGCCCTGTCCATTATGTAGTTTTAGTTTATGGGACATCTCTTCAAGTAGGGCAATCTGCCAACCCTTAAACACAGCAATCCCGATGATTAAAATCTTCCAGGATTTAGCAATGCAGCCGGCCTGGTCTGCTGTTAAGAGATGAGAAGTAAATTATTTACTTTTCAAGACCTCTTCTCTCCCCTCCATGCAATACATTCTTGTTAAATAGCCCCCCCACCCCCACCCCTTCCCTGTAGGGAACAGCTGTCAGAACAGGAGACTGACTTTGGGGAAAAGGAGGGAGGTATTTTTAGACGCTTTTAATACACTTTAGCAGGTGGAAATTGCTGAGCAGGCCAGCCCAGACTGCTCTGGAGGGACATGACAAGATCTTTCTTGCCTCCTGCCCCAGAATCCATTTAACTCCAAGCTTTTCGACTCCCATAGGGAAATAATCCCTGCTCCCCCCACAACAAGCAACTCTCCACTATTCCTTTTTTGGACGCGGGATTTTAAACAGCATTGCTGGTTTGGGTTCCCACCCACCCCTCTCCTGCTAGGCCCCCGTGGTTATACGAAGGAAAAGCACCTTTTTGCAGAGAATTCCTAATCTGGAAGTTTTGTAGAAATATGTAGCCTTTTTAATCCATGGGTAGGAATAATTGTTGCACCCGAGCAGAGACAAAAGGAGCCAAATGACACCAAGGGGTTAATCCAGAGAAAGAGCGTTTTATTCTGCCATCCGGAAGGGCAGAGGCACCTGTGTGATTCAGTTCACAAAAGACAGGCCGCACCGAAAACATTTTACAAGCAGGTTTTATCCTTTTTCCAAACCCCTTTTCCCCTCTCCCCCTTCACACATTCTTACATAGAATGTTGCTTTTTTCGTTCCCTGGTTCTGTTCCCGGAAGTATGTTGCAAATCAATGTACCAGGACAAGGTTGCTTAGATCTGGGAACCGAAAGGTTTTCTGTTCTCAGCTCTAGGTTTGTTACAGCGTTTTTGTTACAAAGAGGACTGCTTAGCTTGTGCTTTTTGTCTTAGAGGAAATTGCAGTTTTTAAAATGCGTACGCCGAGGCCTGGCTGGGGGGGGGGGAATTAACAAACAGTTTTTAGGGCTTTCTGGGGTAACCCTAACTGTACCCCTTCATTCCATACCTCTCAATTTTGGACAGCCTTTTTCTCAAAAAGGCTCGTCCCAGGAAGGCACAGGCTGATATTCTCGGGTCAGAGCTATAATCTGGGGGCGAAGCATGCGAGAAATCATATTGCGTGTCATTGTATGCAAGCATTGCAGCAAGCAAGGTACAGAAAAGCAAAAAATTAGCAAAATGAAAAGTGGGCCAAGCAGCAGCAAAAACAGGCCTTTTACCCATCCTAGTTTTGGCAACCAGTCAAGCCATGACATGTCCCATCCCTCCCAAGTTTGGGTAGGAATATGGGCCACTGTTTCAAGTCCTGCTGCCAAATTGCGAATGGCCTCACCATGATCAGAGATGTTAAAGCAACAGGCCCCACCTGTGAGATTTAACGCTGCACAAAAGCCGCCATGTTGCGCCAGGAGAAAGTCCAACGCTAATCGGACTGAGAGAAACGCATTGCGTGTCTCATCCAATTGCGTGGCAATTAGCCTAAGGGCCGTGGCTGTTGTGTTAGCAACAATCTCTACCACTGCCTGGAGTCTGATTATGCGGTTCAAGTTATAGATTGAGAGATTTTCTCTCCCCGATTCCAGGAGGCTGGCGCATAATGGGCCAGTATCCTTTCCGGAGGCCACTGATTTTGGCCCCAATCCTGGGAGCTGCCACCTGCAAGTGTTGCCAGGTCAGCCGAACGCCTCCTTCTAGGGGGTGCAGAGGACATCTGGTCAGGAATCCACATGGGGGGTATTAAGTAGGCTGAAAAACAGACCCCATACCATCCTCTTGGGAGGGCATGATAGGCCTGTCTGCCACACACCCAGTAAACGTCCTGACCATGGGCAGATATGGTGCCTGTCAGCAAGCGGGCCAGGCATGCAGTCAATTTGGAACCAGAAAAAGTTCCTGTCTTGGATTCAGGCATGTCAGTTGGGGCTGGGAAGGTACGATCACAGTGGGAAGTGCCCACATAGGTCTGAGCGTCACTGGCGTCATTTGATTTGTTGACACAAAGGCAGCCAGTGATCCTGTGAACCTGGAAAGGGACGGAATGATTCCATAAAGAAGAATGGTTGCCCAGAGGCTGGAAGGCAACAAGTGGAGTTGTAACCAAGGATTCATTCCAAGGCACAGGGAGGAGTGGCATTCCTCCCAGAGCATCTACAGGGGCCAGAGTGCAAATGGCACAATTGGTCCGATTTGCAGAGAACGCAACCATCTCAGCAACCTGAATCCACTTATTATATGTGTGGTGGGCCCCCCACGATTGCAGCAGTTGTCTGGTCACTGTGAGTGGTATTGGCATTTCAAAGGTCAAAGGCAGCAGAAATACCAGCACGGGGACCCACAGTCGTATTTGAGCCATTGTATGCAAGTGGAGGGGCTTAGGTAAGTGCTAGAGAGTGGGCTGGGGTGTAATTATGCTGAAAGAAGAGACCCACTAGACACCCTCCTCTGCAGGGGTGGCGTAAAGCAAACCAGGCGCAGGTACCTTCAATAAAGTTCAGTTATGCAAAAGGAAAGAAAAGAAAATGTGAAAATGTCCTCTTTCAATCCATGCTGGATTCTTGTGCAAAACGTCAGCTTCCGGAGTGACGTGAGCAGGGCTGTAGTCTGGTGGGCATCCAGTCGTCTGGTGGGCGTTGGACGTCTTGGGTCTCTTCCAACAAGGCTGGAGCGATGTCTGGGCGTCTGGGGTGAGTCGAAGGGGCCAGTGCAGATCAGGTGTCACAGATGCTGGTGACTTTAACAGCTGTAGAGAAACAGGACAGCCTCTGGCCGGTTTACCTGTCAAGAGAAGAGAAAAAGAAACACACGGCAGAACGACTGTACATTGACAGATAGCATTTGCACCTAAGGTATAGGCCTAGCAAACATTAATTCAAAAGGGTATGCTTGGCAGGAAACTTCGCAAGGGGTTAACAGTTCTGTTCCTTGGGTTTAGTTTTGCCAGCTGAGATTTTTTTTTAAAAAGTCTCATTCATGTGCTCTAAATTTCAGAGCTCTCGTGGCCTGTAAGCCATGTTGCAAATTTCAGTTTTCATCTGCCAAGTTTGCTAGTGTCCAATGTGTTCCCTTGCTTCTGGCAAAGTATCAAAGTTTCAAAATTCCTATGTTATGCTGCAGCTTGTTTTTCAGAATAAAATTGCACCTTAAAAATAAAAACTTGACAAAGTTCACAGAAAGCATTCACTTGCTTTTAAGAAAGTCACTTTCCTCAGGTTAGTGCTTGGGGCAAGGGGGGTGGGTAACCCTTGGCCTTCTGGGTTTTTTGTGGCTGAACCGTAAATCCAGACAGTGTGGGGTTCAGGGTAGCTGGTTGGTGAGAATGCAGCATTTTCCTCTTGGGATAGCAGCCAAGAGATAACGCTCTGAAGCTACCTCCAAGCGCCTGGCACAAGGAAAAAAAAGCTGATGTCCTGTTACTTGCATGAATGAATGTTAGAAACAGTTAGTTCACTCGCTTCTAGCTGCAACAGTCCTTTAGCAAGAACAGAGATGAGAAGAAATCATTTTTGAGAAATCTTATTGTTCCCAGTCTGTGGGGGTGGGGTGTGTCGGGCGTGGGGCCTATGGGCATTCCATTTCCCAATGACCCTCTTGCTTGCAGATAGCGCACTGGCTTCTTCCCTAGGCGTCTTCTGCCCCTCCCGTGGACACCCTCCGGGATTGCATTTTTGGCTGCCGGCTGCCTGAAGACAAACCCCTAATTATTTTGGCCGGATCCTCTTCGAAAGAAGGATTCTGATTTAGGGTGCTTGGAGGTCTGTGGTCCTGTACATTGGATGACTCCAGGGGGTCGTACAGTCAGTGGGTGGGCCATCAAAGTGGAGTTTTAGCTGCCTCAATTGCAACATCAGTATTGTCCGCTGCCCTGAGGGCATGTATCTTGCGGATTTCCTCAATGGTCAGTATTGTAATCCTGGGGCTTTTTCAAACCCTTGGGTTTAATTGTCTATTTTTTAACAGTTCTGTCCCATGCGACTCTCAAAGCCTTCTGCTCTGTTTCTTTCTGTCTGCCAATTCACATCCTTGCATTGTGCTGCTTCTAGAACCAAGAAGCCACATCCAGCTCACTCTTTTAAACGGTTCTACATACTGGAACACTCTGTCAGACTGCTTACTAGTCCATCTTATCTCTTTATCTAGAGTTCTTCTGAAGTCATCATCATCACCATCATCACCATCATCACCTTCCTCTTCACCTTCCTTGCTTGCATCAAAAGGGGGTTGGGTAGGGGGAACCTCATTTAGCCCTGGTGCAGTTGCTGCATATGGTGGTGGGGGGCTAATTATTCCTCCCTCCTCTTCTTCTGGGACTGTTCTTCTGGGACTGGCCAGACTGCTGTTTTTTCAAACTTGTAATTGTATTGAACACAGTTTGACTTGGGCAGTCACAATTCTATTTTTCCGAAGCCATGAGGGATTTTGATCCACATTGGCTTTCCAGATAGAAATATAGGGAATCTGATCTGTGTGGGCCTTGAAAATGTTACTCCATAAAATGCTGACCAAGTTTGGATCAAAGGATCCTCCAGGAGGCCATTCTGGTAAATACGAAGGCCAGTCAACTTCACATAAATGTTGGAGTCTGCTTCTTTTGAGTTTACATCCCCACTCTTCTGCTTTCATGGCACTTTTCCAGTTTTCCAGAAAGCTCTGTAGTGGTGTCTCAAGAATTGTTTTACTGCTTTTTATTTCCCATGACTCTGGGATCCTGGGGACACTGGGACACTGGGACACTCAGCCCTCCTAACGTTATTTTCTCTCACTCAGTCACAGGCCGGACGTTGCTTTCAACGTCTCACACTCAAAACATTCACTGGAGTGTCCCCACACGCACATTCAGAAAAACAAAACAAAACCCATGCACCTCCCCCAATCCCCTTTCCCCCCCCAAAAAATAACCACAACCGGCAGCGTTTAGACTTCGACCGGGGCCCAAGAGCACTCTACTGCTTCTTTTGGACACAAAAAGAACCATAACCGGCAGCGCTTAGACTTCGACCGGGGCCCAAGAGCACTCTACTGCTTCTTTTGGACACAAAAATAACCACAACCGGCAGCGCTTAGACTTCGACCGGGGCCCAAGAGCACTCTACTGCTTCTTTTGGACACAAAAAGAACCATAACCGGCAGCGCTTAGACTTCGACCGGGGCCCAAGAGCACTCTACTGCTTCTTTTGGACACAAAAAGAACCATAACCGGCAGCGCTTAGACTTCAACCGGGGCCCAAGAGCACTCTACTGCTTCTTTTGGACACAAAAAGAACCATAACCGGCAGCGCTTAGACTTCGACCGGGGCCCAAGAGCACTCTACTGCTTCTTCTGGGCACAAAACCAACCATAACCGGCAGCGCTTAGACTTCAACCGGGGCCCAAGAGCACTCTACTGCTTCTTTTGGACACAAAAAGAACCATAACCGGCAGCGCTTAGACTTCGACCGGGGCCCAAGAGCACTCTACTGCTTCTTCTGGGCACAAAACCAACCATAACCGGCAGCGCTTAGACTTCGACCGGCGCCCTGCAGCACCCTTTTTGCTGCTTTTCTGGGCAATACCAAAACCAGTGGCACTTCTTCTACCCTGCTGGCGGAGTTGATCAGACTCTCTTTTTGCTCCCACCTATCCCTGTGGAGCTTACCTTGTTCCTCGAGGTACCTTCTTTCTGCACGGCCGTTGCTCTTTCTCTCCGTCACTTGTCGCGTGTCCACTCAGGAACGGGTGGCCAGTCCCTCCCACGAAGTTGGCAGGATGCGCGCTGGAACTGTTGACCCAGGATCCTGAGCTGCTCGCCTTGCAGTGACGCCCTGGACCTCTTTGTCCCTCGATCTCGGGGAACGTGCTTATTCCCGGCCAACGCACCAGAAATATGTAGCCTTTTTAATCCATGGGTAGGAATAATTGTTGCACCCGAGCAGAGACAAAAGGAGCCAAATGACACCAAGGGGTTAATCCAGAGAAAGAGCGTTTTATTCTGCCATCCGGAAGGGCAGAGGCACCTGTGTGATTCAGTTCACAAAAGACAGGCCGCACCGAAAACATTTTACAAGCAGGTTTTATCCTTTTTCCAAACCCCTTTTCCCCTCTCCCCCTTCACACATTCTTACATAGAATGTTGCTTTTTTCGTTCCCTGGTTCTGTTCCCGGAAGTATGTTGCAAATCAATGTACCAGGACAAGGTTGCTTAGATCTGGGAACCGAAAGGTTTTCTGTTCTCAGCTCTAGGTTTGTTACAGCGTTTTTGTTACAAAGAGGACTGCTTAGCTTGTGCTTTTTGTCTTAGAGGAAATTGCAGTTTTTAAAATGCGTACGCCGAGGCCTGGCTGGGGGGGGGGAATTAACAAACAGTTTTTAGGGCTTTCTGGGGTAACCCTAACTGTACCCCTTCAGTTTGAGAAAAAGAAGGAAGAAAAAGGCTGCAGTTTTAAATGTTATCTTATTTTTTAAAAGCATGTCCCCATGGATGTTGACACTCACTGCAGGTGCATGTAATTTTTGCCATATTCAGGGTATAAATTAGACCCATCTGTTTCAATAGTAAAACTGAGTTGGAGACAAGCCTCTCGAGGTAGGAAACCGTTAGTCCATTGGTCTATCTAGCTTAGTGTTGTCGACACGGACTGGCAGCTCTCCAGGGTTTCAAGCAGGACACATGCTCAGCCTTAACTTGGAGATGCTGGGGATTCGAACCTGTGACCTTCTGCATGCAAAGCAGGTGCTCTGCCACTGTGCCTCAGCCCTTCCATTCCATTGAACTGGCATAGGAAACTGCCTTCTAGTGAGTCGGACCGTTGGTGTATCTGGATCAGCACTGCCGGCACTGACTGGCAGCAGCTCTCCCTTCCGAAAATTGGGAGAAAAGAGAAAAGTTTTGGGGCAGGATTCTTGGAGTGACATAGGCACTATTGTTCCTCTTTCAGAAGCCTAATCCTGTGGGACAAAGCTAATTCTCAACACCACACAATCCCCAAAGTCACACTGCACCCCAATATGTACATATATTTCTGAGTCCTCTGATTCTGCTCTCAACGTACAAAGAGGCTGTGGTTTTACAGCAGGCATCAGAAGATGCAAGCAGGAAACGGCCTTGTTTTGTCGCTCTCAAGTTCTGCCCCCCCCCCACAGCTCCGATGCCATAGCAACCCTGGCAGCGGTGCCCTTAATAGGAGATTTATGTGGGACAGCGGAACCTAGCCGGGCCGGATCCTTGGCGGCAGTGGCTACAGGCAGCCAAGCACCACCCGACACAGACAGGGACAAAAATGGGCCTCTCTATACAACAACACTTTAAAAAAAAATTAATAGGACAAGAGAGTCCGCGGTGGTGTGGCGGTTAGTGTGTTGGACTAGGACCTAGGAGACCCAGATTCGAATCCCCTCTCAGCTTAACCTCTCAGTCTGACCTACTTCACAGAGCTGTTGTGCAGGTTAAGGGAGGGAGGGAGGGGGAGACCCATCTACACCAACTTCAGCTCCTTGGAGAAAAAAAGCAGGATATAGCTGCAATAAGGGGGTTGGACTAGATGACCCGCAGGGTCCCTTCCAATTCCACAATTCTACATGAGGTCCTGGCAGCCTTCAGCAGGGATGTGAGAGGGCTTGTTGCGGGGCAGGAACCCGGAATGGTGCTTCCATCGTACGTGAGCTGCCTGGTATCTTCAGGGCATCTCTTAACGCCAACGTGGAGCCCTCCAGATGTTGCTCCACTACAACTCCCGTAATGCGTGACCAACTGGGCTATTCTGATGTGGGCTGATGGGAACTGGAGTCCAACAAGAAATGGAAGGGCTTTGTACCTCTGATCAGACCCTTCGTAGGTTTCGAGGCAACCCATTAATAAAGCTCTTCCCCCTGGAAACAGCGTGAGTTGTGGATGCGAAACACGCACTGCTGCAGATAACTTTGTTGGAGCAAGTGGGGAGAGCCACAGCCCTTGTTGGACTCCCATCATTCCTCAGCAGTTGCCCTGGGTTCCTTGGAAGGAAGGGCAAGATATAAGTTTAATTTTAAAAATAAAGAACAAGTCCAAAAGGATCGGCAGGGCCTGTCCCTACCCTCTGCCCTCAGCCATAGATCGCCACCTGGCGTGCCTTGCAAGGCTGTTGTGGTGAGGAACCTGTGGCTCTGGATTTCAAATCCTATCACCACACCCAACCCAAGCAGGAGGGGTGATGGGAGTTGTAGTTTTGGAGAGCTTCTCCCCATCCCCTTTTTACAGATCGCTTAGCAAAAGGACACACATTACTTTCACATTCAAAATAAGGGCATAAAGGCTTATTATATTAGCAAATAGTGCAAAGTAATAAAACAAAAACTGGGAATGATATGATAGCCAGGGGTTTGGGACCTGTTGACCTCTGGAGACGTCGCTAGGTTAGAATACCCATCCTCCTTGACCACTGGTCGTGCTGGTCGGAGCTGGTGGGAACTGGAATCCCTAAACATCAGTGGTTTGCCCACCTGCCATAAAGTTTAGGGTGCAACCTTGTAAGCACTGAGCTGGTAGGAAGTCCCATTGAACTGAATGGGTGTTTACTTTCCGGAGTAAACGTGTGCAAAACTACAGTTACTGAGATCGTACAGTCATGAAATCAATGACCTGGAAGTCATCCAGCCCAACCCTCGGCAATGGAGGAATCACAGATGAATACGGTGGTACCTCAGGTTACATACGCTTCAGGTTACATACGCTTCAGGTTACAGACTCCGCTAACCCAGAAATAGTACCTAGGGTTAAGAACTTTGCTTCAGGATGAGAACAGAAATCGTGCTCCGGTGGCGCAGCAGCAGCAGGAGGCCCCATTAGCTAAAGCGGTGCTTCAGGTTAAGAACAGTTTCAGGTTAAGTACGGACCTCCGGAACGAATTAAGTACTTAACCCGAGGTACCACTGTAATCCCTGACAGATAACTGAAGGTGTGAAGCTCTTGGGTGTTCAAAAAGCGGTGTGTGCAAATGTTGAGCATGACAGCCAAAAAACACAACAAAAAACCCGCAACCACCAGGAATCAATCACCCTGTAGCACTGGCAGCTTGGAAGGCAGAAAAGATGGACCCCTTACAAACATTCCTAACGTTGAAGTGAGGATTATACAGCCAATTAAGATCTCGGCTCTCCATCAAAACATAACCCTAAGGATTCCAGGGGCTTGCAAACTCAAGAGTATACAGAACCGGTGAATACATTCTTCTGGATTAATTAATGCAGGGTACGTGGGCACGATTGTGTATGCAGGTGGCAACCGGGTACAATATATGGGCACAGGTGGGCTTTTGCGATGGGACAGAGGGACCTCTCCCAACTCCAGCATCGCCCCTCTCAAACCGCGCATGAAAGGATCTGGTCTAGACCCTTCCCTTTGCATTGATCGCTGAGCCAAATGCCAGTTTTGGGACCAAAGTTACCTGCAAGGCAACGGTGGTTGGGGGAGGGGAGTACACCTGGAGGGATCTCAAAAACGAGTCCCATAGAAACTGCAAGCCTACTCTCTTTCTAGATAGATAGATAGATAACCCGAAAAAGCAGCAACTCTCTCCCAGAAGCCAAGGTGAAATCACAACCAACTCACCCCCCTAAAGGGGCAACGGGAGAGCTGATGGGACTGTTGCCATGGTAACCCTGCATTAGCGACCCTCGGGGATTCCCTCTGCTGGACCAAATCATGCCGCCGCCGCCGCCGCCCCCCTCCTCCCTTGAGAGCTGCTTGCCCTAAAATTGTGCCCCCCCTCCGGTGACCCATACTATTACCCCACAACAACCCCCTTCTTCTTCACCTTTCCATCCATCCTTACCTTAGTCTAGGGGGCTCTCAGATCTGGAAGTTTGTTTAGAAGGTGGAAAAAAGGATGGCTTTCGAACGCCTCTTAACTTTGTATATAGGAAACTTCGCAGCACTTTACCCTGCGGGGGGGAGGAGAGGGGCGGGACGTCGGGGGCAGGCAGCCTATCCCAGGGGTTGGGGGAAATGAGTTTGGCCAATGAAGGGGAAGCGAGGGCAGGGGGGGGGGGGACGGGTTGGGGCGGACAGCACTGTTTTGGAATCCGCAATGCAATCCGGAGGCCGGGAGATAAATGTGTGCAAAAGCCCCTAAATGGGGAGGATTCTGGATCGGGGAGCACGCTTTGCGGGGAGATGACTAGGGATCCCCCCATAAGATCAGGCTTGGGGGGGTGCAGAGAAGGGGTGTGCCCCCCCCCCCCAGTCAGCCATTTAGGATCCTAGCGAGCAGGCATGACTAAGCTGAGCGAGGCTGGAGAGAGACAGCAGCAGCTGCGAGTCCAAGCAGAGAGGCGGGTTGTCCTGCCATCCCAGGGACACTTTATACCAGCCCTGGGTAGCTCAGCTGGCGAGAGCACTGTGCTGGTAATGCCAGAGTCGCAGGTTCGATCCCCGCATGGGGCAGCTGCGTTGCAAGGGGGTTGGGCTAGATGACCCTCAGGGTCCCTTCCAACCCCGGAATTCTATGTTTCTGTGGAAGGACCTGTCGCCGCTGCCGCCACCCCCTTGCAGGCTGACTGCTAGGAGACCCTCGCTGCTGACAAATTCTGCGAGACTCTAAAGTCAGAACGTGGGAAGAGCGAATGGCCCATTGATCCAGTATCCTGTTCTCACAGTGGTCCGCCAGGTGCCCCAATGGGAAGCCCGGAAACAGGACTTCCACTTTCTGGGAGTAACTGATATTCAGAAGTATCACTGCATCCAACTATGGAGGAACAGCCATCGTAGTTAGTTGCTCTCTCTCCAACGAATTTGCCAGCTTCATTAATAATAATAATAATAATACAGTAAAAATAATAATAAAATTTATTATTTATACCCCGCCCATCTGGCTGAGTTTCCCCAGCCACTCTGGGCGGCTCCCAATCGAGTGTTAAAAACAAGACAGCATTAAATATTAAAAACTTCCCTAAACAGGGCTGCCTTCAGATGTCTTTTAAAGATAGGATAGCTGCTTATTTCCTTCACATCTGAAGGATGGGTGGGCGCCACTACCGAGAAGGCCCTCTGTCTGGTTCCCAGTAACCTCACTTCTCGCAATGAGGGAACCGCCTGAAGGCCCTCGGCGCTGGACCTCAGTGTCTGGGCTGGACGATGGGGGTGGAGATGCTCCTTCAGGTATAAAGGACCGAGGCTGTTTAGGGCTTAAAAGGTCAGCACCAACACTTTGAATTGTGCTCGGAAACGTACTGGGAGCCAGTGTAGGTCTTTCAAGACCGGTGTTATATGGTCTTGGCGGCCGCTCCCAGTCACCAGTCTAGCTGCCGCATTCTGGATTAGTTGTAGTTTCCGGGTCACCTTCAAAGGTAGCCCCACGTAAAGCGCATTGCAGTAGTCCAAGCGGGAGATAACTAGAGCATGCACCACTCTGGCGAGACAGTCTAACCCTGAAATTTTGGGTCCCCTATGATGGGAGTAGTCAGGATTTATGTTTTTTTGGGGGGGGCAGGACACCCACCTGTCATCCTCCTCCGTCTGGCTCCATCTAGCAGATTGGGAATGAAATGTCTCAACAAGGGTTGTTTTAAATTACTTTCTTTTGGTCCCAAGTGCTCAGAAAAATCTGTCAAAATCTCCCTACAATTTCTAATTTTAGTTAAGTATTTTTATTTATTTACTTTGATTTAAGCAGGGGAGCGGGCTACCCCCGGCTACTACGCCCATAGTCCCTTCCAAAGTTTTGAACTCGTTTTGTACTGTTAACCCCACGTTTTGTGCTCCCACCCGAGTAACTGATGCTCAAACCGGGGACCATAAGTAACCTCCCCAACCCGACATTGTCCATCTTGTGCCACAAACCCCGTGTTTTGAGTATCACCTACTCAATTGTGGGGTGGCACGCAACGCAAGGTTTGCAGCACAAAACTATTCTGAAATTTTGGCACCAGTTTGTAGTGAATTGGAGAATAACAGGCAGCCTGGGGAAAGTCCTGTAAAACTCCAGAGAACTACATCCCCCAATGTTCCTCTTCCCTGGCCCAAAATTATTTCCCTGCAACACTACTTCTAAGGAGCGTAGAGGCTTCCACTCTCAAAAACAAACCTGCACGGTAGGCTCAGCTGAAAGATGCTGACCCTGAATCATCAGGTGATCTTTGGAATTCCGGAGGGATTGAACCCAGGGAGAAAGCTCTGCAAGGAGGTGAACAGGGGATCCTAGATCTGATCAGCAGCCCCGGTACATGATGTGCATCCTATAGCATGTTGGCTCTGTAACCGGATGGTTTCTGGCTTGAGAGATGTGTTTGGCTGAGAAAGCAAAACAAACCCTTCAGGCCTTCACCATCCTGAGAAGCAGGTGCAGACACACCTGCCAAACCTAAATCTCTGCAACATTTACCTCCACGCCATGCAGATTTCAGCAATAGATGGGACATTTTGATAAGCCAGCAAGATAAATCTCAACCTGGGTTAGCTTTCAATGTTAGCATTCATTTATGTAAGGTTTTTGGAGTGGTCGCAGCACTCACAATAACCGTGAAGAGGAGGTCAATTTTATCTAATAAAACCACCTTGCAGTCTGTCTCCTGGAAGCACAGGAAGTTCCCTAATCCTCTCAGCAACCTTGTAAAAGGAGGTAGATTTTATCTCAGATGCACACCTGTTGTGGAGACAAGAGCCTCTTTCGCCATGACATTTCGCCAGTCTTCTTTTCTGTACCGTGGAAATGGTTCACTCTGTCCTCTCCCTCCCACCCCACCCCTTAACTTCTACTCCACTGTTGGAAGGTTTCCCCTAAAAGCACCACAGCCAGAAAAAAAAACCCCAAACCAGAGATTTTGCCTTTCGATTTCTAAGTCCCCTGCCAGCCTCTTTCTTGGCAAATCTGAGCAGTCCAGGCTTGTCCTTGGCAGCTGAGTGGCTTTGGGGCTTTGTTTCTTCAGCAACCAGCTGGGGGGGGGATGCTTTGAAAGGAAGCAGAAGCTGAGAGGTGACACTTTGTCAAGGAAGCAAACAAGAGGGGGGGGGGAATGCCTTTTTGTGTGTGCGTCTCAGTAGACTCTGTTCTTTCAAGCCTCGGATTGTCCAAATGGGCATTTTTGTGGCTTTGGCATGTGGAGGAGATGCTCAGCCAGCATGTTTGGGGGTCAGAAAAACAGAGCAAGGGCATGAAGGTCTGGTTTGTAAATTTTGTGTGCTTATTCCAACAGGATCAGATCAATTGTCTCTCTAATCAAGCACCCCGTTTTCGACAGTCCACAAAGGGAGTTGCTTTCGACAAAGGCAGACCACTGGCCTATTTTGTTCAATGCGGTCCACACTTGCAGCAGCTCTGAAGGGTTTCAGAAGGCGGAGGCAGTATAAGCCTCTGAATACCAGCTGCCAGGAATTGCAAGCAGGGAGAGCTGCTGCTGCACTCAGTTCCTTCTCGTGAGCTTCCCATTGAGGCAGCTGGCTGGCCACTGGGAGAAGAGGATGTTGGACTAATTGGGCCACTGCCTGATCCGGCAAGGCCCTTCGCATGTTCAAATGCAAACCACCAATTCATGCACACATGGATGTATAAGCAACCAGGTCATTGCTCCCTCCCACCAGCTTTCAAATTGAGTTTGTAACAGCACGGTACAAAATTTGTCTTTTAATACGTTCACATAAAAACCAAGAGAGTGAGAGATAGAGGCTGTAGGTGTCTGTATGTGTCTGTGTCTGTGTGTACACACACGCACACACACAACAATGATTCCCTACTCCCCCAGATTCCCTTCTTTTCAAAAAGTCCAGCAGGACAGAACAGATTTTTTTTTTAAGAAAACAATTATCAAAATCACACCAGTAACCACTTGACCAAAACACACACACACAAGTACAAAAAAGGTCTGGGTCTAAGGGAGAAAACAAACAAACCCGCCAATTTGTTTTCAAAAGTAAAAATTTAAAAAACCAAAAAGATGTCCAAGAGTGTTTCCTCTTGCATGGCTCTCTTGAAATGCCCTCTGAAAGAGGTTCGGGGCAGGGATGGTCTGTTCTCCGTTACTTGAGGGCCTGTCGACCTTCAAAATATCAACCCTCCCCACAGGGCCCAGGCTTTGGCAGACTCGCACCTGGCAGTAGTTCTAGGGAAATGGGAAACTGAGGGAACCGTGCTGCATCTGAGGAGAGCGGGTGATGGTCCTCTTCTTCTAAGAAAACGCCAGTGGAAGAGAGAGAGAGAGCACAGACACCCCCAGTGAAGAAACTGGTCCAAACCGTGGTAGTAACCGCTCTCCAGTTTATGCTAAATTGCCATCCACTGGGTATCTGGCTGTTCTGTGGCTTCGAACCGCAGCAGCGACTGTAAAAAAATCGCAGGAGGAGGAGGAGATGGAATGCTGGAAGGCTTGGGAACAACAGCTCCAGGTTCTGGAGGTCACAGAAGGCCGAAAACTCAGTCCTCCCCTCCCACCAAATTCTTTCAATAACCGGGGGGCTTTGAAAATGTGCTACCCGTGTTCCTTGGAGAGGCTGCAGAATCCACGGACGAAGCCGAAGAGTGTCTAGTGGTGTAGAGCAGGGATGCCACCACTTCCGACGCCCAGGCAGAGGGAAGCGGCTGCGGCGGCGAAGGCTCAGCCGTCGTTGGCGGCCACCAGCTGCCCCATGCCCTCTCGGATGTAGACCGACTGGATCTCCTTGGTCTTCAGGCAGAAGTCGCAGGCCCAGACGGCCGAGGCCTCGGTGGTCAGCAGCCCGTAGGCGTTCTCGGTCATCCCCGTGCACTCCCGGTGGAACCACTTCTGGCACGAGGCCTCGCACAGGATGGCGTCCTGGTCGTCGTTGACCTCGCTGCGGCACGCCCCGCAGGGGTACACCAGGCCGGGCGGGGGCTGGTGGCCCGAGTTCCCGGAAGCCTTGCTGGAGGGCGGGAGGCTGTTGGCCTCGGGCGTGCCACCTCCGCCGTGCCCTGTGCTGTTGGGCGCAAAAGGTGGCTGGGTTCCGTTGATGGCTGCCGGCGAACCGCTGTGCTGCTCCTGGCTGAAGGTGCTGGGGGGCGGGTTGAGCGGCTTGCCCCCGCCGTTGTCTTCGCCGCTGCCGCCACCAGGGGGGAAGCTGGGGTCGGGCCCGGGGAAGGAGCTGGGGTTGGGGGGCAGGTTGGGGAGGTTCGGGCGCTGCATGGGGGACTGTCCGAACAGGTTGCCTGGCTGGTTGAAGCGCTGGGCCATCGGTGGCCCTCCGGGAGGGTTTAGGGCGGGCCCCGGGCCCATGTCGCCTCCGCGCGGGGGCTGCCCCATGGTTGGGGAGATCATGGGGCCGAAGCCGCCCATGGGGCCCTGCATCAGCTGCCCCCCAGGGGGGCTGAAGTTCTGGCCCAGGGGCTGGCCAAAGGGCTGGCCGCCAAAGCCCATCCCTCCGGACTGCACGTACCCGGGGTTCTGGGGAGGCATGTTGAAGGCGGGACCCATCTGGCTTGGTCCAAAAGGGGGCGGCTGCCTCCGCATGGGCTGCGGGCCCCCGCCGTAGCCGGGCGGCACCTGCGGCCCCATCGCCCCCTGCATGCGGAAGTTCCCAAAGGGTCCGGGGCTGCCGAGGAAAGGTGCGGAGGCAGAGCCGACTTTGGGGGCCCCGAAGTCATCCTCAAAGGGGTTCGACGCCACCAGGTGGTCCACCATGGGCGTGGGCGGGGGAGCAAATTCCGAGAGGTGGGAGTAGGCAGGGCCCTGGAAGGGAAAGATGCGCCACAGTTAACAGGAGGGAAGCAGGGGACCTCCGCTGCGCGGATGAAACCAATCTGTACATTATGCCCAGGGAATTCTAGGCTGCTCCACCATGGGGCTGAAAACACGGTCGTATTTCTCGACCATCCTCGCCATCCAGGATGGCCATTTGATTTAACCAGGTTAATTATTTCCCCCTATAACTCAATTGATCTTTTTTGGAAAATGACACCCTCCCCTCAACAAAAAAATATTGAGGTATACAGTGAAGACACGGCGTAAGAATGTGGTTTAACCCAGAGCAACCAAAGAAGAGAGGTCCAGAGGGTGGCAACCTAAGAACGGGGCCTTTTCTGCAGTGGCTCCCATTTGTGGAATGTTGTCACGTGGGACATTTGTTTACATATCTCTAGATGCCAGGCGAAAAGGTTTCTCTTCAACCAGGCCTTTGGCTGATTGCGATCTGATGCCCTTTTAAATGTGAGGTGCAAGCGGGGATTAACTGGGTCGTCTCTGGTCTTATTTTTCATTATGTATTTTGTGGTTGTTTTTTTTTGTAATATTGTGTTGTGAACCACCCTGAGATCTATGGGTACAGGGTGGTACACTAATAATAATAATAATAAAAAACTGGGTGTCTGAGAAAGTTCAGGACTGTTTGTCTTATTCATGTAATCGATAAAAGTGTCAGTCAGTTGTAAATTACTCTTTGCATCTCTGCCAGCCGTATTTTGTTGCTCAATTTCTCTATGAGGACTAGTCACCAAATTATGTTAAGATATTTCAATAAGGATGCCCCTTACATGTCTTCCTAAAACATATGGGCTATAGCAAGTCTAACTGCTAACAACAGTTAACTAATAAGAGATTTAAATGAGATATCTTCATTCTGAACCGGAGATATATTCAATGGGTTGAATGATTTGTTGGACCAGTGATATTAGGTATCTCAAATAATGACCATATTTACTCAGGTCTAATGTGCCATCGAATCTAATGCGCACCTCAATTTTTAGAACTTTGAAACAACAAAAAAAAGTATTTCCTGGTGAATGTAAATGTGCCATTGAATTTAATGCACACCTTAATTTTTGCGACATGGTTTGGCCAAAAAAGATGAGCCTTAGATTTGAGTAAATACAGTAATTCTTTCGCAGCTGCTACTTTAAGACAGTTGAAAATCTGCTTTTTGATCAGGCAAGAAATTCTATGGTTCTGTGGAAATTCAAGACCCAGAAGTCTTACCTGCAAGGAAATTAAGGTGCATGCAAGGGAGAAGGGAAGCAGACAGTAATTCTCAGAGGCTGCTCTGTAGAGATGTATTAATGCTGATTCATATACGGTGCAAACAGACACACACCCCAGTCACGTTACCTGTGTATTGGACTTGCGGCGCTTCTTCTCGGGACTCTTCATTTGAAGGCCTAATTAGGAGGAGAAAAGGGAGGAGAAAATGAAATGTAGATGTGACAAGCTAATTCAAAGTCTGGGTATTCACTGCCTGAATATCCCGGTGCACCGGCTTGCTACTAAGCCTGCCCACGCCACTAGACCACTAAACCCAACAACACCCTGCTTGCCTGTCTACAGATAACTATGCTAGAAATTTGTGTTTCAAAAACAAAACCAACTGCATCAAGATCATTCCCTGCCTAGTTCCTTGTTTGGGAGGAGGGAAGAACCTTGCTTTTCCAGAACTTTAAGAGAGACATTTGAAAAATGCATTGATTGAATTAAGTGCCACTGGATGTTACAAAAGCCACCACCTTTAATATGCTTAGTGATAGCCCAGCCCACTTCCTTGTGTCTATAGGTGGTGGCTTTCACAACATCTTGTGGCACTTAATTCAATCAATGCATTTTTCAAACATCTGTCTTCAAGTTCTGGAAAAGCAAAGTCCTTCCCTCCTGAACAGATTTTGCTTTGGGGCAGTGCTGGAGGAGAACAAACAATATGAGAGGGGAAATTGCCTTCAGGCCCTGCTGAAATATTTGCCTGGGCACTTGGAAAACTGGGTGGTGGGTAAAAACCACCCTGTGATCTTGAGATGAAGGGCAGCATATAAATTGAGTTACTACTACTACTGATTATTATAATGTGTCCATGCTCATATTAACCAAACAGTTCTTAGATTCTTCTAAAGCATGTGTGGATAAACTGTGGCCCTATAGATATTGTTGGACTACAACTCATATCAATGGCAATGCTGCCCGGGGCTTATTGTGTCCAGTTCTGTGCAGCACAATTTAAGGAGGATATTGACAAGCTGGAACATGTGCAGAGGGCAACCGAGATGAAACCAAACCTTAGGAGGAACAGTTGAGAGTTGGGGATGTTTAGCCAGGTAAAAAGGAGACTGAGAGGAGATACATCTGAATGGCTCTCCATGGAAGATGGAGCAAGCTTATTTTCTCCTGCTCCAGAAGCTAGAGCCATAACCAATGGATTCAAGTTGCTAGAAAGGGGATTCCGACCAAACACCAGGAAGCTATTTCTGACAGCAAGAGCTATTCGACAGTGGAACAGACTCCCTCGGGAGGTGATGGACTCTCCTTCCCTGGAGGTTGCATGACCATCTGTCATGGATGCATTGAGGGTTTGCACCAGATGACCCTTGGATTTCCTTCCAACTCTACAATTCTATGAACACCCGGAAGAATCACAGGTTCTCCATTCCTGTTCTAAGGGACTAGATAAATTCATGGCACAATTGTCCATTGCTAGTTGGAATTGATGCTTTTGAATTATGGTGCTGGAGGAGACTCTTGAGAGTCCCATGGACTGCAAGAAGATCAAACCTCTCCATTTTGAGGGGAATCAGCCCTGAGTGCTCACTGGAAGGGCAGATCTGGAAGCTGAGCCTCCAATACTTCGGCCACCTCATGAGAAGAGAAGGCTCCCTGGAAAAGAACCTGATGTTGGGAAAGATGGAGGGCACAAGGAGAAGAGACCGAGGGAGGATGAGATGGTTGGACAGTGTTCTTGAAGCTACCAATATGAGCCTGACCAAACTGCGGGAGGCAGTGGAAGACAGGAGTGCCTGGTGTGCTCTGGTTCATCGGGTCACGAAAAGTCAGACACAACTAAACAACAACAAGAAAAAGTTGCCACTAAAGCTAAAATAAAAATCACCTATAGAAGACAAGGATTGAACCTGGGACCTTCTATATGTGAAACAGATGTTCCACCACTGAGCTACCACTCTTCTTTATAACAAAGGGACATGGGAAGCTCTTTTATTCTGAGTCAGACCACTGGCCCATCTAGTGTGTTGACTACACTGACTGGCAGCAGCACTCCAGGGATGTACACAGGACTTTCCAAGCCCTACGTGGAACTGCTGGGGGTTTCAACTTTGCACCATTAGCATGCAAACTACATCCCTTCCTCTAACATTAAAATAAAGATAAATTTCATTTTCACTTACTACATTAGCATACCACTTTTTCTTCTAGGTGGTGTACATGGTTCTCATCCTCTCACAACAAACCTGTGCGGTAGGTTAGTCTAAAAGATGGTGACTGGCCCAATGAGCTTCATAGCTGAGCGAGGATTCGAACCCTGGTCTCCAAGGTATTCCAACACTGTAACCATTACACCACACTGGCTCTCATGGTAGTAAATAAAGGGCCAATTTAAAGAGGAGTGCAGGAAGCTGCCTAATCCAGAGCGAGGTCATTAGTCCTTCTAGCTCTGCACTGCCTACCCTGGCTGGCAGTAGCTTTTCGGGATTTCGAAAAGGACATTCCCAGCATTGGGGAGCCAACCTGGGACCTTCTGCATGCAGAAGAGATGCTCCCTGCCTCTAGCTTGCCGTCCTTCTCCCGACTGCCCTGTTCCTTCTAACTCACCAGGGTTCACGCTATCACACTGAACAACAGACTCAAAAGGACCTAGAGCTACCAGGGAGGGCTTAAACAAAAGGCTGCTCGAGCCCCTGTAAGTCCCATTGATTTCAAGGTCGGAGGGAGCTGCCACTCGAAACGTGCCGACTCCATAAGCCTAACTTCCGAGTCCCATTGATTTCAATGGATCTGATCTCAGAACAGCTAAGTCCGAACCCAACGTGCACGTTTTAAAAGAAAACAAATATTTAAATTCCAGAGGGAAAAGGGGGTTCCACCCATAGACAAGACACCCCCCCATCATCATCATCGTGCGCCCTCCCCTGTCACTCAAGGCCTCCGTCTCCATGGCAACCACCCTCGCCCGCCTCCCGGGCCCTTACCGGCCTTGCCCTGCTTGCGGCCTGGTCCTGTGGAGATGTTCCCTGGCGGAGGAGGCGGCGGACCCGGAGCAGGCGGAGCTGGGCCGACTCCCCCCTCCAGCTTGTCGGGGTGCGGGGCCGCCATAAGAGGGAAAAGGGGGGGAGGGGGGAGGGAGAATGGGGGGGGAGGGGAAGAGCAGCTACGAGCGCCGGAGGGGCCCTGCGCGCGCCATCGCGACGAGAACAGGAAGCGGAAGCCCAAGACCATAGAGTTGAGAGGACAGAGCACCGCTTCCGCCTGCGACCGGCTTTGGAAGGAGAACGCTCGCCCTGTGCCGCTCTAGAGACTAAGCAGCTCTATGGCGACAGAAAAAAGGCGAGCCGCGCTCAATAGTGAAAGGAAAGGAGGGACATTCTATTTCCCCCTCTCTATGGCTCACGGAACCTAGCCAATAAGAAGAGAGCTTAGACGTGAGGCGAGTGAAGGGAGATTGGGATGTACCATTTCGTCAGCGGGGGGGGGAGGGAATAGAGAAACTTCTTAGCCGTCACAATACATCCTGACCCTAACTAAGGTTCCTCAGGAGGAATGAACTCAAGGCGCGGCCGGAAGGTTAAGACCACTTTCCCCCTCCCCCAGAACGGGTGACATGACACGCATCCTCTCTCTACCTACCCGTATGGACTATTCCTAAACGACAGACTAAGGACAGGCATAATCCTGACAGGCACGGCCGTTGGCCAATCAGCAGCAAGGAACAAAACGCTCTTAGCCAATGGAGCTTAGACTCTGCCTTAAGGCATCATGGGAATTGTAGGAACGAATAGGAACAAGCGATTCCCTACTGCAGAGGCGGTGGGAGCGAGCGCCGCCAGCGGAGAGTTTGGGGCATAGCCGTCAACGTTTCCCTTTTTTAAAGGGAAATTCCCTTATTCCGAATAGGATTCCTCGCAAGAAAAGGGAAAAGTTGACAGCTGTGGTTTGGGGAAGCAGCTGGAATTCCGGAGAGAGACAAGCAAGAGCGCTATACAGGAGGCGTGGGGACCAGCGGGTGCTTTGGGATCTGCTCTGGAACAGTTAAGAACTTCTGTATTAGAAGGACTCAGATATATTAAGAAAAAGTTTAATTATGATAAAAGTATATTGGCAATAAGTAACATGAAATCGAAATATGAAATAGACGGGAGGTTGGGTCTTTAGTGTTAAGACCAATATATGTTTTATTGTTTGCTAAGAAAATTATGTGTCCATAGTTATTCCTGTGTGTAATTTGGTATTTGTTGTTCTTTTCTTGCTGTATCAATAAAAATCTTTTTTTTAAAAAGAACTTCTCCCACCCAAGTAAGACTCTTTGCTGGGTGCCCCCAACTCCGCCCCACCTGCAGCTAAACAAGCAAACAAACGAAAAAGGAGGTTCCGGCAGCCACAGCTTTAAAGAAATACCAACTTTTAATAATAATAATAATTATAATAATAATAATAATCATTGGGTTCCTTTGGTATAATCAAGATAAAATCAAACCGATAAAAAGTGTGTGTATAGGATGGGGGGGGGGACACGTGAGGTGGAAATGAAGTCCCCCAGGGTGGGGGGACAGGCACAGTGATCATGGGTGTGTGTGTGTGAGGAAGGGGGGGGGGCTACACTTTGGCTTCTGGAGTATAACAATGTACATGCAACACTAAAGTTATCAAACTTATTTACAGACCTGGGGAGGGGAGGGAGGTGTGGCTGCAGCCTGAGCACTGCAAGGAGACGTGGCTTTCTTATACCCCCCCCACCTCCTCTCTCCCTGGGTCCTTTGGGTGCTCTGGAAAGCTTTTGTGCTCCCCACCCCAATATTGCCTCCTTGCGGAAGGTCCTCGAGTTCAAGGACGAGCGTCCCACAAATCCCGAGGGGTCCCTGCGCTGCTAAGGCTGTGCTTTCATAGAATCGTGGAGGTGGGAGGGACCCCTGAGGGCCATCTAGTCCACCCCCCTGCAATGCAGGCGAGGAGAGGGGCTGTAGTGTAGGGCGTAGCCCAGAGTAATCCCGCCCCCTCCTCCACCTTCCCCGCAGGGCACTTTTGCCAACAGGGATGCCCCAGGGGTGTAGGAGTGCCCGCCGGGGCACAGTGATGGCTGTGCAGGTCCTAGAGATTGGGGGGTGGGGGTAAGAGAACAACAGCCTTCTTCTCTCACACCCCTACTCCACCGCCCTCCAAAGCAGGCCACCACAGCAAGAGGGATTTTGCATAAAATCTCAGACCTGTAAAAGGGTCAAGGCACGCAGAGTTAATTAATATGTAAAGTGAGTGTTTTTGGGGGGTGTGTATGGGTTACACATCTGGGTCCAGGGGGAGAATTGCGCTCTCTCTTTTTGTGCTTTACAAAAAAAAAAAGGGGTGGGGGTGGGGAGAGGCTATTGTTTCCCTCCCTCCACCCTCTCCCCCACAAAAGAACAAAATACCACCAGCAACTTTGGCATTAGCTGAATCCACTGGGCAAAGATTCAATCAGGCGCTGCTACAAACGGGAAACGGGAACGGACTTCCGCCCAGCCGCTTTAAAAAGTCAACAGAAGGAGGGTGAGGTTACCTGAACTGGGGGTGGGGGTAAATAGGCAGGCGAAGTTTGGGGCTCTTCTGCCCCAAGGGAAGCTGTGCAGGCACGGGATCCAGCAAGGGCCACGAGAAACCGAAACCCTCGCGCCCTCGCTGAGGACTAGCGCCTTGCGCAGGCTTTGCAAAGGTGAGGCAGTGCTGGCCCAGGGCCTCCTTGGGAGAAATGAAAGGTGGGTGACGATAAGCGACAGGAGATAATCAGAGAGCATCTTTTACCAAGGAGGGATTTGTGGAGTGAGGCAGGTGTCCAGCTCGCAATAAAAGGGAGACGCTTTGGCAGAGATGGCACCGCTCTGGCCTGTGGTGGAGGGAACCATTGAGTGAGGAACAGAACACCCGTAAAAGGCAGGAGAAGCTGAGGTGAAGCTGCTGGAAAGGGCAAGGCGGCGTTTTTTTTTCCACTGAAGGATTTGGGGGGTGGGGATTAGGATGACACCCCGGCCCCTCGCTGCTCACGATCTCCGCTCCACTGGTTGCTGCAGGCAGAGCTCGCTGCCCGCCGAAATGATTGGCAGCCGATTGTCCATGTGGTAGCTAATGAGGTGGCTGACGCTCTCAAAGCGGTGATCCTTCGTCCGGACCTGCAGGTAAGGGAAGGAGACTCTGGCTGTAAGGCTTTTTTTTTAGTAAACCCAAAATGCACCGCTTGCACAATGGGGCTCCCCCTATTCCTGCCTCTTACCCCACAAAACTGGCCTGGGAGTTGGTGTTGGGAAAACCCCCAGAAGAGCCCATGAGAGGAGGAGGGACAAAACAAGAATTAGTGGAATCTGGTCTGCCCACCTTTGTGTCTCCCCACCTCCTGTCCTTCTGCCTCTGGCTCCTCCTCTTGTTTGGTTCTGGCTCCGCCTACAGTTGGGTCTCCCTGCCTCCTGTCCTTCCGCCTCTGGCTCCGCCCACCTTTGGGTCTCCCTGCTTCCCGTCCTCCTGCCTATGGCTCCTCCTCTTGTTGGGTTCTGGCTCCGCCTACAGTTGGGTCTCGCTGCCTCCTGTCCTTCCGCCTCTGACTCCACCTCTTGTTGGCTCTGGCTCCGCCCACCTTTGGGTCTCCCTGCCTCCTGCCCCACCTCTTGTTGAGCTCTGGGCTCCACCCACCTTTGGGTCTCCCTGCCTCCTGCCATTGGCTCCTCCTCTTGTTGGCTCTGGCTCCGCCCACCTTTGGATCTCCCAACCTACCACCCTACTAGTCTCAACAGGGGGCAGCCAGCAAAGCGGGGATTTGTGACAGGAGGGGCTGTTTTGTAGGTCGCACTTGGCCCCTCTTGCCCCACACCCTGAAGCAGAAGAAGGAAGCCTCACCACTCCTTCGGGGTCCACGAGGAGCAGGTGCTTGGGCTGCCCCCCCTGCAGCCCGGTCAGCACATACTGCCCCGGCGTGGTGGTGCTCTCGCGCACCAGGAAGTCTCCGTTCGCCTGCAGCAGCTTCTCAGCATCTTTGCGACTCATCCGGCCGTGGTACCAGGGCTCCCGTCGGAGCTGCTCCTCCATGGAGGCCACCAGCTGGGCTGGGGACGCAGGCGGCGGCCCCCGCAAGGCATCCTCAAACGGCTCTGGGGAGAGAGGCAAGCGGTGAGAGGTGCACAACAGCCAAGTGAGGACTAGGACCTTGACAACTCCTTTCAGTGCCAGCGAGATATACAGTGGTACCTCGGGTTAAGAACTTAATTCGTTCCGGAGGTCCGTTCTTAGCCTGAAACTGTTCTTAACCTGAAGCACCACCTTAGCTAATGGGGCCTCCTGCTGCCACTGCATGATTTCTGTTCTCATCCTGAAGCAAAGTTCTTAAGCCAAGGTACTATTTCTGGGTTAGTGGAGTCTGTAACCTGAAGCGTCTGTAACCCGAGGTACCACTGTAATTGGTTGGGGACTACAAGACGCTAGGAGAAGCCCACAGAGGGAAAATGAGAGTGGGGCAGAAAGCTCCCTCATCGTTTTATTAATTCATTCATTTATTATTATTATTATTATTATTATTATTATTATTATTATTATTATTTTATTATTATTAGGGATTTATGGTGGGAGCTGGAGCCCAGCGCACCACATTGGTGAAGCCTGATTTTGAGCATTAGGAACTCTCCCAATTCAAAAGTTTACAAATACCACAATAGTTTAAATGGAATGGCTTCAAGTCAGAAACATGTCGACACTATTTCTTAATCCTCTCTTTTGAATGGGATATGCAGTTCTGCAGGAACAGGTGTGCAGATGCGAGAGCAGTTAAATTAACACTACTAGATTATTTACACCTGATTATTGAGATCTTGTGACAAAGGGCGATAGATAAACCAATCAAACAAATATCCTCCAGCCCGAAACACACTTGTAAATAAGCCTTTTAAATAAGGTCACCGAACTTTACTAGCAGCCTCCCAACCTCAAGCCACACTCCATGGAAGGCTCTCCGCCCGGCCTTCTCTCCCCTCTGCTATTGCTTGAGGGCAGCCATTCCATCAGGCTGCCTCAGCAAGAGAGACTGGGAGCAGAAGGCTCATTTCCTCAGTTCTGCTGGAGGCCCAGCTCTGTGCCAGCCGCTCAATGGTTGAAGAACATGCCTGAGTTTGATTTCCCCCTCTTCCCTCCCTGTCGCTTCTCCCTCGTGTGTCGTGTGACCTCAGGCACTCTGGTGATCATGCTGGGGCCCGTTTTACCTTATTTTGTGTTATTTTCATTCGCTTAATTTTATTCCACCCTTTTTCCCCTTCCCTCATAACACAGTTCAGATGATGTGCTCAATGCACTTCTTATCCCGGTTTCTTAATGCTGCCCATTGACCGTAATACTAAATATTTGATAGCTCAGTTGGCAGAGCGTGAGACTCCAGAGTCGTGGGTTTGACCCCCACACTGGCAAAATTGCAGGGGGTTGGACTAGATGATCCTTGTGGTTCCTTTCAACTCTAGGATTCTATGAATTAGTGACGAGTTCAATTTCCCTCCCTTCCCCCTTTTCCCTGAATGTCTTTTTCATTTTTAAGATAGCACCTGCCTGCAGGCTTGCGGTCTTCTTTTAACTGACCGTACAGTAGCCCCCTGGGAGTCTTTTTGGCTGAAGAATGGGGTACAACTCTCCCCAGGGAGACCTGCCAGGACCAATATTTGGCACCCGGCAAAGACATGATGAGATCTTATTATTGTTTTTTTCCTCTCTCTCTCTTTTTAATTAGGATGCAAATCACTTTGGGACTTTGGTGAAAAGTGCACATTTCACAAGCCAAAGCTACCTTGCAGGTTACTACTAATAATTGTACTAGCCTGTTGGAAGAGGAGGGACAAAGAGTTTGCCTTGCCCCTTTCAAAAAGGCATCCCCACAATATTTTCCCACTAGGTGCTTCCACCAGCCTTTTTACCCGCCTGTGGCTACCAGGCAAGTGCTTAATTGCAAGGTTGCTGCCCCTGTGCCCACAAGTCTCTTACACGTACACAAACATGCCTTTGACACTCACTCATGTCAAAGAGATCTCGCTGGGCGCTGCCGTTGGCAGTGGCCCCCGGGGCCCCCTGCCGCGCCTTCTCCAGGTTCTGCACATTAACGTAGGAGGGGTCGTCAAAGAGATCCGTGCGGCCGGGTGGGCCCCTCTCCCTTCCTGTGAGAGGGGACAGAACAGAGCGTTAGGAAACCCGCAGGAAGACTGTAACAAATAGAAGCCCCACATGGCAGCAAGCAGGATGGGGAGCTCAGGAGGTCAAGGGTTGCTAAGAGGAGCCTCCATGCCCAGAGGCAGCCTACCAGGAAAAGCCTGGGTCTACCACTTCTGGCGGGGAACGCAGGAACATTGGAAACAGCCTTAAACTAATCCACACCCTCCAGTCCATCTATATGGGCTGGCAGAGTCTTTCCAGGGTTTCAGACAAGGGTCTTTTCCCCAGTCCAATAATTGAACCCGAGGCCTTCTGTACTCAAAGCAGCCTCTATGCCACTGAATTATGGCCCTTCTCCTGAAATTAAAGCATGAACTGTGGGTTAAACCACAGAGCCTAGGACTTGCCGATCAGAAGGTCGGCGGTTCAAATCCCCGCGACGGGGTGAGCTCCCGTTGCTCGGTCCCTGCTCCTGCCAACCTAGCAGTTCGAAAGCACGTCAAAGTGCAAGTAGATAAATAGGTACCGCTCCGGCAGGAAGATAAACGGCGTTTGCGTGCGCTGCTCTGGTTCGCCAGAAGCGGCTTAGTCATGCTGGCCACATAACCCAGAAGCTGTACCCCGGCTCCCTCGGCCAGTAAAGTGAGATGAGTGCCGCAACCCCAGAGTCGGTCACGACTGGACCTAATGGTCAGGGGTCCCTTTACCCTTTACCTAAGGGCAATTTTAAATAGGAAGCTTCCTTATCCTGAGCCAGTCCATTGATCTACCTAGCCAGGAGTGACTGCATTGACTGGCGGCGGCTTGCTGGGGTTTTGGTCAGGGAACATTCCCAGCGCTTCCTGGAGGAGCCAGGGACTGAACCGGGGACCTTCTGCATGCCCTAGCACTGAGCCAAAGCCCTACAGCATCACCGGCTGCCAAGGGTTCCCTTTTCCCGCTCAAGGCAAAGCAGTGGCCTGGAAGCTCACCTTGTGCTGGGAGGTGCGGTTTCTTGGATTCGTAGTCCCCGGCGGACATCTGGGAGACAGGCTGAAGGAAGAAAGGCAGTGAGTGAGGCATCGAAGCATAGACTGGATTTGGCAGGGGGAGAGGGGCCCTCAGGAAGCCAGCTTCCTGCGTCTGTGCTTAAGAAACAGGAGCTCAAATGCTTAAAGATGCGCTTGACATTACAGTCACACCTTGGTCATTTTGTTCAACCCCCTTGCAATGCGGGAATCCCAACCTTCAGCTGCCCCAGATAATCCAGCTGGCTTCTAGTGTCATGAGATCGAGAGAGAAAACTGGCCCCCTGTCCGCTTCCTCCACACTGTACCTATTTAAGAACCAGCCTGGTCGCCTATGGCGACTAGGACCTGCATGCAGGTGAGCGAGCGAGCTGGCAGAGGAATGCCGGCGCACTAACCAGGGTGGCTCCTAAGTGGTTGGGCATCAGGGCCGCCGCAGCTCCTTCTCTCAAGCGCATATCTACCACGCCTCCCAGCGGGGGCTCCTTCCCCGGGAAGTCGTTGTAGTACTGGTGGTCTGGCAGCGGTTCCTCCTCTTCGTCCCAAGCGGAGCCATCAAATCCAGCCATCCTGAGGAAAGAGGGCAGGCGTTGAATGCAAGGGAAACCCTACTGGATCAGGCCAGGGAAGCTCCCATCATGCTCAGCATCCCCACACAATCCAATTGGATGCCTTAGGGAGGGCAGACAACAGGGCACAGAGGCTATAGCCCTCTCCTGCTATTAAAGGTAAAGGGACCCCTGACCATTAGGTCCAGTCATGACCGACTCTGGGGTTGCAGCGCTCATCTCGCTTTACTGGCCGAGGGAGCCGGCGTACAGCTTCCGGTTCATGTAGCCAGCATGACTAAGCCGCTTCTGGCGAACAAGAGCAGCGCACAGAAACGCCGTTTACCTTCCCGCCGGAGCGGTACCTATTTATCTACTTGCGCTGGTGTGCTTTTGAACTGCTAGGTTGGCAGGAGCAGGGACCGAGCAACGGGAGCTCACCCCGTCGCCAGGATTTGAACTGCCTACCTTCTGATCAGCAAGTCTTAGGCTCTGTGGTTTAACCCACAGCGCCACCCGCGTCCCTGCTATTACTACTCTGCAAACAAGTTTTATTTTGTTTTTAATAGGCAGCTAACAAGATACAGGGGACGCGGGTGGCGCTGTGGGTAAAAGCCTCAGCGCCTAGGGCTTGCCGATCGCAAGGTCGGCGGTTCGAATCCCCGTGGCGGGGTGCGCTCCCGTTGTTCGGTCCCAGCGCCTGCCAACCTAGCAGTTCGAAAGCACTCCCGGGTGCAAGTAGATAAATAGGGACCGCTTACTAGCGGGAAGGTAAACGGCGTTTCCGTGTGCGGCTCTGGCTCGCCAGAGCAGCGATGTCACGCTGGCCACGTGACCCGGAAGTGTCTCCGGACAGCGCTGGCCCCCGGCCTCTTTAAGTGAGATGGGCGCACAATCCTAGAGTCTGTCAAGACTGGCCCGTACGGGCAGGGGTACCTTTACCTTTACCTTAACAAGATACAAGACAGCCACAGGAAAGAAGGGAGCGCAAATTGTCCTTCTTGAAAAATCTCGCCTGATTTTTTTCCTGGGAAAAACGGGGGCGGAAATCTCGCTTGAGTGTCCAAGGACCTAATGGCCTCTTTGCCACTGGGTATAATTTTATTTTATATATAAACAGCAGCTCAGGAGGGCTAGGTACCCACAGGTCTAAGCAAGCGTCCAGATTTAGTACAGTCCAAGGTTACATAGAATTGAAAATTTTAAAAATGGCCATGATTTTGATTTAAAGCATGGAACCCTTTGTAATCACAGAACGCATGTCCTTATCTTCTTGGTTATGTTTTCTTATCAATTCAATAAATCACATAGCTACATCCTTTATTTTTTTTATTGACAATTGTGACAACTAACCTTTCTTTAAAATAAAGCTATTTTTTCTTTCATTGCTGTTCTTGCCTACAGTTGTTCAATAAAAAATATTTGAAAAGCAGAGGGAGACTGCTATAAAAAACAAAGAGGTGCCACAGCATATCAACAGGGTGCTGGAGATCCTGTTCCTTGTCTGAATTTCAGACGGTGTGTGATTTCCCTCTGTAATCGCTATATTCTCCAACACTGTACATGCATTTAATATGGGATCCCTGATTGGTTGGGGCATGACTGGTTTGGGAAAGGGGTGGGTGCAGTGGCGTAGCGTGGCTTGTCAGCACCCGGGGCAAGGCAAGTAATTTGCGCCCCCTAACCCGGGGCAAGGCAAGTAATTTGCGCCCCCCCCCCGCTGCACTGTCCCTCCCCCAGATAGTCCCTCGCTCTCTCTCCGCACCGCACCGCACGCCTGGCACCCTCCCCTCCACAGTGGGCAGCGACCCGGCGGCTCGGATCGGATTCGCACAGCCAGCACTGCAGTGAGAGAGAGTGAGTGAGCCAGGTAGGGGCAGAGAGCTGCGAGTGCGAGCGCCCCCCCCCCGATGTTGTGCCCGGTGCAGCCGGCCCCCCCTGCACCCCCCACGCTACGCCACTGGGTAGGTGGGGCCCTCCAGGTGTTGCACTGGGTGGGTGGGGCCCTCCAGGTGTTGGCCTTACCTGTCATGAGGGGTGACGAGCTTGGGAGGGTTCTTGAGGTACTGTTTGAAGCGCAGCTCAAAGGCCTGCCCAATGGTGCTGATCACGTCCTGCGCCAGCCCCTCGGGGCACTCCAGGATGTGGCAGGCTGTTGGGGGGGCAGGGAGAAGCAGAATAAGGTAACAGGTCGCATCTGATGCCGGTTCAGGTGCTCAAGAGTAGAAGCAGTGCAAAAAAAGAAAACCCACAATGAAATAAACGCAAGCAAACTGAAAGTAAAAAGAATGGGATGGAAAAAATCAGTTACCGTATTTTTTGCTCTATTAAGACTCACTTTTTCCCTCCTAAAAAGTAAGGGGAAATGTGTGTGCGTCTTATGGAGCGAATGCAGGCTGCGCAACTATCCCAGAAGCCAGAACAGCAAGAGGGATTGCAGCTTTCACTGCACAGCGATCCCTCTTGCTCTTCTGGCTTCTGAGATTCAGTATATATTTTTTTCTTGTTTTCCTCCTCCAAAAACTAGGTGCGTCTTGTGGTTTGGTGCGTCTTATAGAGCGAAAAATACGGTGCAAACCGACGTAAATACATATTTTGCACACACACATTATACCTATATCTATAAATTTAATGGAATCTAATAGCAATTAGAATCTTTTTTTCTCTCTCTCTCTCTCTCTCTCCCCCCCCATCTATTTATCTATTCATATCTGTCAGGGAACAGGGGCAGGAAACAGAGTGGCAGTCGTGTTACAGGGAGTCTCCGAAAATCTTGCAAAGCTGTTCTTCTTCCGATGATGAGGAAAGCGCCACCGCCAGTGGGGAAAAAGTAAAAGTACCAGAGGATACTGGTTGGAGCCTCAGTACCGCTCCTGGCCAAGCCGGCCAGGAGGGAAGCATGGCCCTTCCGTTGCCCACCCTGCACAGAGGTCTAAAGCGCAAAGTGGGAAGGAAAAGGCTGGGAGTAATGAGACTTTTATGTTGGGGGAGGTCCAGGAAACAACCGCTTCCGGATTCTGCTAGCGATTGAGGCAGACATGAACTTGTGGCTCTGCACTGTAAATAGTTTGCACCCAAATAAAGCCTGTAAAAGACAGGTCTGAGTCCTGCCTGGTTACTCGCGAGCAACCACCACTGCCATCTGACAATATCCAAAGCAAAAAAACAAAGCAAACAGTGCATGCTAACAGAATATCAACAAACAGAAGACATGGAGCTCATGAAATGTTGTCGAGCGCCATCACTGATCATTTCTCCAGCTTCTTACAGCAGCACTAGAAGCTGCCTTCTACCAAGCCTGACCTGTTGGGTTCATCCAGCTCGGGACCGTTTACACCGGAGGTGGGGAAGCTTTGGGCCACAGGCTTAGATCAAGCCCACCAGGCCTCCCAATTTGGCCCCCACCCATTACTGGCATGCCTGTTGGGTGCCAAGACTCTTTAAAAAAAAAAAACACCCTTTGATTATTCTGACTGAAGTGCTCGCTCGTTTTTTTAAAATGCTGCTGGCGTTATTGTGAGTGAGCTGAAAGCAGGATGCAAATCTGTTAAATTCAGTCGAAGCTGACCTGGCCCCAGGAAGTTTCTGATTGGCGCAGAACGTCTTACCTCTGTGGTTGACAGGGTCTTTGGCAACGTAGGCAACATATTCGGCCGTGTCCTGGGAAGATGGGAGACTTGATAAATGCCAGATTAAAAGGGGGAGAGAGGGAAGAAGAGAAAGCACCCCACAACTACCCTTCACTGGCGCTGCTTTATTTGCTATATCTATCTATCTCCCGGGACACGGGTGGCGCTGTGGGTTAAACCACAGAGCCTAGGACTTGCCGATCAGAAGGTCGGCGGTTCGAATCCCCGCGACGGGGTGAGCTCCCGTTGCTCGGTCCCAGCTCCTGCCCACCTAGCAGTTCGAAAGCACGTCAAAGTGCAAGTAGATAAAGAGGTACCACACTGGCGGGAAGGTAAATGGCGTTTCCGTGCGCTGCTCTGGTTTGCCAGAAGCGGCTTAGTCCTGCTGGCCACATGGCTGGCTGTATGCCGGCTCCCACGGCCAATAAAGCGAGATGAGCGCACGACTGGACCTAATGGTCAGGGGTTCCTTTACCTTTTTATCCATCTCCCACCTTTCTCCCTCCAGAAGCTCAAGATCGTGTAAATTGTTCCTACCTGGTTTATCCTAACAACCCTGCAAGGTAGGATTGTGTGTGTGGCCAAAAATCACAAAGTCTGCCTTGGGAACAAGTGGGAATTTGAACCTGGTTCTCCCCAGACTTCAATGCCACACCACCCCAGCTCTCAGTTTCCCTGACAAGAAGGAGGGTAATAAGAAGTTATCTGAATCCTGCTGGAAGGGAGAATGGCTAGTCTAGGCATAGGCAAACTCCGGCCCTCCTGATGTTTGGGACTACAATTCCCACCATCCCTAGCTAACAGGATCAGTGGTCAGGGATGATGGAAATTGTAGTCCCAAACATCGGGAGGGCTGGAGTTTGCCTATGCCTGGGCTAGTCAAAGGATCTAGCAACTGGGGTGCAGCGGAATGAATATAGTCAGGGCTGCATGGAGTCTGTGCTTGAAGTCTGCGCTTGAATTCCACAGCAAGCACCCCTGGAATTCTGCAACCTGCATAAATTATGTGAACAGCGTTAATCTGCATAATTTATACAGGTTCTGCTAGCCACAGGGAGAGTCTATGCGTGGCTCACATGCAGAGAGGATGGTAAAGATAAAGGGACCCCTGACCGTTAGGTCCAGTCGCGGACGACTATGGGGTTGCGGCGCTCATCTCGCTTTACTGGCCGAGGGAGCCGGCGTACAACTTTCGGGTCATGTGGCCAGCATGACTAAGCCACTTCTGGCGAACCAGAACAGCGCACGGAAACACAATTTACCTTCCCGCTGGAGTGGTACCTATTTATCTACTTGCACTTTGACATGCTTTTGAACTGCTAGGTTGGCAGGAGCAGGGACCGAGCAACGGGGACTCACCCTGTCGCGGGGATTCGAACCGCCAACCTTCTGATCGGCAAGTCCAAGGCTCTGTGGTTTAGACCACAGCGTCACCCGCGTCCCTGGGAGAGGATGGTACTCAACTAATTTTCTGTGCAAGGATTAGCATTAATGCCGGAGGTTTTCCCCCATGCGCATCCCACACTGTCTCCAGAAACCCCAGAACAAGGTTAGGGGGCAAACCAGGGAGCGGGGAGAACATTCTGCCAAGGAAGGAGAAACCCTTAGCCCTGTGTTGAAAACAACCCATCCACAAAACCCTCTCGACACTCACCGGATCCCCTCCGGATGCAAAAGAAATTGATTGCATATGATGGTTGGCGATGATCTAAACAATGGAAGGGAAGGAAGAAGGAAAAATGAGAAGCAAAGCACAGCAAAAAAACACAAAACGAACTTCCTCCCCGCCCCTTCCCACCCTCCTGAATTTTTTACAGTAAAGTCAAGCTCTCCTGGATTATGGGAGTGCCAGATTTTAGCTCCCCAAGGCAGACTTCTCCACCCTGATGCCCTGGCAGGGACTGGCAGGACACTGGCAAGCGGGCTCCAGGGGAAGGGGGGCCTGTACCAGCCAGGGGGCAAAAATCAGAGGCAGGAGAAGGGCTGGGTGCTTCTCCACCCTCCCCTACATCACTGTTGCCCAGAACCAGGAAAGAGCAGAAGGAGGAAGGGCAGAAACAGCACCCACACATCCGCAATCTCTGGCTAAGTGCGCACTGCCCATTAGGGGAAGGTATATAAACTGGTGGAGGGGGAGTCGTCCCCAGTTGCTGCCAACGCCCCCTAGAGCGATGGATGACCCAGGAATAGTCATACCTAGAATCATAGAGTTGGAAGAGACCACAAGGGCCATCGAGTCCAACCCCCTGCCAAGCAGGAAACACCATCAGAGCACTCCTGACATATGGTTGTCAAGCCTCTGCTTAAAGACCTCCAAAGAAGGAGACTCCACCACACTCCTTGGCAGCAAATTCCACTGTCAAACAGCTCTTACTGTCAGGAAGTTCTTCCTAATGTTTAGGTGGAATCTTCTTTCTTGTAGTTTGGATCCATTGCTCCGTGTCGGCTTCTCTGGAGCAGCAGAAAACAACCTTTCTCCCTCCTCTATGTGACATCCTTTTATATATTTGAACATGGCTATCATATCACCCCTTAACCTCCTCTTCTCCAGGCTAAACATGCCCAGCTCCCTTAGCCGTTCCTCATAAGGCATCGTTTCCAGACCTTTGACCATTTTGGTTGCCCTCCTCTGGACACATTCCAGTTTGTCAGTGTCCTTCTTGAACTGTGGTGCCCAGAACTGGACACAGTACTCCAGGTGAGGTCTGACCAGAGCAGAATAAAGTGGCACTATTACTTCCCTTGATCTAGATGCTATACTCCTATTGATGCAGCCCAGAATTGCATTGGCTTTTTTAGCTGCCGCGTCACACTGTTGGCTCATGTCAAGTTTGTGGTCAACCAAGACTCCTAGATCCTTTTCACATGTACTGCTCTCAAGCCAGGTGTCACCCATCTTGTATTTGTGCCTCTCATTTTTTTTGCCCAAGTGCAATACTTTACATTTCTCCCTGTTAAAATTCATCTTGTTTGTTTTTGCCCAGTTCTCTAATCTGTCTCATGTTACGTTTTTTCAGGTTGTGTCCCGCGGCAACCTGGAAGTACTGGAAAGGGTTACTTCCGGGTTTCGCCAATCACGCTTTGCGCAGAAGCACCAAATCATGCCACACACCTGCGCAGATACAGCGCTTCAGGTTGAGGGCTTTTCATGTTGCGAATGGGCCTCCGGAACGGATCCCGTTCGCAACCAGAGATACCGCTGTAGCTGCCTAGATGCTAGATTGCTGTGCGCAAGTATCCAGAGCCATAGAAGCAGCTGTAAGTGTTACATTAGACAATAAAGAGTTAATTCTCTGTTGTGCACATTCCGTGTCCGGGAAGCACCCCTGACGTGGCTGGCATGGCCAATGGTTGATGGCTGCTGTGGCCTAGCAATAGGTGGAAGGGATGCAAGTTCCCCTTCCCCACATTGGAAGAAGATAGGAATGGGATCAGAGCTTAGAGAAGGCAAACAGTGGTCAAGTTCAGGGATAGGGAACTTCTGACCCTCCAGATGTTGCTGGACTCCAACACCCATCAGCCCCAGCCAGCGGTCAGGAACAATGAGAGTTGCGAGCCCAACAATGCTTGGCGGGTTCCTCAGCCGTGCCTTAGATGCATGTCCCAGCCAATCAGGGATCACGCTTTAAATGCATGTAAAGCAGATGTTGCTGGACTAGCATGGCCAACGGCCAAGGGGCAAAGGGAATTGTAGACCAGCAACATCTGGAGGGTCACAACCTGCAAGGAGGAAGACTATCTAAGCCCACGATCCTCAACACCCGTCCGTCAAGCTTCCACCCTAGACAGTGTGTCCCAGAGGAGGAGGATGTTGGGAGAGAAGATATCTTCTTACCTGTTTACAGTCAGACGCCATGAGGTTGAGGCTGCTGGTGGAGATGGTGAGCGTGATTGGCATGCCGGCAAACTTCAGGTTGCTCTTGCCGAGGATGGAGTTCAGCGAGCGGCCGCAGGGCTGTCGAGTGGGAGAGAGACACACCCCAAGGACGTCAGCAGCAGCACTGGCTGGAGAAGACCGGGATTGAACCCGGGACGTTCTGTGTGCAAACCACATGCTCCATCACGGAGCGATGGCCCTTCTCCGTAAAACACCCCAGGATTGCCGCGGATTGAACCCAGGGACTTCTACATGCCACTGAGCTATGGGGCCTGAAACAGGTCTGGGTTAACCAATCAGCAAAATAAGCACGTGCTTAGGGCATCATGGGAAGGGGGGGGCACCGCAGAAATTTTCCATTGCCGGATTTCTAACAATAACGGTCACAAATTGCTCAGCTGAGTGTTCCATTTTCTCAGTTGAAGCATATTAAAAATCCCAACAGAACTACTGTGCAACAAAGCAGTCTGGATGCCTTACCTCTACTAAGTACAGAAGCAGATGTGTTATGTAAGGATCTGATCAAAGGCTTTGCAATTAGAAAAAGCAGGAGAAGATTTTTCAAATATAAATCAAGCGGAAGAATACAAAAACAAACATCGTTTCCCATCTTGCCGTAGGTTTTGTTCCATTTCGAAAAATCAAAAATTTATTTTACGGTTTATTATTGTTTCTGTTTTGAATTAGATCTATGGGGGCACCAAAACCTTCTAAGTGCTTAGGGCCTCTAAAGGTCTCCATCCAGCCCTGGACTGAAATCTGAAATCCTGGAGATCTGCTGCCGGCCAGTGCGGACGATACTAAGCTAGGTGGACCAATGGTATGGCTCAGAATAGGGCAGGCTCTATTTAAAAGCAGCTGCTTGTTCAAAACCATGAGGGCTAGGATCTTTATTTCTGTGTATCTGTGTTCCTAAGAGCTTATTCGGGAACAGTGACTGGGGGGTGGGAGGCCCACAGTAGGCGGAGCCAAGGCCAAGGACCCCTGGGATTGGCTGTTAAGGAAGGCAGGAAGGCAGGTGACAGGGCTGGGCAGAGAACTCTGCTTGAACCACTGGAGAGCTGCTGCCAGCCAGCACAGACATAACTGATCTGGAAGTCTTGTCAATCAATCAATCAATCAATCAGCTCCTTATATGTTCCTAAGAGATCAGGGAGAAGGGTGCACAGTGGGAAGAGGCAAGGGCGAGCCTGGGAAAGGCAGAAGGAACAAAAGGGAGATGGGCTGATGACCAAACGGCCCCCTCACCTCCCCACCCTGCACATGCCCCTCCACTTTCCTCCGCGTCCATTAGGCGGGCTGTTATGGTTATCTATTGATCAGCCTCGCCTGCGCCGGGCCTTTATTGCAGCAACTCGGTCCCCATTTCCCAGCCTGAGGGGGAAAGGGGGGGCCGAGGCTGGAGACCTCAAATCAAATCACGCACAAACACATGTGCAAGCTTTCCTGAAAAGCCCGAGCGGCTCTCACCCGTCTCGCACTCTGGGAGTGTTGCTGTTCCAGGTGGGGTGTGCTGAATGCATCCTCACACCAGCTCCTTTTATCCAAATCGCAAGCCCTTAAGAGTTATTCTGCCCTCTGTGGTTGGTTCTGCCTTGCTTGCTTGGGGATCGTTGCACAGACTACTAGGCCTTGTTGAAACGACAGATTTAAACCACCGCAATGCCAATATAAACAGCCACGGCTTCCCCAAAGGTATCTGGCATTTTTAAGGGTGCTGTGGATCCTTAGAGACCCAGCCCACTCCTGTTGCCCTCCCAGAGATAACAATTCCCAGTGGGGATTTCCCCCCCACTTCTGGAAAATAGTGATAGGTTAAAAGAACAGACATTTTTACAAGTTGAACCCTTGAATATGTGAAATATTGTAGGGTGCTCTCAGAATCATACCCTGATAGACTTGAGCAGTTATAACTCTCTCTCTCTCTCTCTCTCTCTCTCTCTCTCTGCTGCAGTATACTATATCCATGCACTGCACTGAAAGGAGAGTGGATTACCACTGGATTACCGCGGAAGGCTGTCTTGCGTGAGGAATCCAATTTGTAGCTGCACACAAGGCAACGTACAGTCTGGCAAGATTTTATTAAAGCTTTTTCCTGATACGGTTAAGATAAAGGAAACTAATCCAAATAAAAATTTAAAAAGCAGAGAAAGAGAAAATGCAGCGTTCTCTCTCAAAAGTAGCTCTCAACCCTTGTCTCACACAGAAAGTGGTGGACCGTCCCAGCTCTCACCTGGGAACTTTCCTTTTTCTTTTATTTTGCCTTACCTGCCAATTCCCAGAGTGGTTTAACAATCAATCCGGTTTCCTAGGGACCTCTGGGAACTGGAGCTCTGGGAGAGGAAGAGGGAAACTTCCTAACAACTCTCGGCACCCGTAATGAGCTGTAGCTCCCAGAATACAGTGGTACCTCAGTTTAAGAACAGTCCTGTTTACGAACGATTTGCTTTACGAACTCCGCAAAACCGGAAGCAGCGTCCTGGTTTGCGAACTTTACCTCAGCCTCAGAACGGAAGCCGCATGGTGGAAGGGCACCGGCGGCGGGAGGCCTCATTAGGGAAAGCGCGCCTCGGTTTAAGAACGGTTTCGGTTTAAGAATGGACTTCCGGAACGGTTTAAGTTAGTAAACCGAGGTACCACTGTATTTTGGGGGAAAGCCGTGATAGTTTCAAAGTGGCGTCGCAGCTCTTGAGATGTATAGGGTGAATTTTGACAGAGAGCCAAAGAGAAAAACAAGGAAGTTTTCTCTGTCCACCTCACCTTTCTCCTGCGAACGGCTCCCTTGGCACCAGGCACAGCTTCACAGACTAGGCCAATAGCCTCCCTGGAGGAAGAGGAGAGAAATGAGAGACGGGTGTATAGAATCTTAGAATTGTGGAGCTGGAAGGGACCCGGAGGCTCAACTGCAATGCAGGAATCTCAAGAATGTACTGGCAAAAAGTGGCAGACGAGCTCACCTGAAACCCTCGCCCATTTTCTTTCATTGAACTGCCCTGTCGGGACAGGACAAAGACCTGCCATCATGTCAAGCAGCCTCTTTTCCCAGCGTGGGCCACCCACCCTGACTTCTTTGGAAGAAGGGCGGTATATAAATTAAATAAATAAGAGGGTGTTGGACTAGATGGGCTGCTGGCATTCACCCACAAGAGCTCTTCCCAGGTTCTTAGGACTCTCTACCTTTGTCGTATTGTTATGTCAGGTGTGCACTGGCTCAACCGATCGCTCCCGGTGCAGAAGCACTGTGGAATTGCCCACCGTTAAGTGAGGGCACATGGGACACGGGTGGCGCTGTGGGTTAAACCACAGAGCCTAGGGCTTGCTGATCAGAAGGTTGACGGTTCAAATCCCCGCGACGGGGTGAGCTCCCGTTGCTCGGTCCCTGCTCCTGCCAACCTAGCAGTTCAAAAGCACATCAAAGTGCAAGTAGATAAATAGGTACCATTCAGGTGGGAAGGTAAACGGCGTTTCCGTGCGCTGCTCTGGTTCGCCAGAAGCGGCTTAGTCATGCTGGCCACATGACCCGGAAGCTGTACGCCGGCTCCCTCGGCCAGTAAAGCGAGATGAGCGCCGCAACCCCAGAGTCGGCCACGACTGGACCTAATGGTCAGGGGTCCCTTCACCTTCAAGTGAGGGCACCTCTGGACGAGACGCGGCCCTGTCACTGCTCTGCTTCCTTCGCCCAGCAGGCTAAGTTGCCAGCCACCCGAGAGTCAAGAGGTTTCTAAACACACACGCACTCGCACGCCACACATCCGCCGGTCACCCTTCCACGCAAGCGAGAGCTCAAGGACGCCTTCCGGGCAGGAAAGAAAACCCAGAGAGGATTCAAAGTAAGGCGGATGGGGGGGCGTGGCCTGGCGAGGGGTGTGTGGTCCCGAGGGCCGGCTAAAGAGCCACATGTGGCCCCTGCAGGCAGCCCGTGCACACACAAACACACACAGTGTGTTTGTGTTTGGTTTGTGTGTGTTTGTGAGTCTCCCGGCTCCTTGGTAGCAGAGCAAGGATGGAAGAGGACGTGGGGGAAGAAATCGAGCGAGAGCTGTTAATATTTGATGATGCTGTATAAACGCTTCCTGTCTTTAGCGGATTAATTTTTTTTATTATTTAAAAAAAAAAAAAAAGCAACGCCGGCCGCTGATGGCAGGCTTGGGGCCTGGCTGCTGAAGCCTTTCCATCTCCTGCTGGCTGCTCCCTCCGGTCACCTTTTTCCAGACCCTACGTCTGCCCGGTAATGGACAGGCTTACAGTGCAAACACACACACACACGCCTCTCTGCTCCCCCTCCAGCTCAGCTTTAACTATTTCCTGCTGCTGCTAAGGATATGAGCTGGAGCAGCCGGCCTCTCTGCTGGCCTCTGCAGCCAGTTTTGGCCTCCCAAGGCCAGAGTGGCTGGGGCAAGCCAATCAAGTGGGCGGAGTACAAATAATAAAATTATTATTAATATTATTATTGAGTCTCAGGCATTATAGGCTCGGTTCTTGGGATTTAATTAACAGGGGTTAATTAAACCCCTGATGCAGATGCACCACGGAATGACTTGGAAGCATCTCGTCCAGAGACACAACAAGTAGCCTCCTTTAATGGTGGGCGACTCTACAGCATTTCTGCACTGGGACAACAGGTTGAGCCGATGAAAAGGCATAACAGAATGATTTGGCCCCCAGCAAAGCCTGGTTGGAAGGACCGTGTCCCATCCAGAGGCACAACAGGCAGCCTCCCCGGACGGTGGGTAATTCCACAGTGTTTCTGCGTTGGGAGTGACTGGTTGAGCCTATACACAGCCGATGCAGAGGTGCCACAAAATCGGCTCCCCAACAGGTGCAGGTTGGCAGGAGGAAACCCGGGGCAGGAACTCATCCGGAGATACAACAGGCAGCCTCCTCTGAGGGCAGGAAAGACTATCGGATCACACCGTCAAGCTAAATGACCTCCACCAAGAAAATGCACATTGGAAGGAGGCGAATGCAAAGCAGCAACTCATGTAGAGACACATGAGACAAGCCTCATGCAGAGACATGTGTCTTGATCGTCTCAATGCTCCCTATGCAGCCATACCAGTACGGTGCAGAGGTGCGGCAGAATTCTGCACACACACAGAGGCAGATACGGAAAGGAAGTAAGCCCAGAGCAGCAACTCGCACAGAGACACAATGGGACACACCTTCTCAAAGGTTACAGCGTTTCTGCTTTAGGAGTTAGTGAGTGACAGGAGCGAGGCAGCAGTCAATCACCCAAGCGAGTTGGAGTTAACTCTTTATTAGCAAAAAACCAGTGTCTGAATAGGAGTGTCGGACTTAATGAGAACAGCAACTCCTCTTGCCCCCATGAAGCAGCTGCAGAGACTGAAGGTTCCCGCCTTCTCACAGCTGCCTAAGCCCCCTCCTTCCCAGGGCTTTTCCCCCAAGCAATCGGAGACTGAGCGCCTGCGTGCAGCCAACCTCTGCTCCGCCTTTTTCATGCCTCTTCTGGTTCTGGGAGACAAGTGGGGAAGGGAGCTTGTTGGGAGAGACACCTGTGACTCTTCACCAGCCTGACTTATCTCCGCCTCTTGGCCTCCCTCATCCCACTCTCCTGCCTCCGATTCTGGACTGCTCTCTGCCACCGACTCTCCCAGCTCACTAAACCCTGTGACCTCTTCCTCTTCTGACACCTCCTCTTGCTAGTCTTCCCCCTCTGACCACTTGCATCGTCGCCCCACCACCAATCCCAGGGCTCTGAGCCTTCTTCCTTCTTCAGCTCATTCCTCTGCGTCCAACCAGTCGGTGACCCTGAGTGATTGACTGAAGCCTGTGTGGCGGCACAACATAACTATCCCGTCCGACCTCCCCTGCCCCCCCACCCCAGTCTCCGGATGACTGCGCAGCTCACCTTGTGACTTGAGTCCTCGTGTTGAAGTCGAGAGCCCGCATGGATTGGAGAACTTCCACACAGCCCATGTACTGATGGGAGAAGGAAGAATGGGAGAGCCTGTTAGGTCCCAAAGTCCCCTCTGTTCTCATTCACCCTCATCCCCATCATCCAGATATTATGGATCAATTCTTCCACCTCCACCCTGCTCACCTCCCCTTTTTTTCCTAGGGGAACAAGAGGACAGGTAGGGGCCCTGGAAGACTTCCAAGCTGCAGTGTTATCCTTATTAGTCATCACCACCATCACTGAATTTATTTTCTGACCTCCGCCAGCAGGTCCCAGGGAGGGCGACGACGATTTAAAGCCAAATGCAGCTGCAGGAATAGGGCGATGGGCCTTGGAAATCTCAGGGGTCAAAGGCTGTATAGTGGAAATGCCAGAGGCTTGCTCCTCTGCAGGGAGGGAATTCTAGAACTTAGGGGGGCTGCCACAGAGAAGGCCCAGTTCCAGGCCACCTCCTATCGTACAGCGAGCCAGCAGTAAATCACACCAAAATTGGAGCTCACTCTTTTAGTAAAACCACAGTCTTTACTGGCTGACAGTCAGGCCTAGTGAGCACAGCAGCTTATCCCTGGTCGGTCTTCCCCCCATGAATCTTTTCTCCTCCTATTTGGGGACTTCCCTGGCTTTTTTCTAGCCCACGTAGGACCAGTCTGGATAGTTGGCCTTGGTGAAGATTTGACGTTTTCATCCCCAAAAAGTTTTTGATTTGAGTTTCTACTGAAATGAGGCTGCATTTTAATGTTGTATTTTAATCTTGTTTTTAAGTTGCATTTTAATCAATTGGTTTTTATACCTGGTGTTAGCCGCCCTGAGCCCGGTCCTGGCTGGGGAGGGCGGGGTATAAATAAAACTTATTATTATTATTAATTGCCCAGACTGAAAGTCCCTGTCTCCCCCCAGCTGCCTAAGCCCCCTTCTCTTCAGGGATTTCCCCAAGCAATCAGAAACTGTGCCTGCATGCAGCCTGCCACCGCTCTGCCCTTTTCATGCCTCTTCTGGTTCTGGGAGACCAGGCGGGAGGGGAGCTGGTCGCAGCAGGAGGGGGAGACACCCGTGACTCCTCACCAACCCGACTCATCTCTGAAGTGGGTGGAGGAACGGATGCGAATTGTACCTCTGTGCAGTGAGCTAGTTTCTACACCCAGAGAAACAAACACACACACTCTGTATCCTTCATCTGGATAAAGCAAACCCAGCTCCCACGACCTCACACACACAGCACAGCAGTGGCGTTTCCAGCTGGTTAGCAACACAGGAAGCTGCCTTGGACCATTGGGTCCATCCATCTAGTATTGTCTGCACTGTCCGGCAGCAGCAGTCCGGGGTTTCAGAAAAGGAGTCTCTCCCAGCCCTACCTGGGACCTTCTGGACGCAAGGCAGGTGCTCTGCCGACCGAGCCGCAGCCTTTCTGTTGCTGCTCGTGGAACAGGAGAGATCCGTTGGCACAATCGCCAGCTGGGCTGAAGAACCGACAGCAAGGAGGGCGGAAGGGGCAAGCAGCTGGCACAGGATGTGCCACTGGGCACCTGCCAAGCCGGCTGTGCACGGTGGGAAGACACAAAGACTTCAGCGACGCCAGCAAGGCGAGGCGAGGCTACCAGTATGAGTCAGAGAAGGGGAACGCTCTCAGGGCACTGTTCGTCTTCCAATCCTCTGCCACCCTCCCGGGCGCTCAGAGGCAGCAAACTTGTCCTCTTGCCGAGTCTCCACCCTACGGAGTAGGTTAAGCCAAGGACGCTTAAGGCTCGGTCTCTGTAGCGGAGCGGCGATTCGGAAATCAGGACGCTGCCTTGCGCCGAGTCAGATCAGATGTTCATCCAGCTCAATACTGTCTACCCTGACTGGCAGCAGCTCTCCAGGGTTTCAGGCAGAGGGGGACATAGCCAGCCCTACTTGGAGACGCCGGGGATCAAGCCTTCTGCAAGCAAAGCAGATGCTCTGCCCCTGGGCTATGGCCTTCCTTAAAAATAACTGTAAGATTCCAGTCCTCATGATGCTGAATCGACAGGAACACATTGGTCCATCGAGCTCAGCACTGTCAGCACTGACTGACAGCGGCTCTCCATGGTTTCAGACAAGGCACCTTTGCCAGCCCGGTGTGGGGATGGCAAGAATTAAACATGGGACATTCTGCAAGCCAAGCAGGTGTCCTGCCACCAAGCCGCAGCTGCCTCCAAGACATCAGTCTCCAAACGGACCCTGGAGATCACAGCAGGACGCAGGCAAGGAGCATGAAAGGAGGCGTTCCCCTGGGTGGGTTGCAGGGGTTTGCGTGTGAATTTGTTTCCGCATAAATCCAAAAGGATATAAGGGCAGGGGGAGGAAAAGGAGGGGGGTGTTGGAAAACCGGCCCCCTTCCTGTGTTGTACCAGCAATGGTGGTCGAGAAAACATGGACTGGAGACCCGGATCTGGACTCTAGTCCTCCTACCGCTCACCTTCTCCCGTTAAGGGTACAACCAATCGTTCTCTGTACAGAGTCGGCACTGGGGCACCGAGGGCAAAGACACTCACAGTGGCACGGCTGTGTGCCCCTCACCAGACAAAGGTTTCAGTGAGGCTCAAGTCCAGGGCTGGGGGAAAGGTGCAGTGTGGCGTCAGAGGTTAAAAGGAGTTTGGGTAGCAGCAGGACATCTGCTCTGTATGTAGAAGGTGTATCGGGTTCAATCCTCAGCATCTCCAGGTAGGGCTGGGGAAATACCGTGGAGAGCTGCTGCCGGTCAGTGTAGACAATCCAGAGTGAGATGGACAAACTTGCTATAAGGCTGCCTCCTATGTTCCTATTGAATCAGAAACATGAGGACTAGAATCTTGGCTTATTTTCAGGGAAAGGGCAACAGCTCAGTGGTAAAGCATCTGCTTCGCTTGCAGAATGTCTCAAGTTCAATCCCCAACGGCACCTCCGGGTAGGACTGGGGAAAATACCCCTGCCTGAAACCTTGGAGCTGCTGCCAGCCAGTGTGACAATACTGAGCTTGGTGGAGCAATGGTCTGACTCGACAGTTCGGACTCAACTTCAGACCACGCAATGGGGGAACAGCAAGGCATGCACTCTGCACGCCATCAGGGGAATGTTTATTTAGCATTTCTGGTTGTGCTTTACACGCAAGGCAGCCTGTTCCGTTCACCAGAGCTGGGCCAAACACCAGCCAGACATTGTGATATAGTGATACACCGCAGCGTTGCAAAGCGGTGGGAGGAACAAGCTGCGTTGGGCCCGGCCCCACGAGGCACCAAGGCAAAACCGCCTCAACTTCCTCGGCGGCAGCAGCGACATTATCAGCCTTGTAGGGCTCGTTCCTCCACATGCAAGGTGCTGGCAGGAGTCCCTCCACCACCAGCACCCAGCGCGCTGAGGGAAAAACGGGCTCCATCAGCCGCAGCACCTTGCAGCTTATTCCTCCCTCGGTTTGAGGGCCATAGCGCAATGGAGCCTTCACCTGGTGGTATATTGTGGGTGAAAGTACTGTTCTTGGGGACCAGGGGGCGGGCTGGTGGGAGGACTCCCTGGTACTGAATGGGGTAACTGTGCCCCTGACGGACCGGATGCACAGCCTGAGAGTCATTTTGGACTCACAGCTGTCCATGGAGGCGCAGGTCAATTCTGTGGCCAGGGCAGCTGTCTACCAGCTCCACCTGGTACGCAGGCTGAGACCCTACCTGCCAGCAGACTATCTCACCAGAGTGCTGCATGCTCTAGCTATCTCCCGCTTGGACTACTGCAATGCGCTCTATGTGGGGCTACCTTTGAAGGTGACCAGGAAACTACAACTAATCCAGAATGTGGCAGGTAGACTGGTGACTGGGAGTGGCCACTGAGACCATATAACACCGGTCTTGAAAGACCTACGTTGGCTCCCAGTACGTTTCCGAGCACAATTCAAAGTGTTGGTATTGACCTTTAAAGCCCTAAATGGCCTTGGACCAGTATACCTGAAGGAGCATCTCCACCCCCATCATTCTGCCCGCATGCTGAGGTCCAGTGCCGAGGGCCTTCTGGCGGTTCCCTCATTGCGAGAAGCAAAGCTACAGGGAACCAGGCAGAGGGGCTTTTCGGTAGTGGCGCCCGCCCTTGTGGAACGCCCTCCCACCAGATGTCAAAGAGATAAACAACTACCTGACATTTAGAAGACATCTGAAGGCAGCCCTGTTCAGGGAAGTTTTTAATGTGTGACATTTTGATGTATTTTTCATCTTTGTTGGAAGCCGCCCAGAGTGGCTGGGGAAGCCCAGCCAGATGGGCAAGGTACAAATAATAAATTATTATTATTATTACTACAGTGCTCAGACCCTCAAACCAGTCCTGGGCGATGTGTCAAGACATCACCAAAACCTACCATTTACCTGGGGCAGGTGGGTGGAACGACCTTCCTGCCAGATAATCTCAGCTCCCAAGCAGCCTGTGGGCAGTGCGAAGATGCAAAGGCCTCCTCTGGCGCACACCTGGACCAGCAGCAATGGGCTGACCAATCCCTGGACTCCGCCAAACCACAGAGGGATGCCCCAGCCTCCCAAAGCAGAGATCTGGGGCTGGCGGTCATCACAGCCAGAGGCTTGGAAGGGGGGCAGGGGAAGTGGAAGAGGAATGCTGGCCGACTCGATGCGCCTGGCGCATGTGCGCTGTGGCCCGGGGGGTGGACGCTCGGGCGCACGCTTGTCAGAAGCAATCATGTGGCAGAGCAGAAGACCCGGGACAGATGCCTGCCGGGGAGGCCACACTGTCGCAGCTATGCTGGGTGGGCCTGGCTGGCTGGCTGGCAGCCTCTGTGGGGAGAAAAGGGCCAAAGGGTCTGTGTGTCCCCCCCCCCCATTTCTGCACAAAGAGGCCAGAGTAAGATGTGGCCCCTGCTCAGGATTCTCTGCAGCGTTGCCTTTCTTGGGAAACGGGGAGGAGGGCTGAAGGGAACAGCAGGAACTCTCCTCAGTGGCCTTTTCAACAGCTCCCGTCTCAAAATGACAAGTTAAGATAGGAAGCTGCCTCATACAGAGACTTAGGTCACTGGTTCATCTGGCTCAATGCTGTCTACACTGGCTGGCAGCAGTTCTCTGGGGTTTCAGGCAGGGGATATTCTACCTGGAGATGCTGGTAACTGAGACCATCCGTGTGTGAGGCATGTGCTCCGTGTTCGAAATTATCCAGGCGCATTTTGCACCTGGCTTTCAACCACTTGTGACCAAGTGAAGATGCCTGGATGGTGCCTGACATCTGTAAATCCTTGGATCTGGACTGTTTTCGCACACTAGCACCCCATCCTGTAGAATTCTATCCGTTATATTTTATCTGTACAATCGGAATGAATTTCTGGAACCAAAATGCTTTTTCTGTGCAGCCTGAGCAGCAGCAGCAGTCACCATTAAGAAAAAGAGGCCAATATACATGTGGACTGTCCCCGGGTCAAGCGACTTTTCTTCTTCAAGTTCTCAAAGCTCTTAAGTGAGCTCAGGGTTGACATCTGAACTAGCTAGATGCTAAGCTGAGAATCAATCACAGTCAGTCAATCATCTGAAAAGCAAGACTTTAGACCCGTCTTGCCCCAAAATGGCAACTAGACGTCATGTTTTGGCGACTGCAAGCTTGGTTTAAGGAGCCATTTGTTGTCCAGCTTGTATGTCTGAGTTTCTAACGCTGCATGTGCTCCCTCAGTCAAGTTATAGCCTTGGCACTGAAAAGGGACAGGAAGATTCTAGTCCTCATGATTCTACCTGGAGATGCTGGGGATTGATGCAGCAGGTTGCTTTCCTCATAGCAGTGATGCCCTGACCTGCGTTGTATGGATACAGGAAGCTGTCTTAAACAGAGTCAGGCCATCTATCTCTGCATTATCTATACCAACTGGCAGGGGTTTTGGGCAGGGGACATTCCGGGAGACAACCCTTGGGGATTGAATCTGGAACTTTCTGCATGCAAATCAGTGGTTCTACCTTCAAGCCACTGTCCTCCTAGGAACCAGGAAAGATGCGAAGCCGAATTCAAAAGCTGCCTCACACAGAATCACACCATTAGATCATCTAGGTCATTACTGTCTGTGCTGAATGGCAGCAGCTGCTCCCTAGGGCTTCAGAAGGGACAGTCCCGTCCCCCCCCAGCCCTACCCAGAGATGCCATTGGGACCTTCTTTCTCCACGCAGAGTCAATGCTCTGCTGTGGAGCGACAGCCCTCTCCCAACTTATGTAGGTCATGCCCGCCCTCTCTCCACGTGGAAGCACCTACCCTGTTCCCAGCTATGGAAAAGAGGCTTTCTGTGTGCTCTGGAGGGGCGCTGTTTTCTTAGCTCAAGAGGCACTGCCGACACACACACAAACACACAGACGTACTTCAGCAAAATATGTCCCCTGCACATTAGGTCTTGGCAGCTGGAGACCCCCAAGATCAAATCCGAGGCCCTCTCTCAATGGGATCAACTATCCCCCCCACCCCACAGCAACAGAGGGGGGGGGTGAAAGTGGGGAAAGGCAGCTATGGCCAATCAGTGCACCCCAAGTAACACGCTGAACTAGGAAGGGGAGAAAAGCTCTTGACCCACTTTCCCATACCCACCCTGCTAGTTGCCAACCAGCGACTCCATGGTGGGCTGGCCCCTCCACGTGCCACTGGACTCTGACCCCTTTTGATCCCGGCCAGCACAGCCAGATGGGAGTTGGAGTCCAGCCACATCTAGAAGACCACTAGGTTCCCCATCCCTGGCCGAGATACGCGTCCCAACCAATCAGGGTTCCCAGCGATTGGGACTTGCTGCCAGACCGCTGCGCCCACAAATGCCTTGAACTACCTACCGCCCCCCGCGATCGCCGCTCACTTACCCGGACGAGGTAGGAGACTCCGGGGCCCATCACCTTGTCGTCAGGGTGCAGCCAGCCCCGGCTGGGCTTGTTGACGAAGCTGCCGTGCCGTGTCCACTCGTCTCCCCCCAGCTGGCCGCCTTCCACCCGCATCCTCTTGGCGCAGCCCAACTTGTTCATATCCTGGGAATAGAGACCGACAGTCCCCGCTGAGTCCGGGAAGGGAGTCGAGGCAGCGATAGGAGCGAGGGGGGGAGGAGGAGGTGGCGGTGGTGCCGCTGGTGGCGGATGCTCCCCGGAGCTGCCCGCCTCCTTGGAGAAGGCACGGAGGCTGAGCAGAGTGGCCGGGTTGGCGAGCTTCAGGTTGGCCATCTTGGGGAAGAAGGAGCACAGGGTGGTGGGGCTGTCTTCCGACTCGGACGACAGCTCGCCCAGGGGGAGCATGGGGCTGAGCGAGGAGGAGGACAGCGAGCTGGGCAGGGAGGGGGCCGCCACCAGGGGGTCCGTGGGAGAGTCCCCATCGGCCGCCACAGAGCCCTCCTCCAGGGAGGAAAGGGAGTCATTGCGCAGGTGGTTGTATTTGCTCTTTTGCAGCAGATCCATGCCCCAAACCGGTGGAAGAGACGGGACGAAACCAAGGCGCCGGGCGGGGGGGAGAGATGGCGAGGGTGTGCGGGCCTGGCACCAAACTCAGGAGCCCACGAAAGTCAGAACGGATCCGAGCGAGACGACTCCTGTCCGGCCCCCTGTAGGCATGGCTGCGGAGAAGAGAGGTGTTGGCACAAGAAGGGCAGCGGAAGCAGGGACACTGTGCCACAGGTGAAAGACCGTCGTCGTCACAGGGCGCAGACGTTGCTCCGTGCCCCTCGCCCCCTGACAACGCCGCCAGATGACCAGCGACCCTTGGACAGCTTTGCTGCGCTCCAGAGGAAGAGGGAGAGGCCACCGGCTAGTCCCTGAGGCCGGAGCGATGGCCGGGAGGGAGGAGTGGCCGGCACACGCCCTGGAGAGCCGTCACGCCACCTGTGGAACGGCCGCCCTGCCCCGGGGCTGCCTGCCAAAGGTCCTGTCGCGTCCTCTTGGCCACAGGCACCCCACGCCCCGCCACCAGGTCTCACACAGCCCAGGAGAGAGAGAGAGAGGAAAAAAAGACAACTGAGATGCAGAAAGCGGTCGACGACGTCCAGAACGGCGGATGCTCTGGTCTCGGGCCCGCCTGCCGCTCCGCTGAACGGATGCGCGATGTATATAGATGTATTCGAAAAGGAGAAAAATTATTATCCAAGAGCAGGGAGGCCCCGGAGCGCCTTCCAGCTGGGCCCAGCTTGGCAGGGACCGGAGAGGTGGCGCGGCCGCAGGGTCTGCCAGGAACCGAACAAGGCTCCTCTGTGAAGTCACGGGAGCCCACGTGTCAATCAGTGGGCAGACGCCGGCCTGCCTCTCTCGGAGAGATGGAGGTCTGGGAACACGCCGGGAGCCGAAGAGGAGGGGAAACGGGTGGTGGCCCCCCCTGCACCGGGCTGGTCAAAGGGGCAAAGGCGGAATCCGAGTCCCCTTGCTTTCGGGAACCAGCAGGCAGCCCCGATCTGGGCTCTTCCTCCCCACACCTCCTCCTCCCCTCTTCCCGGCTGCAGTCGCTGCTGCTGCTGCTGTTGCTGCTTCCAGAGCAGAGAGACACTAATTGCTACCGCATCCTGCTCGCAATCTCTGCTGGGCTCTAAGTGACTGCGGCTCCCGTTCGGGGGAAGAGGCGGGCGCGGGTGCGGGCGGGTAGGGGGGGTGCGGTGGAATGAGAGAGAGAAAGAGGCCAAGCCCCCACTGCCAATGGTAGGGCAGTGCTGACTCACAAGAGCTTGGCTTCTGCCCCCCCCCCATGTGCGGAAAGGAAGACAAGGCATCTGTATAATAAAATGCGGAGGGAGGGAGGTGGGGCCTTGTGGGGGAAGAGAGCTGGAGCGGCAGCACACAAACACTTGTGAAAATCAAGGTCAGTGGTTGCACAGGGAAGCGAAGGGAGGTTTTTCCGGCAGCTAGGCTGGAGGGGGGGTGGGGTGGGAAGAGCACGGGGGGGGGGGAGAGGGGGGAGGCAGGGCACAGGAAGGAAGAGCAGGGGGTGAAGAGGAGAGAATGGGGACCGGTTGCAGAGCAAGGTGGGTCCTGATCTATTATGGGCCACTACTCATCTGAATCCACACTCCTGACTTGACAACGCCTCTGGTTTTACATGGAGTTCTTTATGGCATAGGGGAACCCACCCTCCCTCTTTCTTAGTTAACGCTTTAGGATATAAAAGTTGACACAACACCCCGCAAGGTAAAGGTACCCCTGCCCGTATGGGCCAGTCTTGCCAGACTCTAGGGTTGTGCGCTCATCTCACTTAAGAGGCCGGGGGCCAGCGCTGTCCGGAGACACTTCCGGGTCACGTGGCCAGCGTGACAAGCTGCATCTGGCGAGCCAGAGCCGCACACGGAAACGCCGTTTACCTTCCCGCTAGTAAGCGGTCCCTATTTATCTACTTGCACTTGGGGGTGCTTTCGAACTGCTAGGTTGGCAGGCGCTGGGACCGAACAGCGGGAGCGCACCCCGCCGCGGGGATTCGAACCGCCGACCTTTCGATCGGCAAGCCCTAGGCGCTGAGGCTTTAACCCACAGCGCCACCTGTGCCACAGCTACCCCGCAAGGTAGGCCACTGTTAATTTCCTTGCACCTGGACAGAGAAAGAGAGAGAGAGAGAGAGAGAGAAGAAAAGGAAGGCTTTGTCCAGGTAATCTGCAAGAAGCAAGATTCGAAAGGAGAGTCAAGCTTCACACACAACTCAGGCTGCCGCCCCACCTAGGCCTACTCAGAAGCAAGTCCCGCCGAATCCAAGGGGGCTTCCTTCCAGATAAAGGCGGGTTCCGCTTGTAGCCTCGGGTCTCTTAGCGCTAGAGCGTTCCCTTCGTCACAACGATTCCAGACACACAAAGCAATTCTCGAAATCACCACTACGAATCCTCACAATAAAAATGGGGAGCAGGATCCGATAACAAGATTAGCTGTTAGACAAAGGTTTGCGAGCTCCTAGGCATTGAAGCCCAGAGTCAAGCTTCACTACTCACAAAACCCACCCACTCTGCCTGCAAATGCATGCTAACCTGCGTTTTTAAAATCCCGGTTTTTAATCCCATAATTAAGCACCGACTTCCCTCAGTCCAGGAGGAAGGTATAAAGCAGCCTTTGCCAAGTTGTTGTTGTTGTTTTGCAGGGTGAAGTTGTAGTGGATGATCCTTTGAGTCCCTTGCAACTTTACAATTCTAGGATTCTCTGAGTTTGTGCCATTCAGATGTTAAGACTACAACTCCCATCAGCCAGCATGGCCTATGATCAACAATACAGTGGTACCTCGGGTTAAGTACTTAATTCGTTCCAGAGGTCCATTCTTAACCTGAAACTGTTCTTAACCTGAAGCATCACTTTAGCTAATGGGGCCTTCTGCTGACGCTGTGCCGCCGGAGCACGACTTCTGTTCTCATCCTGAAACAAAGTTCTTAACCCAAGGTACTATTTCTGGGTTAGCGGAGTCTGTAACCTGAAGCGTAAGTAACCTGAGGTACCACTGTACTGCTATGTATGCAAGAACATCAGGTCAAAGGCCTGCTGGAACCCAGCATTCTGTTCTCACAGGGGCCAATCAGATTCCTCCAGGAAGTCCACAGGCAAGAGCCCTCCTTCCCTCCCTGCCACTCATGGGAACATAAGAAAAGCCCTCCTGGATCAGGCCAGAGGACCTTCTAGCCCAGCCTTCCCAGTGGCCAAACAGATACTCCTAAAGGAAGCCAGCAAGCCGAACCTGAGTGCAACAACCACTATCCCAACTTGCAACGGCCAGCAGCTGGCATTCATATCACTTCTGACCACGGAGGGAGGATGCAGCCATGCTGGCCAGCAGCCACCGAGAGCCTTATCCTCCCTGAATTTGTCTAGTCCTCTAAGATGACGAGCCTGGCTGTCGGATCAGGCCAGTCACAGTGTTAGAAAGACAGATATACACGCTAGGTGCTGGTACAGTGGTGCCCCGCAAGACGAATGCCTCGCAAGACGGAAAACCCGCTAGACGAAAGGGTTTTCTGTTTTCAGAGGTGCTTCGCAGGACAAATTTCTCTATGGGCTTGCTTCGCAAGACGAAAATGTCTTGTGATTCCTGGGGGATTTTTTTTTCGCTCCCCACCCCCTTTTTCTAAGGCACTAAGCTGCTAATAGCCTTTTAGCAGCTAATCCGCTAATCCCTTAAGCCTTTAATAGCCGCTAATAGCCGCTAAACCGCTAATAGCGCTAATCCGCTAATAGGGTTGCTTCGCAAGACAAAAAAACCGCTAGATGAAGAGACTCGCAGAACGAATTAATTTCGTCTTGCGAGGCACCACTGTATTTCGTAAGGGGTCAAAAGCCCAGGTGGAAGAGGAGGCAACGCTTGGGTGAAGTTCACCAAATCGCTGGAGGAACAGATTAAGTCCATTTGGGGGCAAAGCTTGGAACAATTTCTAGTTCATTTCTTACTCTGTGTGTGTGTGTATTTGCATTTGTGTGTGTACGTGTATGTGTATACACACACACACACACACAGTCTTAGCTCGGGTTGAAGTCGCTTCAGATTAAGCCTTTTCGGGTTGTGCTCCACGGCGACCCGGAAGAAATGGAGCACGTTACTTCCAGGTTTCGCCACTCGCGCAGGCGCAGATGCTCAAAATGACGTCACACACATGCGCGGAAGGGGCAAATTGCGACCCACACGCGCGCAGACACGGGTTGCATTCACTTCAGGATGCGAACGGGGCTCCGGAACGGATCCCATTCGCATCCAGAGGTACCACTGTATATATGATTTGGGCCTTTAAGATGAAAGTTCAAAATTGTCAGGAAAAAGAAATTAAACCATTCTTATACCAGTGTGTGTGTGTCTGTGTGTGTTTTAAATTTTTTAAGCCTCTGATCAGGGAGAGGCCAGGGTTCAAGCTGGTGGCTATCCCTGCCTCTTGTGGAAAGGAATTCTGTAGTTTAACAACACGCTGCACAAAGAAGTACTTTATCTGTGCTGAACCATCCAACTTTCAGCTTCATTGGGCATCCCTGAGAGTTTGAGCGTTATAAGAGAGGGAGGAAAAACTTTTGCTCAATTCACTTTCTCCGTGGCATGCATAAATTTAATCACCTTCTGTCTCCTCATCTCTGACTAACGTTACTCCTCTCCCCCCCCCCCGATCATTTTGGTTGCCCCCCCCCCCCGAACGGAACACGAACTGATCCGGTTCGTCCTGCAAAGGGACAAACACGAACTGGGTGGGGGGTGGAAATTCCTTTTCTTTTAAACACGTTGGACTGTGAACTGGAACCAGTTCCTTTAAATAAATAAAAAAGGAAGCTTTCAAGGGGAGAAAGGAGGCAGAGTTTCACCCGTGGGCTCCTTCCTCCGAAAGAAAAAGGGAGGCAGGATCATGAGACCCCAAAGACCTGAAAGAGGGAAGAAGCGGAAGGAGGAGGGAAGGTTAAATAATGCTCTCCCTCCCCAAACAAGGCTAGCGGATGTGCCTCTGGCCTCTCGGCCCCAGTTCAAGGACCCTGGGGGCCAGGGAGGCAGGAAGGCACACCCTGTGCGGGAGGCCCCTCTGGGCCTTGTTCCTATAGGGGCTTTGGGAGGGGGCGGAAAGAGCAGCCATTTCCGCAGCAGCCTGGCCCTTCTAGGTGGTTTCTTGTCCGGGGATAAAGTTTTCCTGGGGAGGGAGTTCTCCTACCATAAGGCTAAGGGAGAAGGGCAAGGACTCAGTGGTTAGAGCACCAGCTCTGGGTGCAGAAAGTCGCAGATTCAATTCTTCAGGGTGCCTCTGCCCAGAACCCCAGAAAGTTGCTACTGTTGAAATCATAGATAGATAGATAGATAGATAGATAAATTTTTATTCATACCCTGCCCTTCCCGGTTCAGAAAACCGGGCTCAGGGGCGGCTAACAACAAATTTAAAACACTTAATTGATGCAACAAAACCAGCATAAAAGACGGTATAAAACGCGAATAACAATCAAAAATCAATTTAGGGGGAAAATCCATCCAATAAACATTAGATGATCACCAGGGCTAGCTGGCTAAATTAGTCCTATTTGGGCCAGCGAGGAGACCAGGGGAGAATTAGCTGTGGGATCCCAGAGCGGGTAATCTTCATAAAAAGGGGAAGGGGAGGGAAGGAAGGGGAATAAAAGATCAGGCTAAGTTGAAAGCCAGGCGGAATAGCTCAGGCCCTGCGGAAGGAAGTTAAATCCTGCAGGGCCCTGGTCTCATGGGACAGAGCATTCCACCAGGTCGGAGCCATCACTGAGAAGGCCCTGGCCTTGGTGGAGGATAATCTGACTTCCTTAGGGACCGGGACCTCTGCTTTTTCCGAACCATGATGGCTAGGAACTTCTGTTACTAGGAGATAGAGCGCAGCTCGGTGGCAGAGCACCCACTTCGGGTGCAAAAGGTCCTGGGATCCACCCGCAAGATCTCCAGGTGGGAAACTTGCCATTTGAAACCCAGTGTAGGCAATAATGAGCGAGACTGAACAGCCAGCGTGGTCCGACTGGTCGACCCGTGGTCTGATCAGAGCGCCGACAGAAATGTTAGCCGGCGGGTTAAAAAATGCAAGGTGGGTGGGAAGGACGGAGGAGGTGGCAGAAAGCAGAGATGTCTTGGAGAGGAGGAAGGAGGCCTTGAAGAAGAGGGAGAACTGGGAGAGAGGCCAAGTCACATATGGGGCTCACATATTCATTCTGGAAACCACCTGCCAAATCTCAGGCAGCAGGATGCTAGTCCCTGTGAAATTCGCACCCAGACATGTCTTCCTTTGTTAAGTGTTCAGGGCTGAGCAGCGATGTTCTCATTTAGCCACAAGGGGGGGTCGCTGCAGCGCAGAGCATTGGAAGCCGGCAAAGAATCAAGGGAGCACTGTTTTTTTTTCTGGTGGTACTGGCCACAGTAAAGGCAGTCAACAACAGCATTACAATTCACCAACAAAACAAAGAGTTGCAAGGGGTGCTCACCGTGCCCCTTAAAGATCACATGCAGTAATAATTTGGGGTTTACTTGCAAAGCCTGCAACCCGTTTGCACAAACTTTGCAACCCACTTTCAGTTTGTGACTGGGTTAGGGCCTTTGCCCCAATTACCGGTATAAATTTCCATTTCGTTTCTGCCCCAGTTATAAATTTCCATTTCGTTTCTGTGCTATTAGGTCAAGATAACATGCACGGAGCATCAGAAAGGTCACAGGCTCCCGCCTCCCTAGATTCATGCCTTGCCGTCTCCCTTGATAACATGCGCCAGGCACAGGGAACCTTCGAGTGCTGCTGAACTACAACTCCCACCAGCCTAGAAAAGCTTGTATGCTGTCATATCCCCTGATCAGAGGAGGAGCAGAATCAGGCAGGGGGAGGGGACTGTTTCCAGCTTTGGAAGCAGTGTCTGAAATGCGCCGTGAGCAGTGGCGTAGCGTGGGGGGTGCAGGGGGGGCCGGCCGCACCGGGCGCAACATCTGGGGGGGGGCGCTCACACTCGCAGCTCTCTGCCCCTACCTGGCTCACTCACTCTCTCTCACTGCAGTGCTGGCTGTGCGAATCCGAGCCGAGCCGCCGGGTCGCCGCCCACTGTGGAGGGGAGGGTGCCAGGCGTGCGGTGCGGTGTGGAGAGAGAGCGAGGGACTATCTGGGGGAGGGACAGTGCAGCGGGGGGGGGGGGCGCAAATTACTTGCCTTGCCCCGGGTTAGGGGGCGCAAATTACTTGCCTTGCCCCGGGTGCTGACAACCCATGCTACGCCACTGGCCGTGAGCATTTTGCACCTGGCTATTGACCACTTGCGATCAAGGGAAGATGCCTGGGTGCCAGGATGGCGCCTGGTGTCCCCACCATCTGGAGGTGCAAGCCTGGGGATCTGGACTGTTTTCACACACTAATACCCCATCCTGTAGAATTCTATCAGTTATATTTTATCTGCACAATCGGAAAGAATATTGGGAAGCAAAATGCTTTTTCTGTGCAGAATGAGCAGGAGCAATGAAAAACGTTATAATTAATTATTGTAGCTTGGCTTCACTCACCCCACCCCTCTGCCCTGCTCCCAGTTGTGAAAAACATCCCTACGTTATGAATGGTCCATGCCACCATAAAGAAAAAGAGTATATTGTATATTTTTTGTTTTGTATAATTTTGCTATTTCTTTGTCTGCTTTATTTTTGTTTTCTTCTTTGCTTTCCCCCCTAAATGTTCTTTGTGTGCGTGTGTTGATTTTAAACCAATAAAGATTTTTTTTAAAAAAAAACACACACCACAAAACCCAGAATAGGCCAATATATATGTGGACGGTCCCTGAACCAAGGGACTTCTAAGTTCTCTAAGCTCTTAACCGATCTCAAGGTTGTCATCTGAACTGGCCAGATGTTTAAGTGAGAATCAATCACAGTCAGCCAGTCATCTGAAAAATAAGACTTTAGACCTGTCTTGACCCAAAATGGCAACTAGACGTTACGTTTTGATGACTGCAACCTTGGTTTAAGGAGCCATTTAGCACCTAGCTTGTGTATCTGAGTTTCTAACACTGCTTGCAAGTTGCTGCAGGGGACCTACAGCGAGGAAAATCACAGGGCAGGTGTTCCTAGGACCAAGGTGAGACTGTCAAGCTCCCTTGCTATTTCTGAATCCTGTTAACGTAACTCGGTTATAACTATGCAGTGGTGCCCCGCAAGACGAATGCCTCGCAAGACGGAAAACCCGCTAGACGAAAGGGTTTTCCGTTTTTCAATGCGCTTCGCAGGACGAATTTCCCTATGGGCTTGCTTCGCAAGACGAAAATGTCTTGCGAGTCTTGAGATTTTTTTTCGCTCCCCACCCCCTTTTTCTAAGCCGCTAAACCGCTAATAGCCTTTTAGCAGCTAATCCGCTAATCCCTTAAGCCTTTAATAGCCGCTAATCCACCAATAGCGCTAATCCGCTAATAGGGTTGCTTCGCAAGACAAAAAAACCGCTAGACGAAGAGACTCGCGGAACGAATTAATTTCGTCTTGCAAGGCACCACTGTATTATCGAAATGCTGCCATTGTTTTGCAGGCTGTGATATTTGCTGCTGAGTTGTTGCTTTATTATGTTGGTATGAAATTGTTTTTCCAGGGTTGATTTTGAAATGCACCCCTGCTTTCTCTGCTGCAAGCCTTTTCGAGTGTGATTCCTCCCCCCCACCCCACCCCCGTGTGTGGAAAAGCAAATAAAATGAATGAATGAAGAGAGACCACGATCAACGCCACCGGGAAGAGAGGGAAGGGGGGGGGGGACACGGAGGGCTGACCTGCCACCGTAGCAGCCAGCCAGCCAGCCAGCCCTCCACCACACCCAGGAAAGGGAGAGGCAGCCGGCCTTACCGTGTACTCCATCACAGGCAGATGCCGGAAGGCCCCTCTTCTTGGGAATGAGACCTGCGGTTCAGTGACAAAGAAGGAATTAGCCAGGACAGTCCGAGCCATGGCATACAGTGGTGCCTCGCAAGACGAAAAGAATCCGTTCCGTGAGTCTCTTCGTCTAGCGGTTTTTTCGTCTTGCGAAGCAAGCCCATTAGCGGATTAGCGGATTAGCGCTATTAGCGGCTATTAAAGGCTATTAAAGGCTTAAGGGATTAGCGGATTAGCTGCTAAAAGGCTATTAGCAGCTTAGTGCCTTAGAAAAAGGGGGTGGGGAGTGAACCCCCCCCCCCCAGGAATCGCAAGACATTTTCATCTTGCGAAGCAAGCCCATAGAGAAATTCGTCCTGCGAAGCACCTCCAAAACGGAAAACCCTTTCGTCTAGCAGGTTTTCCGTCTTGCGAGGCATTCGTCTTGCGGGGCACCACTGTATGCTGGAAAGCGGGGTGGGGTGGGGTCTGGAAATCAGGGAACATTGGAAACGCTCACATGAAAGAAGCAGGAAACTGCTCTGTGCAGGCTCAGGAGGTTTGGGGGTGTCCATGGGACAGTACAGTGGTACCTCAGGTTAAGTACCGTATTTTTCGCTCTATAAGATGCACCACACCATAAGACGCACCTAGTTTTTGGAGGAGCCAAACAAGAAAAAAAAAATTCTGAATCTCAGAAGCCAGAACAGCAAGAGGGATCGCTGTGCAGTGAAAGCAGCGATCCCTCTTGCTGTTCTGGCTTCTGGGATAGCTGCGCAGCCTGCATTCGCTCCATAAGACGCACACACATTTCCCTTTACTTTTTAGGAGGGAGAAAGTGAGTCTTATAGAGCAAAAAATACGGTACTTAATTCGGTCCTGGAGGTCCGTTCTAAACTGAAAATGTTCTTAACCTGAAGCACCACTTTAGCTACTGGGGCCTCCTGCTGCCGCCGTGCCACCGGAGCACGATTTCTGTTCTCATCCTGAAGCAAAGTTCTTAACCGGAGGTACTATTTCTGGGTTAACGGAGTCTGTAACCTGAAGCGTATGTAGCCGGAGGTACCACTGTATTGCAGAGCAGATGTCATCAGGGAGACGACTCTGCTCCTAACCCTGCTCAAAGCTGCCTTGGAAAGCTCTTTTAAGCCAAAACCCGAAAGGCGGCATTGCTGGGGGTGTATATAAGGAGAGGTTCGTGGGAGAACAGAATGCTGTACGGGTGGCAGATTCAGCTTCCCAGGAAATCTCAACTTCTAACCCCCCCCACCTTACCCCATCCCTTCCTCAAGTGCCTAGTCCTCATGGCCACCTGCTGAAATTTCAGGCGCTAGAGAGGAGCTTCAACAGCTGGACTGAGGCCCCATCCGCATTATACCTTTGAAGCAGCGTCATGTGCCTTTGAACAGTCGCCGTTTCCCCCCAAAGAATCCTGGGAGCTGTAGTTTAAGGGGGCTGAGACCCTATTCCCTCGCATCCCAGAGCTCCCAGAGGAGGAGGGCTAAACCAGAACGGTGGTTCTGCGAGGGGAACAGGGGTCTCCTAAAAACTCTCCGCAGTGTCAGCAACTTTAAGAAACTGCAGCTTCCAGGAAGCTTTGCAGGAAAGCCACGACTTTTTAAAGGGGTAGGATACTGCTTTAAACGTATCGTGCGGACAGCAGCCTTCCCACACAAGATGCTGTTTATCCATGCAGCCCAGAACTGAGTACAGTCATACCTCGGGTTATAGACGCTTCAGGTTATAATAATAATAATAATAATTTATTATTCGTACCCCGCCCATCTGGCTGGGTTTCCCCAGCCACTCTGGGCGGCTTCCACAGAGACCAAAAATACACTAAAATATCACACATTAAAAACTTCCCTGAACAGGGCTGCCTTAAGATGTCTTCTGAATGTCAGGTAGTTGTTTATCGCTTTGACATCTGGTGGGAGGGCGTTCCACAGGGCGGGTGCCACTACTGAGAAGGCCCTCTGCCTGGTTCCCTGTAGCTTTGCTTCTCGCAATGAGGGGAACCGCAATGAGGGGGCGCTGGACCTCAGTGTCCGGGCAGAACGATGGGGGTGGGGACGCTCCTTCAGGTATACTGGACCGAGGCCATTTAGGGCTTTCAAGGTCAACACCAACACTTTGAATTGTGCTCTGAAATGTACTGGTTGTGTGCCGAAGCTGGAAGTACCAAACCCAGAAGTGCCAAATCGCGACCCGCGCATGCGCAGATGCAGCACTGCGGGTTGCGGACGCTGTGGGTTGCATCTACCGTACTCTTGTCAGCCAGTGTCTCAACCAGAGAAGAGGCTTTCAGAGAAGAGGCTACCTGAAGGCAGCCCTGTTCAGTGAAGTTTTTGGTGCGTGTTGTGTTGTGCGTTGCTATTTTTGTTGGGAGCCGCCCAGAGTGGCTGGGGCAACCGAGTCAGATTAGTTAGCGTATAACTAATAAATTGTTACGATTGTGGTTATGAAGGCTGCAATTATAATCTGATAAATGTGATTATTGTATTTGATAAACTAAGCATTTTGGGAAGTTCCTAGCGTACAGTGTGGTACATTTTCTGGCTTTTCAAAATGAATAAAGTGAGTGTATGTGTGTGTTTGCGTGAAACACACACACACACCCCATAGACATTCCCACTGCCTTGGGCTGATATGGTGGCAAAGTCCCCTCCCCAGTAACCTCCAAAGGAAGAATGCAGAGTCCAAGATATGCTTGTGCGGGAGGCAAACAAACAGGATTTGAACTTCCTGGTGTTGCTGGCTGGAAGCAAGCAAGCCTTTCTATCTGGGGCCCTAACCTCGCCCCAGGCATGGAGCCTGGCTGATGGGAGAGATTAGGGCGGGAGGCTACCAGATAAGGGGAGCTCAGAGGAGGAGCAGGAAAAGGCAGCAGGCTAGAGAAAGTCAGCAGTAAACAGGCTGTGATTAATGAGCTGTCTAGTGGGGGGAGCAAGCCAGGGAGGCCTGAAAGCAGGAGGGAAGGCAGAGTCGGTGCTGGCTCCCAACAGCTTATGTAGCTTTTGAGAAAGGGGGGGGTCCATGGATTCGTGGAGCCCACATGTTCAAAGGAAGTCTACCCCAGAATGCCAGTTGCAGGGGGACAAACAGGGGTGAGAGATGTTCGCCCCGTCACATGACTGGGGGGTTTTCATGAAAGCAGAATGCTTGACCAAATGGACTTGCGGCATTAAAGGCAAAGGTAAAAGTACCCCTGCCCGTACGGGCCAGTCTTGACAGACTCTAGGGTTGTGTGCTCATCTCACTCTAGAGGCCGGGGGCCAGCGCTGTCCGAAGACACTTCCGGGTCACGTGGCCAGCGTGACGAAGCTGCTCTGGCGAGCCAGCACCAGCGCAGCACACGGAACGCCGTTTACCTTCCCGCTAGTAAGCGGTCCCTATTTATCTACTTGCACCCGGAGGTGCTTTCGAACTGCTAGGTTGGCAGGTGCTGGGACCGAGCAACGGGAGCGCCGTGGGGATTCGAACCACCAACCATGCGATCGGCAAGTCCTAGGCGCTGAGGCTTTAACCCACAGCGCCACCCGTGTCCCTTTAACTTGCGGCATTAAAAGGAGGGAAAAAACTGCATGAACAATTTGCCCAGGCAAGCAGAGTGGTGTAGCGGTTAGAGTGTCGGACTAGGCCCTGGGAGAGACCAGGGTTCGAATCCTCATGGGGTGTAGCCCTGGCCAGTCACTGCCTCTCAGCCTAGCCTACCTCACAGGGTTGTTGTGTGGGGGTGACCCTCAGGGCCCTTTCCAACTCTACAATTCTATTTTCCTTTGACTGAGGAAGGGGAGAACCATGTCTGGCACACCTGGAGAAGAAGGCCGGATAGAAAATGCAATAAAGAAGAAGTCAGTAGGGAAGTTCTGCTGCCATGGGTTCAAGTCTCGTTGTTGATCACTGCACTCAGAGCAACGAAGGGAAGGGCCGTGGCTCAGTGGCTGAGCTCCAGCATTGCATGCAGAAGGCCTGGATTCAATCCTCGCCATCTCCAAGCAGGGCTGAGAGCAGACACAGCCCCCAAACCCTACACAGTGGTCTAACTCTGCACAAGGCAACTTCCTGTGTTCCTATGGCATATCCCCAGACTCGGGACATTCCAAAGCTTACTTTCTGGTTTAGCGGCATATGTAAACTTTGGCTCGCCAACTCAGCTGCGGAGGTGTCAACCTTTTGCAGAAATAAGGATGTGGGAAACAGCAACCCCACACCCCGGCCTGAGAGTGCCATTGCGGGCTGTGGCTTCTGCAGAGGCCAAGCACACTCCCTTCCGAACGGAGGCCGGCGCAGGGAGACACGGCACTCTCTTTCTCCCTTCCGGCAAAGCCAGGAAGGGAGTTCTTCCTCCGGGACGGCTGACTTACGAAAGGGTGCCGATCCCTCGCACAGACGGATTGGGAACGTTGAGAGCAAATTGTCTTGCTGAAAAGCTGGCCTGGACACACACACACTTTTCTAACCCCCGTCTCAGAAAGCAAGAGCAAGAGAAGAAACTATAGCCCTTCAGGAATCGCTCCTCCTCTTCCAAGAAGAGAGAAAAGGAGGTTTCCCTAACTTAAAACTGCTTCTGGTTCTTCATTTCTCCTCCGCCTCCTTTGCAGGCCACCCTGATTTTACAAGCCCTGAAATCTGAGATAGGAGCCAGCCCTCTCTGGGCAGGAACAAGAAGACAAGCCCCATAACCCAGTCTTAGCTCAGGCATTCCTTTGTTCTCAGAGGTCCCCCAGGTGACCAACCCAACCAGACCATGGAAGGAACTCCCACTGGCCTTGATGTACCTTGTAGAAGGATTGGTCTTTCATTCTTTCACAAAGTTCAGCGGAAGGCAGTTAAAGGACCAGAGAAAAGGGTGCCGCGGATAAAAGCACAGCGGTAAAGAGCTCGTTTTGCACGGAGAAGGTCCCAGGTCCAAGCAACAGAATCTTTACAAAGGGGGAGGAAAGACCTTGTCAAACTCTGGAGAGCTGCTACCAGTCAGGGTAAACAACGCTGAGCTAGACGGACCAATTGGATGCTTGATATAAACCAGACGGACCAATAGTATGCTTCCTATAAACCAGCTGCTCATTCAGAACCATGAGGACTAGGACCCTGCGCTATTTCAAGGAGAAAACCCGTAGCTCGGTGGCAGATCTGATACACACATGGAAGACCCCAGGTTCAGTCCCGGGCATGCAAGGTGGAGAAATAAGCCCTGTCTGAAAACCTGGAGAGCAGCTGGTCAGTGTAGAGAATACTTAGCTAGAAACACCAAGGGGTCTTGACTTGGGGTAAGGTAGGCTTCCCCACGTCCTGTTCCCTTAAAAGTTCAGATTATACAATCGCAGAGTTGGAAGGAACCCCCTGAGGATTCTCTAGTCCAACCCCCTGCAATGCAGGAATATGCAGCTGTCCCATAAGGGGATGGATCCTGCAGCCTTGGTGCTCCAGATGTCGCTGAACTCCAAATCCCATCACCCCTGGAATTTGTAGGCCCACCACCCATCCCTGCCAAGGGTGGAGCCACTGGAGTATTTTGCCTCGACTTCCCATGTGTTGTCCCGCCCTGCCAGGCAGTGGATCTTTTATAAACGATGTGGCATTTTCAGAAAATTTTGAACTGGAAAAGTTTGCCATGCACATATTAGGAAAATTCGATTGAGAGAGTTTTTTCAGTTTGCATCAAAACATTTTCTGATGCCAGCTAGAGCAGGTATGGGGAAACTTTGGGCCTCTGGATGTTGTGGAACTACAATTCCCATCAGCCCCAGCAAGCGTGACCAGTGGCCATGGATTATGAAGCTTGTTGTTCTCAGGCGATTGACAGGAGGGTGGCTCTGCAGGTATGTGCAGAGGTAAAGATCTGATTTGCCAGCTGGACCCAGTTCCCCAGCCCTGCCCTGAAGAGTATGTTCCTTTTACTTTTACAATGCTAAAGTTGTGACGAAGGCCTGTAACTCAGAGGCAAAGCTCCTGCTTTGCATACAGGAGGCCTCGGGTTCAATCCCCGGCATCTCCAGGTAGGGCTGGGAATATCCCTCTGCCTGAAATGATAAATGGTCTGTCTCTGTACAAAGCAGTCACCTCCGTTGAAACTGCCAGCCTCGCCTAACACAGAATCTGCAGCTGGCATCTATCGTTATCAATGGACTTATGAAACAGATAGAATTCCCCAAGAGAAGGCTGGAAAGTTTTCCAGAAAATTTCCTGCCCCATATCCCTGGTCTCTTAGGGTTTTCCTTACAATCTCCCTTTTCCAACCTGGCTGTTTGAGGCAGCGTTCGGAATTAGCTAGGTGCCAGGTGCAAAATGAACCACTTGCGACCAAGTGAAGATGTTTGGGCACTAGGATGGCACCTGACATTTCCACCATTCAGGGATCCTTAGATCTGGACTGTTTTCACACACTAATACCCCAACCTGTAGAATTCCACCAGTTACTGTATTTTTCGCTTTATAAGACAAACAAGACCATAAGACGCACCCAGTTTTTGGAGGAGGAAAACAAGAAAAAAAATATTCTGAATCTCATAAGCCAGAACAGCAAGAGGGATTGCTGCGCAGCGAAAGCAGTGATCGCTCTTGCTGTTCTGGCTTCTGGGATAGCTGCGCAGCCTGCATTCGCTCCATAAGACGCACACACATTTCCCCTAACTTTTTAGGAGGGAAAAAGTGAGTCTTATAGAGCAAAAAATACGGTATATTTTATCAGCACAATTGGAATGAGTTTTCTGGAACCAAAGTTCTTTTTCTGAGCAGCCTGAACAGGAACAGTCACCATTAAAAAAAAGAGTTCAGAATAGGCCAATATATATATGTGGACTGTTTGTGGATCAAGGCTTCCCAAACTTCTTAACCTAGTTCAAGGTTGTCATCTGAACTAGCCAGATGTTTAACTGATAATCAATCACAGTGAGTCAGACATTTGAAAAATAAGGCTTTAGAGCCGTCTTGCCCCAAAATGGCAACTAGACATTCCGTTTTGGTGACTGCAACCTTGGTTTAAGGAGCCACTTGTTGCCTAGCTTAAACACCTGAGTTTCCAGCACTGATTTAAAAGACGCTTGTAACTGCAGATCAATGAAGGAAGCTGCCTTGCACTCAGTCAGATCACTGGACCATTTAGCTCAGTGATGTCTACACTGACTAGCAGCAGCGATCCAGGGTTTCAGGCAAGGGCATTCCCACCCCTAGCTGGAGAGGCTGTGGATTGAATCATGGAAGTTCTGCATGCAGATCGGATGCTCTGCCTCTGAACCATGGTCCTTCCCTTGGAAAGAAAGTAAAATTCCAGCCCTCATGATCTTAGACAAAGGATAGGATTCCTATGAATAGGAGCGTGGGAAGCTGACTTATTCCGTCACACCATTGGTCCAGCTAGCTCAGTATGGTCTGCTCCAGGGTTTCCTAAACTTGGGTCTCCAGCTGTGGTTTGAGGACAACTCCCATCATCCCTTGCTAACAGGACCAGTGGTCAGGGATGATGGGAGTTGTAGTCCAACCACAGCTGGAGACCCAAGTCTGGGAAACCCTGGTTTACACTGACCAACAGTGGCTCTACAGGGTTTCAGGCAGGGAACATGCCAAGTCCTACCTGGAGATGCCATGGATTGAAGCTGGGACCTCCTGCATGCAAAGCAGAGACTGGGCTGTGGTTGTTCTGTCAGGCATCAAGATGCCCCAAAAGCCTTAACAACGGAGGAAGCTTCCTTTCTCCAATTTAACAAGCATTTCCTGAGCCTCAGCTGCAACCTGACTCAGTGTTTTGTCAGATCTCTGCTGAAGTAGCAGGACTGTGTGGGAGGAAAGGGGCCACAGGGTTCAAGAGAAGATTCACGGGTGCTTCCAGGATCAACTCCATGGCTGAAGAGTGTTGGCACACTTAGCACGCAGCAGATTGAGCTGTGATACAAGTCAGGCAGGCAGCCAGCAGGATTATCATCAACCCGAAACCTATAGCCAAGGATTTGCAGGCTTGGCTCCAATCAATACGTGATCCCTGATTGGATGGGATATGTACCTGGCTGGGGACAAGAATGGGGAACATGGGGCCCTCCAGATGTTGCTAGATGTTCCCATCATCCCATACCATGCTGGCTGGGGCTGAGGGGAGCTGGACTCCAGAAACCTGTGGAGGGCCACAGGTTCCTCATCTTTCCCAGTAGAGAATAGTGGGTGAAATGGATGATCTGTATGTATACGTTCCTCCAAACGGCAATTCACACACACAGGGAGAAGGAGGCTCATCCGAAAGAAGAAAACATTATTAAAATAAACCAAGTGGGGGGAGACCCCAAGAAGACCAGCTAATTTAAATCCAGATCAAAGCTTGCTGCAACTGTCAAATGCTTGGGAAACACCGCTGGGCTAGGGCGCAAGGAGAAGCTGCTGCAGAGGAGGGAAAGCCACATGCAAGGCTGGAAAACCCCACAGATTTGGTTGCCAAAGCTTGGGATTTGAATACAGCATTTGCCTTCTCTGCCCCCAAGGGAGGACCCTGCCTGGAAGAGAAAAGCTATACATCTGCTATTTTGTAATCATGGGATATTACTCATTGCTTACTCACGTCCTTTAAAAATAACACCCCCCCCCCAAAGCTAAGCATTTCGCAATGGGGTGGGTGGGATTCATGTACCCAGCCAGAACTGCATCCCTCCACCACCACCTGCTCAACCCCAGTTCCAGCTCAAACCAGGCAGGCTGATGGGAAAGAGACAAAACTCAGACCCACCTAGTGAAGGACTATAGGAGAAAATGGCACAGCAACTGCCAAAAGGAGGATATAAGGGGGAAAGAGAGATTGTACTCTTCTTGGACAGGAGTGAGGAAACTCAGGCACCAAATGTGGCCCTCCAGGTCTCTCTATCTGGCCCTCAGAACTCTCCCCAGGCCACACCCCTCAGTGAACCTGCTCTGCACCCTCCTTGAGTGTTTTTGCCTGGCTGGAATTTGTCCTTAAACACTGATCACACCTCTTGCTTGCTTTGACGGTGTGTGAATGTGTGTACTGAACAAATTTACACTTATTGCTCTGCACATTTTCCCACGTGGCCCTCAGAAGGCTGCTCATAAGGGAATGCGGCCCTTGGACTGCAAAGGATTCCCCCTACCCTTGTTCCATGCCGCACCAACAGCACTGCAGGGATACCCGACACAGGAGCAGCGTAAACAGCCAGAGGTCCCCTCTCCTCCACATCTATGACCTAAGCCATTGTGTCTCCTTGCTCTCTAGGTCTGCTAACAGGACTCGTTCTCCCATAAGAGAACTACTGGGCCTAAAGAGGCTGAGCCGCGGCAGACCTGGCCTCTGGACGACCTCATTAACTGAGTGCAAGAATGGAGAACCTTTGCCCCTTCCAGCAGTGTTCAAAACTCCTATTGTTTTAGGCACATTTTGTGACAGGGAATGTCATTAACTTGAGCAGTCTCTGAGCTCTGGGCGCAGTACTGCACCTAAGATTTCAGATTAAAACTGCAGAGTGGAATGAAAGGGGGAACTTTTTCTGCCTCCCTCACTTCCAGCTACTCTCTGAAGACCAGAGAAGAGACCCTCTTAAGAATATTAGGGGGGGTAGGCAGGGGAACAACTAGACCATGGGGAAAATGAACATAATATTTTGACAGCAGTTCATTCATTCTCAGCTTTGAATTCTTGTTATAAAAAAGCCACCTAGACATTCCATTGTTGCGTCCATAACCTAGGTTTAAGTTGCCGTTTAGCTCCTAGCTTTCATATCCCTGTTCCTAACACAGCCTTCCAGGTGTTGTTGGACTCTAATTCCCATCAGCCACAGAGCGAGCGTGGCCAATGGTTAGGGACGATGGGAGTTGTAGTCCAACAACATCTGCCGAGGGCTGAAAGTTCCCCAGCTCTGCCTTATAAGCAAGCCGGTCTTCTCTCTCAGACCACCTTCCACAACACAGGGATGATAATACTGACCCAATGAAAGAGATGGTGTTGTGAAGAATTTCAGAAAACCATACGAGCCTAGCTGCTAGATGAAGCCAAATGCCCGTCCAGTTCAGAATCCTGTTCTCACAGTGGCCAACCAGATGCCTCAGTGGGAAGCCCAACAGCAGCTTGTGCCTCCTGCAGTTTCCACCAGCAACTGATATTCAGGCTGCCTGATCATAGTCATTGTGGCTGATAGGCCCTAATAGCCTTCTCCTCCATGAACTTGTCTAAGCCTATAGTCTTAGGTGCATGTTTGTAGCTTTCATGGAATACTAAACAGGTATTAAAAAGGTAAAGGGACCCCTGACCATTAGGTCCAGTCACGTCCGACTCTGGGGTTGTGGCGCTCATCTCGCTTTATTGGCCGAGGGAGCCGGCGTACAGCTTCCGGGTCATGTGGCCAGCAGGACTAAGCGGCTTCTGGCAAATCAGAGCAGCACACGGAAACGCCATTTACCTTCCCGCTGGAGCGGTACCTATTTATCTACTTGCACTGGCGTGCTTTTGAACTGCTAGGTTGGCAGGAGCAGGGACCGAGCAACGGGAGTTCACCCCGTCGCGGGGATTCGAACCGCCGACCTTCTGATTGGCAAGTCCTAGGCTCTGTGGTTTAACCCACAGTGCCACCCGCTTCCCAAACAGGTATTAACCGAGATCAAATCCACACCATACATTGAAAGCACATTCAATGCCCATTTAAAGCACACTGCTTTCCCCAAGGAATCCAGGGAACTGTACATAAGAACAAAAGAGAAACCCTACTGGGTCAGGCCAAAGGCTCATTGTTCAGCTTCTTGTGCCCACATTGGCCAACCAGAGGCCCCAATGAGAAGTCTGCAAACAGGACCTGAGGGCGACAGCAACCTTCCCCACATGTGATCAACAGCAGCTGGGATTCAGAAGCATACTGCCTCCTCCGACAGTGAAGGGAGAACATAGCCATTGCGGCCACTTATATCCACCACAAACTTGCCATATTTTGAAGAGGAAAAAGAGGACGCGATGACGGCAATTCAAAGCAAATAAATGCAATTTGTCTCAAATTTTACCCCTGGAAAAACAGGGCACATGTCGCTGGCCTTGTGAAGAACCCCAAGATAACTTGGTGTGGTGATTTCAAGACTTTAAAGATGTGCAGTCATCATTGGAAATAATGATCCCCCACCACAGATTAAATGCTGTGCTTCTCCATTTCAGTTAAAGATTCCTTTCCATAGCAGTCGCCCTGTGCCAAGAGCCCACAACCTCCCCCTTTTCGAATACTGTACAATAACGGACCGAGTAGATTAGACACACAGGCTGCCTCTACTCCACCATTCCGTTTCCCCCACAGCGGCCAACCAGATTCACAGCTGTTTGCAGACTTCTCCACCTCCACCTCTTGCATGAATCTGGCCGATCTCCTTTTAAAGGAAGTTACCAGCATAATCTTCACCGTGTCTGCTCAGTGGCAAATCCTGTTGAATTCAGCGGGACTTAAACACACACAGACACGCACCACTTAGCCTACCCTGAATCTGCTGCCGGGTCGGATCACTCCCAAGCCCCCCTGTCATGGGAGAGAACCCCTCATATGCAGAGATCTCGGGCTGGAGGGTCGAGGCGCAGGTTCGAATCCGCCGCAAGGCTCAGTTTTTTAACCCGTTCCCTCCCTGCCTGGCCTACCTTACAGGGCTGTGCCGAGGATTCCGAGGAGGGCGGCCCCCTCCTTTGCTACACACATACGATTCGCAAAAGGAAAGACGAGGAAAGGAAGAAGAAGAAGACCCAAGTCCGGGGGGAGGCGAGTCTAGAGCGCCGTGGGGGGGGGGAGGAATCGCCCGGAGTCAATCACGAGGGAGGGGGCGGGGCTACGAGGGAGGGGCGTGTCCGCGCTTCTTACCGGGGCGGCGGCACCATGGGGGTCCTCAGCGGAAGGCAGAGGCGGCCTCCTTCCGTCGCGCAGCAGCTCCTCGGCAAACTTCAGCTGGGCCCCGGGCCCCACTCCTCCTCCCCGTCAACCACTTCCGGTTGCGGCCGCCCCAGAACCTCACTTCCGGGCTTCAAGGGCTTACTTCCGGTTCCTCCTCTATGGCTCGAGCCCCACTCTGGTTCGCACGCCCCGCCCATTTTTATTTTTTTTTAACCAACCCTTCGCTAACCCCGCTAGACATAGAAATCAGGGTAGAGTGACACGCGCAGCCTGAAAGTCGGAAGGCTCTTAAAAACAACAACATCTCTTATTTAAAGTTCCTGATGGGGTTGTTTTTATTTCTTCCTCCCATAAAAAAGCTGTTCGACAGTGGAACAGATTCCCTCGGGAGGTGGTGGGCTCTCTCCTCCCTTGGAGGTTTTTAAGCAGAGGTTGGTTGGCCATCTGTCATGGACGCTTTAGCTGAAATTCCTGCCTGCATCGCAGGGGGTTGGACTAGATGACCCTTGGGGTCCCTTCCAACTCTATGATTCTATGATTTACCAGGATGTAGGGGACGTGGGTGGCGCTGTGGGTTAAACCACAGAACCTAGGACTTGCCGATCAGAAGGTCGGCGGTTTGGGGCTCAGTCCCAGCTCCTGCCAACCTAGCAGTTCGAAAGCACGTCAAACTGCAAGTAGATAAATAGGTACCACTCCGGCGGGAAGGTAAACGGCGTTTCCGTGCGCTGCTCTGGTTCGCCAGAAGCGGCTTAGTCATGCTGGCCACATGACCCGGAAGCTGTACCCCGGCTCCCTCGGCCTGTAAAGCGAGATGAGCGCCACAACCCCAGAGTCGGCCACAACTAGACCTAATTGTCAGGGGTCCCTTTACCTTACCTTTTAGGGACCACCCGCAATATGAGAGATGGGTGTGGCATACGGAGTAGGGTGTAGACTGAAGTGTGTGAGACAGGCAGGGAAGCAAATTTCTTGAGTTTTTACCAATAATGTAACCAGTGCAGGTTGGACCACAGCCATCCACTCAGGACAGACGTGCAATGATAGGGAAAGCTGCATGGGTCAGAATTCTACCTGCCATGCAAGCTTTTAAAGGCTCAGGTGTCACCCCCTTGATGACATGAAGGTAGCCTTCAACTTATAGACCGTCCCTAAGAGAAATGGCAGGTCATGGAGATACCTGATTTCCTGTTCATCTCTTGCTCATATTTCCAAGAAACCCCAGAACAGGGCGTAGTGCGGGGATAGGCCTTCCATATGCTGTTGGGCTCAAACTGCCATCAATCCCAGCCAGCAAAGCCAAGTGTCAGGGATGACGGGACCTGCAGCCCTCCATCTGTTGTTTCCCCATAAGCACCATGAAGACATATTCTGTGGCAACTGTAAAGCCAAGGTGTCATTCTTCTGCCTTGGGTCTCCTGATGTCACTCTGCTCTGCCTCCTTTTCCCTCCCTTCCACAAAACTGGAAAGTTCTGGCTTTTGTTTTTGTTCACTGAACATTTAATACTTATACATCAAGTACAGAGGAAAGCAACATTCTAAATAAATGAAACGGCTTTAATTTATATAAAGCTGCTATGTGTGCTTACTGCTCTGAGGGACACTCACATTCACACACTACTAAATCGGGTATTTCCCCCTCCATCCTGCTTGCAGAATTATTAAACCTCTTCTTGCTGAGCTCATCCAACAGGTCTTATTCTGTTATGCAGGAAACAAGGATAGCAAGGAAACAAGGATAGCAATAGCCAGGACACATCTGACTTAGTGGGGAAATGAGTGTATGTGTGTTCAGACTTTTTGAGTGGCAAATTAAGCCCCCCTAGTTGATTGCAGTCTGATACAAGGTGGGTCACAACGGGAGCACTACCATCTTGTAAATATATGGTAAAAATTAAGAAAGGGTCCCGAAATGAAGCAGGTCCTGGGCCTGAAAAGGTTGTCGGTTCTAATAATTTATATTAAGGCTAAAGGGCAACCTAAAAATGTTTTAATAAATGCATTGTGTTTATAGCAATATATATTCTTAATAACATTTGTAGCAAATTACCTGTAATTTATATTTGGGTCAATATAAAAATATTATGATGTATCAGAACACGCTTAACTGATATAATCAACTCTAAGTGAAAGGCTGGACTGGATGAATCCCAAACCGGAATTAAGATTTCTGGAAGAAATATCAACAACCTCATCACCTTGCCGACAAAGGTCCTTATAGTTAAAGCTATGGTTTTCCAAGTAGTGATGTATGGAAGTGAGAGCTGGACCATCAAGAAGGCTGATTGCCGAAGAATGGATGCTTTTGAATTCTGGTGCTGGAGGAAACTCTGGAGAGTCCCATGGACTGCAAGAAAATCAAACCTCTCCATTCTGAAGGAAATCAGCCCTGAGTGCTCACTGGAAGGACAGATCCTAAAGCTGAGGCTCCAAGACTTTGGCCACCTCATGAGAAGAGAAGACTCTCTGGAAAAGACCTTGATGTTGGGAAAGTTGGAGGGCACAAGGAGAAGGGGACGAGAGAGGACGAGATGGTGGGACAGTATTCTCGAAGCTACCAGCATGACTTTGACCAGACTGCGGGAGGCAGTGGAAGACAGGAGTGCCTGGCGTGCTCTGGTCCATGGGGTCACAAAGAGTCGGACACGACTAAACAACAACAAAAGCTATATAGAAATATGCTTAATATTTGACTGCATCGTTTACATTTGTAGATATAAATTATACGAGGGCCGAAAGGCGAGACAGCAATTTACGAACGATTAAAATATTAAAGCTTTAAAGATACATATTTATTATATCTTGTATGATATTTAAATTGCATATCATATAAACAATAACGCAATAATATATGTTTTCCCACATGGTCCTGATTATCCCTGCCTCGCCTCCACTTCCGCGCAGAGGACGGACACCGATAAATTATTACTGTAATTTTAAAAATAAATAAATAAAGCGAGCGAGGGGATGAGAAGGGGAAGGGGAGGGAAAATCCCAAGCCAATGCCAGCCAATCAGCCTTCTCTACGTCAACAAACGTCGCCCTCCCTGCGCCTCCTCCACCCAATCAGCGCCATCGGCGGCGGCGTTTGAAAAGCGGCGGTTGAGGAAGGGGTGTGTGTTTGCCGTGTCTGAAGCGGGGGGAGGAAGGGAGAGGGACAGCAGGCGCGGTCGCGCACGCGCCGAAACGAGGTCTCGCGCCGGGCTCCTCCCTCGTCCCGCCTCCTCTTCCAACGGGCGCCAGTGAGAGAGGCCTGAGCGCGCGCCGCCGCTCGCTCGTTGGCTGCTGCTGCAGGGGCTGCCGGGATACTTCTGTGACGGGATTCTCCTATTAATTATCGTCGTCGTTGTTGTTGTTGTTTCCCTCTCATGGCTCACAATCAGATCTACTATTCGGACAAGTACGACGACGAGGAGTTCGAGTACCGGTGAGAAAGGGCGAGGCCTAAGGCGGGGAAGCGGCGGGGTTTGCCCTGAGAGGGAGAGGGGGCGTGGCTAGGGGTTGTTATGGCTACGTTGAGGGGCGGGGCCCTAAAGGAGTGGGCGGGGCCTTCCATAAAAGAGTGGTGGGGAGTGTGGTGTAGTGGTTAGAAGGTGAAGACTAAGCCCTGGGTTCAAATCCCTCCACTCAGCCATGAAGTCCATTAGCTGGTGACTGGCCTCTCAAGCTAGCCTACCTCACAGGGTTGTTGTGAGGATAAAGTGGGGGAGGGGAGAGAGAACCATTTGCTCCATCTCAGCCTCCTTGGAAGGAAAGGTGGTGTCAAAACATAACATTATAATGGAATAGCTTCAGGAAGAATCTTTCGGAATAATAAGCAGTTCTGATTGTAGGCTGGGGAGCAGCTCTGGAAATGAGCTCATAATCTAGCATTATCATTACCATTATTGTCATAATTTCTGGTGTAGGGGACAGTTTTTAGGAATAATCTCTCAGAATAACCAGTTATGATTGTGGGTTGTTGGGTGCAGGAGATTCAGTAGTAGGAAAAAGGAAGTTTATGACATACTTCCTTTGTTACACTGTGTGTGTGGTTTGGATTGAGAGGTGGCTTTCCAATGGCTACTGTATGTATATAGTACTGCCTTGAGTATTGGAGGCAACATGCTTAACAGTTGCTGAATAATGACAATGGGAAAGTGACATTTCTTTCAAGTCTAGTCTTGTGGGCTTCCCAGAAATGTAAGACCCTGCTGGATCAGGCCAGTGGCCCATCTGGTCCATCATTCCATTCTCATAGTGGCCAACCAAATGCAAAACTCTCTCCTGCGGTTTTCAGCCACTGATACTCAGAACGAAACATTGCTTCCTCTGATTATGTTGGTAGACCGTAGCCATCATGGCTAGTTAGCCATTGATAGGCTTGCCCTCCATATATTGGATGAATTGAACATAATGGCTGGACCAGATGGGCCATGGGTCCAATGTGTTGGTTCTCTTTACTTTCGGACGATTGACTTAATGGTCACAAACTATTTTACAGCAATCCTTCCTGTGCTTCTTTTAACATTCTCTTCTCTTGATCCTGCCGCTGCAGGCACGTGATGCTTCCAAAGGACATTGCCAAGCTGGTCCCGAAGACCCACCTCATGTCCGAGTCAGAGTGGCGGAACCTGGGGGTCCAGCAAAGCCAGGGCTGGGTTCACTACATGATCCACGAGCCAGGTAGGTTGCACAATGGCACAGGAGGCCTGGAGTAAATGCTAAGAGACCTTGCTTGAGGGGAAGGGCTGACAAAATGGCTTTCTGATATCAGGGTAGCAGGAAATAGATTGGGCAGGATGTGAGACCTGCTCTCTCTCTGTTGCACGTGCACACATTTCTTCTTACGGATGACCAAAAAGAGCTGTACTGCAATAGCTGCTTTAAACACCAAGTTGAGTTGTGCCCTGCCAGAATTCTAGGCAGCTGGCTTTCTTACGTCTAGAGCAGGGGTGGAGGATATGTGATCCCTGATTGGTTGGGACATGTATCTAGGGCATGCATGGCAGACCTGTGCCCCTCCAGATATTGGACCGCAACTTCTATCATGGCTGACCGTTGAGAGTCCTAGCCGGGACTTCTGGGATTTGAAGTCCAGCAGTGCATGGAGAGCCACTAGTTCCACACTGCAGATACAGTGGTGTCCCGCAAGACGAATGCCTCGCAAGACGGAAAACCCGCTAGATTAAAGGGTTTTCCGTTTTTCAATGCGCTTTGCAGGACGAATTTCTCTATGGGCTTGCTTCGCAAGACGAAAATGTCTTGCGATTTTTTTTCGCTCCCCACCCCCTTTTTCTAAGGCACTAAGCTGCTAATAGCCTTTTAGCAGCTAATACGCTAATAGGGTTGCTTCGCAAGACGAAAAAACCGCTAGACGAAGAGACTCGCAGAACGGATTCTTTTCGTCTTGCGAGGCACCACTGTACTTAAAACAAGGAAGTCATTCCCACAGGAGGCAGGCGGTGTTGGTCAGCAACTCAGATGATTTTAAGAGGATTGGACAAATTCAAGCAGTAGAAGGTCATCAGTGCCTGTTAGCCATGGTAGCTATGCTCTGCCTTCACAGCTGGAGGCAGTAATGCTTTCAAGTACCAATTGATGAAACTACAGGAGGGAAGAGTTCTCTTGTTCTCAGATCCTGCTTCCAGGTTTCCTACAGGCATCTAGTTGCCCACAGGGCTGGGCTAAGTGGCCCATTGGCCTGATCCAGAGGGGTCTCCTTGTGTTCTTATGCACAACAGTGAAGGAGGGCTTTTGCCTTTATGCCCTGCCTGTGAACTTCCTGGAGGAATCTTGCAGGCTCTCCTTATGTTCTTCGGAGAGCTATCCAATTCAAAGGGAGGCAATGAGGGGTGCAGATCACTGTTACAAATTATAGTTACAATCTCAGTAACTGTATAGACTGTATATCTATTCAGACATAAAGATATTTAGGCCTTTGCAGAGAGCCACTGCCCTATAAAGCCTGTGTTTTTTAAAGCACACAGATGTGGCTTCAAAAACAGCATCCAGTGCTTCTTTCGGCTTCTTGCAAATCCCAGTTTTGATTTAAAGTTACTAGTTCCTCACTGCTTTCTATTTAAGCGAATGCCTCTGCCTCCCCTAGGAGCAGAGGTTATGTATTAATAAAGTACTCCATAAAGTACTGGTGTTCATAATGTTCACCACCCTTGGTATGTGATTGAATATGACAAGATGAAAAGACTCCTGGCATATACTGCATATCTTGCCTCTCAGTTTGGCAGAGCACCAGCCATAGTCGGAAGTGCCCATTACCTCCACTAAAGCAGGAAGTTAGTTATGTCTTCCCCTAGTCCAGATCACAGTCAGGGTTGGCCTGTCACTCATTGGGTGACAGAAGCTCTGAACAGATCAGGGAGCTGGACAGGGATATCAAGAAGAGAAAGTGCCCTGCAGTAAAGCCAAATCAGAGTTTTGATGCAGCCATTTTTTATTGTATAAATAGAAAGAATCATTTAAGAACTATTCCTATAACTCAAGCCTTGCTGTAATTGTGCTATATAGACTCATCTTAAAAACTTGGCTCTGTAGTTTGTTTTTATACTGAATATGCTCCGTATGTAGTTTTGTTATTGTTTGTATCGTTATATGTTGGCTTATACATATGCTTATGATGAATCAATAAAAATTAATGTGATGAAGTAGGGAAAAAAATGAAATATTTGAAATCTTTTAACCACCAAAAACAGCTTGCAATGTTCTGCAGTCACAATTTTTGAAGAGGGAGAGGGACCTGTGACAAGCATAAGATTCTGCTTCTCCCAATCCCTTCTGCCTGCAGATTTTTTAACACAGGAAGCTGTCTTATACTGAGAGACCACTGGTCTATCTCTCTGTGTTGTCTGCACTGACCAGCAGTGGCTCTCCAGTGTTTCAAGCAGGGGTTTCTCTCAGCCACACGTGGAGATGCCAGAGATTGAATCTGGGGACCTTCTCCATGCAAAGCAGCTGTTCTACCGCTGCTCTTACATGGTTGTAGCTTTAAGCTTATTGTTGCTGCAGTGTGGATTAGCAACTTCAAATCAAAACCTGGATTTGGAGGAAGCTGATGGATGCATCGGATGCTGTTTTGGAGGTCATGTTTGTGACATCTGATTTTTAACATATGCTTAGAAACACCCATGTTAGGCTTGAGTCACCTGGCCTTTCAATATTATTTTCTAGATCTTTTTTTAACATGCCATTTCCTCTCTCCCTGCAGAGCCCCACATCCTGCTTTTCCGGCGGCCGTTGCCAAAGAAGCCAGAAAAATGATGTGCTTGGGCCTTTCCCCATGTTTTAGCTATAAGCACCTTTAAACAAAAAACCCAGCAACTGTGTTTTTTGGAAAAGTTTGACAAATGTTTTCACTATGTCTGTCAAGAAAAGGCCACTCAATGCAACAGTTAATGCCGGACAAGAAAAGCTTTGCTTGCTGCAGAAAGACTGTCTGCTGAAAAGGATTGGTTTTAGCTGCTGAAACATTGATATTTTTTTACACTGGCTGAAGCCTTGCTCCTGCTTTATCCCACACAGCAGGGCTGGTTTGGTTTTTAAACCCAGGAGAATGCAGTGTGTTTCCCTGGTTGGATATTTCTAATCTATGTTTTTTAAATCTTTTTTTAAAACCTTGTATTTCATGTTAATCCTTTGGAACTTTTAAAAGTTACGCTTGATATGACTGTTCTTCAGGGTCTGTCAATAAAGCACCAAGGTTTTACACATCCTTTTTGCTTATTTCATAGACTCCCTCAAACCTTCTGGTTGCTGTACTCTCAAATGTGGCTTGAACAGCTTTGTATTAACAGCTGATGTGCAAACAGTGCATGGAATTGCATGCAGACAAGTGAATGGACAGGCAGAGAAGGGGAAGATCTGCCAGCGTGCTAGGTAGATATCTATATTTTATCCAATCAGTGGTTATTTCTATGCCTCCAGGGGCAGCACCTCCTCCATGGTCACCATAACAATGCTAAGAACAAACCTCTTAGCAGGCTACTAATTTATTTTATTTCTGCTGGTAAGTAACCTTTATGGGTTTATTTACAAAGCTGAGCTAGAAGTATTTAAAAAATAAGCTGCAGATGAGCTTCTGCATGTTGTTGGCATCCATCTGTCTCGGGAGATAGTGGAGGAGTATGCCTTTGCAGGTGATGTCAAACTGTTGGAAAGTTGCAGTGCCTGCTGTGGCTGTAGAGACCGATATGGGAGAGACATGTTTTGTTGCAGGTGGGGCAGACGAAGGCATCCGGTTGTGCTGCTGCAGATGCATCACGGCGTTTCTACTCTTTGCACTCCTCCCAGCAGTCATTCCTCCTCTGGTCACTGCTATGTAAAAATGGTGTGACTGTCTGTCTCCAGGCACTGCGGTCAACTGCAAGGAATTTCCACATAGCAGGGCTGATGTCACATTTGCAGACATCTTTGTAACGTGTGTTACAGCTTCTCTTTCTGAGGCCTTTCTGCAGAAATGGCACTGTCTCTTCAAACAAACAAACTTCACGCATGGGACGTAGCTACCTCTCTAGGCATCTCATTGCCTCTCCTTAATACTTAAGTGGGCATAGGAACAAGTGGGTGCTGGGTCATGTGCATTCAGTTGCACAGAAATTTTTCCCTCTTAAAGAAGCAACTTCCACCTCTGGGGAAAGACTTGGCAAAGCTGCTAGCATGAACAAACGAAGGAATGGGTTAAGGTTAGGGGAACCTCTTGCCTGGGGGTGGATTGCAGCCCTCCAGTCCTCTCTGCCTGGCCCTCAAGACTTCTGCTATCTACACCCCTTACTGACCCTACCCTGTGCTCTCCTTGAGTGCTTTTTGCCTGGCTGGAATGTATCCTTTGCTAATGCCTTTTCCTTGCCTGGATGTGGACACAGAGGTCAAAACCTCTGTCTTCAGTGTGGCTGGAACATACTCAACCATACAAAGGTAAGTGTCATGCCTGTTGCTCTGCCCATTTTTGCCTCTGGCCACACCCACCACTGGCCCCCTGAAAGTTGACTTTAGTACAAGGGTAGGGTAGCTTTTTCAGCCTAACAGCTACTCGTGAAACAGTGAATTAGTTGCCTCACCTACAGCTTTTTAAAATTTGAACCTATCTTGAGTCCCAAGGACGTCAGAACAGGCAAGAGCATTCAGAAGAGAAAATTTGAATTATTTTTATTCCAGCTCAAATGCAAAATGTCGTAAAGTCCACCTGGAATTTTTTTATTTTATTTTTTGGTAAGCTTAGAATTGGGCAGCAAGCACCCTAATTGACAGAAGAGCCATTGCAACAGCCTTTAATATAAGAGTGGGCAAGCGTTAGCCTCTGGGTGTTGCTGAAATACAACTCCTATCAACCGTAGCAATCATGGGCAATAGCTTTGGGCAATGAAAACTATAGCTCAAGAGCATCTGGAGGCTCCACCAACTTGACACAAGAGGTTGTAGTGAGAATTAAGAGGCGGGAAGATACAGTTGTCTGGTTTACACCCAATTCAAAGTGATGGTTTGCTCAACCAAAGCATAGGTCGTCTGGGCCCAACAAACTAATAATGGTTTGTTTACTGGCAGCAAACTGTGATGTGAAGTCATTATCTCCTTGGCTTAGGAAACGGGTTTTTTTGCCATGGTGTGTTGTTAGGGCCAATCCTAACAGCCTTGCTTGACCATGGCTTCTTTTGCCACCCTACCACATATGTTCGCTGACCTACAGAAGAAACAGAAGCTGGAAAACAAACCAAGCTTTGGAGAAACAAACCATGGGTTCTCTGCAATATGAGTAATGGCTTGCTGAGTAAACCATGGTTAAAGCAGACCTTGGCTTAGCTTTGTGTGCAAACACAAGCAGTGCTGCAGCATTTTAGAGAGTTTTTATGAGCAGGATTTGTGTGAGAGATAAAAACCCTGGTCCACCCAGATCTCAAAGTAGGCTATCATGTTCTACACAAGCAGAACTTTAAACAGTTTTGAAGCATAGTCTAATTTTTAACATGCACCATAGCAGCTGAGCTGACTGACATGTCCTGGCCTGGGCATCATTACGAAGGGGAAACAGAAGCACTCAAAAACATTTTGTACCATAACGAGAGTTCACACACAAAAGAAGTCTGCCGGGGTGAATTCACATTATGAGTCATCTGAAAAGTCTCGCTGTAGTACTTTTCTAATGTGTGTGCATAGTTAACAGACAAGCTGATGTTTCACAACTTTCTCCTCTGAGGAAATATTTTCCTTTTGAGAACGTCTGCTGAGGAAGTGCTGAGCTCAGTTGGTAAGACCATGGTGCTGATAACACCAAGGTTGCAGGTTCGATCCCTGTATGGACCAGCTGCATGTTCCTGCATTGCAGGGGGTTGGACTAGAGGATCCTCAGGGTCCCTTCCAACCAGTGGCGTAGCGTGGGGGGTGCAGGGGGGGCCGGCCGCACCGGCCGCAACATCTGAGGGTTAGGGTTAGGGGGCGCAAATCCACGGGTTAGGGGGCGCAAATCCACGGGTTAGGGGGCGCAAATTACTTGCCTTGCCCCGGGTGCTGACAACCCACGCTACGCCACTGCTTCCAACTCTACAGTTCTATGATTCTATGATTCTACATGCAATGGATTCTGGGAGCAGGGTACAAACCCATTTTACTGGATAGACTGGTTGGGATTCATCACTGGCCTACGCTGACTGCAACTGTGCCCTAGAAACACCTCACACTTTCTTGCAAGGGAATACTGGTAGTCCCAAGCAATCCGTAAGATAGCCTTTCTTCCCAACAGAGTTTGAAAACTGCTGCTACGGAGGATTTATATTTATATAAGATGGCAGCATGAAGTGCTTCCGTACAGTGTGCTCAGTCACTCCATTCAATCCCCACCAAAATTTTTGGACAGCTCGGTCGGTAAGAGCATTTGACTATTAATCTCAGCATCGTGGGTTTGAGCCGCATGTTAGGCAAAGACAATTCCTGCATTGCAGGGGGTTGGACTAGATGACCCTCGTGGTCCCTTCCAGCTCTACAATTCTGTAGCCACTGAGCATAGGTAAAGGTAAAGGGACCCCTGACCATTGGGTCCAGTTGTGGCCGACTCTGGGGTTCCGGCGCTCATCTCGCTTTACTGGCCGAGGGAGCTTTTGGCGAACCAGAGCGGCGCATGGAAATGCTGTTTACCTTCCCGCCAGAGTGGTACCGATTTATCTACTTGTGCTTTGACGTGCTTTTGAACTGCTAGGTTGGCAGGAGCAGGGACTGAGCAGCGGGAGCTCACCCCATCGTGGGGATTCGAACCGCCGACCTTCTGATCAATTTTTGAGATATTTAGTCTCTCCCTCCTACCCCTTTTCTGACTCCCCCTCCCAAATATTTTCCATACATCTGCCAACCTTGTCTGCTGATACACCTTCCTAGACTGATGATGATCTGTAGTGTATTAATATTATTTTCATTATCATCCTTCCTTTCATCTCCTTCCTTTTAGCTATCTCTCGCCCTTAGAGCCCCAACCTCCCTCCTTGCCTTTCAAAGACAACCTCGAACGAAGGTGAATGCCGCAAAGCACGATGGGAATCGTAGTCCTCCGCTCCCTCCCCAAGGGTCTCTTGCTCATTCTCCATCTTCCTTCTAGTAGGCGCATCAGGCTTGCTACGAGACGAAGCTTCTGGCCAATCGGTTTCTTTCCATAGGCCGTTCTTCCCCCCGCCCCTTTTCTTACTGTCCAATGGGAGGAGGAGGAGGCGGGGCGACGTCGTCGGAGCGGCCAATGGACAAGGGGCGGGCGGGGAGATTCGATGAGCTTTGATCTGAGACGGGAGGTGAGTAGGAAGAGCGAGGGAGGGGAGGCTGCTGTGAATATGAGTTGGGGGGGGGGGGGGCTTCGCGAGGCTCCGTCCCAGCCTGTGTTTTCAAGGGCCATCCCCTTCTCCTCTGTGTCCTGAAGGATGCGAAGGAGAGTAACTCTGGCCACGTGCAGAGTGCCTTTCCTTCCAGGGGACACAAAACGGGGTTAGAGCAGAAATCATGTAGCATTGGAATGGACTGCCAACTTCCGCACTGGCCCCTGAAGCTGTGCCTTTTAAGAGCAGCCGGATCTGCAGCGATCAGCAAAGTTTATCTCCCGTGACAGCCACATCTTCACCTATTATTGTTGATTTTATTATGTTGTTTTATTAATAATTATTTTATTAATTTTATTAATTGTTGTTTTATTAATTTTATTAATTATTTTAGATTTCTTACCTGATTTTCACAATGAAGTCCCAGAGTGGGTAATAATAATAATAATAATAATTAATAATAATAATACAATATTCTATACAACACAATGCTTATTTTCATTGATCTACCAATATATACTGGGGCAGAGTTTGGTATGATTGGTGCCCTGAGCCAGGATAAAATTTGGCACACACACCCTCCAAATATTTCTTATTTTCACAACAATTCTTTTTGGAACTGTTGCTTTTTTATGGATCTTCTCAGTGGCTACTCATATAAACACAGGTCATTGTTATTTCTATCTTGCCTTTCCTTCTCAAAGAATATTGTAGACCAGTGTTTCCTAAAGTTGTAGAACGCATACCCCAGGGGGTACAGGAAAGGGTTTCAAATGGTATATGACATATATATATATATATACACACATATCTATATATAATAGATAAAATAGTATTATTAAAACTCCCCCCAAATTATCTTCCAAGAAGGGGCAGGCCAGTAAGACTAAATTTTCAAATCCAATTATTGTAAGTTTGGGAAGTACCATTGTAGATAATGTAATACTTGTTTTAATTTATTTACACACATATATATTGATTTTAACATATTGCAGTCAATAGGGGGAGCTGGGGTGTTTCGTTTGTGTGTGCGTGTAGGTGTTTTATGAGGATGTTAATGTTTTGTGCAATTTTTTAATGGCTCGATGCATTTTTGCTTATTTTTAAAAATGCAAGTCGCTTGGAGACCTTGTACGACCAAGCGACTAGTAAATTTGATAATAGTAATAATAATAATATGTGCATCAAAACTTCACTAATTTTGCTCAAGAGATTGAAGCTAGGGTGCTTTCCTTCCTTTATTTTCTGACCGGTTGGCACCCATCCTTGAGACCCCTGGATTCTAGGCCCAAAGCAGGGAGGAAGGAGCAGCTGCTTCTGCTATGTAGCTTGGCTGGAGATCTTGGATTCCTGAATTCCTTGAGAGGGAAGGGCAAGTGTAGCTCTGACTTCACCAACCTGGAAGCTTCCAGGTGTTTAGGACCGCACTCCTATCGGCTGCAGCCAGCACCACGGGGGAGAGCTTCCTTCATTTTGGGAAGGGATGTTACCGGCCTTTCATGCATGTGTCAAGAGGGACATGGGTGGCGCTGTGGGTTAAACCACAGAGCCTAGGACTTGCCAATCAGAAGGTCGGCGGTTCAAGTCACCATGAAGGGGTGAGCTCCCGTTGCTCAGTCCCTGCTCCTGCCAACCTAGCAGTTTGAAAGCACGTCAAAGTGCAAGTAGAGAAATAGGTACCACTCCGGCAGGAAGGTAAACGGCATTTCCTACATTGGCTCCCAGTACATTTCCAAGCACGATTCAAAGTGTTGGTGTTGACATTTAAAGCCCTAAGCGGCCTCAGCCCAGTATACCTGAAGGAGCGTCTTCACCCCCATTGTTCAGCCCGGACACTGAGGTCCAGCGCCGAGGGCCTTCTGGCGGTTCCCTCGCTGTGAGAAGCAAAGCTACAGGGAACCAGGCAGAGGGCCTTCTCGGTAGTGGCGCCCGCCCTGTGGAACGCCCTCCCATCAGATGTCAAAGAGATAAACAACTACCTGACATACAGAAGACATCTTAAGGCAGCCCTGTTCAGGGAGGTTTTTAATGTGTGATATTTTAGTGTATTTTTGGTCTCTGTGGAAGCCGCCCAGAGTAGCTGGGGAAACCCAGCCAGATGGGCGGGGTACAAATAATAAATTATTATTATTATTATTCCGTGCGCTGCTCTGGTTCGCCAGAAGTGGCTTAGTCATGCTGGCCACATGACCCGGAAGCTGTACGCCGGCTCCCTCGGCCAGTAAAGCGAGATGAGCGCCGCAACCCCAGAATTGGCCACGACTGGACCTAATGGTCAGGGGTCCCTTTACCTTTACCTTGTTTGTTTGGAGGCACGGAGGAGGTTTTGCCTGTTTTGGAGAGGACCTTTCTGAGCATCGTCAGTGTCTCTTCTGTGAAATGGGTATTTTGCGGGGCCTGCTGCAGTCTTTCAGGTTTCCAAATGTGCCTGTGGAACTCCCCCAAAAAGAAAAGGTTGGGGACCCCTACGCCAGACGACTTTACTTTTAAAGCACATTCAGAGCACACACACACACCCTGCAAAGAATTCTGTGCACTGTAGTTTGTTAAGGGTTGCTGGGGCAGGGGAAGAAAACTACAGTATCCAGAATTATTTAAGGGACAGAATGTCCCTTAAATAATTTTTGTGGGGACGCGGGTGGCGCTGTGGGTAAAAGCCTAGGGCTTGCCAATCGAAAGGTTGGCGGTTCGAATCCCCGCGGCGGGGTGCGCTCCCGTTGTTCGGTCCCAGCGCCTGCCAACCTAGCAGTTCGAAAGCACTCCTGGGTGCAAGTAGATAAATAGGGACCGCTTACTGGCGGGAAGGTAAACGGTGTTTCCGTGTGCGGCTCTGGCTCGCCAGAGCAGCGATGTCACGCTGGCCACGTGACCCGGAAGTGTCTGCGGACAGCGCTGGCCCCCGGCCTCTTGAGTGACATGGGCGCACAACCCTAGAGTCTGTCAAGACTGGCCCGTACGGGCAGGGGGACCTTTACCTTTTTTATGTGCTTTGAATGTGCCTTCATGTGTACACAGCCATAACCCTTGCTCCTGCCCTGTGGACATTTCAGTGCTCATTCTCACTGTTTATTAATTCTAACTCAGTGCTGTTTCATGGAATCTGGTGGCAGCTTTGCATTCAGCCGTAGCTTGGTCGCCGTCGGCGAGAAGGTACCCCATGCAGGTGACCAAGCGAGCTGGCCCAAGTCTCCTCTCCTGCATCTGGGTGGCTTTAAACGTACAAGGCCTTACAAGGAGTGGTCCATCGCAGGGAGAGGTAAACAGGGAATCCTACTTTGTGATCATCTTGCTTGTTCCCAAGTTTTAGTTCGGGCCAGCCTCCTTGCTGCTTTGCCATGTGGGCCACCCTACGCCCTGCTGAGCGCTGGCAGTGATGCGCTGGAACCTCCGGCTCTGCCAGGGCATTCTGCACACAGGACGGCAGAGCGGGTATCTCCGAGCCATGGCAGCACAGAGCAGCGCCGCCGCTCCCGGAACCAGTGAAGGGACCTCGGATGGCACCGTGACAGCTGGGATCATAGTTATCGGGGACGAGATTCTAAAGGTGCGTGAGCTGTGTGCGTGAGGTGTGGCAATGGCCCTTGTCTTAGACGCAGTGGCGGCTGGTGATGCCTGTTGCGGGCTGGTGAGGCTGGAGGCAGAGAGGGCAACAGTAGGCAGAGTCAGAGGCAGTAATAGGCGGAGCCTAGATTCTAGGTTTGTTCCCATCCTTCTTCCTGCGAGAGCCAATGCAATTTAGTCTATATCAGGGGTCCCCAAACCATAGCTGTCAACTTACAGATTTGAAAATAAGGGGCCAGCAGCCTCGAAAATAAGGGATCAGCAGCCAAAATAAGGGATCGACAATTACTTTGATAGAATGCATATTTTGTGGCATGCAAATGGCTTTAGATACCTATTAGGTCCATAAATTACCATATAGCATATATTCAACACAAAAAAACAACAACAATTTGTTGTTGACAAAGGACAGCTGGACATAGAAAGGGCCCCATTACCTTCAGTAGCTTATTTAAGGGACATCATCAATAAGGGACAGCAGTAGGACATGGCGCTGGGATAAGGGACTGTCCCACCAAATAAGGGACGCTTGACAGCTGTGCCCCAAACTAAGGCCTGTGGGCTGGATAAGGCCCGAGGGACTCGTTTATCCGGCCCGCAGCGACCCCTGCCACCCACTTTTACCAGCACTGTGCTGCACAGCTGCCCACTTCCGGGTCCGAGGAGCACCGGAAATAGCTTATGCGCAAGCGTTATTTCCAGTGCACATCCAGGTCGGAAGAGGCCCGTGCACATGCGCACAAGCTGTGGTCCAGGGTCCCTTTACCTATGTAATAGGATGCAGGATTTGGCAATATTTGTCGCAGACCTCTTTGCACTGACAGCTCTCTTGTTTCGGCAGGGCTACACCCAAGACACGAATTCCTTCTTTATGTGCAAGAGGCTTCGCTCACTGGGTGTGACGGTGGCCAAGATCTCCGTGGTTCCTGACGACGTGGCTGCCATCGCCAACGAAGTCTCGTCGTTCTCCAGCAAGTTCACCTACGTCCTGACCTCGGGCGGGATTGGCCCCACGCACGACGACGTGACTTTTGAGGCAGTCGCCCAGGCTTTCGGAGAGAAGGTCGTTGCCCACCCAGAGATGGTGGAGCTGGTGAAGAAGTTTTTTGGCAAGACGGGGGCCGACTGCCCCGAGATGAAGCTGGCCCGGGTCCCCGCGTCGTCGCTGCTCAACTACGGCGAGGACGAGAAGACGGGCCGCCGCTTCCCCTACCCGCTCATCAGCGTCCGGAACGTCTACGTTTTCCCGGGCATCCCGTCGCTGATGAGGCGAGCGCTGGATGGTCTCGGCCACCTCTTCCGCAACGAGAAGACCCAGTTCTGCTCGCAGGAGATATTTGTCAACTCTGAAGAGACCCTCATCGCGCCCATACTTGACCGGGCCAATGCCAACTTCAGACGTCGCACGAGTCTGGGCTCCTACCCGGATTGGGCCAGCAACTACTTCCGGGTCAAGCTCACCCTGGACTCCGATTCGGAAGAGGACCTGGAGGAAGCGGTGGCCTTTCTGATGAAGCACCTGCCGCCGGGGATCGTGGTGCCCCTAGTGGCCGATCCCGTCTCACAGGCAGCCCAGGACGTGTATGCCTTAGCAGAATCCGGTAAGGGTTACTACCGGAAAGGGTCACTTCCGGGTTTCGCTCCTCGCGCATGCGCAGACACTCAAAATGACATCACACAACATGCGCAGAAGTGGCAAATTGCGACCCGCGCACGCACAGATGTGGGTTGCATTCTGCTCATGTTGCGAATGGGGCTCTGGAATGGATCCCATTCGCAACCAGGGGTACCACTGTAATGCCTGGCGTACGGCTGGATCTGTGGGGATAGAGGACCATGAGGTTAAGAATGCAGGACTATGCAGGGGCTGAAAGGAGAGGCAGCGTGGTGTAGTAGGCAGAGCAGGGGTGGGGGGGACCTGTGGACCCCTGTAGATGTTGTTGGACTCCAACTCCCATCAGTCCCACATGGCCTGTGGTCAGGGATGATGGGATTTGTAGTTCAGCGATGTTCTCAGACTCCAGCTCCCATCAGCCCCCAGCCAGCATGGCTAGTGGTCAGGGGTGTTGCCTAGAATCTGTTTCGGCTACTGACCCGGCTGCTCCCCTGTCGGGACAGAGATATAGTCTAACTTCTGTGGCCTACATTCTGGTAACCTCTAGGTTAGATTACTGCAATGCATTATACGTAGGGCTGCCTCTGAAGACGGTTTGGAAACTTCAGCTAGTGCAGAATTCGGTGGCCGGGTCGCTTGCTAGGGCAAGATGGTTTGAGCATTTAACCTCAATCTTGGCTCGACTGCACTGGCTGCCAGTTAGTTTCCAGGCCCAATTCAAAGTGCTGGTTTTAACCTAGAAAGCCTTGAATGGCTCAGGACCACAAGGAGCAGCTCTCTCCATATAAACACTCCAGGACTCCACATTCATCCTTTGAGGCCCTTCTTCATGTGACTCCTCCATGGTGCAACATGAGAACAGGGCCTTTTCTGCTGTGGCTCCCCACTTGTGGAATGCTCTCTCCAGAGAGGCTCGCCTGCCACCTTCATTAATTGGCTTTTTTAAAAAAATTCTTTTTATTGAGTTTCTCTTGAGAAAGAAAAAAAAGAAAAAGATCAAAAAGAAGAAAAACAACAACAAAACAAATCAACAGATTAATAAGCAATATCCGTACATAACACAGGAATGACATTCATTACCGTTTTTGTCCTTTTCCTTAAAACATTATATTTTTAAATATTTAAACCTTTTCCCTACACCTCCCTTGACCTCCTACCCTCCCGTTTTCGGGTTTCTTAATAAGAAGTTCGTTCTTTTTTCTGCAGCTATTAATTGTTACTGGTTTGTGCGTCGTATTAATTGGCTGATAGAACATGAGACTCTTAATCTCAAGGTCGTGGGTTCGAGGTTCACACTGGGCAAAAGGTCCCTGCATTGCAGGGGTTTGGACTCGATAACTCTCGTGATTCCTTCAAACTCTGCAGTTCTGTGATTCTAGGCACCAAGCAAAAACATTCCTCTTCCCCCAGGCCTTTGGCTCATTAAACAACCCACGGCCTTTTAAAGTGGGGCAGGGTATTGTTTCTGTTTGTTATTATGGTAAGTATTTTTGTGTTTTTATATTGTAAAGTGCCCTGTGATCTTCTGTTGAAGGGCAGTATAGAAACTTAATAATAATAATGATGATGATGATGTCAAAGTTCACCAATGGTCAAGTCTTGTCAACTTAAACTACCTTATAAGGTTGTTGTGAGTACAGTGGTACCTCGGGTTAAGTACTTAATTCGTTCTGGAGGTCCGTTCTTAACCTGAAACTGTTCTTAACCTGAAGCACCACTTTAGCTAATGGGGCCTCTTGCTGCTGCCGCGCTGCTGGACCACAATTTCTGTTCTCATCCTGAAGCAAAGTTCTTAACCTGAGGCACTATTTCTGGGTTAGCGGAGTCTGTAACCTGAAGCGTCTGTAACCTGAAGCGTATGTAACCCAGGTACCACTGTATAAAATATGAACCTTGGAGGAAAAGCTGGCAAATAAAAGTAATAATGTTTTTAATTTTTATTACCATTGTTTTTCAAAGACCCTGTTTCATCCTAGTTGCTTTTACCTCCCTGTAGGTTCCCCTCTTGGCCAGAAGGTGGCAGCAGCAATTCGGACCATTGAAGAAGCTTTGGATAAGTACATCCTGTCAAAGCTTTGTGTCGGATTCAATGGGGGAAAGGACTGCACAGCCTTACTTCACCTCTTCCATGCTGCTGTACAGAGGTACTTTGCACCCTCTTCTTTCAGTATTTCTCATTAGGGCTTCCCTAGATTGGGACGCGGGTGGCGCTGTGGGTTAAACCACAGAGCCTAGGACTTACCGATCAGAAGGTCGGCGGTTCGAAGCCCCACGACGGGGTGAGCTCCTGTTGCTCGGTCCCTGCTCATGCCAACCTAGCAGTTCGAAAGCACGTCAAAGTGCAAGTAGATAAATAGGTACCGCTCCGGCGGGAAGGTAAACGGCATTTCCGTGCACTGCTCTGGTTCGCCAGAAGCGGCTTAGTCCTGCTGGCCACATGACCCGGAAGCTGTACGCCGGCTCCCTCGGCCGATAAAGCGAGATGAGCGCCGCTACCCCAGAGTTGGCCACGACTGGACCTAATGGTCAGGGGTCCCTTTACCTTTACCTAGATTGGGACCTGGCAAGGATTGTTTTTTTTAAAAGCCTTTTCTAGCCCTGATGGCATAACAAATCGCACAGCTTATTCGTTTCCCAGCTTGTGGAATTTTTCAGCAAGGCAGCACAAGTTTCTAGTCCTCATCGCTGGCTTATCTGCATTTTTCTTCTTCCTTTCTCTTTCCCCCAATTCAGATTTCTTTATTGGAAGAACTATAAAATACAAAAAATACAAATCAGGAGGGGGCAGGTTCCCCATTTGTGGCATTTCGAGGACCTCAGAATCAGGGCTTGTCCAGCACGAATTTTTCTGCCTGCAAAGGCAGCAGCTGTGAACAAGGATACATAAAGAGAACCTCCTTATTCCGAAGCAGTCTACCCCTGGGTGCCAGTTGCAAGTGGGGAAGGGGAAAGCACCTTTTCTTTCCTTGCCTGTGGACTTCCCAGAAGCTGGCCCCCATGAGGAATGGGGTGCTTTGGGGGTGGCAGGGCAGACATAGCTCATTGGCGCAACACCTGCTTGGAATGCAGAAGGCTCAGGTTCAGCCCCTGCGTCGCCAGTTAAAAATAAAACCAGTTACCTGCTAAGAGGGAAGAAGTCCCTTCTCTGCCTGAGAACCCTGGAGAGCTGCACTGCCAGTCAGAGAAGGCAATTCTTGCCTAAATGGACAAATAACCTGGTATAAGGCAGCTTAGTGTGGGACGCGGGTGGCGCTGTGGGTTAAACCACAGAGCCTAGGACTTGCCGATCAGAAGGTCGGTGGTTCGAATCCCCGCGACGGGGTGAGCTCCCGTTGCTCAGTCCCTGCTCCTGCCAACCTAGCAGTTTGAAAGCATGTCAAAGCACAAGTAGATAAATAGGTACCACTCCGGCGGGAAGGTAAAAGGCGTTTCCGTGCACTGCTCTGGTTCGCCAGAAGCGGCTTAGTCATGCTGGCCACATGACCCGGAAGCTGTAAGCCGGCTCCCTCGGCCAATAAAGCGAGATGAGCGCTGCAACCCCAGAGTCGGTCACGACTGGACCTAATGGCCAGGGATCACTTTAGCTTTTAAGGCAGCTTAACCGGTTCCCACTGAAATGAAGGGTCCCTGTGTTCTCTCTTTCCCACCCAGGCGGTGTCCGGAGAGGTCGGAGAAGCTGCAGGCTCTTTACATCCGGATCGTGTCCCCGTTTCCCGAGATGGAGGAGTTCATCGAAGACACAGCCCAGCGGTACGAAACTTGTACTTTCATTCTGGGGGGCTGGTGTGAAGTCCCTTAACAGGCAACAAACAAAATGATCGGCACCTTCATTTGTTGTATTCCTGTATTTTGTGTTTGTTTTGAGAACCGCCTAGAGGACTTTTTGGAAATGGGAACAGCACTGTAAGCTGGAATTCTGGGGGGTTTGCTGAGGCCCCAACATCCCGGCAGGACTCCTTGCTGTTTCCACCATAGCTGTCAATCGTCCCTTCTTTGGCGGGAAAGTCCCTTATCCCAGCGCCGTGTCCCGCTGCTGTCCCTTATTGATGATGTCCCTTAAAATTCCTGGGTTTCAAAGGAAGCAGCTCCTCTCCCTCCCTCTCTGCCGGCCAGGGAGGAAGGAGGTTCCAACTGGGTTGCTTGGCTGCATTGCTCACCCAATAAGGCACTTGTACTGATCAAATCGGCCGCGTTGCCTGGGGACTCGCCTTTGCTCAGCGCTTCCCAGCAGAGAGGTGACGGTGGTTTTCCTTGCTGCATCCCCTTTGCCGGGTTGCTACGCTGTGGGAACCACCGCTTGAGGCTTCGTTTGGCTGCCTGCTGGGCTTTCTGCCTTTGGCTCGGAGGGGCTCAGAAGATGAGCATACCCGTGCCCTGAAAATCCCTTATTTTGGCTGTTGATCCCTTATTTTTGTGGCTGCTGGTCCCTTATTTTCAAATCTGTAAGTTGACAGCTATGGTTTCCACCCAGATCTAAAATCCACCTCAGGGATCACCATCATTGTTATTAAATCTGTTGCGAACGAAAAGGTGTTGTTTTTCCGGCACCAAAAAAAATATGTTGGCATCAGGCAAGACTCCCTCTTCCACCTCCTGCAGGTACAACCTTCAGATGTGTAATGTCCACGGGAACATCAAACAGGCGCTGGGCGACCTGAAGGTGCAACAGCCGCAGATAGAGGCTGTGTTGATGGGCACCCGTCGCACAGACCCTTACTCATGCACCTTGACACCCTTCTGTATGACGGACCCTGATTGGCCCCAATATATGCGGGTCAACCCTCTCCTGGTATGTAGCAAAGGCGCCGTGGCATGTCAAAGGAGGTGGGTCTGTGGGGCTTCCTCAGAGGCATCTCGCCCAGTAAGCAGAGATGATGATGACAATAAATTTATTATTTATACCCCGCCCATCTGACTGGGTTTCCCCAGCCACTCTGGGGGTTCCCAACAAAATATTGTTGTTGTTATTATTAATACAGTGGACTCTCGGGTCGCGAACGTGATCCGGGCGGGATGCACATTCACAACCCACATCTGCGCACGCCCGGGTTGTGATTCTGCGCTTCTGCGCATGCGCAACCACCGAAACCCGGAAGTAACCCATTCCAGTACTTCCAGGTTTTGGTCGTCCGCAACCTGAAAAAACGCAACCTGAAGCGGCTGTAACCTGAGGTATGACTGTAATACTAATAATAATAAAGCGATAAAACATCGAACATTAAAAACGTCCCTAAACAGGGCTGCCTTCAGATGTCTTCTAAAAGTCAGACAGTTGTTTATTCCTTTGACATCTGATGGGAGGGTGTTCCACAGGGCGGTGCCACTACCGAGAAGGCCCTCTGCCTGGTTCCCTGTAACCTTGCTTCTCGCAGGGAGGGAGCCACCAGAAGGCCCTCGGTGCTGGACCTCAGTGTCTGGGCTGAACGATGGAGGTGGAGATTGCAGCTAAGGGTCTGAGTGTGGAAGGGGGGAAGCGTGGCCTCATGGCGTGGCTCCCCCGGACTGCCACTAAGCACCCTGGTATCAGCCACAGATTGGGCTCTGGGCTTCAAGGGTGCCACCTACACTGCTGTACCAGCATCGCAGGAGAATCCCGTCAGTTGACTCCCCCCCCCCCCATGGACCAATCCCGGCCCTCCAGCCCCTATAAAACATTGGCTTCAGATCTTGCTTCTCAGGTGTCATCTGCGCTATGCACTTAAAGCAGGCTAGAGAAAATTTACTTCATCTTGCTGCTCTTTTATTAGTTGCGCTAATAAGGAAGACAATTCGCCTCCTTCGTGCTATGTAAAAATCGAAAACGCTTAACATCTGTATTTCTTTTTTAGTATTCCTCTCTTGTTCACTGAGCTTACTGGTGATAACCTTTATCCTTTCGTATCTTGTCATCTACACCGTTTTCCTGGCCTTATTTATCTCCCTTGTCTCCCATGTGTAATAGAGGTTTGCTAAAGTGTTATCCTGGAGAATGCAGTTTGTGTGGATTGCTAACAAAAAAGGATTGGGGGTGGGGGTCAGTTGTCTTGTGGGGGATAAATAGTTATTTGATCTGTTGTTACTTGCCGTATTGCATTTGCCAACCTTTGCGATAACTGCCTCTGACTCAAAAATGACAAAACATGCTGAATACTTTTTTTATTATTATTCTGTTCCTAGATAGTATTATTGAAAGTAAATAAAAATATACACTGAGAAAGGCATGGCTTCCCCAAAAGAATCCTGGGAACTGGAGTTTCTTAAAGGTGCTGAGACTCCCCTCATGGAACTACAATTCCCAGGGTTCCCTAGGAAGAGGGTCTGAATGTTAACCCATTCTGGAAATTGTAACTGGTTTGTTTGTTTGTTTGTTTGTTTGTTTGTTTAATGCACCAGCCTTTGTCAAAATATTTCAGGGCGGTTCACAAGATAAAAATACAATATAAAAGCACAACTAAATAGTTAAAGCAGAAAAAACGAAACAATACCATAAATACATTTAAAAGGCTGTAGGATATTAATCCATCGTGAGGTGAATAGGGGCCTCCTAATGGCACCCTTAGGGATGCGGGTGGCGCTGTGGGTTAAACCACAGAGCCTAGGATTTGACGATCAGAAGGTCGGCGGTTCGAATCCCCGCAACGGGATGAGCTCCCGTTGCTCGGTCCCTGCTCCTGCCCACCTAGCAGTTCGAAAGCACATCAAAGTGCAAGTAAATAAATAGGTACCACTCTGGCGGGAAGGTAAACGGCGTTTTGTGCTCTGCTCTGGTTTGCCAAAAGCAGCTTAGTCATGTTGGCCACATGACTCGGAAGCTGTACGCCGGCTCCCTCGGCCAATAAAGCGAGATGAGCGCCGCAACCCCAGAGTCGGTCACGACTGGACCTGATGCTCAGGGGTCCCTTTACCTTTAATGGCACCCTTAACAACCTACAGTACCCAGGAGTCTTTGGGGGAAGCCATGACATTTTAAAGTGATAGGATACAACTTTAAATGTATTGCGCAGATGCGGGGGGTCTCGATCTGATCCGTTCTATTCACTAGAGGAGACATCAACTGAGTTAGACTTCTCTTTTCCTTCTGAGTACAAACCCTTTTCCTGCCTTTCTTAAACACCGCATTAACTGCCTCTGGCCCTCCTCTGATCCTCTGTGCCTAGGAAGGTACTGTATTTTTCGCTCCATAAGGCGCACTGGACCATAAGGCGCACCTAGTTTTTAGAGGGGGAAATCAATAAAATAAATCCCCCCCCCCCCAGCCCCAAAGAGCAAAGAAGCCAAGACAGCGAGCGGGATCCATCCTGCTCACTGTCTTGGCTTCTGCCATAGCCACGCGCAGCCTCTCCCGGCTGGAGAGGTTTCGCGCAGCTAAAGAAGCCATAGCCACGCACAGCCTCTCCCGGCTGGAGGGGCTGCGCCCAGCTATGGCAATACCCCCACCTCCCGCAACAGCCCACAGGAGCCGCGCACCCTTTAAGGAATGTGCAGCTCCTGCGGGCTTTTCTACGAGGAGGGAGAAGGGACTGACTGGCCGCGTCAGTCCCTTCTCCCTCCTGGGGAAAAGCCCGCAAGAGCCGCATGGAGCTTGTGTGCAGTTCATGGGGGCTTTTCCTGCCTGCCTCCCCCCTGCATTCGCTCCATAAGAGGCACAGACATTTCCACTTTTTAGGAGGGAAAAGGTGCGTCTTATAGAGCGAAAAATACGGTATATAGGTCTAGACTTACCTTCATTTGCTGGATAGCTTCCTAGAGTAGAGGAGTTTGAAGGAACGTCAGCCCTACTGATTACGTTGCTCTCCTTTTCCCAGGACTGGACATACCGGGATATATGGAAGTTCCTTCGCATGCTCTACATCCCGTACTGCATTCTTTATGATAAGGGGTAAGAACAGATGGAGATTTAATAATAACAATAACAATAATACAGCAATACCAATATATCGACTCTACCCCAGCTGGGATTGGGACGCGGGTGGCGCTGTGGGTAAAACCTCAGTGCCTAGGACTTGCCGATCGCATGGTCGGCGGTTCGAATCCCCGCGGCGGGGTGCGCTCCCGTCGTTCGGTCCCAGCGCCTGCCAACCTAGCAGTTTGAAAGCACTCCCGGGTGCAAGTAGATAAATAGGGACTGCTTACTGGCGGGAAGGTAAACGGCGTTTCCGTGTGCGGCTCTGGCTCGCCAGATGCAGTTTGTCACGCTGGCCACGTGACCCGGAAGTGTCTGCGGACAGCGCTGGCCCCCGGCCTCTAGAGTGAGATGAGCGCACTACCCTAGAGTCTGTCAAGACTGGCCCGTACGGGCAGGGGTACCTTTACCTTTACTACCCCAGCTGGGTGATTTGGGAGCCAGGGTCTGGGTGTGATAGATCCAGAAATGCAGCTTAATCCAGAAACTGCAGTTAGTGGTTAATTAATGCTGCGGCACAATTGCTGACAGGAGCGGGACCTTTTCAGCACGTAGCGCCTCTGCTGGTTCCCTGCTTGCCACAAATTCAAGGTGTTACTATTAGCACATAAAGCTCTTAACAGCTTGGGACCGATTTACTGGTGAAATCATCTTACCTGTATATATGCCCACCCGAACCGCTCCAATTTGCAGAACTGGCACCATTAGGGGTGCCACATAGTCCTCGTTCTGCATTTGTAAGAAATCAATCTTTTAGTGTGGCGGCACCTACACTTCGGAACCCGCTGCCTGTTGATGCCAGGCGGGCCCCTTTGCTGGACTCTTTTCCAGCGCATTTTTGCCTAAGCAAGCCTATCCTGGCATGTAGACATGCGTTTTAATCTGGTTTTGGGGTTTTTTATAGCAAATTGTCGATTTCAATTAACTTTCGAATGTTTTAAACAGTTGCTTTCCACTCTTCTTACCTCATTGTTTCATTCTTTTCATAAATCTCTTCATGGGTTGTTGTTTTTTACAATCGAGCGGTTTGTTACCATTTTCTGCAAGATAATAAATGTAAATAATTACCATATTTTTCGCTCTATAAGACACACCAGACCACAAGACGCACCTGGTTTTTGGAAGAGGAAAACAAGAGAAAAATATTCTGAATCCCAGAAGCCAGGATAGCAAGCGGGATCGCTGTGCAATGATCCCGCTTGCTGTCCTGGCTTATGGGATAGCCGCGCACAGCCTCTCCCAGGCAGGGGATGAAGGCTCCCCCTGCCCGAAGAGCCTGCGCACGGCCAAGCAAGAAGCCAGGACAGCCAGCGGGATTGCAGCCCAGGAGAGGCTGCGTGCAGCTAAGAAGAAGAAGAAGAAGAAGAAGAAGAAGAAGAAGAAGAAGAAGAGTTTGGATTTGATATCCCGCCTTTCACTCCCTTTAAGGAGTCTCAAAGCGGCTAACATTCTCCTTTCCCTTCCTCCCCCACAACAAACACTCTGTGAGGTGAGTGGGGCTGAGAGACTTCAGAGAAGTGTGACTGGCCCAAGGTCACCCAGCAGCTGCATGTGGAGGAGCGGAGACGCGAACCCGGTTCCCCAGATTATTAGACTACCGCTCTTAACCACTACACCACACTGGCTCCCCCAAGAGCCGCGCTGCCTTTAAAGAGCATGCGGAGTGTGCTGCCCTTACCCCTCCTTGGGGAAAAGCCCCCAAGAACCGCACACACGCTCCACGCGGCTCTTTAAAGGGAGCGCTGAGCAGAGCCTCCCGCCTGCATTCACTCCATAAGATGCACACACATTTTCCCTTACTTTTTAGGAGGGGGAAAGTGCGTCTTATAGAGTGAAAAATACGGTAGATGTTCTAAGGCTCATTGGAGATGAAGTACCCCTGCTTGCTGTGGCTTAAATCCGTCCTGTCTCTCTCCCCCACCCCGATCCCTTTTGACAGCTACACTTCGCTTGGGAGCATGAGTAACACACAGAAGAATCCAGCCCTGCGCTATACGAACGCCGCAGGGCGGGAATGCTACCGGCCGGCCTATGAGCTGGAAAACGAAGAGGACGAGCGCAACTCCCGCCACTGAAGCCTGGCTAGGCCTGATGCTCGTTGCCCCGGCAACCGCTGGCCAGCGCTGGAGAGCTGACAAGGCCCGAAGCCTAGCTTGGTTAAGGCTTGGGCCAGGCCGAGGCAAAATGGCGTCGGTGCCGCTACTACCGCTGGGCCACCAAAGGGCTGCTCTCACACCGGCAATGTGATCGGCAGTTGGCTGTAAGCACCGTTCCGTCCATCATGTTAGGGAACAGTAGACCCTGGAAATAAACTAGTTTTTCAGTTGCCTCTTTGGGTTATGTTCTGCTGTGTGTTCGAACAGTGGGGTGCAGGCAAGGTGGCGTGAGATAGGGGCTCTTCAGGGTCCGATGGTGCCAAAGAGTAGCGTTCAAAGCAACATCTGAAGGGGCCACCATCCCTGTGCTAAGTGCTGGAGCCAAAGGCCCCATCTATACTATACTATACGGCTTCCCGCAAAGCATCCTGGGAGTTGTAGTTTGTTGAGAGTTACAAGGAGACCCCGCTATTCCCCTCCCAGAGCTAACAATTTCTAGAGTGTTTTAACTGGAGCTCTGTGAGGGGCTACAAACTACAGCTCCCAGAATGCTATCTGTTTAAAGTGATACGATACTGCTTTTAATGTCTGGCATAAATGGGGCTCACGTCTGTTTTTCAAACCTATTTGATCAAAATTCACTCTAGAAGCTATTCAACAGAGCTGGGTCCAGTTTTGAGGGTGCCCTGGGGAAAAGGTCCTCTGATTCACCCCCTCCTCTGTCAAGCGAGCCGAGTGGGGCTTAGGGACGGGGAAGAAATGCAACTCAGCTCATATGGCTGCTTCACACCTCCTGAAACAATAAGGGAACTGAAATGCACACTTCTCTGAATTTTGCATTGCAGTTCTCAGGCCAACAATAGAAAGAGCAAGTGAAGGGAAGGTAAAGGGGAGCAGGTGGTGCTGTGGTCTAAACCACTGAGCTTCTTGGGCTTGCCGATCGGAAGGTCGGTGGTTCGATTCCCTGCGATGGAGCGAGTTCCCGTTGCTCTGTCCCAGCTCCTGCCAACCGAGCAGTTCAAAAGCACACCAGTGTGAGTAGATAAACAGGTACCGCTGCAGCGGGAAGGTAAACAGTGTTTCCGTGCACTCTGGCACTTGTCACGGTTATCCGTGCGCCAGAAGTGGTTTAGTCATGCTGGCCACATGACCCGGAAAGCTGTCTGTGGACAAACACCGGCTCCCTCAGCCTGAAAGCAAGATGAGCGTCGCAACCCCATAGTCGCCTTTGACTGGATTTAACCGTCCAGGGGTCCTTTACATACAGCAACACAAATATTTGGCTAAAATGTGGATAGCAATGCATATATTAGTGAAAATAACGTACCGAAATGCATTCTGTCAGGGGAAACTTTTGCAGAGGGCGATGTGTATACTGGGAGAAATTTGCACTAAAGCATGGATTTATTTTTATGAGGACTTTTAAAAACAGATTTGGGGACTGATGTGGAGGACCGAATACTAGAAAATTGAGAAGCAGAGAACTGGCACAGAAAATGACTGCTCTGCGCAGCCCTAGTTCAGGGCAGCCTTTTTAATTACCCATAATGCCCCAGTGTGACAGAACGTCAAGGACTATGGGAAGTTAAAAGGGTGGGTCAAAGTTGAAAATGAATTTATGGGGGAACCTCAGGCGTTGGGACCTCAGCAGCTCAAGGCTGCCAGATGTTGACTCTACTGTTGTTAATATCCTTGGGAATGGGAAGAATAAGCACAAAAAGGGGGTCTGCCCCCCGCCCCCACGTCGGGATTGGCATCAATTTCAGTAGGCTGGAACAATTTAGGTTGTGAAAGCAGTTAAAAGTGGCCTCCGTTTGTGCCCCTGCTTAGATCGAAACCGCCCTGCCTAGCCCCTCAGCTGCCTATAATGTTAAAAAAAATAACATTTTGGTGGTGCATTCCCCCGCATCACACCTGCATTGTGGCTAACAGCTTGCGCTGCGCACAAGACTCCCTCCGCACCACAGACCTCAAACCAGTGGTTTCCTCATGACGGGAAGGAAGCGTAGGTCACCTGTTGAATTACAGGCCGCTTTTCTAACAAGCACTGATTGTGCCTTGTCATAATAAACCCGCAAAAACAACCCTATTTGAAAGAATCGGTGATGGGGCTTTCCAGCACTAGAATGTAGGATTCTGTGACACTGAGATGCCCTTTTGGTTTGGAAAGGGTTTCCCGGTGGGGGGTTTCTCTCCACATGTGACAAGAGAGGGGACTGTTCTGGTATTAGGCTAGCTAGCGAGGGCCAGGCCTCAGCAGCACCCAAAGCGGCCTTGTGACCTCTCGGATAACTGAGAAGTTTCCAGCGATTTGCACAAAAGGACAGCGTCGGCATCACACGCCTGCTTAAAGCCAGCTCTGAGCCAGCCTCCCCAGAGTTTAACATGCATCTTCCTTTGCAGAGGTTTGCAGCCCCACGTCCGTGGGTCTTGGCGGCCCTCACGGGCCCCTACTTTGGCCGCCCAAGGGCCGCACGACCGCTTGCCCTCCCCTACTACAAAAGCGGGAATGTGGTCAGTCTGGGTTACTGGGCCCTGCAAGCTCTCCGCGAATGTCTGTACGTCCTGCTCTGCTGCTGGTGCCTGAAGGAGATTCTGGACTAAAGGGTGTCTGTCTCCCATGGGTGCCTGGCCTTGTGGGCTGCGCCATGCTGAGATGCCAGGCTCCTGCGCCACCTTACCCTTCCGGGCGAGCCTTTGCCCCAGGTTTTCCAGATCTTGAAGATTCCTCCTGGCTGCTACGTTGTCAGCCACCATACCATGTAAGTTTGTTTTTGTTTGTTTTTTTACGCTTCTCAATTGCTGCTCTGACCAAGCTGGACTACAACTCCCATCATCCATTGTCATTTGCCATGCTGGGAATTGTAGTCCAAAAGATCCAGAGGAAACCAGTTTAAGGAAGGGACCGATCATAAGCGTGCTGGTTTCTTTGCTGCCTGCCTGGGACCGCAGAAGTGGATAACTATTTGCCATGCTGTAATGCACATTTGGGTGGGAGATCTAGTTTAACAAGGCTGCTTTTGCGTAATATAAAAAGCTGTTGTCTGCCAAGTCTGACTATACATCCATCTCACCAGTGATGTCCACTCTGACTGGCAGCAGCTCTCCAGCATTTCAGACAGAGGTCCTTCCAGTTACCAACCACATTGCTCTTCTTCAGCCTGATGTCCCCTCCAGATGATGTGAGACTACAACTCCCATCATTTCCTGCCAGCTTAACCAATTGTTCTGAATGATGGGAGTTGTGATCCAACAGCATCTCTTTAATGTGGTCTTTTAAATGGCTGTAACAGGCCCCGGGACCTTAAGGTAAGTGGCGAGTAGGAAATCAAAACACTACTACTACTATTTAATAACAGACAATTATGATTTAATACTACTACTGCTCTGGGACGCGGGTGGCGCTATGGTCTAAATCACTGAACCTCTTGGACTTGCCGATCCGAAGGTCAGCGGTTCAGTTCTGTGCGATGGGGTGAGCTCCCATTGCTCGGCCCCAGCTCCTGCCAACCTAGCAGTTCAAAAGCACACCAAAAAGTGCAAGTAGATAAATAGGTACCACTCCGGCAGGAAGGTAAACGCCGTTTCCGTGCGCTGCTCTGGTTTCGCCAGAAGCGGCTTAGTCATGCTGGCCACAAGACCCAGAAAAACTGTGGACAAACACCGGCTCCCTTGGCCTGTAAAGCGAGATGAGCGCCACAACCCCAGAGTCGTCCGTGACTGGACTTAACTGTCAGGGGTCCTTTATCGTTTTACTACTACTGATAATAATAATTTCCTACATTTATATCCCTCCTTTTCCTCTAAGGAGCTCAAAGTCCATTGATGGTTCTCCTCATTTAATCCCCACAACAACCTGGTGGGCTAGGCTAGGTCACCCGGTCAGCAGCATGGTTGAGTGGGAATTTGAACCCAGGTCTCTTCCAGGTCCTGGTCTAGCACTCAAACCCTTGTAAAACTGGGGTTACCAGCATCAAATGATGATGATATAGATCATGGGTAGACAAACTAAGGCCTGTGGGCCGGATCCGGCCCAGTCGCCTTCTAAATCCTGCCCGCAGACGGTCCGGGAATCAGCATGTTTTTACATGAGTAGAATGTGTCCTTTTATTTAAAATGCATCTCTGGGTTATTTGTGGGGCATAGGAATTCGTTAATTTTTTATTTATTTTTTTCAAAATATAGTCCGGCCCCCCACAAGGTCTGAGGGACAGTGGACCGGCCCCCTGCTAAAAAACTTTGCTGATCCCTGATATAGATCATAGAATCGTAGAGTAGGAATGGAACACTAGTCCAAATGCCTGCAATGCAGAAATCTTTTGCCCCACATGGGGCTCGAACCCACAACCGTGGGATTAAGAGTCTCACGCTGTAGAAGAAGAAGAAGAAGAAGAAGAAGAAGAAGAAGGAGGAGAGTTTGGATTTGATATCCCGCCTTTCACTCCCTTTAAGGAGTCTCAAAACGGCTAACATTCTCCTCTCCCTTCCTCCCCCACAACAAACACTCTGTGAAGTGAGTGGGGCTGAGAGACTTCAGAGAAGTGTGACTGGCCCAAGGTCACCCAGCAGCTGCATGTGGAGGAGCGGGGAAGCGAACCCGGTTCCCCAGATTACGAGTCTACCGCTCTTAACCACTACACCACACTGGCTCTCAGCTGTACCGACTGAGCTATGCTGGCTGTGTTCTACTTGTATATTTGTAAATAGAGCAAATGCCACAGGGACACTTTAAGGCTCCCTGACTGTCTCATCCAAAGAAAATAAGCTCCAGGAAAAGGGGTGTGCAAGGCAATAAAACACACACATATGAGTGTGAAGGGCAGGAGTTTGAGACTAGGAAAGTTTTTGCTGGAGAAGCCAGCTTCTCAAATAAATAATAAGCCAAGCAGGCTAACCAATGACAGGCCAGAGCAGGCATAGGCAAACTCCGGCCCTCCCGGTGTTTGGGACTACAATTCCCACCATCCCTGACCACTGGTCCTGTTAGCTAGGGATGATGGGAATTGTAGTCCCAAACATCGGGAGGGCTGGAGTTTGCCTAGGCCTGGGCTAGAGTATAGGCAACCAGTGAACCCTGCTGGGTTTTGCTCACTAGATCCTCACCAGGAACCGACTGATCAGAGGAACAGGAGTTTAGGGCAGGATAGTTCCCTGCCCCCTCGACTGAACTTCTATTCTGTTTCAGGCTCCTGAGATGTAAACAGGACCAAAATGAAATAAACCAGCAACACCCAACCACCGATATAACCCAGTTCTCCGAGAGTGATGAGGATAAACGACGGCTTGGCTCTGGGAAAAGGAGAGAGACAAAAAAAAGCCGGTGTCTGCGCTGGATTTCCGTCAGCTGCCGGGCTGGGGACGACTCAACAGAAATAGAAGACTCCAAACAAAGATATACAGACTCCCAGCTTGTATCCGGCTGGCTCATTCAAGGGGGGAAAACAACGTACATTGTCCTGGAATTCCACCACTGCAGCTTAGGGAGACCTTAAGCCACAGATAGGAAACCTACAGCCCTCCAGATGTGGCTGGACTACAATTCCCAGCTTTCCCGAACCATAGGCTGTGCTGGGTTGGGGCTGATGGGAGATGGAGTCCAACACCAGCTGGAAAAAGCCAGTTTCCCCTCCTTTCCAGCACAATGCCAGTAAGCGCATTTGAGATGTGTTCCCTGATTGGTTGGGACATGTGTCTAGGACGGGTGGCAAAGTGGCTGGACTACAACTCCCATCTTCCATGAGCCATTGGACTTCTGGAGATGTCCTCTATCAGTATGCCTAGGAAAACAGGGCTGCTGGGGCAGAGGGAATTTCAGCCGCCGCTGCTGGTGGTTTTGCAGAGTGGCGTAGCGTGGGTTGTCAGCACCCGGGGCAAGGCAAGTAATTTGCGCCCCCTAACCCGGGGCAAGGCAAGTAATTTGCGCCCCCCCCCCTGCACTGTCCCTTCCCCAGATAGTCCCTCGCTCTCTCTCCGCACCGCACCGCACCCCTGGCACCCTCCCCTCCACAGTGGGCGGCGACCCGGCGGCTCGGATCGGATTCACACAGCCAGCACTGCAGTAAGAGAGAGTGAGTGAGCCAGGTAGGGGCAGAGAGCTGAGAGTGCGAGCGCGCCCCCCCCAGATGTTGCGCCCAGTGCGGCCGGCCCCCCCTGCACCCCCCACGCTACGCCACTGGTTTTGCATGGTGAGGATTGGAGGGGAGGTAGCTGAAATGCCCTTTTCAACACAGTTTAGAAGAGCGAGGGGAGCCTTATTCTACCTTGCATGTTCTGACGATGACTTCAGCCTGTTTTAGTGCTTCTCACACACACATGAACCATATTAAAGCAAAATTCCCTGCATGTAGAAACATAGTGTGCCAAGGCAAAGGGGTCATCAGACCTCTTGCCCCTGAGGTGCTGGCTTTCTTCATGCAGGGGGTTTTGTTCTGATTTTTTATGGGACGGGATATTCATGTGACCCCTTCCCCTGCAATAAAACCAACATGCACAGTGGCATTTTGAAGTGGTCTATGTTTGCGGTGATTATAGACCGAATCTGATTTTTAGAGAGGGTTGTGTTGTTTCTGATCTAGATACACAATATTGCCTCTCTGTACCAATGGGTTCCTGGGGCTACACAGTTTTGCAAAGTTGGCTTCTTGCAATCAGAATGGAGTTGGGGTGCCCTGGACTGACTTTTCCCATGTTCCCCATTCATTGGAAGCAGTGCCTGCCAACCCCTCCAGCTTCCTGGTTCAGCCCTTCCTCTGTCTCTAAGAAATGCTCATGTAGCCTGAAAAGCTAATAAATTATCTTTGAACACTGGCTATATTTTCATCAGCACTTCTTCACACAACGAACTTGCAGAACTCCCTGCCACAAGAAGTGGCAATGATCGAAACTACCTCAGATGGCTTTTAAAGAAGCGTTAGGTATGTTAGCAGAGGAGGATAAGCCTATCGATGATGATAAAACATGAGATCAAAATGGAACTGCCATGTTGGGAAGCAGTCTATCTCTGAATAGCAGGTGGTAAGGACAAACCAGAGTTAATGCCCATCATCTTCATAACACTAAGGTCCAGTGCAAGGGCCTTCTGGCAGTTCCCTCACTGTGAGAAGCGAAGTTACAGGGGACCAGGCAGAGGGCCTTCTTGGTAGTGGCGCCCGCCCTGTGGAACGCCCTCCCATCAGATGTCAAGGAAATAAACAATTGACTTTTAGAAGACATCTGAAGGCAGTCCTGCTTAGGGATGTTTTTAATGTTGGATGTTTCATTTATTTAATATTTTGTTGGAAGCTGCCTAGAGTGGTTGGGGAAGTATATTATTATTATTATTATTATTATTATTATTATTATTATTTGCATAACCTGTGTAAGCTTCCCAACAGCATCTGCCTGGCCACAGCTGGAAACAGGATATTAGGATAGATGGATTATTGGTCTGATCTGCCAAGTTAATGTTAATAAAACAATGAGATATACATATGGAATAATTACTGCAGGGTGGTGATTTGTGACATTGCAAGACTGGGGTCACCAAGCATTATAGAGCCATGAGCAGATTTCGATTTCTGAGCATGTTGCCGTGGGCACAATCCGTTTGGGCACTTCTCTCCCTCCCCAGATCAGCCCTCCCCCAAAAGACAAAAAAAGTGTGCGCACTCAAACTTTTGCTTTTCTAAGTGATCTGGTTGAAATGTGGATCCAGTAGACTTAATCTGAGTGTTGGAGAGCACATGGCACTCAAAGAGGGCGTGGCATAGAACCCCTGACCATTAGGTCCAGTCGTGGCCGACTCTGGGGTTGCGGCGCTCATCTCGCTTTATTGGCTGAGGGAGCCGGCGTACATGTGGGTCGTGTGGCCAGCATGACTAAGCCGCTTCTGGCGAACCAGAGCAGCGCACAAAAACGCTGTTTACCTTCCCGCCGGAGTGGTACCTATTTATCTACTTGCACTTTGACATGCTTTCGAACTGCTAGGTTGACAGGAGCAGGAGCTCAGTTGCGAGGATTCAAACCGCCAACCTTCTGATCGGCAAGTCTGAGGCTCTGTGGTTTAACCCACAGCGCCACCCGCGTCCCCATATCCCCCAATGGACAGGCCCAAATTCTCTGGTCATATGGGACTTTTGTAAAGGACCCTTCCAAGACCGGCGAGGGCAGAGCTGAGCTTCTGGCAAGTGTAAAAGCCCTTCTTGCATTTTTGGATACAAGAAAAAAGAGATATGCTGCTGGTGCAGCTATATCTCTATCGGTTTCTACAATTTTGTAGTCGGGGCACCTTAAGCAGTCCTGTTGTCTCTCGGTGTCTATAATTCTTTGCTTAACCGTTGCTTTTGCTTGGCCCAAGCCCAGACTTAGAACGGCTTGAGGGGCAAAACCCAATTTCTGAAGAGTGTTATGGATGCTGAGATTCCTCCATTGCAGCGGGTTGGACTAGATGACCCTTGTCGCCCCTTCCTTCCAACGCTACAGTTCTCTGCTTCCCTGCCCCAAGCCCTCCAGCGTTCAGCTTCGCTGCTGGGTTCTTGCATTATTCCCTCCTCCCCTCCTCCTCTTCCCCTTTCGGTCGCCACTTCCCCATTCCTGACACCCGCTAGCCCTGCCTGCTTGTCTCCAGCTCAGCTCCAGGCCGTTTCCTGCCTCTCTTGATAAGATCCTCTCTCTCTGCAAAATCCCAGACTGGCTGGAGCTCTCTGCAAAGGTCACAGCCTGGACAGGCCTGAAATCTGGCGAAGAATGCAGCCGGCCCCTCCGGGGAACTCCCCTGTAGGAACCGGGGCTCCACATCTCTTTGCCTCCACGGGGTCCGGCGGTGCCAAGCGGTGCCAACCGTCTGTTCTGTGATGGTATGACTTGGCGGCGCCCGCCTGGGCCAGCCTTGCAAAGCGCTGTTCCCTTCCTCTGCTGCAATCCTGCGGCAGACGTGGGATTCCATAAACACCGTGCGTTTAAAAGCAGGTTCAAAGCACATCCTCCTGCTCTGTTGAACTGTAGTTTTAACCCTCACACAGCTACAGTCCCCAGCACCCTTGGCAAACTATAATTCCCAGGATTCTCTGAGGAACGGCACATGCTTGGGCCAGAGGGCCCTCCCAGGCTAAAACTGCATACAGTGGTACCTCGGGTTAGAGACGCTTCAGGTGACAGACGCTTCAGGTTACAGACTCCGATAACGCAGAAATAGTACCTCAGATTAAGAACTTTGCTTCAGGATGAGAACAGAAATCGCGCGGCGGCGCAGCGGCAGCGAGAGGCCCAATTAGCTAAAGTGGTACCTCAGGTTAAGAACAGTTTCAGGTTAAGAACGGACCTCCGGAACGAATTAAGTTCTTAACCTGAGGTACCACTGTACACAACATATATTTATAGCGCATGCACAAGGCAAAACAAATTTTGGGAACTGTAGCGTGCTGGGAGCTGTAACTGTGAAGGGGTAAGCTACAGTTCCCAGGATTCTTGGGCGACGGGATGTGATTTAACTGTATGGTGTGTGTACAAGGTTAAAACACGCAACTTTTCAAAGTATAAGGATAAGGAGGTTTGATACACGCAAAATGATAACGGCATTTTCTGCGAATGCATAAAGAGCATCAAATCATGCTACCGTAATTTACTAGGTAGCCAAGTACACAAGTTAGCTCAAGAGCTTGTGCTTTATTAAGGTGGCCAATTTGCTAAAAACTAGGTTTAAAAAAATGCAAGATGCATTTTAATTGTGACAAGGGCACCCCTTTGACCATGGGGGGGGTTTGAGGACAGCGGGGGGGGGGGGACTCACGGGTTTGTCGCCACCCATCCCCCAAATCTTTGGAGCTGCCTGCTCAAAGAGGATGGGGGCAGCCCCGGGCGCCAGTCAAATCTTGCTTATCTCCCTGGAAAATTGAAGGAGGAAGTGTAAGAGATAGCCAGCTCTGAGCCATCAGACTTGGACGCCCTCCATCCTTAAAGGGGCAGTCTTTTTCCGCTGCTGAACAATTGCCAGATTTTTTTTCTTTCTCCTTTCTGCACTATGCTGCTATAGCAGGTGCCAGACCGATGGGAGTTTACTCTCGGCCTGTGTTCCACTGCTGCCCCCCATTACTGAACTGGTGACTGGGAGCAGCTGCTGGGGCCATATAAAACCAGTCCTGAAAGACCTACATTGGCTCCCAGTATGTTTCTGAGCAAAATTCAATGTGTTGGTGCTGACCTTTAAAGCCCTAAACGGCCTCAGCCCAGTATACCTGAAGGAGCGTCTCCACCCCCATCGTTCAGCCCAGACACTGAGGTCCAGCTCTGGGTGTCTTCTGGCGGTTCCCTCCCTGCGAGAAGTGAAGTTAACAGGGAACCAGGCAGAGGGCCTTCTCGGTAGTGGCACCCACCCTGTGGATTGTCCAGATAAATGTCGAACAGATAAATACAGTGGTACCTCGCGTTAAGAACTTAATTCGTTCTGGAGATCTGTTCTTAACCTGAAACTGTTCTTAACCTGAAGCACTACTTTAGCTAATGGGGCCTCCCGCTGCTGCTGCACCGCCGCTGCACGATTTCTGTTCTCATCCTGAAGCAAAGTTCTTAACCTGAGGTAATATTTCTGGAGTCTGTAACCTGAAGCGTATGTAACCCCAGATACCACTGTAACTAAAAGACTTTTAGGTCATTTGAAAGCAGCCCAGTATAGGGATGTTTTTAATGTTTGATATTTTTGTTGTGTATTTAATATTTTGTTGCAAGCTGCACAGAGTGGCTGGGACAACCCAGTCATATGGGCAATAATATAAATAATATAACTACGATGGTGATGGTAATGCAATGCAAGCTATAGCCTGAGCCCTTTTTGCAGCCCGCACTTCCACGTGGCAGGCTTCTTCTTTGGCGATCACTTGTAGCCGAGTAAGATTGTCTTCCATAAACACGGTTTTAACAATGAGTCAACAAAAGAGGTTTAAAGACTGTCTCAAGGCAAATCTTAAAAAAAAATAATGCAGTATAAACACCAACAACTGGGAAACACTGGCTTGCCAGCGCTCCAGTTGGAGAACAGCCTTTACCAAAGGTGTCATGGGCTTTGAAGACACTCGAACTCAGGACGCAAGGGAGAAACGTGCTAAGAGGAAGGCACGCTTGGCAAATCCACACCGTGATCAACTCCCGCCAGGGAACCTATGTCCCCACTGTGGAAGGACGTGTGGGTCCAGAATTGGCCTCCACAGTCACTTACGGACTCGCTCTTGGAACCGTGTTTATGGGAAACAATCTTACTCGGCTACAAGTGATGGCCAAAGAAGAACTACAAGGAATAATAATAATATTGTGTAGGCATAAACTTTTCCTGCTTGTACACCCTGCTGGAATAAACACCGCTTGGGCAGGATTGTTTAATGCGCTTTGTGCCCCGAAAGTTAATTTAATAGGATATACCTTCTTTTCATCTTAAAAAGCAGAGACATCACCTTGCCAACAAAGGTCCGTAAAGTTAAAGCCATGGTTTTCCCAGTAGTGATGTATGGAAGTGAGAGCTGGACCATAAAGAAGGCTGATCCCCGAAGAATGGATGCTTTTGAATTCTGGTGCTGGAGGAGACTCTTGAGAGTCCCATGGACTGCAAGAAGATCAAACCTCTCCATTCTGAAGGGAATCAGCCCTGAGTGCTCACTGGAAGGACCGATCCTGAAGCTGAGGCTCCAAGACTTTGGCCACCTCATGAGAAGAGAAGACTCCCTGGAAAAGACCCTGATGTTGGGAAAGATGGAGGGCACAAGGAGAAGGGGGCGACAGAGGACGAGATGGTGGGACAGTGTTCTCAAAGCTACCAGCATGAGTTTGACCAAACTGCGGGAGGCGGTGGAAGACAGGAGTGCCTGGCGTGCTCTGGTCCAGGGGGTCACGAAGAGTCGGACACGACTAAACAACAACAACCGTTTTCCCCCCTGACTTCCCAGGCACCGAGAAAACCTTCAGGTCAAGCCTGGCAGCTGCCTGCTGCCATTGGCATGACTTGCCCTGGCAGAGATCCCTCCAGACCAAGGTTTTCCCCCCCAAGCTCTCCCCCCACCCCCACTGACGCCCCGTTTCCTCCCCCTGCTTGCTGCCTCCCACGCAGAGAGAGAGAGAGAGAGAGGGAGGCTGGACGGAGGAAGCCTGGGGAGGGAACAGCCCGCAAGAAAAGAGCTTGCCAGGAAGTCTGTGGGTTGAGCCGTCCTGGTCTCCTGGCGGGGTCTGCACCCAGTGGTGTGTCCAGCCGCTCTTTGCCTTCACAGTGAGTGTGTTCCGCCCTATCTCGCTTTTGGACAGGCGTCTCTAACTCGCCGGGCAGTTAGGGAACCTGCTTGCTGCTGCTGGGTACCGGGGCGGGTGCATTAACATGTTAGATGCCCGCCGCGCGTGGACTGTCGCTTGCGCGGGGCGCCCGGGTGATAATTTGCTAACCGGGGCCGGATTTAGGTTTGATGAGGCCCTGAGCTACTGAAGGTAATGGGGCCCTTTATATGTCCAGCTGTCCTTTGACAACAACAAATTGTCGCTGGTTTTTTCTGTGCTGAATATATGCTACCTGGTAATTTATGGACCTAATAGGTCTAAAGCCAGTGGCACATAACAAAATATGTATTTTTATCAAAGTAAATGTTGAACTGAAACACAGTTAAGAAGAAGTCTATTAATAGTGAAATACCATTAAGAAGAAGTATATTAATAGTGAAATAATGATTAAGCTCTAACTTGAAATTATTTTTGATTCATCACAAACTTAATATTGCAGACGCTTTGACTGGCATTCGGCAATCACGAAAGTTCCTTTCGAAACAGTTTACAAAGACTCATAATCAAGTCTCTAGAAACTTGCTATAACATGAAATAATAATTGAAGGTTTTGTTTTATTTGTTTTTATCTTATATTTTGGAAATGTACATCCAGGTGTTTTTTCCCTTTAATTTTTTGTGGGGCCCCCAAGAGAGTGGGGCCCTAAGCTATAGCTTGTTTAGCTTATAGGTAAATCCGGCACTGGTGGTAATGTGCTGACAAGGGCAGAGGTTGGTTTGGGAAGAAGCCCCCGCTGACCAGAGATTTAAAGCTCTGTGATGACTCTATAAACAGTCATGGCTTCTCCCCCCAAAGAATCCTGGGAGCTGTAGTTTGTTAAGGGTGCTGAGAGTTGATAGGAGACCCCCTGTTCCTCTCCCAGAGCTACAATTCCCAGAATTCCCTGGGAAGAGGGATTGTTAGTTAAACCGCTGTGGAAATGATAGCTGGTGGGTGCTGGGAACTAGGGTTCTCCTCTCAGCACTCTTAACAGTCATGGCTTCCCTAAAATAATATTGGGAGCTGTATCTTGTGGAGGGTGCTGAGGGTTTTTAGGAGACCCCCATCCCCTGCAGTCCCCTCTGAGAACCACAATTCCCAGAGCGTTTTAACAGTCAAACCCTCTTCTTCATTGGAACCTCTGGGAACTGTAGTTCTCTGTGAGGGAAACAGGAGTCTCCTAAGAACTCTAAGCACCCTTAACTAACTACAGTTCCCAGAATTCTTTGGGGGAAGCCATGGCTGTTTAAAGCAGTATTATCACAGTGCTTTAAATGTAGGTTGTGAATGTGGCCCCTGGTTGGGTCAGTGTGGTTGGTCCCCACCCCGTTTTTTATATATAATTTTTATTTATTTTCCATTTAAAGTTATACATTCACATCATCATTATCCACAATACCACCCTGGCTCTTTAGAGCCTATCAACGACTCTTGGCTTTCGAAATTAACCTTTACATCATTGCAATTTATACATTTTCCAGTTCCAATTAGACTGTTTACAGAACGTCTCAAAATTTAAATAAATATAGAAAGATAGAAAATTTCTCAGTGCAAGTCATCAGACAGCCCTGCTGGCGATGTTAATTGCTTGCAATAATCTCGGAAATATTGTATAAATTTACTCCAATCCTTTTGGATTACTTGATCGTGCTGGTTTCAGATTTTTCCTGTCGGCTTCGCCAGTTCTGCGAAGTCCATCATCTTTATCTGCCGCTCTTCTTTCGTTGGTACTAGGTTTTTTTCCTCATTTTTGGGCTTAATGAATTCTTGCCGCGGTTGTTACATACATAGGGTTTCTCTTCCGTTTCTGTGCCTCTGTTTGCACAAGTCTGTGTGGGTTAGAATGTGGCTGTAATGCACAATGGATACTGGTTGCTTTGTGCTGTTGCGCCGCTGGCTGGCTGCTGTTTGCAGGGAATCAGCAGAGCAGGCTCTGGGATTTTCAGCTGGGCTGCCTACTCTGTCTCCAACAGATGTGAAGGAAGCATTTGAAAGTCAGAGGAGGTCTCAGAAATCCTCTAGTCCACCTCGCTGCTCGATAGCATTGCGGCTCCCCTGGCAGATGACTTTCCAGCCTCTAGAAAAGGAGATCTTTTTCATCTCTCAAGGGGCAGACTTTTCGCCTGTTTGTGAATAATTAGGAATTTCTGCCTTCTACTGAGTCAGACCATTGGCCCATGTAGCTCAGTACTGGCTACACTGGCTGGCAGCAGCTCTTTCGGGCAGCAGAATCTCTCCCAGCTCTAACTGAGCCTGGGACCTTCTGCACACACAGCAAATGCTCTGTCACTGAGTATTATTATTATTATGCCACCCATCTGACCGGGTTGCCCCAGCTACTCTGGGCGGCTTCCAACAGAATATGCAGAAACACAACAAACCATCACACAGCTTCCCTATTCAGTGGTACCTTGGTTCTCAAACTTAATCCGTTCTGGAAGTCCGTTCCAAAACCAAAGCGTTCCAAAACCATAAAATGAAAGCAATAACCAATATACTGTACTATAAAATAAATAAGACAGTATTGTAGGTGATAGTCATTGTTCGGCTGTGAGGCTTTTATACATTTCCGCAGTCATACAGTCAATAAATCAGTAGCTGAACTGGGTTCCACACAGTCACAAAAACAAATTACAGTGGTACCTCGGGTTAAGTACTTAATTTGTTCCGGAGGTCCGTACTTAACCTGAAACTGTTCTTAACCTGAAGCACCACTTTAGCTAATGGGGCCTCCTGCTGCTGCTGCCACGCCGCCGGAGCACGATTTCTGTTCTAACCCTGAAGCAAAGTTCTTAACCTGAAGCACTATTTCTGGGTTAGCGGAGTCTGTAACCTGAAGCGTATGTAACCCAAGGTACCACTGTAACCGAAAGAGCCTCAAAAACAAAAACACAAAATCAATAGCAAAAACAAAAGCGCCAAATATAATCCGTTCTAGAAGTCCGTTTTGACTTCTGAAATGTTCGAAAACGAAGACACAGCTTCTGATTGGTGTAGGTGCCCCAGAAACAATAGCCACCAACTGCATCGGATGTTTGGCTTCTGAAAAATGTTTGAAAACCGGAACACTTACATCCGGGTTTTTGGCATTTGGGAACCAAGGCGTTTGAGTACCAAGGTGTTTGAGAATCAAGGTACCACTGTATATGTCAGGCTTCCTCAACCTCAGCCCTCCAGATGTTTTGATACTACAATTCCCATCATCCCTGACCACTAGTCCTGCTAGTTAGGGATTATGGGAGTTGTAGGCCAAAAACATCTGGAGGGCTGAGGTTGAGGAAGCCTGGTATATGGAAACACTATAGACTATCACACATGAAAAGCTTCTCTATATAGCACTGCCTTCAGATGTTTTCAGAAGGTTATGCAATTATTTATCTGATTGGCATTCACAGGGTGGGCGCCACTACCGAGGAGGCCCTCTGTCTGGTTCCCCCCCTCTTCCCCGCCCTGCCCCCCGAAAAACCTCAGCAAAGATCATGATGCTCTGCCTGGTTGCTAAGCAACACCTCCACCACCTCTTGGTCAGCTGACTGCCACACTCGCAGAATTAACCCTTCAATTACAAGCTGAATGATCCTTGCACTTCCAACAGGCTACTTTACAGGGATGCGATTGAGGAGATGCTTTGAATGCGCGCAAAAAAGTTAAATAAATGCTGGTTTTGTCGTTATGTCTCTATAAAGCCTCATGTTCCGGTCTCGGCGAGCCAGCTTGGCACAACGGCTTTGGAGGCACCGCTGCGTCACACCCGGCCCCGACGACAGCCACGGGGCGTTGAAGCCGGCGGCTCTGGCCCTCTTCAAGAAACTCAAGGAAAAGGAGCTGGAGCTGCTGCTGTGGGCGGTGGAGAGCAGGGGGGCGGGCGAGTCGGGCTGCGTCTGGGTGGAGTCGCGAGGCTCCAAGCCGGGCCTCCCCGCCTCGCTCCTCCTGTGCCGGCTCTTCCGCTGGCCCGATTTGCGCCACCCTCACGAACTCAAGCGCCTCGGCTTCTGCAACAGCACCGGCGGAGAGGGCACCGGCATCCACTGCTGCAACCCGCATCATCTCAGCCGGCTCGCCGTACCTGGTGAGGAACGCTGGAGGCAAATCAGGCGGTGTTTTGGAGCGTTTGATCCTCCAGGTGTTGTTGTTTAGTCGTTTAGTCGTGTCCAACTCTTTGTGACCCCATGGACCAGAGAACGACAGGCACTCCTGTCTTCCACTGCCTCCCGCAGTTTGGTCAAACTCATGCTGGTAGCTTCGAGAACACTGTCCCACCATCTCGTCCTCTGTCGTCCCCTTCTCCTTGTGCCCTCCATCTTTCCCAACATCAGGGTCTTTTCCAGGGAGTCTTCTCTTCTCCTGAGGTGGCCAAAGTCTTGGAGCCTCAGCTTCAGGATCTGTCCTTCCGGTGAGCACTCAGGGCTGATTTCCTTCAGAATGGAGAGGTTGGATCTTCTTGCAGCCCATGGGACTCTCAAGTGTCTCCTCCAGCACCATAATTCGAAAGCATCGATTCTTCAGCGATCAGCCTTCTTTATGATCCAGCTCTCACTTCCAGGTGTTGGCAGACTACAACTCCCATCAGCCCTCGTAAGCTTGGCCTATGGCCAGGGACGATGGGTGTTGTGGTCGGGCAACAGCCAAAGGGCCACGCGTTTCCCCATCCCTCTCGTAGACACACGTCCCAACCAATCAGGGATCACAGACCAAATTCACCTGCAAAGGTGGAAAGCGGGGATGTGGAGCCCGGGGCCCACGGAATGGGATGGACTCCAACTCCCAGCAGTCCCAGCCATGCTGGCTGCCTCTGGTGGACCAGAACGCCCATCATTCTTGGCTATCAGGCAAACTGGCTGGAGCTGATAGGAGTTGGGAGAGCCCAGAAAGTTCATGAGGGCCACAGGCTCCCCGATCTATTTTCCCCAGGGGCCGAACCTGCTCTGCGTGGACCTCCAATGAAGCTGAGTGCTAGGAGATCCAGGGCAGATTGAACAAAGTGCTCCTTCACGCAATGCATAGTTAAACTACGGAACTCCCTTGGCTAAATTAACATACAAACTGCGAGAGAAAGACAACTGTGACTTTAGAGAAGAATGGGAACTCTTTACAAATTAATGTAAAAAACCGACAAAACGAGTTGGACTCCTTGGCAGGTTTTGAATAAACATACAGTGGTGCCCCGCAAGACAAATGCCTCGCAAGACGGAAAACCCGCAAGACGAAAGGGCTTTCTGTTTGCAGAGGCGCTTCGCAAGACGAATTTCCCTATGGGCTTGCTTCGCAAGACGAAAATTGACGAAAATTTTTGAGTTTTTTTTCCGCTCAAAAACCCCTTTTTCTGAAGCGCTAAGCTGCTAAAAGCATTTTAGCACCAAAACCGCTAATCCCTTAAGCCTTAAAAAGCCGTTTTTAGCCCTTAAATTGCCAATAGCGCTAATAGCGCTACTCCGCTAATGGGCTTGCTTCGCAAGACGAAAAAACCGCAAGACGAAAAGACTCGCGGAACGGATTCTTTTCGTCTTGCGAGGCACCACTGTACACAAATTGATTGAATGATAACATGGTAGACAGATAATGTAAGGATTCGTATAATTTTATAACATGCAGAGAATAATACGTGCTGAGAAATCAGAAAGAGGAGCTGAGGGAACTCTCCGGGGGAGGGGAGGGAGGGTTTGAGGGGGGTGGGGGAAAAGGGGAGAAAATAATGAATATGATATGTTTTGATATGCTGTTATGTTGAAATTGTTAATAAAAACATTTTTTTAAAAAACCTATGGAACTCCCTCCCACTGGAGACACTGGGTGGCTTTAAAAGAGGACTGGACAAATTGGAAGGGAAGCCTATCTATGGCTAATACCCAGGACGTCTGTGTTCTCCTGCCACTGTCATTGCTTCTGAATAGCGGTTGCTAGGAATCGCAGGAAGGGAGATTTGCTGTTGTGTTCAGGCCCTGCTAGCGAGCTTCCCATGATGCATCTGGTCGGCCACTGTGAGAACAGGATTGCAGACTAGATGGGCCATCGGCCGGATCCTGCAGGCTGCTGCTGCTATTATTATTATTATTATTATTATTATTATTATTATTTACTACCTTTATCTTCCAACAATCTCAGGGTGGTGTACATAGTTCCTCCTCCTCCCCATTTCATCCTCACAACAACCCTGTGAGGCTAAAAGATGGTGAATGGCCCAGGGTCCATAGCTGTCTACTTTTCCCTTTTCTTTCGAGGAATCCTATTCGGAATAAGGGAATTTCCCTTTAAAAAAAGGGAAACGTTGACAGCCATGCCAGGGTCACAACCAGTGAGCTTCATGGCTGAGTGGGAATTTGAACCCTGGTCTCCCAGGTCCTCTAACCATTACACCACACTGCCTCTCAATATGTTCTTATGCTCTTCCGTTTTCAACTCCCACCATCCCTGTCCGTTATCCAATCTGGCTGCGGCTTATAGGATGCTGGACTTATCTTATGGCAGCAAAACGCAGGCCTCATCCACCCGCTGCCCCCTAATCCTCAAGATATGAGTCAAAAGATTTAAAAGCGGCTCATGCCTTCCATCATTATTATTATTATTATTATTATTATTATTATTATTATTATTATTTTCTTTTCTTTTATAGAGAGCCCCCTGCCCCCCTACGGCAAGATCTCTCCTTTCGCAACCCCTCTGAAGTGTGCCAACACACTGAACAACAACCGCAGAATATGGCAAGGTGAGAAATCGGGAGTCTGGGTAAGGAGGTGTGAGAGAGGGTCTGATCCTGCGCACGGCTGAATCTGTGTCCAGGCTGTCAGCAAGGAAAGAAATTTAGAATCATAGAATCATAGAGTTGGAAGAGACCACAAGGGCCATCGAGTCCAACCCCCTGCCAAGCAGGAAACACCATCAGAGCACTCCTGACATATGGTTGTCAAGCCTCTGCTTAAAGACCTCCAAAGAAGGAGACTCCACCACACTCCTTGGCAGCAAATCCCACTGTCGAACAGCTCTTACTGTCAGGAAGTTCTTCCTAATGTTTAGGTGGAATCTTCTTTCTTGTAGTTTGAATCCATTGCTCCGTGTCCGCTTCTCTGGAGCAGCAGAAAACAACCTTTCTCCCTCCTCTATATGACATCCTTTTATATATTTGAACATGGCTATCATATCACCCCTTGACCTCCTCTTCTCCAGGCTAAACATGCCCAGCTCCCTTAGCCGTTCCTCATAAGGCATCGTTTCCAGGCCTTGGCATCGTTTCCAGGCCCAGCTCCATTGTTTTCCCAGCTGGGATTGGAATCAGCTTCTGATCTGGTTTGTGGGCCGCTTACTCCCAGCTTGCTGAGACTACTCGAAGGAGTACAACATCTGCTTTGCATCTGGTAGATTCCAGCTTCAATTCCAGGCATCTCTTCCGGGGGCGGCCGTTCCACAACAGGGGAACAGGGAAGCAGAGCTCCCCCCCCCCCCCCATCTGCTCTGCCCTGACATCCGGCCTCCCTGCACCCATCTCTTCCAATACAAAGAGGCCCCCAAACCAGGACATCATCTTCCGCGGATGCACTACTGCACAAGTCTCATGACCCATGCGAGATTGCAGTCCAAAAGGGCTTTTTTGGGGACGCGGGTGGTGCTGTGGTCTAAACCACTGAACCTAGGGCTTGCCGATCAGAAGGTCGGCGGTTTGAATCCCCGCGACGGGGTGAGTTCCCCTTGCTCGGTCCCTGCTCCTGCCAACCTAGCAGTTCGAAAGCAGCTCAAAGTGCAAGTAGATAAATAGGTACCGCTCCGGCGGGAAGGTAAACGGCATTTCCGTGCGCTGCTCTGGTTCGCCAGAAGCGGCTTAGTCATGCTGGCCACATGACCTGGAAGCTGTACGCCGGCTCCCTCGGCCAATAAAGCGAGATGAGCGCCGCAACCTCAGAGTCGTTCACAACTGGACCTAATGGTCAGGGGTCCCTTTACCTTTACCTAAACTTGCGCAGCACCTCTAAACACGCGCTTTGGGCTGCCGTGCCCCCCAAAGTGCAGCCCCAAATAACGCGAGATCGCGGTGGCCATTTTGGCCGCCTCTCACAAGAAAAATCTGAATGTCCCGTTTTCGCTAGGGCAGTTGGAGGGTATGTTCTCCTGTCACCTCGGGGCATCAGGCTGCCTCAGAGGGAGAGTTACGAAGCGGAAGGTTTATTCCATCAGCTTTGCTGGAGGCCCAGCTCCACCAGGCACCACCTGCCCCTGAGCTGTGCCCACGTTTGGTCATTATAGGGCAAAAGTTTTGAAATCTGTGCTTGGGTTTGGGTTTTCCTCTGCCCTCCCTGTCCCTCTTACCTTGTGTGTTGTGCGTTTTTTGTTTTTAAAGATTGCAAGCCTGCAGCTAGGGACTGTCTTGCTTTGATTGTAAGTAAGTCGCTCCATCCTTTTTGGATGGAGAGTGGGGTAAGGTAAAGGTAAAGGGACCCCTGACCGTTAGGTCCAGTCGTGACTGACTCTGGGGTTGCGGCGCTCATATCGCTTTATTGGCTGAGGGAGCCGGCGTACAGCTTCCGGGTCATGTGGCCAGCATGACTGAGCCGCCTCTGGCGAACCAGAGCAGCACGGAAACACCATTTACCTTCCCACCAGAGAGGTACCTATTTATCTACTTGCACTTTGTGCTTTCGAACTGCTAGGTTGGCAGGAGCAGGGACCAAGCAACGGGAGCTCACCCTGTTGCGGGGATTCGAACCGCCGACCTTCTGATTGGCAAGTCCTAGTCTCTGTGGTTTAAGTGTGGGTACAAATACTCAGAATTAATATATTTAGGTCCTTGACTTTATGCCCCATCTGTGGGCTTCTGAGTGGCACGTGACAGGGAAGTTGAAACTGAACTAGACGGGACTTTGCTCTAATCTAGTAGTGCACTTCTTATTTTTGGCCGTGTGTGGACTGAAACCTGCCTCTCTCAGCACCACCCTGAATAGTGGCCCCCAACCCTGTTTGAAAGCCCTCCTGCAGTTAGAGGTGTTGATCCCGGGCACGCCGATTTTGCTGCCCCCTTGCGAGGAGCATGAAAAGCTGGTGGGGAACAGCCCAGCCCAGAGGCCTTCCTAGATGCTTTGCAGAACAGAAACTTTTCAAAAAGCAAGGGACGGACACCGACAGACGGCTGCTGCCCCTGTTATTTCTGGTTCCCGGCGGCCGGGAGGAAGTTGCAGCCCGCAGAGACTCAGACAATGTGCCCTGACGTACAATGCAGCCTGGGATCTGGCGCCGGGCCACGCCGCCACGTCTGAGCAAGCTCTCGGCGCCTGGGCTGGCTTTTCCTCTGTCCCAGCCAAAGATGTGGGACCCCAGTGAGAGACCGTGGGGCCTACGTGCCGCCTCTCAGCGCTCCCAGCCGGCCCCCGTGGGACTTCCCGCTCCCATTGTCCCAGGGCGCCTTTGTCTGAACAGAAACCCAGGAGTCTCCTTGACCGGGAGGAACAGTCCATTCCTTATTTGTTTAATTCTATCAGTCCCTAGTTAAAAAAAACCAACACAACTTATTTTTTGCCTTTGGGAGCTGTGCCTTGCCGCAATGGGGCCAAAGGGCCATAACTCAGTGGTAGGATGTCTGCTGTGGATGCAGAAGGTCGCCAGCTCTACTTATTACTTTATCTTAGAAGGTTCTAGTCCTCATGGATCTGAATAAATAGCCGACTTAAATAGGAAGCTGTCTTACACATCGAGCTCAGTACTGTCTGCTAGGGTTTCCTGGACATAGCCAGGATTCGGCCATTGTAAACAGCGCCCGGGTGGAAATGGCTTAAATGCCGTGAAAATCTGGACGTATGGCAACCCATCTCGGAATAATAATAATAATAATAATAATAATAATAATAATAATAATATATTATTTGTTCCCTGCCCATCTGGCTGGGTTTCCCCAGCCACTCTGGGTGGCTTCCACAGAGACCAAAAATACACTAAAATGTCACACATTAAAAACTTCCCTGATCAGGGCTGCCTTAAGATGTCTTCTGAATGTCAGGTAGTTGTTTATCTCTTTGACATCTGAAGGGAGGGAGTTCCACAGGGCGGGAGCCACTACCGAGAAGGCCCTCTGTCTGGTTCTCCTAAGTGTAGATTTTGGCGAATTCCTTAAAAATAGCTCAAAAACAACTTCTTTTTTTGAGGGGGGGAAAAGCTCAACCACTTTGGGCAAAACTAAAAAAAAAACCTCAACAACTTTTGTGTCTGGATTTTCAATTTTATGGCAGCACCAGTGGTTCTCAAGCTTTTTTTCTTTGGGCCACACTTTCAGAATAAAAATTGCTCGCATCACACCGGATTTTTTCATTGATAAGAAATACATTGGAAAACAAAAATATACAACTCCTAGCGGTGCTTGATTTATAACAAAGAACACAACTACATTATAATATGACCACGGGGCATGTGGAAAATATGCAACAAGGCAGCTACGTAAGAACATGACTCATTCACAGAATATAATATTGGTGGTCCTTGAATCTTCCCTTCCTATTTGCCATCCTCTCCTGCTACACCCTTTGAGAATCACTGGTCTGCACTGACCAGCAATGACTTCTTCAAGAGTTTTGCGTGGGGGACATTCGCAGCCCTACCTGGAGATGTCAGGAATCAAACTCAGGACCTTCCACTCGCAAACTGGATGTTCTACCGCTGAGCCACACAACCTTTTCCCCTTCAAAGACTCCTCCAGTAGAATACAATAGCATCATTATCTATACCTTTGCATCTGTACATATGCACCAGCACATGAAAATCTCTGCCTTGTTATTGTTTTTTTGTGGCACACAAATGCCCATCTTAACTTTGTGGTCTGATCCTGCAGGGCACTCCTTAAAAGTTCTCAAATGAATTTTGGAATAAGGCGTTTTGCTGAGATCTCTCTGTTAACAGACAAAACCTTTCCATGTTTCCGCCTAGCTTTTTTTGAGGCTGTATGTGGGAACGGAATGGGATTTGGAAAGGAAAGAGCTTATTTCTCATCTCTTAACAGCAGCCCAGGGGCTCCGTGGCTAATATCCTGAAAGACTTTTAATCTTAATCATCTGGATTGCTGGCATTTAAGGGTTTGGCAAATTGCCCTTCCTTAAAAAAGATTATCTCCCAAACGAAAAGTATCTATCGAATGACTCATTCATATATATGATCTTCTTGTGCAAATATTTTTATTTGTTTATTGCATTTAGAATACCACTTTTATCTTCCAAGTTGCTCAAAGTGGCCTCCAGGGTTCTGCTTCTCACAACGACCCTGTGAGGTGGGTTAGGTTAAGAGATGGTGACTGAAGCAAGGTGAACTTCAGGGCTGCGTGGGGATTTGAACCCTGAACTCCCAGGTCCTAGTCCAGGGGTCAGCAAACTATTTCCGCAGGGGGCCGGTCCACTGTCCCTCACACCTTGTAGAGGGCTGGACTTTTTCTTTTTTTTAAAAAAAAGAAATTCCTATGCACACTGCGGAGAAAAGCAATGACAAACCTAGATAGCATCTTAAAAAGCAGAGACATCACCTTGCCAACAAAGGTCCATATAGTTAAAGCTACGGTTTTCCCAGTAGTGATGTATGGAAGTGAGAGCTGGACCATAAAGAAGGCTGATGGCCGAAGAATTGATGCTTTTGAATTATGGTGCTGGGGGAGACTCTTGAGATTCCCATGGACTGCAAGAAGATCAAACCTATCCATTCTGAAGGAAATCAGCCCTGAGTGCTCACTGGAAGGACAGATCGTGAAGCTGAGACTCCAATACTTTGGCCACCTCATGAGAAGACTCGACTCCCTGGAAAAGACCCTGATGCTGGGAAAGATGGAGGGCACAAGGAGAAGGGGACGACAAGAGGATGAGATGGTTAGACAGTGTTCTCGAAGCTACAAACATGAATCTGACCAAACTGCGGGTGGCAGTGGAAGACAGGAGTGCCTGGCGTGCTCTGGTCCAGGGGGTCACGAAGAGTCGGACACGACTAAACGACTAAACAACAACAACATGCACACTGCGAGGGGGGCAAGTAGTCCTTATCTTCCCAGGGGCTGCCGCCACCACCACCACCACTGAGCTATCTGGCCCACAGGAGCACCAGGGTGGCGGTGGGGGCGGGAGAAAGAGGCCGAGCGGTGGCGGCTCTGCCAATCAAACGCCGCGCCTGGTTTACCTCAGCGCGGCGCAAGGACGTCTCTGCCAATCAAGCGTCACCGAGGTAAACCAGGAGCGGCGTTTGGTTAGCAGAGCCGCCGCCGCTCAGCCTCTTCCTCCCATCGCTATTGCTGGAAGTCTCGGCTTCGTGGTGTGGGCCAAATTTAGGACCCAGGTGGGCCTGATCCTGCCCAGGGCCGTAGTTTGCCGACCCCTGTCCGAGTTCAACACTCAAACCACTACGCCAATTGAGGCGCCTGCTCACTCAGTGCCATCAATCTATGCAGATGTTTAGCTTGTTTAAACCTCTGCAGGAAGGTTATTGATTATTGATTATTGATTCTCAATAATGATGAAACTCACAGTTGGAGAATACTTTCATTTTTTTAATAAATTTTTGTTATTTGTGTGAGTTTATACTTTGTGATACCTTTTCAGCTGCACGTTATCTTTGTACTTTTGTCCTTCCAGGCTGCGGCGCTTTATAATTTAAATTTCCGGGTCACATAATCATAAATAATAATAATAATAAACATTTATGTCACAACACCACCTGTATGCAGTGAAATTAAACGAGCCACCCCCCCAACACTCAGTCTTGTTTGCGCTCTGTATGCTTGTCGGAAGTCAATTACACCACTATTTATATATATATATATTAGAGAGTGGGAAGGGACCCTGAGGGACATCCAGCCCAACCCTGCAATATAGGAATATTATTGGGCTGCCATACGTCTGGAATTTCCCGGACGTAGCCAGGATTCAGCCCTCGTAAACAGCGCCTAGGCAGAAATTGCTTAAATGTTCGTGAAAATCCGGACGTATGGCATTAAAAATTTTCATTTTTAAAAAATATGGCAACCCTAATTGAATATGCAGCTGAGGTTCCTGCACTAAGTTCTTTTTGCTATCTTTGCGCTTTTCATTAGCTAACAAACTGATAATTTATCTTGGAGGTAATTTATAGTTCTTGGAGGACTTTAATGTGGAGGAATTATAATATGCAGTTGGTTTAGATAGACTACTAAGGACCCACAGAGTCCTAAGATTCGGAAGAACCTTGTTTGATTTTGAAATTTCAATGTGTTAAATGTGAGATTTGTTTTGTAACAACCAATAAAAATATTTAATAATAAAAATGAAAAGTTCTGAAGGGAATGTCTTTCTCTCCCCCCCCCCCCCCGCAGACACCAGCCTCTCCCAGCGCTCCCTCAGAGACGGCCACTGGTGCAAACTGGCTTACTGGGAATACCGCCTTCGAGTCGGCAGGCTCTTCCCCGTCCACGACGACCACATCAACATTTTCGCTGACCTCCCGGCCGGCAGCGGCTTTTGCCTGGGCCAGCTGGGCTCCAGGAACCGTAGCCAAGCCGTGCAGCGAGCCCGGGCCAAGATCGGGCAAGGCCTGCTCCTGAGCCGCGAAGGCAGCGGCGTCTGGGCTTACAACCGCAGCGACCATCCTGTCTTCGTCTGCTCCCCAACCCTGGGTCCTCCCGGCGGCTCCGGGCCGGCTGTTCACAAGCTCCTTCCTGGCTACTCCCTCAAGGTGTTTGACTACGACCGCGCCGGCAACCTGGCCTGCTGGCAGGGCCACCACGACGGGCCCTATGATGCCCACAGCGTCCGCATCAGCTTCGGCAAAGGCTGGGGCCAGTGCTACTCGCGGCGGTTTATCACCTCTTGCCCATGTTGGCTGGAAGTTCTGCTGAGTATACCTAGATGAAGAGGGGGGGCAAGGAGCCAGGAAAGGGGGCTGGTTTTGCGGGTGGGGAGAGGAACCCCCTCTCTGAGCCCTGGGGAAGTCCGGGAAAGAGCCACGTATTATTTCCCAGCTTCCTCGCGCGGGGGGAGAGAGGATTCTGCGAGAGTCGGGTGGCTTTTGTAAGTTATCTGTTTCCTTATAAATATACGGGTTGAGAAAGTACTGTCATATATATAAGTCGAGAAGGTAGCCTGAGGGCGAGCAAGTTAGAGGTAGTCACAAGGCAGAATTAGAGCAGGGCCCAACAAACTCAGGTTCACAGCAGAATTTTTCTTTTTTTGTAGTTCACAAACCAGTTCAACCAGTTCAGCAGCTTCCTCCCTGGGAATTTTAGCACTTCTGCTAGTGCGGCTGCCGTTTTAAAGTTTCAGCATCCGTCTCCCTTACGGAAAAAAACTATAGTTCTCAGGGAGGGTTTTTTTGGGTTTTTTAAGCGAAACTGGTTTCAAACTGGATTTGTCGTGTAAACGCAGCTGCCGCTTTGGGGGTGGAGGGCAGCCACTCAAAGCAGTCTGCTGGGGCGGAAATGATACCGTTCAGGTTTGTAAAAGCTTCACCCCGTGAAGCTGAACAGCGGTAAGTGCAGGTTGGAAAAGCAAAGGTGTGTTTTTAGCTGTCCATTTACAGCATCCACTGTAGGGAACGTTCCGCTGGCTTAGACGGCCTTAGAAAACGGGACTGGAGAGATTCCTGGAGGAGGATTAGCCCATCGACGTCTCTTAAATGTGGTGGGTAAATGGAACCTCCAGTTCCAAAAGCAGTCTACCTCTGAATATCACGTGCTGGGGATCGGTAGCAAGGGAAACAACCCACAGCTTCCCACCTCGCTTGTAGGACACGGGTAGCCGATTTATACCAAATCAGTCCATTGGTCCATCTAGCCTGGTAGTATCTACACTGACTGGCAGCATGTCTCCGGGGTTTCTGGCAGGATTCTCCTGCGGCCCTACCTGGAGATAACCAGGAGCAAACCTGGGACCTGTCTGAATGCAAAGCAGGTGCTCTACCACTGAGCTAAGGTCTTTTATGTAACAAAACAAAACCCTAAGATTCCAGTCCTCAAGATTCTGAATAAACTGGTGGATTAAAGAGGAACAACAGGAGCTGCCTTAAAGTGAGTCCAGCCCTTGACCCATCTAGCTCAATATTATCAGTATACCAATGGCAGCAGCACCCCAGGGTTTCAGACAGGCGGTCATTTGCAGCCAATTTCAAAATGCCAGCATTTGAACCCAGGACCTTTTGCATGCAGGGGAGATGCCGTACCCGTTGTAAACCTCTGGTGGGCTCCCTTTTGAGGAGAGGATGTCAGGCTGAGATAAAACCCTTTGGTCTAATGCATCAAGAGTTGTTGTGGAAAGAAGCAGGGAGGACGGCAAGTTGGAAAGCGGAAAAACAGCGAAGGAAATCTTGCTCGTGTCCCGACCCCTTTTTGATCTCTTAAGTAAGAGCCCAGCCTCGGCTGAGATAATTATTTTTGCCTCCTTTTCTCTTTTGCTATTAGTGCGCCACATTTATTTCTAGTGCGCTGCATAGAACACATAACTTGATATTTGTGCGGGGGGGGGGGAACCAGGTGTGACCCCCATCTCTGTTGAAGCAGAGAGAGAGAGTATTCAGAGGGGATCCTGAAATAAGAAGGGGTGTTTGTGAGGATGGGAAAGTGGGTCTCGAGGAAAGGGTCTAAGGCAGGGGTCTGCAACCTGCGGCTCCGGAGCCGCATGTGGCTCTTTTACACCTTTGCCGTAGCTCTGGGGCGGATACTAGCGAGGGGAGGAGGCGCATTGTGCGCCCCGACACTCCCCACTGTGGTGGGCGCTGTACTGGCTGTGACGTGGCATGGGGGCGGTGCGTGCGTTAGTCACGCACCGTCCCGACGTCACCTTCCCGCCCGCTACATTGTAAGGGGCATGTACGCTGGTCACTGTTTTGAAGGGGAGTGAAGAACACACACACACAAAAAGGGTAACTTTAACGTTTATTTCTATGAGGAGGAGTAATTCTGAGGGGTCAAACAAAGAAATAATGAAAAAAAGTGACAAAAAAGTTATTTTTATAATGACGAGTTTTGCGGCTCCCAGTTTTTTTTTCTTCGGAAACAGGTCCAAGTGGCTCTTTTTGTCTTAAAGGTTGCAGACCCCTGGCTCTAAGGAGAGATGGTAGATGAATAGATAGGAGGTTTGCCAGGGCAGAAGAAGGGGCTGGGAATGGATGGTGGTTGTGAGAGCCGGAGGAAGTTGTACTATAACAAAAGTAGGAGCCTGGCAATACCTTTCGTAGGTGTTACAGGCCGAGCAATTTTATACCCAGTTTATTTATTTCATTGTCATTTCATAAAATTTTTATACCACTCGATTGTAAGAGGAAACCAGCAACCCTCGGAAGAGGTTTACAACAAGAATAAAGCAAATAACATGATCAATGGAGACTGTTTCAGAATCATAGTTTGCAGGGGGGGGGGGAGTCCCTGCAATGGAGCTATCCCACACAGGGATCAAACCTGCAACTTTGGCATCATCAGCACCATGCTCTCAGCAACGGAGCTATCTACCAAGAGCAGCTGTTTACAACGTTCAAAGGAATAATTAAAACCAACAATAAACCGAAAACCAGATTAAAAGGTAAAGGGACCCTTGACCATTAGGTCCAGTCGTGGCCGTCTCTGGGGTTGCGGCGCTCATCTCGCTTTATTGGCTGAGGGAGCCGGCGTACAATTTCCGGTTCATGTGGCCAGCATGACTAAGCCGCTTCTGGCGAACCAGAGCAGAGCACGGAAATGCCGTTTTCCTTCCCGCTGGAGCGGTACCTATTTATCTACTTGCACTTTGTACTTTCAAACTGCTAGGTTGGCAGGAGCAGGGACCGAGCAATGGGAGCTCACCCCGTCGCTGGGATTCGAACCGCCGAGCTTCTGATCGGCAAGTCCTAGGCTCTGTGGTTTAACCCACAGCGCCACCCGCGTCCCATGAAACCAGATTAACCTGCAAATCTAGGCGGGCTTTCCTAACTGCAGGTTTTTAGCAGGCGCCGGAAAGAGTGCAGCGAAGGTGCAATCGGCAGAGAGTTCCAAAGTGCTGGTGAATCCTCACTATATAAGTTTTGATTTCTTAGCAATGCAGAACGAGTGTTCTATAGGGACATAGGAAGGTGCCTAATACTGAGCCAAGTCCATCTAGCTCAGTATTGTCAACATAGATGGGCAGAAGCCTCTCCAAGCCCTATCTGGAGATGCCAGGGACCTCTGCTTGCAAGATTCTAGTCCTCATCATTCAAAATGTACAGCTAGTTTAAAGGAGATCATAGGAAGCTGACTTATACCAAGCCCAGACCATAGGGTCCATCTAGCTCCATAGTGTCTACACTGACTGGCAGGGGTTCTCGCAGGCTCCAGGCACGATTTCTGGAGATGCTGGGGACTGAACCTGGGACCTTCTGCATGTGAGGCAGAAGCTCTGCCACTGAGCTACAGATCTTCAACTGGAACCCTGAATGAGAGGGTGCACCTCCACAGGCACAGACCTCCACATGTGGTGGGAGTGCCCCAAAATCCAACTATTCTGGACAACAGCCATACAAGAAACATGTAAAATAACTAAGCAAGTATTAGACATCACCCCAGAATTGGCCCTGCTAAACATCTTCCAAGACAACGATGCCCATTCACACCACAAAGAACTCATAACCCACCTACTTTCAGCAGCCAGAAACACCATAACCAGACACTGGAGAGACCTGTCAGGAGTAAGTATGGACCAATGGTACCAAATAGTATGGGAAACAGCCCTACTAGAAAAATTAACCAATAAACTGACACGGGGACAAACAGAAGAAGATGCCTTTACCCCGGTATGGCTCCCCTTTATCACATACACAGCCCAACAAGACAATGACAAAAATCCACCAACAGCATACAAATCAATATGGCTAACCTGATCCAAAACACCCACCCACCGCGCTCACACATGAAAACAAAGACCACCACAGCCAATCACAAACAAACAACCACACCCGAGGCCAACCCCAACCTCTCCCACCACCAAAGAAACACAAATGAACAGCATGAGCAACGCTGACACCAAACTCTACATACATTAAGCAAAATAGAAACATGGCCACCCGACCCCCCCATCTCCCCCCCCCCCCCATGTCTCAACAAAAAAAAATAACTGGAACCCTGAATTTGACCAATTGCATCCAGGTGCAAATGAGGAGGTCAGGTGGGCAGACATAAGGTTAAGTGACCCCGAGTACATTCTCTGACCAGGAGCTCGCGGTCATTACTACCAAGTTGACCACACCTTTGCGGCCTTTGGAGGGTCCCTTTGTCAAGACACCCACCCCCCCTGGAGCCGCTTACCCCAGCGAAGCTGGAAGGCAGGGTATACATTTCCCAGGGAATGGATGCTTGCGACAAGAGTACTTCTGAGCGTGTGCAGAGCAACACAAAGGAAGGAAGGAAGAGCGCCGCTTTTGCAGCGACTGTGGAGAGATGTGCTTGCGAGGGCTTCTCTGAGCATGTGCAAAATGAATACCCCCCCCCCCGCAATGCCGCAAATGCATTTGGATCCAGCCCATCTGGAAACGGGAAGGACGAAAGTCAGCAAGGCTGCGTGCCAAGGGAGAGGGAGGTGGGCTGCTGAGTCCCCCACATCTTCCCGGGGAACCTCCCATTTTTTGAAATCCATGTACTCAAAGTGGCGTCTCTGTGACTGCCAGCAGGGGGCGGTGTGTCCCCAGCTGCACCAAACGTTCCCTAAATATTTTTCAGGGCCCATGTACTGTATAGGAACACAGGAAGCTGCCTTGTCCGGAGTCTTGGTATTCATATAGCTCAGTATTGACTGCACAGACTGGCAGCAGCTCTCCAGGGGTTCTACCAGCCCTACCTGTGAGGTGCTAGGGATTGAACCTGGGTCCTTTCGCACACAGAGCAGATCCACTGAGCTATAGACCTTCCTGCAAAAGGATGGTTGCCGCTCCCTCTTTCCTGGCCTGGCTCCTATGCCCATACAGTTGCCAGGCAGGTAGGAGCCCAACAGGTTTGGCTTTGACCCAGAGGAGATGCAATGGGCCATCTGCTTGCCAGAGTAAAGGTAAAGGGACCCCTGACCATTAGGTCCAGTCGCGGACGACTCTGGGGTTGCGGCGCTCATCTCCCTTTTTGGCCGAGGGAGCCGGCGTACAGCTTCCGGGTCATGTGGCCAGCATGACTAAGCCGCTTCTGGCGAACCAGAGCAGCGCACGGAAACACTGTTTACCTTCCCGCCGGAGCAGTACCTATTTATCTACTTGCACTTTGACGGGCTTTCGAACTGCTAGGTTGGCAGGAGCAGGGACCGAGCAACGGGAGCTCACCCCTTCGCGGGGATTCGAACCGCCGACCTTCTGATCGGCAAGCCCTAGGCTCTGTGGTTTAACCCACCCATAGGATAGCTTAAAACACACACACACAGAGGGATGGGGAACCCGCACCGGCACCCTCAAGTGTTGTTGGACTCCAAATCCCATCATCCCCGACCAATGCTGGCCAGAGCTGATGGGAGTTGTAGTCCAGCACCATCTGGCGGGCCAAAGCTTCCCCATCCCTGCTTTTAACAATACAGCTCGGTCCACCCCATACATTTAAAGCTCACGAAAAATCCTCGGACCCATAGTTTGTTGATGGTGCTGGGAATTTTAGCACTGTGAAGGGTGAACTACAGTTCCCACGACAACTTTATTTTGGGAGGGTGGCGCACAGGTTTCCTAAGCCCTGGTTTATCGCTTTGCAATAAAATAGCACTTTTAAAAAAGCAATGCCCAGGCATGAGTGCAAGCGAAGAGTTAAAATCAGAGCAAAATGGAGGTGCATTTCAGCAGCTCCCAAGCAGGGCCTGAAGGCAACAGCCCTCTCCTGTCAATTGTTCCTCAGTGTCTGGTATTTGGAGATAGACTGCCCCTGGAGTTGGAGGCTTCATCATGGCTCATGGCTTTATGGAAGTGACCTCTGCATGGCTCAATCCTGGGCAGTTTGTATGGAGGTGCTGGGCTGCCCAGATGACAAGACCACCAGCCCCCGCTCTCAGGGGCCCAAAGGAAACCAGAGCAAGAGGTTTGGCACCAGCTTGGCTGCAGGAGTTGCTGGAAGTTGCTACCCAACTATCTTAGGGACTCCACTTTTGTAGGGTTTACCCCTTAGCCTTTTATTCCCCCGAACTGTAGACAAAGTGCAGCCTTCCTAAGGCAGCTTCCTATTAAAGCCAGATCTTTAATATTGGCCCATGAGGACTAGAAGCTTACTTCCGCTTTAGGGGAAGGGCCAGAGATCTGCGATGGGAGCAGCTGCGCTTCCTTACAGCTTAAAGGCCAGATCTGTAGCCAGGCGGCCCCCAGAAGTTTGCCCAGAGGGGAATGTGGCCCTTGGGGGTTGAAACAGATTCCCCTCCCTGATCTGAAGAGCAACCCATTCCCCGCCTGGGAAACCACGAAGCCCGGAATCTAAAATTACCCGCCTGTGCGGCTGTGGCTGTGATATGAGCCATTCTGTGGCCTTTCATGTTCCTAGACGGCTGCGCATGACAGGGGAAGTGACGGCTTCCTCCCTGACGCTTCCCAACATCCCCCCCACCCACTTTGCCCACCCACAACCCGCAGCGTGATTCTCGAGTCTTCAGAGAAACCGAAAGATTTAAAGGAAAACAGAGGGTGGGGGCGAAAGAGGAGGAAGAGAGCGGGCCAGAATAAACTTCTTTGTGTTGTCATCTGACTGCTGGAGGGGGGCCCGGGGCAGAGGCTGGGATCCCCAGACATCTGGTAGCCGAGGAAAGATGAGAAAGACCAGGCATAGACAAACAGCAGCCCTCCAGATGTTTGGGACTACAATTCCCATCATCCCTGACCACTGGACCTGTTACCTAGGGATGATGGGAATTGTAGTCCCAAACATCCGGAGGGCTGGAGTTTGCCCATGCCTGAGACTCATAGAACTGCAGGGGGTCATCTAGCCCAACCCCTTGCAATGGCAGAATCTCGAACCCACAACCCTGAAATTAAAGAGTCTCGTGCTCCACTGACTGAGCTATCGCTTTATGTTTCCTTCCAACGGAGTCTCCCTGCCACCCGCCGCCAGAGGTAGCCGGCTCTACTGTCGGGTAAAGGGAGTGTTGTGGCAGGTTTGGGCCCCTGTTAAGTGTGGCCCTGAGAGATATAAGCATAATTCTGAATCAAGCCAGTGATCTATCTAGTTAGTCCAGGATATTGTTCTCACAGTGGCCAGACACATGCCTGCGGCAAGCCCACAAGCAGGCCCGGAGTGCCACAATATTGTCTACACTGACTGGCAGCATCTCTCCAGCACGTTCAGGCAGCGGTCTCTCCCAGTCTTACCCGTACAGGAGAGCAAATCCTGAAGCCATCTTGACTCGAAAACATTTCCTTGACAGAGGGGGAAATGTGGGAGAAACTTTCCCTAGTACTTCTTTCACTTACAAGTCCTACAAATCCTGTCTTACGGGCGTGTTTTGTGTAGGGATAGGGTAGACCTGTGACCTGGATTCAAGAACTAAAGTTATTTACCATCTCAAAAGAACGGCCTAGACTGGCCAGCTAATGCCTTTATCAGGTATCTCGGAAGACAGGAGAGAAGCCACACTCTCAAATTTCTGTTGTAAACAGCCTCTTTCTGTGATGTACGGATGGTCTTGGGGTTTGGCAATTTCTGAAGTCTTTAAAGGTCCTTGTACGCCTTTGTTCGGAGCCTCTCGCCTCCTTGCAAGGAGCAGAGGGGGCTCTGTTAACAACAGGGAAATAAAGATCTCCCTTGCCTTTGCTGGATCCTGTCTCCATCCATTCTTCTCCGACCGACAACGGACTTAAAAAGGTAAAGGTACCCCTGCCTGTACGGGCCAGTCTTGACAGACTCTAGGGTTGTGCGCCCATCTCACTCAAGAGGCCGGGAGCCAGCGCTGTCCGGAGACACTTCTGGGTCACGTGGCCAGCGTGACATCGCTGCTCTGGCGAGCCAGAGCCGCACACGGAAACACCGTTTACCTTCCCGCTAGTAAGCGGTCCCTATTTATCTACTTGCACCTGGGAGTGCTTTCGAACTGCTAGGTTGGCAGGCGCTGGGACCGAGCAACGGGAGCGCACCCCGCCGCGGGGATTCGAACCGCCGACCTTTCGATCAGCAAGCCCTAGGCACTGAGGCTTTTACCCACAGCGCCACCCACGTCCCAACGGACTTAGGGGACCGACAAGTCCCTTGATGGGGAGTTAAGGCTGTCAAAGCCAACCCCAATTTTTTTCTATAACGCCACCAAAAATCTGAGCCGGTGGAGGAAGAGGTGAATGTATAAAAAGCGCAGAGGCTCCCACTCTATCTCCCCCTTGCAGGATCTGTTCCTCTCTGACAGGGCCTAAAATTAGAAATCAGGCGGCAGGGTCGGTTTCTGGGGGCGCAGGGTGGTTTACGCACGCCTCCGACTGTGGCTTGCCTTTCATGCCTCTCCTGAGCCCGCCATTCTTTCCTCGGCCCCTCTGAAGTGGTTGACACAGGAAAGCTTCCCCTCCACCCGAGGCGGACGCCCCCCTAAAGCAAGCGCCGCGCCGCTAAATCCCTTCAGCCACAGAGTTTGCCTCCTGCCGTGTGGGGTTTTTCAAATCAGTGCACGCCATAAAGGGGAGTCGGCGGCTTCAAGGCCTCCCTCCGCTGTCGGAGGCAGCGAACTGGGAATCAGAAGTGGGTGGGGAAGGAAGGCGCAGCTGCAGTTGGGAGCTGCTTGGGGGCTTCCCACCGGGGGCATCTGGCTGGGCACCGCGAATTGAGGGTGCTGGACTAGGTGGGCCTTTGGCCGTAGCTGTCAACTTACAGATTTGAAAATAAGGGACCAGCAGCCTCGAAAATAAGGGATCAGCAGCCAAAATAAGGGATTTTGCTGTTGTAAAGAGTTACATACATTGGTAGGTCTGACAGATGCTGTCAATCCGGCATGAAGCGGTTGCGGTACCGCGGCGGCCGCTGAAGCGCCACCCTTCTGCATCCCTCCCCATCCCCTCCTCTTCCTCCTCCCTCAGGCCGCCCCCTCAGCTGCCACCACCGCTGCAGCCGCCTCCGGGCTTGCGGGCGCCGTGGGCAAGAGTCTCTCTCCCTCCCACCCTCTCCTGGGCGGGGAAGGACCGATGGAACTCATTGCGCCAGGATGACGACACCAGCGCGCGCTCTCTCTCACAGCAGAGGACCCCGAGCCGCTGCTTCCTTCCCGAGCCGGGCAAGCATGAAACCTGGGAAATTTAAGGGACTTCATCAATAAGGGACAGCAGCGGGACACGGCGCTGCGATAAGGGAGTTTCCCGCCAAATAAGGGACAGTTGACAGCTATGCCTTTGGCTGATCCAGCTGGGGTCTCCTTATGAGTAACAGTGTCCTCGAGCCTTGGCTGTGGAATTGCAGCTGGAGGGGACCCTGAGGTTCAATCTAGCCCAGGGGTCAGCAAACTCTTTCAGCAGGGGGCTGGTCCACTGTCCCTCAGACCTTGTGGGGGGGGCGGACTATATTTTGGAGAAAAAATATGAACGAATTCCTATGCCCCACAAATAACCCAGAGATGCATTTTAAACAAAAGCACACATTCTACTCATGTAAAAACACGCTGGTTCCCAGACCGTATTTTGAAGGCAATTGGGCCGGATCCAGCCCCCGGCCCCTAGATTGCCTACCCATGATCTAGTCCAGGGGTCAGCAAACTTTTCCAGCAGGGGGCCAGTCCACTGTCCCTCAGACCTTGTGGGGGCCCGGAGCATAACAGTTTTTCCGGGTCATGTGGCCAGCATGACTAAGCCGCTTCTGGTGAAACCAGAGCAGTGCATTGAAACGCTTTTCCCCGAGGAGGGACAAGGGACTGACTGGCCGTTTCAGTCCCTTCTCCCTCCTGGTCGAAAAGCCCGCAGGAGTCGCACACGGCTCCTGTGGGCTTTTGCGGGAGGTGGGGGAATTCCGCCACCTCCCGCAAAAGCAGAGAGGTGGTCTTGGAGTAGCGCACAGGCTGCGTGCAGCCTGTCCGCTGCTCCCAGAGCTGCGGGGGGGGGGGGGATCATATTTTTTTCCTTGATTCCCCCCCCTGAAAACTAGGTGCGCCCTATGGGCTGGTGCGCCCTATAGGGCGAAAAATATGGTACCTTCCCGCTGGAGTGGTACCTATTTATCTACTTGCACTTTGACATGATTTCGAACTGCTAGATTGGCAGGAGCTGGGACCGCCAACCTTCCGATCAGCAAGCCCTGTGGTTTAGATCACAGCGCCACCCACGTCCCATATATGGTACACACCATATATTTAAAGCACATTGAAAGCACATCCCCAGCCACCAATCTTGGGAACTGTAGTTTACTCCTAATTGGAGCTACAGTTCCAACACCCCGAACAAACGACATTCCCCAGCATTCTCTGAGCGCGCATGCTTTCAATTTACGGTGTGCAGGCAGCCACAGCGATGCTTTGTCAGACCGCTTCTTCCAATGGTTTTAACCAGCTTGTTTGTTTATTTGTTCTTTTTTTGCTTTGTTTACGTCCTGTGTACTAAAAGCAAAGTTGTGGATAGCTGGGCGATGAACGTATACAGACAGCAAATTCAAATAACTCAAGATATTCATTCATTCATGAAGCTATATGGTTTTAGCAGAAGGGTTATTAAGAATTATATGAATATTAAGTGTTAATGGGTTAAAGTGGGAAATTTAAAGTTAAACTGTGTCAGGATAAATTATAGAATAAAAATTGAAGAGAAGGGAAAGGATTTGTTGAATCAGATAATTTGAACTAGAATACAAAAAAGGGAGGTGCGAGGAAGTCGAGGAAATAAGGTAATGAAAAATTTAGATATAAAATTTGGATGTCTGTTTTTGTGTCTTTTTTTGTTTTTTATGGTACATTGTTGTATTGTATTGTTTTTTTCCTCTTTTTATTGTTGATGTATTGTTTGTTGAATTTATGTATTGTTTTTCTTTACTGTTTTTCTTCTTATAATTATAAAATATCTAATAAACTTTATTAAAAAACAACAACGTTCATTCCATTCATGAATCACTTCCCATAAAACATCTCCAAGCGGTCTCACAATAAAAACAGCCATCAAAACAATCATGCCATTTCATATATTAAAAACAATTATAACAATATTTTTTTTTAAAGAAAACAACAATTAAAAACACTTTCATTTGTAAAATCAGCTTGAAATCTAGTGTGCCTAGGACTCAGTAATTCTCTGAAAGTCGGGGCAGAATACTGTGATCACCTCCACGTAGTATATACTTATAATAATTATTACTATTATAAAATATTTCCTCCAGTAAACTCAAGGTGCGGGTAGTTCTTTTCCCTCCACAACAACCCTGTGAGATACCGTAAGTTTGTCTGAGAATGAGCAACTGGCTCAAGGTCGCACACAGAGAGATTCAAGGCTGAGTGGGTATTTGAAACCTGTTCTCTCCCAGGTCATTGGAAGCATAAACATGTTGTGAATAAATAAATAAACATGGCTTTGGGCATGTGCAGAGTGCATTTCCCTGAGCTCGTGCCGGGTGGCATACAATAAATAAGAAAAGAAAAAGAAAGCAGAACAAAAACCTCAAATATTTACCAAATAAAGGGAAAATAAGACATAAAGCCATTGAGTCAAAAGTTCTAGAGATACAAAACAAACAAACTTGGCTCACGATGGATACCTCCGTCAGTAAACTCTTGATCTCAGAGTTCGAGCCCCACTTTAGGCAAAAGATTCCTGCAGGCGGGCAGGCTCCAGAGTTAAAGTGCAGGGATAGACCCTGATGACATCATTTATGGAAAGGGCTGGGTAAACAGAGAAATCTGAAAGTATCACAAAGATGGTTCTGGAGAAAACTCCCTTGGAAGACTGTTCTGTCACCAGGGAGCCACTCCTGAAAAGGCCCCGTTCTCTGGTTCTCACCAGCCTCACTTCATCCAGCTGGGGGCACTCAGATCAGAGCCTCCCAGGAGGATCTTAAGGTTCAGGGAGGTATATGGTCGCGACTTGCACCCACTGAAACACACTGTACATGCTCAGGAGAACTTGCACATCTCCTTACCCGAACAACACTCCGCATGTGCTCAGGGGACACCTTAAACTGTCCGTACTGAAATGCACTCTGTACATGCTCAGAAGCATGCCCAGTGCTTCTTACTGCTATGTAAGTTCTTGAATCTGTCCCTTTTGAAACGCACCTTCTGCATGTGTCCATTTCTACATTGAAATTTACTCTGCCCCTGCCGAATTTCAGGAAGGAAATTGTATGCAGGGAAACGCACGCATCCGTTCTTCCGACTCTGATGATTCTATGAAGGTAGAGTGCACAGCCATCGCAAGCTCCGATTGTAAGCTCCTCGGGGCAGAGAGCTGCTTTGGTTACACCATGCCGGAGCAACAGAACAATAAGGCCTGAGCTGCAATCCTGAGAGGTGTGCGCGCTTGGGGGGGGGGGAGCAACCGCCAGGGCTGGGCTTTTGCGATCCCTCGGCACGCACCCGAGCCTTGCTGGGCCCAGATCCTGCATCCTATACGGCCTAGGACCCTCGTACCTACGGGACCGCCTCTCCTGGTATGCCCCACAGAGGAACTTACGGTCTTCAAATAAAAACATCCTGAAGATCCCAGGCCACAGAGAGGTTAGGCTGGCCTCAACTAGAGCCAGGGCTTTTTCGGCTGCGGCTCCAACCTGGTGGAACGCTCTGTCACAAGAGACAAGGGCCCTGCAGGACTTGACATCTTTCTGCAGGGCCTGCAAGACAGAGCTGTTCCACCAGGCCTTTGGTCAGGGTGCAGCCTGACTCCCTCCTTTGGCAATCTTTACAAAACTTTAGTTTATGGTTGCCATCAATTTTGATTTTAATTAATTTTTATAATGTTTTTATAATGTTGCACTATTTTAGTGTTGTTAGCCGCCCTGAGCCCGGCTTCGGAGGGCGGGATATAAATAAAATTTATTATTTATTATTATTTATCCCTCTTGGAACGGGCTCTCCCCCACTGCTATGGGCCTTGGGCTCAGCCGCTTCAGTGAGATAATGTCTGTGCAAAGGGACCTGTTTGCCTTGGCAAGGGGTCTGTGAGCTTCCTCCAAGCTTTCCGCCCAGCTCAGCTCAAAAAGCTCTCCTGCGTGTGGCTGTTTCTGACTCAGGCTGAGAAGGAAGGGAACAGGATTGGGAAGCCAGGAATTTTTCCAGGGGGGGAGGACAAAGCTCCTGGCTGCGCACTGGGTGGGGCGGGAGGGTCTGTTCAGGTGAGGCCAGGTGAGTGTGGAGGAACACGGTGAGCTGTTCTCCCGCCCGTCAGGCGGCAGCCAAACAGGTTGGGCCTGTGTGTGTGACCCCACCCAGTTACCTGCAAGTTGGGGGGGGGGGGGCGTTGAGCAGGGATAAGGGAGTCTACACCACCCTGCCCAGCACAGCTGGAGAGTTTCCTTGGCATGGATCTGAGCCTGGGCACTTTGCTGGATCAAACCCCCCTCCCCATCTGCACCCCACCACCAGCTGTGGGGCAGGGTCCGTGGTTCATTCAAAGCACGCCTTGCACTCTGGAGCCTGGGCTTATTTCATATTGCATAATCTAAACGGCTGCCGACGCACATTTAATGCACATGGCTTCCCCTGAAAGGAGCTGGGAACTGTAGTTCACCCTTCACAGAACAGGTCCCAGCACCTTTTAACAAACTACAGTTCCCAGGATCCCATAGCCTTGCACTCTAGAATCATATACAGTGGTACCTCGGGTTAAGAACTTAATTCGTTCCGGAGCTCTGTTCTTAACCTGAAACTGTTCTTAACCTGAAGCACCACTTTAGCTAATGGGGCCTCCTGCTGCCGCTGCGTGATTTCTGTTCTCATCCTGAAGCAAAGTTCTTAACCCAAGGTACTATTTCTGGGTTAGCAGAGTCTGTAACCTGAAGCGTCTGTAACCCGAGGTACCACTGTAGCAGGCAAATCTTGAAGATGGTTTGTGGATATAACCGCCTTTCCATGTGCCTCTTTCTCTGACCCCACCCCCACCCCCAGTTCTGCAATTTCTTGAAAATCATTCTGGATCCGTTAATACAAAACACATTTGCAGTATGTTCAGAGTCCACAGAATCCAGATATCCTCTTCTCAACTATTTGCTGCCAATCTTCCAGGCTTTGGTGTCCCAGGAGTCTTCTCTCTGCTAGCCCCTCGATCCCAAAAACACAAGGAACCCAATCTCATTTTGCTTCTAGTGGGGGGGGGGTCCACCAGATATCCTCCCCTCGCCCCACTCCCTCCATTGTCAACCACTTTTTGGGATTTCTTTGGGAGAAGAAAAGGTTGCAGAGTAAACATTACACAAATCTAGAGTGGAGCCCCAAAGACTTGATCTGCTTTCTTCTTGATCTGCTTTCTTCTGGACCACATCAGCGATGCTAAGAAGGGGGTCTTGTCATCGGGGCAGCCCAGGACCCCCATACACCCTGCCCACCGCTGGGAGGTCACTTCCTGCTTACAAGTTCCCACTCCCTTCTCAAACTCCAGATTCCAATTGGATGATCCTGGCCAGCCTCCCCTGACCCTTCTTTAACCCTTCACAGACCCAATAGCAGGAGTTCTGCTGCCCAGTTGTTAAACCATGTAATCACGAAGCCTTTCTCAACCTGTGGGTCCCCAGATGATGTTGAACTACAACTCCCATCACCCCTAGCGAGCAAGGCTAGAGCTCAGGGATGATGGGAGTTGTAGTTCAACAATATCTGGGGACCCACAGGTTGAGAACAAGTACCCGGAGAACGCAGATCAGACTCTGAGCAAAGAAGTATTTTCAAAATCTCTCAACAGAGTCCCCATCTGCATGTTAATTCATTTGACGCAGTTAAAGGTAAAGGTACCCCTGACCATTAGGTCCAGCTGTGACCGACTGGGGTTGCGGCGCTCATCTCACTTTACTGGCCGAGGGAGCCGGCATACAACTTCCAGGTCATGTGGCCAGCATGACTAAGCTGCTTCTGGCGAACCCGAGCACGGAAACGCCGTTTACCTTCCCACTGGAGCGGTACCCATTTATCTACTTGCACGTTGACGTGCTTTCGAACTGCTAGGTTGGCAGGAGCAGGGACCGAGCAACGGAAGCTCACCCCGTCACGGGGATTTGAACCGCCAACCTTCTGATCGGCAAGTCCTAGGCTCTGTGGTTTAACTCACAGCGCCACTGTAAACAGTCACGGATTCCCCCAAAGAACCCAGGGAACTGTAGTTAGTTAGGGGTGCTGAGAGTTGTTAGGTGACCCCCTCTTTCCTTCTCCCCAGGAATTGCAGCCCTGCAAGGAGAACAGAAGTCTCCACAAAATTCCCAGCAACCTTTACAGTTCCCAGGATCCTTTGGGGTGGGAAGCCACCCTTTCAAAAGCGGCATCAGAGTGCTTTGTAGTGAAGACGGGGCCTAAGTCTCTTGAAGCAGAAATGTAGCCTTTTGGACTTTGAAAGCAAAACCATCCCCTCCAGTTCCAACTGTCCGGCTACGCATGCCAATGCTGGCACTGCCTAATCTCGCCAGGTTGAGCGGGCTCCGTAGAGGCCGCTTATTCACTTTCTCGCAGGAGGAATCCAGGGCCTGCGAGCTCGCTTGTTCACCTCTGCCCTTCCCCTCCCTTTTTCCTTTCGTGCCATGCCTTTCTAAAAAGCAGCAAGCTGCGCACAGGGTTATTTCATTATTATTGATTTGCACGAAGCAGCTCTGGAGAGCCTTTCCGAAGGCCAGGCTAGGTTCTTGCTCCAAAGGAACGGCTGCATAAATACAACAGGGGGAGGGAGCGGTGGACCTCCACGTGGCCTGTAGATGGTGCTTAGGGCGTGTGCGCGCTTGGGGCTGATCCAGAGCCAGATGGCTTCGCTGCGGGCTGCATCATCCAAGCCAAGCGCTGCGGCGCAAGGGGGGGGGGAGGAGGAGGAGAAGGGGGTGACCAATCCTCCCCCCTCCCCAAGTGGGAAGTCGTGTGTCCCCCCCCCCCCCACTTTCCCCTGCCCCACCGCCTGAGGATTAAATCATCCTTTCCGCTTGCAAACTTCTCTTCCGCAGCCTCGGATGATTCAGCTGTTCCTAGGACTCTCCTCAAGTGACCGAAATGACGCCCCCCCCCAAAAAAAAACCTTACCCATGCCGGATCTCCAGTCCCCCCTCACCCCAAGTTTGCAGAAGCCCGTTAACCCTTGCAAAGATTCCCAGCAAAGGGGGGGGGAGGCGTTGGAAAGCCTTTGCAAAGAACCCAGGCGTCCGGCGGATAAAGGGGGGGGGGAGGAGAGAAAGGGATCTGATGGCCGCCAGCTTTTACGACCTGAAATAACCCTCTCCCCTCACCCAACCCACCCAGGCGCTTAGGAGGCGGGTGCGGAGGGATGAAGGGCGGCGGGTCCCGCCAGTGGGAGGCGAGGGATCGCCCGCTCCGTCCAATGGCGAGGCGGCGCAGGCGGGATCGTCCCCGCTGCCTTGGGAAGAGGAGGGAAAAAATAGGACGCGAGAGGATGAGATGGCGAGTGGAACTGCGCGAGCCAGGTGCGGAGAAGGCGGGGCGCCGGGAGGCTCGGGGGCGGGGCTTGTGGCAGGTGGGGGCGGGGCTTGGCGCAGGTGGGGTGTGTGGGGGGGTACACGGGCGCGCAATGTCGGGGGTGGGGGTTGGAGAGAGGGAGAGCCGGGGAGGGCTGGCCTCCTTTTCCGGGTTGCGGGAGGCTAAGGTCGCCTGGCGCAGCTGGGTTGCTAAGCTGGAGGGGGGGCGGGGGAGGAAGGACAGGTGAGCCGGGGGCGTGGCCAGGACAGGTGAGCCGGGAGGGGGCGCAGAGAGGCGGAGGGGATCGTGCGCGACACTCCGCCGCCGACACCGGCCAGCGCAGGCACGCGCGCAAGAGAGATCTCGGTACCTATTGAAAAGTGTCCACGGAGCGTCCCGAGAACCCGGCCGGAAGGGGAAAATATTGGGGTGAGTCCGATCCTCCGCGGCGGGGCGCCGATCCTCCGGAGATGGGGGTTCTGGGTCTCAAAACTGACCCTCACCAGGAATTTGGAAATCCACCGCCCCCCATTTCTCATTCGAAACTTCCCCTCTGCTTCCCGGAGATTTAAACGCACACGCGGGGACCCCGAGAGCAGAAATCGAGCCCCACATAACAAGCTGCGTGGGGTGGCTGGGTGGGAGTTTCCTCATGGCTCTTTTTCCTCTCCCCCTCACCACTACCCCCCCATCACCTACTTTCCCCAGATCCCTTCTCTTCCCCCCCCCCCCACTTCCCAATAAGAGGTGATATTAGGACGCAAAAAGGCACGTTGGGGATAAGATCAGTGCAGGCGGGAGCCGTTTCCCTATCCCAGTTTTTAAAAACCTGATTTTGTCGGGGGGGGAGGGCGATCTTTTGGAAGTCACGCCCGTTTTCTCTCTCCCTGGCTCCATACCAATGATTGGAGCCGATTGCTTGTATGGGTATTTGTTTCTGTGGATCGAGAGTTATGTATCTGGGGAGGGGGAATGTTCCCCTCTTTTGCGGGGGGGATTACTCCACCATTCCAGGCCTTTTTGAGAGTGGATCAACTCTGCCCCTCCTTTGACAGGTTCCCTGGTTACTCCCCCACCCCCTTCCTTCTTGAGTTTGAAGATTCCCAGCTTGGGGGGCTATTTTTACCAATTGCTAAGCTTGTAGACGTCCAGCGCATTGAAGGATGAACTTAGGGGGTGCTTGGTTCGCAAAGGTTTCCTGGCAACGTGGCTGGTGCCAGGTCTGGGCCTTGGCGACATCAGAGAGGTAGGGATCCTCTCCACTGTTTATCCTTTGCCCTCTTTGCGCCATGGGTTGGCACTGCCCTGGCATAAACTGTGGGCATGTTTCTGTGTGTAGTTTCCCCCCCTCCATCATATGCCACCTGCACCCCCTGTCACAAAATCTTCTTGTCCAGGCAGGCAGGTATTGACTCCTTGCCAGGGGTGGGCAGCGTGTGCCCGCCAAAAGGACGTCGTTCAAATAATGGTGGAGCCGGTTTTAATTGTTGGAGCTGTTAGGTTTGAATAGGGGTAAGACATGACCGTGGCTTGTCGTCGTCCTCGTATGAGCTGGGGATGGTGCTAGGGGCAGGTGGGCATGGTTGGAGGAGAGCGGGCACTGCCCAGTTGCTGGACGGTAACCTGGGGAGGGACTTTATTAGGACAAGAGCTTCCTTGTTAGCTAGAGTTGCTGTCAGGCTTGTGTCTTAACCTTGCGGTTGCTGCAGGATTTCTTGCTTCCGTAGGGTGGACCCCAAATACCTTACCCCACTGAAGCTAAGACCCAGCTATTCTTGTGTGCAAGAAGGAGCAGGGGTGGCGTCTGTGGCTTTGGCGCTGCCAGGGAGGGAGGGGCCCAACTGGCATCTCGTCCCGTGTGCATCCCCGCTTCCCACTCTCGTACCACCCGCAAGCAGGGAATGGATGGCAAGTGAGCAGAAAGCTGTTTTACCCGCTTGGCACACGGGCATGGGAAGCAGGCCTTGTCTCAAATGCAGTAGTGCCCTTTGGAATCCAAAGGGTATGATTCTTAAGGTGCCCGTTTTGCTTGGGTGCTGTGTTAATAAGAACTGAGTGGGCGACTTCTTTTTTTCTTCCCTTTTCCCTTTGGGCAAACTTTACTGCTTGGACTCTGCCCTCCAAGTTACACCCAGCCCCACTGATTACCCTTCCCTCCCTTACAGGGCTGTGTCTATAGGTGTGCTCACCTTGGCAAGCCTGGCAGCAGCCTGCGAGTTTCCTACAGGCAACTGTTTGGCCGTTGTGAGAACAGAATCCTGGGCTAGATGGGCCATTATGTCTGATCCGGCAGCCGGATTCCTCTTCTGTTCTTATTGGGAGCCTTGATTCTTGGGGGGGGTGGGACTTTTGCTCTGGATTTCGCCTGACCTTTCAGCTCCCCCCACCTTCTGCGGTGTCCCGAAACAAGTTTGTAAAGTTAGGACAAAGGGGGAGCTTCCTTCCCTCCCTCCTCCACTTTCAGTGGAATGAAATGCAGCTTATGGTCCAGACTGTAAAAAAAGCGGTATTATTGGTAGCACTACAAAGAAAGTGCTTCACACATGTTAAATACTTCCTACTTTTAGGAAGTCTGCTTAGCATCAAAGTTGATGAGTGAGAGTTACAAGGACTGGGAGGAAAAGGATGGCAAATGTGATCATTTGAATCAAATAAATATTTTATTTTATTTTCAAGTACATATATTTTTTAATGGCTCACCCAGTAAAACTTTCAAATCGATCGTGAGATGACAATGGAAGATTCCTGAGTTACGTATTTTAAACTAAGGACTCTCCTGTCATAGCTCTGGTGGTTTCTGAGTCTGGCAGAGTCGCTCCTAGAAAACAGCCCTTTGCCACTTTTGTTTCTTGCAAATACAGCCCACAAGAAAGAGACACCATCCTCTGCCCCTTGACAATAAAACTATTCCATCCGTCTTATTTCAGCGTACAGAATAATATAGACGGTCCATATGGCCAAACGGGTCTGATTGATAAGACTGATGAGTATAAGCTATTATGTTCCAATGTAGAAAGGTCCTTTTTGTTGACTGGCAATCTCTCCTAGTCTGGTGAGTCTGGTTAATGACACAGATTAGCAACTGGGAATCCAGAAATTGGAAGTGGTGATTACTCCTGGAGACTTAACGCAGGGTGTGATCTTGCCTGTGTGGCATCAGAATTTTGTGGGGTCTTTCACAGTTGTGTGTGTGTGTGTGTGTGTGTGTGTGTGTGTGTGTGGATCCGACGTTCTCTCCTCCCTTATCACAACATCTTAATACTTTTTAAAACATCATTGAAATGTGGATAGCTCAGTGGTAGTGTATCTACTTTGCATGGAGAAGGTATTGGGTTCAGTTCTTTGGCGTCTCCACTGCTACCAATGTTTTCCAAACTTGGGTCCCCAGCTGTTTTTGGACTACAACTCCCATCACCCCCAGCTAGCAGGACCAGTGGTCAGGGGTGATGGGAATTGTAGTCCCAAAAAATAGCAGGAGAGCCAAGTTTGGGAAACTCTGGTGTACAGAACTGGATGTAACAAAGGCCGTTTGCTATGTTCCTATAAGTCTCTGCTTCTTATGCCAGCTGGGAGATCCCTACCCCAGCTAGATTATTTCTCACTCTGATTTTGACTTCTATGTTTATATTATCTTGTCTAAGTATATATATTGTGATTTCTGTTTCACAAATAGGATGCTCTTAATTGTTCTAAATGCTTCAGTTGGACACTGCCCAGAAAACCAGAGAACAAGTGGTGAGCCGTATCCAACTAAGTTATACTCAAAGTAGACCCACTGGCCCAATGTTAATCATGTCCATTCATTTTGCTGTGCCTACTCTGGCTATGATTAAGCTTGGACGCAACCCATAACCAGCCGTTCCGTCTTTGCGTTCTGTCCTCCGCACCCACACAACACTCACTGCCCCAGTCGGGATGTGGGTCACGTCCATACCATACATTTAAAGCACTCTTATGCCCCTCTTCCCCCCTGCCCCAAAGGATCCTGGGAACCGTCAAGGGAACTGTAGCTTTGTGAAGGTGAGAACCACAGTTTCTAGGATTGACAGCCAATCCCGCTTCCCAGGGAGCCCTGAGAGTTGTGTATTTGTGAGGGCAAAGAGCCGAACAACTCTGCCCCCTGAGCAAACTACAGTTCCCAAGATTAACAAGCAATTTCGCTTCCCAGGGAACTCTGGGAACTGTAGCTCAGCGACCGAATGACTTCCAGCCCCCTTAGCAAGGTACGCTTTCCCAGGATTCTTTGGGGGAGGCAGCCATGGCTGCTGAAGTAAAAATAATAATCATTTATTGTTTGTACCCCACCCATCTGGCACGGGAGCATGGATTGTAAGCTCTTCTCGTGTGTAAAGGTGGACACACAGTTCTTTGCCCACCTGCGTGCCGGAGGAAGAAGGTTCCCGGAGGCGGGCTGCGAGGCGAGCCAGCCTCACCCGCCTGTTTGCGCCGACCCACCTCCCTGAGGGCTCTGAACCGGCAGCGCAAGGGTGAGCAAGGTGGGGAGGCAGCTAAGAATACACCTGCGCCATGTCCCCAGGTGTCCTCCTCATGTGCTGGAGGTGGGGGAAGGGGGGGGGGCTTGTGAGGCAACAAAGTGGATTGTCGGTTGGTGTGTGTGTGTGTATGGGGAAGAGCAATAAATAGCAGGCAAGGACGTGAGGGCGACTGAGAAGGTAAATGCTCGGATTAAGGCATCCCAAAATTAAACTGAGCCCCCCAGCACCTCTTCGGCAGCCAGTCTTGGTTTTAACTCTCCCTTCTCAGTTTTGTTTCGTTTGTTTGTTTGTTTGGTAAGATTTGTGTACCGCTCGATGGTTTTTTTAAAAAGAAAAAGCCTCTAAAAGGTTTACAAAAACAGTTAAAGGATTGAGAAGACCGATTAACGACAATGATTTAAAACATTAAAAAAATTAAATTAGAATGACGGAACGCTGGGTGGTATTCAGCTATGCTTTGTCCATTAAAAGTGATATGCGTAATTAAGGCTCATTAATTTCAGTGGGTGCTTGTGAGGAAACGTAACTGAATGTCACTAGCTTTTTCGTGATGATGGTGTTTTGTGCTGGCTGGTTAGCCTTTCCTCTGAGCATGTGCGGAGTATCAGATGCTTATTTGCCTCAGCCACCAGCCTGTTCGTGTGCGAAGATGTGCCCCTAATAAACACAACTAAGCAGATAAAATTGCCACCAATATTCTGTTGCCACCAGCTCACTTGCAGGGTATTTTGCGGTAAAGTCCTCAGTTCATTTGCATGCATTCAGTCGTTGAGGGAAATGCAGATTTTAAAATGAACCTCGGAGCATGTGCTGAGTTCCCTTCCTTTATTCTCTGATAAAGAGTGGGTGTCAACTAAGCATGGTTTTGAAACAGCTGTGTTGAAACCCAGTTTTGCAGCTGCATCACTGCTTAAGACTCACACTTATTTTTTTTTCTAATAAAAAGAAGAAAAAGCTGTGGGAGGTGGGGGGTTACACTTTGGCCTATTTCTGGCCCTGCTTTTCGCTTGGCTGGGTGGTCTCGTGGGTTGAGTCTTTGGGGACTCCTTTCCTGCTTCTCGCTCCTGCAGCCCAGGCAGAAATTCAACAGGTGCAGCATTCCTCTCCCCACCAACCCATGTCCTTCCTGAAAGTTTTGCTTTTTCTCAAAAAAGGTGAAGTATCTGGGTGTAAATATGACTGCAAAAAAATTGAAATTATATAAAGGCAATTACGGAAAGTTACGGAAGGATATCAAAAGAGATTTGGATATCTGGACAAGGTTGAGATTATCTTTGTTGGGCCGAATTTCAGCGGTAAAGATGAATGTATTGCCTGTTATTTTTGAAAGTTTTGCTTTTTCTATCTGTTAAAAGTGTGTGTGTGGGGGGGGGGTTGCTGGTGACCCCAAATGCCAGGCAAGGAGGTTGGGGTTTCGGAGGCACCTGGGACATTCAGCAGTGCAACAGGGTCAGCCAGAACGGCCGCCCGCTCTCCGGCCCGGCTCATGCTCTGCTTTCTGCTCCTGGTTTCGTGGCCTAGTTGGGCCGGCTGCGCCAAACGTGGCCTGGTTGCCGTGGGAGCCTGGGCTGCTGCAGCAGCCAGCCTCCTCAGGGGGCGGCTGATGAAACCACGGAGAAATCTCCCTCCGTGTGCCGCGCCCTGTTCTCTGCTGGAGGTGCCCCCCCTCCCTCGCCGCCCCAGGGTGGGGGACGACGCTGCCCCTGAGCTCTGCCGCGCTCCATGGCAACCCTGCGTGGCACACATCCCCGGCCTGGCTGCCGTACCCCAGGCGAGGCCTGTAACAGGAGCCTGGCTTGGCAGGGGGAAACCTGCGACGAGCCGGGCGCGGTGCCAACCGGTTGGCACAGCCGCGCCGAGGGAGGGCCAGGAGGGTTCGCCCACCAACCTTTCCTTTTATTTTCCCCTCAGCTTCCTTGGGAGCACCAAACAGTTTGCGTGCTGCTGCTGGTGGTGCTACCCCCCCCCCCGCCCCCACCCCTGGCACCAGTGCCAAGACGACTTGGCAAAGAAAAAAGTACCGGTTGCCAGCTTGTGCCACTGCAGGGGTGCCCGGTGCCCGGCTGAAGGAGGCGATGGAAAGGCAAGGGGGAGAATCCTGTTTGCTAGCTGATATTTGAAGGGGCGCTTGCCTCTGTGGGTATCCTCCCCGGCAGCAGTTGGTATGACTTGGCGAAGTTCCCCTCCCTGGGGTGGGGTGGAGTGGGGTGAGAGAGCAGGTGACAAGTCGGAAGCAGAAGTGGGTCAGGCCTTGCCGCTGTGCCGGGCAGGGCTTGGCGGGCACTCTTGCCACAACCTTCCTGACTCTTAAGCTGCTCTCCCACCAGCCACATGGGCACCGGATGGGGTAAGAACTGGAGAGCCCAGGGGGGTCTTTTTTTGGGGGGGGGAAGGAGGACTTTCTGCCTTTGGACTGCCCCCCAGGGGCTCCCACGATCACTCTGTCTTAATTTGTAGCCTTTAAACTTTTTAGACGAACCTCTAGTTGCCATCTCCTCCGGGGTTTTTCTCGCTCTACCTCTGACACACCAAGTGGGAGGATTCGAACTCCCATCCGGGTGGCTGTTCCTGATCATTAGCGTGCAGAGTCAATCATCCCTGGCATGAGAGGTGTCAGTGGCTGGGTGGTGGAGTGCCAGGGCGGGGGAAACTAATGGGCTTGCAGATGCTTCTGGACTCCTTCTCCCATGTTCCCCGACCATTGGCCATGCTGGCAGGGGCTGATGGGAGTTGGAGTCCAACATTTGCTCGTTCCTCATCCCTGCTTCCTCGTCCTCTGTAAATGCATTTGGTATGGGTTCCCTGATTGGCTGGGATATATAAGATGGGGTCAGGAATCTGTGGCCCTCCAAATGTCGGGTGCCACAGGTCCACCCCCCCCCCTGCTGCTACAGATTATTGCACCCCATAGCCTTGTTCTTCAGGTCACGGCTGTGGGCACGGGTGGGGCAGAGAGGGTGTGTATGCGAAAGAGAGAGCGCTTGCATGGTTCCCTCTCCTTCCCAGGAAACTCGCTGCTCCTTTTGGCTTGCCCTAAATTGCCAAATTAATATTCATACATATACACATCAGTTAACAGGGATTGCGTGCGAGGCAGATGGGAGCGGGCGCTAGAATTCCCTGGTATTCGAGGACGTGTGCAAAGGCAGTGTAGCGTGGATGTGTGGCTTTTGGGGGTGGGGTGATTGCCTCCCCCTCGCCCCACACCAATATTTTGGCATTCACCTGTGGTGCCCGGCTGTGCCCTGGTTCTAGGCTGTGGGCACCCTTAGGACGCCTGCAAGGGCGTATAAAACAAAGGAGACATGTGACCCTCCATTTTGTGGTGTTTGGGTGGAAACCCAAACCCATTGGAAACCCATATTTTCCCTCTCAGAGCTACAGTTCCCCAAATGGTTTAGCAATCGGAGTTCTGAGAACTGTAGTTCTGTGAGGGGAATAGAGGGCTCCTAAGAACGCCTTTAAAAAACTACATTTCCCAGGCTGTGTTAGCAACCAACCAGGCACCAGGCGCAAGTCCAGTTGCGACCACGTGGAGATCTCTGGTTGCCGGTTTGGCGACTGGAGAAAGCAAAACGCCCCTTATCTGAAATAATTTTCTTGAAGCTTGCATTTGTTTTATTCTGGATTGTTTTATTGGATGCTTTCAATGTATTGTGAGCCGCTTTGAGATTTCTTCCCGAAACTGCAAAGTGGGATAGAAATGAAATGAACGACAACAATAAACCCCGTTGTAAAAGAAAATGGCGCCGAGGTCTTCCCCTGGGCGACCGCAACCCAGGTTGATGGTGCTTTTTGGCCATTAGATTGTACATGACACTGTTCCCAGGATTCTTTTAAGGGAAGCTACAGCGGTTAAAGCGATGTAATTGTGGTTTAAACTGGACATAGTGAGAGCGTGGCCTTTGTTGTGGGGTCAGGACTGGGACTCCCTTGCTGGGAAAAGGAGGCTTTGCTTGGGGCCTGGCTGAGTGTGCGCACTGCGCAATTGTGGGTGGCTATAAGCTGTGGCCGTGGGTGGGACTCAGGGTTGGTATAGGCCGTGGGATTAGCATTGCAATTTTCCCTCTGGCTGGCTCAGCCGCTTGGAATTGGAGAGAGGGGTGGTGGCGAGGTCAGGTCAGATTTTAACTCTTGGGTGTGAGAGAGTGCCAGGGGGGCAGAATCATGGCCATTTGGGGGGTGACTTTGTGAGGTGCTGGGGTGACATCATAGGTTGGGACGAGGGCTCTGTCTGCTTCCTGCTCCACACCAGAAGTTGAGAAAAACATGGGTTCCAAGTGGGCAAGGTGTTTTGGGTGCTGGTTTGGGGAAAGCCTTAAAAAACAAGCCCCTGTTTGTTTTGGGTGCTGGATTTCAAAAAATGTGGGGCTCTTGTTTTGAAAGCACAGCTTGGTTGACTGAGAGCTCTGTCTCCTATTCCCAGGCTGTGGTTACTCCTCAGTGTAGAAGGAACTCTTTACATGCTCAGATGCACTCTTGGTTGTTATTATTTTTTGTGTCAGAGAGAAGTGCAAACCTGGCATAGAAAAGGGTTCCTTCCCGGCCTAGATTTAGTCCTATATATAGTTGCCCCACCTGGAAGAAACCGCTCAAGACTTCCTGTTCCTACAGACTTTGGAGGCACTTATATGGGGAGAATCTTATAGGGAGGCACTTTTGACCTTATTCCTGTGTCCTGGGTGGGAGTCAGTCTCACTTTTTTTCCTGGCACGAGGTGAATTGCTTTCTAACAGCAGTGTAACGGGCAGAAATCCAACAGGTGAACTTTCCCCATCCCAGGCAAGGACGTGTGGTGATAAGGATAGCTTCGCCTGGGGGATGCCTGCCTGAGATGCCACCGTCTGAGCCCCAAAGAGCTCAGCCCTAAAAGAGTTGGCAGTCTTGCAGTGGGACGGTCGCCACCTGCCTTGGCACTGCCCACTAGCGATGCCCAAGGGTATGAGTCTAACCTTGAAGAATTGGGGGCACTACCAATCTCCCCCCCCCCCACACACTGCAGTAGGTAAATATATATTATTTTTAAGTCGGTTTCCACTATTCCCCCCCAAAAAAAGAAATGCAAAACAGGGGTGCCAGTTTCTCAAACTGTGGTCTGTGGACCATTCTTGGCTCAATAGCTTTATCCAGATGTTTGCATTAACGATTCTTGCTTTTTAAAATTGATTTTGATTCCTTTTTCTTTTTTCTGCTTATATTGTGTTTTCTCGTTTCACAATGTGGATGTCACGGATTAAAAAATACAATGGAAAACAGCGCATGACAATTGCTACACCTGGGGGGGAAATCATGGAGTGGTCGGCTGAAACCCTCAGCAATTTTTTCCAGGGGTCTGTTTGGGTGGATGGGGTTAGAGAGGAATGTATTTATCTATTTATCTATTTATTTAGCCCAAGGGGGTGCAGGGGTGGCGGCTGCCCCCCTCTAAACCAAGTAAATAAATAGAAATACTTAACTAACTGACCAATTGCATCGCAGGTATCTCGGTTCTGTGCCCGCCCCCCCCAAACATAAAGCCTTCTCGGCCCACTAAAATAAAGCCAGGCTACGCCCATGTCGCTATCCCAGATTCTTCTCCAAGGAGCTCAAAGTGGCCCCCGCCTCCTCATTTAATCCCCACAACAACCTTGCGAGGCGGATTAGGCTGAGAAGTTCCATCGTCGCACCCAGGGAGCTTCAGGGTCACGTGCGAATTTGAACCTTGGTCCAACACACAAATGTCTGTGTCTGTGAGGTATGTGTGTATGTGTGAAACATCAATCTATTTTTCAGAAACGAACACATGAGTCACCTTTGAAATCTCCATATCAAACATGTAAACGTTTACTTGGGAAGAAGTGAGAATCCTTTTCCTTTATAGCTGCAAACATTCTGACCTTACCCCCCCCGCCCCCCGATATTTATTTGTTTATTCAAATTGATATACATAGTTATGGGTATCCAATTCCAGTTCTTCATGGCCTCCCTTGTCCTTTTATAGGAGCCTGTCATCCCAGCTGACTTTTTTATATTGCAATTTTATGTGGTGAACAGCCCTGAAATCTACGGGTACAGGGGTGGCGTGCAAATTTTCATCGCAACTGCAATTTTTGTAGTTTCCAGCTGCTCTGTGGAGATGGGGAATTTGGGGGAGCTGCTGAACCTGAGGATATTTTTCTCCTCCACCCCCCGCAACTGCTTCTAAGTCCTCGGACGCTTGTCTTTACTATTCCAGATGTTGATGGATGGACTCCAGCTCCCATAATTCCCTGGGGCTGCTTGGAGTTGGAGTCCAGCAGGGCTGTCTACCTTTGTCCTGCAGAGATGCTCACGACAACAGAGGCACAGGGTGTTGTTCCGAGCTGCCCCTTTCTGCACCCGGCTCAACGCCCACTCGGCAGCGGACCCCACCCAGCAGCCTCTCCCGAGTCCCTCGGGGCCAAGTCCCACCCTGTAATGTTCCCTGAATGACTCCACCTCCTTCCTGCTCCCCTCCTTCTCTCTGCAGTCTCCTGGCTCCTGAAACGCTTTGCAATCTCTCCCTCCAGCTGTGCCCTGAGCCTGCGGATCGGGGTGGGGGAACCTTGGCCTGGTAGGGCGAACCAGCCAACCTGCTGAAGGGGTTGCATCAAGCACGCTTCCTACTCGGAGTAGACCCCGCTGAAACGAATGGCTAGATTTCAGCGGGGTCTGCTTCGAGCGGGACTTAGCCAAGGTGCTGGCTGGTCCCTCAGCCAGAAACCAGGGAAGTGGAGTGTTCCTCTGAGCATGTGCAGAGAGTCTTCTGCTCTTTCTAACTGCCTGCAGTAGCAGGACAGCTATAATTTTTCTGGCCTCCTCCGGAATGCAACACTGAAGGTCTTTGTGCACAAGAAAGGGGGAAATACATTTTTTTTTCTCTTTCTCTCTCCACCCCCCTGGGGGGTGGGGATGGCTTGTGGCCGGTCAAATTTGTCCTTCCTGTTTCCTAGACTTGGGTTCTGTTTCACCAGATCCTTCCTTTCTCTTCTCCTCCAGCCATGCCTTCCGTTTTTCTCCTTGTGTGTTTTCCTTTTTTGAGAAGGGTCAGAGGGGGTGACAGCAGAGCACGGCGCGTATCGCTAAAGCTGCGCTGATTTCTATGCCCTTGCAAAACCCTCAAATTATTATTTATTTTAACTTATTAGTTGGGTCCCTCCCCCTTTTTATTACAAAAAAAACCCCCTCAAAAGTGGCAATAAACAAACAATGCATGTTAAAACCAGCATAAATCTAAAATGGAAGAAACCTAAAAAATTGTTCATATTTTTAAAAGGCAGAACTAAAACGTCCCACCCGCTGAAGGAGGCCACAGATTAAATGAAAGCCCAAAGGCTTGGCGGGAAATAAAAGTTTTTGCCTTATGCCTAAAGATAAGTAGTGATGGTGCCAGCCGAGCCTCTCTGGGGAGAGCGTTCCAGAAGCAGGGGACCACCACCAAAAAGGCCCCGTTCTTGTGTTGCCACTCTCCTGCTGGAAGGGCCACACAGAGAAAGGCCTCTGGGTCAGTCCATGAAAATCTCTGCTTTCCCCAACCACCTCTTTTTAAAAATGTGTCTCTGCAAAACAACCTAAGGTATTCAGATGGGGCCAATATCTCGTTGCTGCTTTCCTGAAGATGGGCAGTGCCCGCCCTTGGCACGCAAACCCAGGAAGCAGTCGATTCTCTGCAAAGAGTTTAGGGGTGCCTGGAAGGGTGAGGTGGGGACCTGGTTTGAGGAGTAAGCAAGCCTCTTTGCTCAGACAGGCTCTCCTTGCCAGTGATCGTGATTCTGTCCTGCCTTACAAGGGTTTTGTAAGGTCGCCTGGGGGCCTGATCAGCCCCGATAGCAGAACGAGGTGGTGAAAACAGGAATAATCCCACAGTGCTTGGAGAGCAGCTGGGAGTGTTGGGGCACAGCAAGTGTGCCACTTCAGGGTGCAGGTATGTGTGTGGGGTGCAACTGTGGGATTTCCCGTCCTCATTTGCTCCTTGCGCCAGCCCTGTAAGGTAGGTCAGACATCGGGTTCCAGGAAGTGATTGCAAGATTTGGCAAGAGCTGGAAATTACAACTGGGATGACACGTCCAAATAAAATTATAAGGGAGGAAATGATTAAATGGAAGTCAACAAATGTGTGTCTGTCTATCTATCTATCCATCTATCCATCTATCCATCTATCATCTATCTATCTATCTATCTATCTATCATCTATCTATCTATATCTATCTATCTATCTATCTCTATCTATCTATCATCTATCTATCTATCTACCATCTATCTATCTATCTATCTATCTATCTATCTATCTATCTATCTCTATCTATCTATCATCTATCTATCTATCTACCATCTATCTATCTATCTATCTATCTATCTCTATCTATCTATCATCTATCTATCTATCTATCTATCTATCTATCTATCTATCTATCTATCATCTATCTATCTACACACACACAAACATAGACACACCCCAGATAATAAGAGATAAAGGGTCAGAATGTTTGCCCTTTGGAAGGAAATGAATTTAAGCATATTTTCACGTTTTTACAAGCAAACGTTTAAATATTTGGTATTGATGTTTTAGAGATAATTCATCTATTTATTTAAGAAAAGAAGATGGGTATTTACCTTGGGTATCATTGGTTCCAATTTTCCCCTCCCACCAAATTCTATGAAAATTGCTCGGGGGGGGGGGGGGGGAGCGTCTTACTGGACCACTTTATGATTTTTGTTCCCGTTGCAGCAATTGTAGATGCTGCATGATTTTGAATTTTTATTCTTTCTTCTGTATTGCATTTAACGGCATTACAAAATATAAGAAATAAACAAAGCGATAAAAAAACACAATATGGATATTTAATGTGATGAAAACACTGTCTTTCACAACATAGCGGAAGAGCACCTGGAACGAAGCGTAATTTGGGAGCCCCCAGTATAGATTTTTAAAGTCAAGATAAAATACAACGGAGGTGGTTTGTAGGATGGCATGATGCGAGTAATGAAGGCCACATCAGGCTGCCTCTTTGAACACACATGCCTTCCCCCAAAGAATTCTGGGAGCTGTAGTTGATTAGAGGTGCTTAGAGTTGTTAGGAGACACCCCTATTCCCCTCCCAGAACTACAATTCCCAAAGTGGTTCCGCAATCAATCCCTCTTCCCAGGGAACTCTGGGAATTGTAGCTCTGGGAGAGGGTGGGGCCAGTTGCAAAAAGTGGGTGGAGCGACCAGCATAGATTTTACCTTTGTGAAATAGACTTGTATTCTTTGCACACAAAGTCCTATACGCCCTGCTCTGGCCTCCATTTCCAAGCAAGGAAGAGGCATATGTCAGAGTTCAAGAACAGCAAAAACCAGCAAGGAGGTTGCGAAGCAAGACTGGGGAGGGGCGTGGTGTGGGGAAGGAGGTGTATGGGGAGAGTCCTAAGGGCCGGAGAGAAGCCCTGGAGGGCCATCATGGGGCCTGGGCCTGGGGCTCCCTACCCACTGCTTGACAACTCTTATATTTTACCTGGGACTGCAAAAAGAACTCTGTGTGTAGATTCCCTGGCTGGCTCAAGCCGCTGCCAGCCAGTGCAAGCAATAAGCCTGACAGACAGTGAAGTCAGTCACTATCTCAGTCGGTAGAGCATGAGACTCTTAATCTCAGGGTTGTGAGTTCGAGTGCCGCGTTGGGCAAAATATTTATGCGACGCACTGGATTGGACAGCCCTCGTGGTCCCACCTGACGCTACAATTCTGTGCTGATTCCAAGGCAGTGTTTCTTAGCTTTCCAGCTGTTTTTCGGACTATAATTCCCATCATCCCTGCCCGCCGGTCTTGCTAGCTAGGGGTGATGGGATTTGTAGTCCAAAAACAGCTAGAGACCCAAGGCTGGGAAACACCGTTCTAAGGCTTCTTCTTCTTCTTTAAGTCAGCCCTTTATTCATAACCTTGAGGACGAGAATCTTAATTTTATTTTTACGGGGAGGGCAGCAGCTCATTACTGTGCGCAAGGTCCCAGCCCCGGGTGGGAAAATGGACCCCCCACACACACACCTGAAACCTAGAAGAGCTGTTCCAACTGCAGCAGCGCAGACCACCAGTCTTCCGCCGGGTGGGCCGGCCATTTGAAATTCCCCCTGGCATGGGGATATTTCTGATCAAAAAGCCCCATAACACAGCAAGGTATTGCAGCGTAAGAGTATAAAATGGGGACGGAAGCAGCGGCTTTAGAACCAGGAAAGCGAAGGCAACGGACTCTGTGTCTGGATGAGGCCTGAGTCTAAGGCCAGGGTGGGGTCTCTCCTCTTAATAACCACTTCTGGTTTGCGACAGAGAACGAGAGAGAGAGAGAGAGAGAGTGCGCTTGCGACAGCAGCTCCCACCCAGGCTGAGTCACGGGCCTCTCCAGGAGGTCTGCCCCCCCCATGGTACCACCCTGAACCCTCCTTGCCACACAAGGTGCCTGGGCCTCTCCCTTGCCTGCTTCGCCCTCCTTATCTCCCTGCTTGCCTCACCTGGATTTCCAGGAAGTGCAATGACCTGGCTGGTGACTGCGGAGACCAGAGTGGGGGGTGGCAGCTGGGGGAGGGAGGGGGGAGCCGCATTGGGCAAAAGGACAGGGAGTGGTTGCACTGCCCGGCTTTCGTGGCTGCTTTAAAAACGTCTTTTAAAAGATTTTCACTGAGGCGGCAGAGAGGCTGGGGTTGTGGGCTGCAAGGACCGTCACTCCCTAGTATGAACCTACCCGGGACCTTGAGATCATCCTCCGAGGCCCTTCTCCATGTGCCTCCTCCGTGAGATGTTCTGAATGTGGCAACAGGAGAGAACAGGGCCTTTTTTGCAGTGGCTCCCCGTTTAGCGCCAGGCAAAAAACGTTCCTCTTCAACCTCTTCAACCAGGCCTTGGGTTGACATCCAGTGCCCTTTAAAATGTGTTTGTGGGAAGAGGGATTGTTGGTTTGTTGTTGTTATTAGTTTTGTTATGTGTTTTATGTTGTCATCTTGTAGTTTTATGTTGCAAACCGATCTGTGATCTTCAGCTGAAAGGGTGGTTTAGCTCATCATCATCATCATTACAGTGGTACCTCTGGTTAAGAACTTAATTCGTTCTGGAGGTCCGTTCTTAACCTGAAACTGTTCTTAACCTGAGGTACCACTTTAGCTAATGGGGCCTCCTGCTGCTGTTGGCTAGCGTTGCTAAATATGGAGCCTCTGGTTGCCAGGGCAGTATACCCCCTGAATAGCAGGTGGGCGAGGATAAAACAGGAGGGGGACTGTCATTGCCCTTTGTGCTTTGGGTCAAAATGTTGGATCAAAGCCCGTGTTACAGAAGAGAACCTCTGAAAGATGGATGCCTCAGGCTGACCTTGCAGAGCCTCCATGGATGGGGGCAGTCTACCCTGGAACGCCAGCAGGGGCAGAAACACAGGCCTCTAGTCTTTCCGCCCCATCTCAGAGACACCAGAGACCGGCTTCTGTCGGGAACGGGACTCGGTGGCCCTGATCCCAAGCCTCATTGTTGCACCAGAGGGACAGGGAGGTGTGGGTTGTCGCGGTTTGTGGCTATGCGCCGCTAGCCGGTCCTTGAGACGGCCTCAGCCATCCTGTTGCCATCTTAGGCGTCGTTGCGCAAGGGAGTTGCAGCGCAAGCGGGCAACCGCCTCTTCTTCCCTTTCCACCGCCGTGCCTGTTTTGGGGGCTACACCCTTGTGTCCTGGGCTCACCCTCTGGGACGAATGCTCGAGCGCATTTGAAGCGCATAGGGAGAGGTCCCTGGGTGCTGGTGGGAGGGAGAAATTGCCTTATATGGAGAGAGTCAGGCCTTTGGGGCCTTTCCATATAAAGCAAGATTCTAGTCCTCAGGTTTCTGAATAAAGGGCTGATTTAAACAGGAAGCTGCCTTACTCCAGATCAGGCCGTCGTGCATCAAGCTCGTTATTTGTCTACATTAGCAAAGCAAACACTGTGCAGAGTCGCTGGGGCAGCCCTGCCAGATGGGCGGGGTATAAATAATAAAATTATTATTAGTATTTTAAAAACCCCGCTGTGGTCCCTTGACTTGATCACATCTCCTTCGAGAAATAGACTTGAAGAGAGCCTGTCATTAGCTTGAGGAATAGGTTCCTCTATTCGTTATTTATTCTTTCATTTATACCCCATTATATACCATATTTTTCGCTCCATAAGACGCACCAGACCACAAGACGCACCTAGTTTTTGGAGGAGGAAAACAAGAAAAAGAATATTCTGAATCTCAGAAGCCAGAACAGCAAGAGGGATGGCTGCACAGTGAAAGCAGCAATCCCTCTTGCTGTTCTGGCTTCTGGGATAGCTGCGCAGCCTGCATTCGCTCCATAAGACGCACACACATTTCCCCTTACTTTTTAGGAGGGAAAAAGTGAGTCTTATAGAGCAAAAAATACGGTATTTCTTCCCAGGATCTCAAAGTGGCGGGCATGGTTCTCCCATTTCACAACACCCTTGCGAAGTAGCCTTGCCCTGGCCTAGGCCACACCAAAGGCCGAGTGCCATTCCCTTCCAGCTTAGGGGTATAGTATAGGAACCTTTCACTTTCTTTTTTTTGAAAGTAGCTCTCCCACTTCTAAATTAACCTTATTTTCAGCCGTTTGGGGCCCCTTATCTCAGTGGGCCACACAACGGCCCTCCAGAGCAGACTGGCGCTATCTCTAGGCCGCACTTGGAACGGGAAGGGTGGGAGAGAGCCAAGTCTGTTGGGTGGGAGACGACAATTCGCTTTCGCCCCTGTGCCCTCGTTGGGCACGCTGCCATCTCCTCTGCTCACCCTCCTCCGAATAAACCCATTGAAAGGAACGGGCCTCAGTTAGCCGTGCGCATTCACCTTAATGGGTGCCGACTCTCAAGTAGGACCACCATTGGCTATGGACATTAGGACGCCATTTTGGAACCATCGGGCCTGGAGTCTTGCATGTCCCCACTCTCAAGACATATTGGTGTAGTGGTTAGAGTTCTGGACAAGGACCAGGGTTCAAATCCCACCCATGGGAGGGGCGTCAGTCGCTCTCTCTGGCCTATCCCACCTCGCAAGGTTGTTGCGGGAATTAAACCCAGGAGGGGGGAGAGCCACGTACGCCACCTCCTTGGAGGAAAAGGCAGGAAATGAACGTTATCCCTGGGATACCTCAGCTTGGTAGAGCATGAGACTCTTAATCTCAGGGCTGTGGGTTCGAGTCTCACGTTGGGCAAAAAAGGGGGTTGGGCTAGATGACCCTTGGTGTCCCTTCCAACTCGACAATTCTGTGATTCTGTGAAATGGGCCCAGGGCGTGTGGGTGCCTGGGATCCTGCCCAGAGGCAGTTGTGCCCACCCCATGCCTCTTGCAAAACAGAGCGTGTTTTTCATGTCGTCCGATGCCCTTCCAGCCTATCCTAGCCCTGTTAGCAATCCCACCCCCCTTTTGCAAGCCGCCACGCAGCAGTTCCTCTTTCATATCAGCTGCTCTTCTTAAGTGGGTAGTAAACGGACAATCTTATTTCCTCGTTCCCTTGCGCTCTCGCTCTTTCGTTCTCTGTTTTCTTCCCCCACCTGGGTGGGCTCTTGTCCAGCTGGCTTGTTCATTTTTTCCTCACCGGGGTTGAGGGGTGGGAGGGAAGCGGTCTGGCTCCCCACGCGGCAGCTGTGGGCGAAAGAAGAATCGGAAGCCTGCCGGGGGAACCCAGGTGTCCGGGCCGAGGCACCTGTTTGGTGGTGAGCAGATTAAGGGACTTCCCTCCCTGCTCCCACCCGCAGACATAGAGACTAAGGGCCCATCTGCACTGAACATTTAAAGCAGGGTCACAGCTTTGCCAAAGGAATCCTGGGAACTGTAGTTTGCGAAAGGGTGCTGAGGCCTGTTAGGACCTACAGTTTCCAGAGTGGTTTGAACAGTCAATCCCTCTTCCTAGGGGACTCTGGGAACTGTGGCTCTGTGAGGGGAATGGGTGGTCTCCTAAGAACTCTCAGCACCCAGAGCAAACTACAGTTTCCCAGGGGAAGCCACGGCTATTTAAAGTGGTATGGAACTGCTTTAAATGCGTAGTGCAGACGGCGGGTGTAACTTTGTTAGTTTGCTTTCTATCGGACTGAGTTCTGGTCATAGCTGTCAATTTACAGATTTGAAAATAAAGGACCAGCAGCCTCGAAAATAAGGGATCAACAATTACTTTGATAAAGTACATATTTTGTTGCGTGCACATGGCTTTAGATACCTATTAGGTCCATAAATCACCATATAGCATATATTCAACACAAAAAACAGCAACAATTTGTTGTTGACAAAGCACAGCTGGACATAGAAAGGGCCCCATTACCTTCAATAGCTTATTTAAGGGACATCATCAATAAGGGACAGCAGTGGGACATGGTGCTGGGATAAGGGACTGTCCCGCCAAATAAGGGACGCTTGACAGCTATGGTTCTGGTTTGTCTATTTTTAAAAAAACAGATTTGAGGGTTGGCAGAGTCCCAGGGCAAAGTTACCCATAGGCAGCTGACTTACTTGGTCACGGGTGTGTTGTTTCACACACACACACACACACACACACAGAGTGTTCGACTGGGACTATGGAGACCCGGGTTCAAATTCTCACCCAGTTGAGGGACTTTGGGCCGACTCCGGACCTACCTCATAGGGTTGTTGTGAAGATAAAACAAGAGTGGGAAGCAGCTCCTGGGAGGAAAGGTGGAATAGAAATGAAAACACACAAAGCCGCTGCTTTTTCCATATCACACACTCACAACCTGCATCTAGTCAGGTACTACCAGCAGACAAACCCGAACTCAGAGCATCTGGTTGGCAATTGCGAGAACAGGATACTAGGCTGGCCTGATCTAGAAGCCTCGCCTTATGTTCTGATAGGGGCAGAAACCAGCTCAGATTATTTTGATGGGTGAATAGCCGCAAGAGCCATCTAGAGCCTCCTGTTTCAGGAGCAGTCTACCTCATTCTCAGTTGCAAGGGAGGAGAGTTGCTATTGAGCTCAAGGTCCTCCTGCTCAACCTCTGTGAGAACAGGATGCTGGGATTAGACGCGGCCTGATCCTGCTGGGCTCTTCCTAGTTTCTTGCGACCTTCTGCAAACCAGATCTGCAGAAGGCTAGGACCAGAGCACCTCCTTTGAGGGGCCTAATTGGAGCCCACTTCCAGTGCCAGGCTGCGAAATGATGTGTTTCTGAGCATGTTCAGAGTTCAAATGCCACATCCCTCCTGTGAGGGGTCTGGGCATTCCTCCCAGGAAGCTCTCGACACAAGCACCTTTACGAAATTACCCACCTAGTACTTGCCAGGACAAGGGAAGGGAGATTTTATTTTATTTTATTTTATTTACATCTTCCAACAAAATTTTGATTTGACGAAACCAGACAGGGAGCGTCCTCTCCAGAGCATGTCCCTTGCCACTAACCCTGGAGCGTCGCTATCAGTCACGGATGACAGTCCTGAGGTCGATGGACCAGATTCTGACTCAGTAGAAGGCAACCACCTATATTCTTTTGACTAATGGTCCAAACTTTCTAGGTTCCAGTTTAAATCATCCCTTTATGCAAAACCATGAGGACTAGGAACTTCTAATTTGGCAGAGGGAGTTGCTGGAAAGAACATAAGGACACAGGAAGAGCCCTGCTGGGAAACCAGAGCTCAGTGGCCTTGCATGCAGGAGGTCCCGAGTTCAAGTCCCGGCATCTCCAGATAGGGCTGAGGACGTCCCCTGCCCGAAACCTTAGACAGATGCTGCCAGTCCGTGCAGGCAACACTGAGCTCTATGGGCCGGTGGTCTGCCTGTTTATAAGGCAGCCCCGCCTTTTTCTGGTGCCAGGCCTGCCTCTCCTTGCCATCTCCCCTGGCACAGTTCTGTGCCCGTCTTGCCCGATCTGTTCAGGGCACAGCAGGAGGGAAGAAGCCCTTTCTTCTGGCGCCGTTGCTACCCTGCAGGCTGAGTCAAGCCAGCACTTTCGGGGAGGGACCTGGGTGGGGGCGCGGCTTGGCTCAGCAGGGGCAGCGCCCACCTTGCCAGGCCGCTCAGCAGGGCAGGTTGGGGCACGCCGGCTTGGCTCAGCCCCGCCAGGTGACACAACGTGGCTCGCAGAAGTGGGGCAGGAGGCAAGGAAGTAGGGCGAGGAGCGAGGCTGGCGGTGGACACCCTTTCTGGGTCGCTCGGGGCAGGTGTCGTAATGATGTCTCTCCCCACCCCCCTGTGATTCCCGGCGGCTGGTATTCAGAGGCATGTCGCCGCTCCTGGCAGCGGAGGGAGAGCGTCGCCATCGTGGCTGGCAGCTGTCTGTCTCCCAGAATTTGGCCACCAAGTGGGTGGCAATCTCTATACCTTGTGGCAGGGAGTTCCAGAGGGGAATTCTAAGCAGAACCTCCATATTCCAAGGCAGTGTCTCTTGTCCTTCTTTCTTGCTTCCCCCCCTCTTGCGGTCCGTTTTTCCTCACTTGAGGGAGATTTGGGAGAAAAAAAGGGTCACCTGGGTTGTGATTTGAGGCAGGATAATTGAGAGATTCCCTCCCTCTTCTCTCCAAAGGTTTGGTTCGACCTTTGTGGAAGGAGGGGGGACTCTGGAGCATGTGCAGAGTGCAATTTCCACACTGCAAAGCGCCCTTTTGCTAGCGTCTGTTGGTTGGTGCTTGATAAAAGTGTCTGTGCGGAGGGGTCATCCTTGCTCGCCTCCACCCCCTCGCCTACCCTGGTGTTTCACAGGTGGAAATAGTGTCAACGTTGTAAAATCCTTGTCGCCTGAGATTCTTGTTCAGAACATCTGCATGCCCAGCCAGCAACATGTGGCTGAAGGCTCTCTTCCCCTTTCTGTATGCTGTTGACCAGATGTTTTGCTAGACTACAAATCCCATCGTCCTTGACCATTGGCCAGACTGGCTGGGGGCTTATGGGAGTCCGAGAACATTGGTCAAACTACAATTCCCAGCATCCCCGGCCATTGGCCGTATTGGCTAGGGGGCTCATGGGAGCTGGAGTCCGAGAACATTGTCGAACTACAACTCCCAGCATCCTTGGGGGCTGATAGGAACTAGAGTCCTCCTGCTAGGGGCCTCCGCTGCGTAGATTTATCCGTCCTACCCTGTTCAAAAAGCCAAGAGGGTCTTTGCTGCCACCTCCTTGAGGGTTTGAAACAAACCAAAACCGCAATTGTCTGCTGCCAAGACGAGCCCGGGCATTGTGTGATGTGACTGGCTGTGCGGTGGTGCTCTTGTGTGTGTCTTAACACGCATGTGTCCTGGAGACGAGGCCCGCCCGCTTCTAAGATGTTAACTCCCAGAGATCCTGGCAAAGAGTTGCAGCCTTGAAGCAGGGAGTCACACATAGCAAAATCTCCCCCCCAAAAAACCAGAAAATGATTTTACTTATATATTCATAACATTTAATCCTCCGTCCTTCTCCTCCAAGGAGCTCAAAGCAACGTACAGAGTTCCCCCCTCCATCCACACTAACCCTGCGAGGTAGGCTAGGCTGGAAGATGGTAACTGGTCCATTGTGACCCCAGTGAGTGTGGATTCGAACCCAGGTCTTTCTCGTCCTTGTCCATCTTAACCATCGCAATCACCCCCGATAGGGAAGAGCTGGAGGGCTTCAGGGTCAGATAGGACTACGTTGAGGATGTCATGCAAGATGACAACTTTTATTTTTGTCACTCTGCAAAGTTGGGTGTGGGGGAGCGGAGGGCCGCATTCTGTTCTGGGCAGCCTGCCAAGGGCCGTGTGTGCTAGCGGTGGGCGGGGCCAGAGGCAAAAGTGGGCGGGGCAGCAAATATAAATTTGGCCTTTGAGCATGGGGCTAATTTCTACACTTGCTCACTTCTCTCTCTCTCTCTCTCTCTCTCTCTCTCTCTCTCCCCAGGCGAGTAAATAAGGCATGCTTTAGTTGACATTCCCACATTTCAGGGGGTTGGACTAGATGACCCTGAGGACCCCTTCCAGTTCTATGGTCAGAGCTGAAAGGCACATTCTAGCCAGGCAGAAACACTCAAGCAGTGTGTGAAGCCAAGGGCCAGCAGGGGGGGGGGGAGTGTTGCCTGGGGAGAGTCCTGAGGGCCAGATAGCGATATCTCGAGGGCCACATTCAAGCCCTGAGCCCGGGGCGCCCCACCCCAGAGCTAAGAGGCCTCCACTGACGTTTGTATGCATGTGTCTGTTTGCGAGTTGTATGTCTCACCGCTTCTGCAGTTGGCTCTGGAGTTGGCTCGCCACTAATGGAACCTCCCACTTCAGGGGCAGTCTACCTCCAAGTGCCAGCTGCTCAGCGCATGCCAGAAGGAAAGGCGGAGGAGGAGGGCGGCTCTTCCTTTCATATGCCTTTCGGAAGGCTCCGCGGCCTAGGCTTGCCAACTTCCAAAACGGCCTCTGCAGCTGTGCCTTTTTTGGGGGAACGGGATGATCTGTAGTCAGGCATGTGTGCTTTGATCCATGTGCCGTAGGACGCCACACGGTCTCTCTCTCACACGCTGATTTCCGCAGATTGAAGCACAGGAGCTGCCCAAGCCATGCCTTCCAGGACAGTTGGCAACCCTGCTTTGTGTTTATACGGATGGAGCCCAGAGTCTGCGAGGAGCTTGTGTGCGCATGTGAATGCCAAAGGACTCCCCGCCTCGCTTTTCTTGCAAGCTTCTCTTAAATTATCTGCTTGCTGATCAGCCTCAGGTAGCTTCTGTGCTCACCACAACGGCTTCTCCCGCACCTGGGTGGGTGAGTGGGTTCAGAGGCGAGGCCTCCAAACCGGCGCGATTTCCCAATAAATGTCACGAGCCGCCATTGCACATTTTCAGAGGCTTCCGAGTGGTCCCCCCATCTCTTGCCTTGCGTCCCAACGACCCTGGCACGTGGCATTATTCCCCCCCTCTATAGAGCGAGTGGGAAACGCCGAGGGATGCGCATGGCGAGATTCGAACCCGGGACTATTTCCTGACTTGTAGCCTTCGCCGCACTTGGCTGGCTGCTCGCTGGTGGTGGTTGGTGTGTGTGTGTTTTTTCCAGGTGGGTGCCTTTCCGGGGGAAGCAGGGAGAAAGCAGGGTGAACCCCCCCCTGCCAGGCTCTCCGTTCGAGGCTGGAGAGCGTGGCAAAGGGTTAAGAAGGTTTGAGGGTGGGGTGCTCACAACCTGGGGTGTGGGCGTTGCCTCCTGTTTGAGGTGGGATCCTGCCTGCCTGCCTGGCTCAGAACTGTTTGCTCCTTCGAGAGAGAGGGGGAGAGAGGTAAGTGGCGAGGATGAATCGCCAGGGGTGGCTGAGGGGTGTGTTTGGGCAAAGGGGGGCTTGGAGAACAGTGCTGGGGCGCTCCGGCTGCCAGCCCTCTTGAGATCAGCCTTTGAGGGTTCGCTGGCAGCCTCTCCGCCAGAAATGTGTGCCCGCTTGGCAGGGTTCTGTGGAGAGGTTCCAGAACCAAGCAGAACTGGTCGAAGGGCCCTGCAAAAGTGTCGGAGGCTGTAATTTTAGCCCTTTCCGGAAGCTATAGGTGCTGGGTTCGGGTGGTGGCAAGGGGGGCCCCCCTCTCCCTGCCCCTTGCTACCCTCTTGGGGCAGCTTGGCAAGGGGTTTCTGCCCCCCAGCTGTGGGGCCTGGCTGTTTGGAGGTGAGGGGGAGCATTTAAACCGGCTCTGTTTTTACGTTCAGAAGATGATGAAAATATGTGTGTTTGTGTGTGTGTGTGTGTGTGTGTGTGTGTTTCAGTATCAAACATAACCTAGGCAAATGGCTGTTTTGGGCATCCTTTAACCGCCCCGCCGTATCCACAACCGAGCCCCCCAGTGTGTATCGTAGCCCCACACGTTCCCACCGCATGCTTTTGGGTCTCTGTGGTTTTCATTCCCACCCCATTTTGTAATATGTGATTTCCGCCTGGGTAGTTTTCCAAAGTGTGTCAATTGCCGCATCCCCTTGGAATTCTCCCCCCCCCCCCAGATCGAGTGGGGTGTGTGTGTGTTGCGCTCTTTCTGTGGGGTGCTTTCCCTTCCTCTATCTCCTGCTGTCGGAGGATTCCTTCAGTAACTGGAATCCACCGTCTCCTTCCATACTTGAAATTTGGCACAAACTGATTCACCCTTGGAGAGGCGTTGGTGGGAGGGGAGAGAGAATGAGCTGTGGCAGGACTTTCATATCTCCGGTGTTGTGGCACAGGTTTTGCTTGCTTGCTTCCTTGAAATCCTCTGGATTTAGTTTGACACCTCAGCCATGTTTCTAGTCCTGTGTGTGTGTTTTTGCGGGGGAGAAACTGCAGAGATCTGTGAAAAGCTTTTCCGGTGCCATTGTCATGTTTTGCGAGGGGAACTCCACTTTCTGTAGTTCGGTTTCCTTCTTTATTAAATGGCAAGTTGGCAGATTCTTTTTTTTAATATACGTAGATTCTATCAGCAAAGTTACTTCAACATAAACCCATTTTGCACAACTGCTGTGTTTCTGTTTCAATTCATCCTGTTCATCTCCAGTTTCCCACTCCAAAACTCTCCTTGCCCACCAAAAAAATAATCTCAAAAATTTACGAAGGGCAACCATAGAATCATAGAATCGTAGAGTTGGAAGAGACCACAAGGGCCATCGAGTCCAACCCCCTGCCAAGCAGGAAACACCATCAGAGCACTCCTGACATATGGTTGTCAAGCCTCTGCTTAAAGACCTCCAAAGAAGGAGACTCCACCACACTCCTTGGCAGCAAATTCCACTGTCGAACAGCTCTTACTGTCAGGAAGTTCTTCCTAATGTTTAGGTGGAATCTTCTTTCTTGTAGTTTGGATCCATTGCTCCGTGTCCGCTTCTCTGGAGCAGCAGAAAACAACCTTTCTCCCTCCTCTATGTGACATCCTTTTATATATTTGAACATGGCTAACCAGATTGCTATTAAGGTGGATGAGTCCAAGTTCAGAATTTTTGTATTCTTATTATAATTATTATATTAAATTTATTACCAACCACCACCAGAAAGCAGCCAGCCAGGTCCCAGGGGATGTTGCGACCATTTCAAATCTGGTATTAAAAATAGTTTAAACCGATTATAGTCTCAGGAACAGGGTGGGCCCTGAAAGCACACACCTGAGATGTTGTAGGCCAGAGTCGAATCATAGAATTGTGGATTGGAAGGGACCCCAAGGGACATCTAGTCCAACCCCCCGCAGTGCAGGAATCTCAACTAAAGACGTGTGCCTTCAGCATCCCCAGAAAGCTGTGCAGTGGAGAAGCCAGGCGTACCTCCCACAGCTGAGGGGCTGCCACGGAAAAGGCCCTCTCGTTTGCCACTGCCGCCCCAAACATCTGAGGGAGGTGGAATTACCAAGGTGCCCCCCAAGGAGGGTCTGTGGGGAAGGACAAGGCCTCTCAGATATTTGGAGCCTGTCATCTAGGTCTTTGGGTGCTGGCATTTATTAGCACCTTGAATCGGGCCCGGAAACTGAAATGTTCCAGTCGCAGTTGAAAGCGGGCCTTAAACGGGCAGTCAGTGCTGATTTCCGCATCTGTGCAAAGATGTTTTTACAACTCATCAGAGATGTCGCTGGGAAATGATGCGAAACCCATCCTAGGTTGAAGTTGGGTCTTGTGGTCCCAGGAAAGGTGGTTGGGAAGGGGCTTAATATGCTACAAATTCTGCTGCCCATCTCTCAGCGCTGCGGTTTGCAGGTTGGGAGCCCATTCGTAGTGCTCAGGGGACCAATCCTGGTTTTACCACTCTGAGCACCTGGAAGTGTGCAATGTAGCAAAGCTTGGGGGAAGGAAGAGACATAGCCACTTTGCTCCGCGGCTGTGCTGCCTGGCCCACCCTGCAAAAGGATGTCGGTTTTTATTTTCTCAAAAGAGGCTTTGTCAGGGTGTAGGAAGCTCCCTTGTACAGAATCGGGTCCTCGGTCCGTCAAGCTCAGTATTGTGATTGCTGACGGGGCAGCTGTGTACCTGTCCTTACCTGCAGCTAGCAACAAAATTATCCAGTTTGTCTAGTCCTCCTTTAAAGCCATCCACGACAGTGGCCACCGTTGCAGGTTTGATCCCCATTGCAGAGGGTTGATCCTCTACAGTTCTCCGATTCTGCATGGAGGTTTCTGGGTACCAGGTTTGGCGACCGCAGTTTAAAACCCCCTGCCTTACCTCCATATTGAGCACCTTTTCCATTTCCACCTGTTCTTTTCTCCTTGCTTATTGGGACAAGCGAATTGCTGTAAGAGCAAGCTACACCCAAGTGATGTAATTGAGATCATCGAGTTGTAGCGTTGGAAGAGGGGCTCCATCGGTCATCTAGCCCAACCCGCTTTGCGAGTGGACATTCTGTTGTGGCGACCTAGATTCAAGGTGCCATTTGGCACCTAGCTTATCTACCCGAGTTTCTAACACTAAACCTGAGCAACTGGTATTCAGATGTACATCACTGCCTCCTACAGAGGAGAGGAAACACAGCCATTGTGGCTTGCAGCCATCCGTGGCCTTTGCCTCCCTGGATTTGCCTGATGCCCCTTTTAATGCCATCAAAAGTTAGTGGCTATTGCTTACCTCCAGTGGGAGCAAGCTCAGAGCCTTTGGATAGGTCTACTCTACATGGACTTGTGTAAGACGGCATGCTCCCCTTCTTCCAAAAGACCCAGGAACCCATTTACAATGGATTGGTGCCCCTGATGAGATCTTGGTTCCGTCACAGGTAGCAATAGGGAAACACCTGAGTCGTTCGCCGTGTGAGAAGCTGGGGTGAAACATCCGGGAAAGTTTGGACAGGGATAGGAAACTCGGCGGGTCCTGCAATATTAGCCGTGTGGGCCTGTGTGTGCTTTCGCTCAGTCATTTCCAAACTCGTGTGTTGCAAAGTTGCTTCAAGAAGTGACGCCCATGCATTGAGGAGGAATACAGGAAGCTGCAGTAGAGTGAGTCCATCTAGCGCAGGGTTCCCTGCACTGACTGGCAGAAGCTCTCTAGGATTTCAGGCAGGCAATCTCTCACAGCCCTACTTGGAGACGCAATTGGGGGCTGAACCCGGGACCTTCTGCCTGCAAGACTCTGCCACTGAGCTATGCCACTTCTCCCAAAGGAGGAAGAAGAGGGAGGCCTGTTGTGTCTCTGCATGAGTTCGTGGTTCCGCAAGCTCTCCCATTAGGACCAGGCGATGTATCGATATGCAGTGGTACCTTGGTTGTCGGAACTTCATCCGTTCCGGGAGTCCGTTTGACTCCCGAAACCGTTAGAAAACCAAGGCGCAGCTTCCGATTGGCTGCAGGAGCTTCCTGCACTCAATCGGAAGCCACGTCGGACATTCGGCTTCTGAAAAATGTTCGCAAACCAGAACACTCACTTCTGGGTTTGCGGCGTTCAGGAGCCGATTCGTTCGGGAGCCAAGCCATTCAACAACCAAGGTACCACTGTATCGTCCCAAACCGGTTTGAAGTCCATAGTGTGATATCAGTATCATAGTTTTTGACCTCGCAATATATTGCGAATCATGACGTGTGCATTTGCTTTGGAAAAACCACAATGTGGGAAAAACCACGAAGCCTAGCTCCGTCCTTATTTCAGGCATTGTGATATATCAGAATATTGCGATGTTTAGTAAAGGTAAAAGGACCCCTGACCATTAGGTCCAGTTGTGGCCAAGTCTGGGGTTGCGGCGCTCATCTCGCTTTATTGGCCGAGGGAGCCGGCGTACAGCTTCTGGGTCATGTGGCCAGCATGACTAAGCCACTTCTGGCGAACCAGAGCAGCGCACGGAAACGCCGTTTACCTTCCCGCCAGAGCGGTACCTATTTATCTACTTGCACTTTGACGTGCTTTTGAGCTGCTAGGTTGGCAGGAGCAGGGACCAAGCAACGGGAGCTCACCCCGTCGCGGGGTTTAACCCACAGCGCCACCCGCGTCCCATTGCGATGTTTAGCTGGTGATATATCACAAAGTTGAAAACCAGATAGCACCCAGCCCTAAAGAGTATTATGACCTAACCTTAACCCTTGCCTGCCCCTTACTGTCCTCAGCCTCCCTCTTTCTCCCTGGTGCGCCCAGGACCCACTGACATGGGCTCCTTCGACAGATGACCATTTTGTTTCTTTCACCATTTAAAAACTGACCTTCTCATGGGCAAAATTCAGTGCATCTTGGCTACCGGGACTTTCGGCTTACCAGGTTTTTGGAATTTGTGCTGTCTCTGCGCACTTCCATCTCCTTGGGAAGAGTCTTTCCTCCGAACAGGTCAAAGTGGCTTACATAGTCTCCCCCCCCCCCCACTTTTCATCTTCACAACAACCTTGCAAGGTAGGTGAGCCACAGAGATAACGGACCAAGGTCACCCAGTGCGATTTGTGGCCAAGTGGGCAGGTGGGGATGTGTTCAACTCAAACCCTCCAGTCTTGGTCCAACCCTCTAGCCACTACACCGCACTGCCTCCTGTGGGGGGGGGGGAGGAGCTACGCTTACATTTTGCCCGCTGGCGTGTTTCGAGGTTGCGACTGGAAAGAAAATAATAATAATGGTCTCTGTCTCAGTTGGAGACCGAAACAGAAGCACCATTGGCTTCCGTTGTCTCGGAAAATAGCACTTCAAAGCATCAGCAAACGCAGCGATGGCAATGAAAGGAACTTTTATCTGATTTTCTTTTAAAAATAGACAATCCAAATAGTCAGCGTGGGGTTTTATTTTTTTTATTCTGAAAAAAACACACCCAGAGACTGTCTCCTAAAGACAGAACTGTCGTCCTTATTCAGGATGCTTTCAGACCTTGTTGGATCACAGCTGCTATCCATCCCCAGCCAGCAGGACCAATAGTCAGGGAGGATGAAGTTCAGGGGAATCTAGAGGATTGCAGGTCCTCCGCCCCAGCCTTGGACACACGGCGCAGCCAATCAGGGATCCCATGGCCCAGCCAATCAGTGTTAAAGGCATTTACAGAGCTGTAAAGCAAGGTTGGGGAAGCTAGGGGAATGTTCAAATGTCGCTGGACCACAGCTCCCATCAACCCCAGTCAGCCTGGCCCAATGGTCAGGAGGGATGGGAGATGAAATTCAGAAAAATCTAGCGGGTCCCAGCTTCACTCTTCTCCGGCTGTGAGAGGTGGGGTCCTACAGATCCTGGAAGTGAGGAATTGGAGTCAGGAGGAGGGTTAGAGTAGGAAGGCGGAAGGAGAGAGAAAGAGAAGCCTTTTCTCTCTCTTTTGTTCTGCCAAATTCATGGAGGGCAAGGCTCTCGATTGGCTACTAGCTGTGCTCCGCCTCCACAGCTAGAGGCAGCAGCGTGTGGCGTGGTTAAACTGTGGAACTCCCTGTGACAGGAGGCAGCGATGGCCGCCATCTTGGATGGCTTTAAAAGAGGTTTGGACAAATTCTTGGGGGTGAACGCTACCCAGGGCTACTAGGACTACCCAGTAGGACGCAGCGATGCTTCTGAGTACAGTGGTACCTCGGGTTAAGTACTTAATTCGTTCTGGAGGTCCATTCTTAACCTGAAACTGCTCTTAACCTGAGGTACCACTTTAGCTAATGGGGCCTCCTGCTGCCACTGCGAGATTTCTGTTCTCATCCTGAAGCAAAGTTCTTAACCCGAAGTAATATTTCTGGGTTAGCGGAGTCTATAACCTGAAGCGTCTGTAACCTGAAGCGTATGTAACCCGAGGTACCACTGTACCGACCTGGAAACCACAAGAGGAGAGGGCCGCTCCTGGGCTCAGGTCATAGCTGTCAACATTTCCCCTTTTTTAAGGGACATTCCCTTATTCCGAATAGGATTCCTCGCAAGAAAAGGGAAAAGTTGACAGCTATGGCTGAGGTCCTGCATGCTGGCTCCCCACTGGTTGGCCACTTGAGGAAACAGGAGGCTGGACAAGATAGGCCACTGGTGTTCTTGAGACGCTGAGGACTAGCCTCATGCACTGTGGCCTTGCAACACAGAAACTTGCTTTCTTCTACTTTCAGTGCTGATCTGTTTCGGACCTGATTCACCACCCACTAGCCAAACTAGACACGCTCTCTCTTTCTTGGCCTTGTCCAAGTCTAAGCCAGCACTCCTTTTCCTGCAAGCTGCAACAACTGCGCTGCTGGACATTTTTAAAAATATGTTCCTGAAGCGTATGACTACTTCAGTCTCCCCCCCCCCCTTTCTTAAAGAGACCACGTTGTTTAGGGGCTGGGAATCCTCCCACCCATCTGAGCCACTCCCTTCCCCTGGGAACTCGCTAGCAGCAAAGTCACATCAGGGCGGCTGTGTGGTTTTGCGTTGTGTTGTGTGTGTGTGTGTTTTATGGTACGAAAGCCTTGCTCTCTCCTGCCTGCTCCCAGCTCTCTGGCAGGCGGGTTCCTTTCCTTGCCAGGGTCCTCCTGACCCAGGGGAGAGGCTCTGCGTGTACCGGGGGCCGTTCCCAGGACCTGTTTGGGCACGTCCCCTACCCACCCATCGCCTGCCTGGCACCGCTCAGGAGCTGGCGCAAAGGCCGCCCCCCCCCCCTCCTTCCGTCCTTCGGGGCCGGCTTGCAACAGAGGGATTAATGGGCGTTGGGCAGGGAAAAGTACAGCCAGTTCCTGAGGCTGCCTGTCAGTGCCCAGGTGTTGCCACCCTTGGCTTCCCTGCCCTGCAGTCCGCTTCCTTGACTTAGGCAGATGAGAGTATCCCGGCGCCCACGGCGGGAGCCCAGCGCCACACCCGAGTTGGGAATTTCTGATAAGAGGAGCCTGCTTATCCGAATCAGGCCAGTGACCCAACTCATCGGTCCTTCTGTTCTCTAGATGTCCCACTGGGAAATGGTTAGGTTAGCCTGACAACCCTGCCTCTTTCAATTTTTATTTTTATTTTTTCCTGTGCTCAAGCAGGGCTGGATTAACCATTAAGCAAATTAAACTTGATGGTTGTGGACCCTCCTTCTTTGGAGGTTATTTTTTAAGCAGAGGTTGGGTGGCCCTCTGCCGTGGATGCTTCAGAGCTGAAGATTCCTGCATTGCAGTGGGGTGGGGATGGATGACCTTCAGGGCCCCTTCCAACCCTCCAATTCTGCGATTCTAAGCCTGTGCTTCTAAGCATCAAGGGAAGGGAGGCACCACAAAATTTTTCCATTTTAACCAAATTAATGGTCACAAACTGCTCACCTGAGCGTTCGTTTTCTCAGTTGAAGTACATGGAAAAAATCGCAACAGAACAACTTTGCGGCAAAGCAGACTTGGGTGCCTTATTTCTCCTAAGTATTGAAGCAGGCGGGCTACGTAAGGATCTGATCCAAGACTTTTCAATTAGAAAAAGGAGGAAGGTTTTCCAAGTGTAAATAAAGTTGGAAGTACAGTGGTACCTCACGTTAAGTACTTAATTCGTTCCGGAGGTCCATACTTAACCTGAAACTGTTCTTAACCAGAAGCACCACTTTAGCTAATGGGGCCTCCTGCTGCCGCCGCGCCGCCGTAGCACGATTTCTGTTCTTATCCTGGAGCAAAGTTCTTAACCTGAAGCACTATTTCTGGGTTAGCGGAGTCTGTAACCTGAAGCGTATGTAACCTGAGGTACCACTGTATTCAAAACAAGCTTTATTTTCCATCTTGCTGTAGGTTTCGTTTCGTTTCAAAGAATTAAATTTTGTTCTACGGTTTATTATTGTTTATAGTTTGAATTGGATATATATGGGGGGCACCAAAATATTTTAAGTGCTTAGGGGCTTCGATAGGTCTTAATTTGGCTGGAGTCTCCTCCTTCCCCCTCCCTGCTTTTGGGATGGGGTGGGGCTCAAGCCAGGAGAGAGCTACCTGTGCTATCCTCCTCCAAGTGTGCTAGATGGGCTGGAACCAGCAGGCTCTTTTTACATTGCCGGACTCCAACTCCCATTAGCTCACACCAGGCGGCACCAATGACCAGGGATGATGGGAGTTGTAGTCCAGCAACATCTAAGGCCCGCAGGTCCTGCATCTCTGCTTCTTAAGCTTCCTTCCTTGATGCCGCTCAGACTCTTGTTTCATCAGTCCCAGTGCTGGTTCCCCTGTTTGGCGGCAAGAAAAGGGTTGTTCCCATTTCGTTCCCTCTGCTTGCGGGTTTCCCAGAGGGGCATCTGGTTGGCCACTGTGCCACCCTGGGGCTTTGGCCTGACTCAGCTGGGCAGAGTCTGCGGCAGCTGGGTGCACCAGGGAGGAAGAGGGCGATGCAGAACAGCGACTCATGCAGAGCAGCAGCAGCGGCCTCCTCTAAGAGGCAGGCCCAAGTTCTGGCATTGAGGCATGGCAGGATCAGATGGGAGAAGGTGGAAGAGCAAACTCATGCAGAGACACAACAGGGCCCCCTCCTCTTCCTGTAGCTCAGTGGTAGATCTTTTCAAGGCAGGAGGTTCAAGCCCCAGTTGCATCTCCCGGTGGGGCTGCGAGACACTCTCTGACTGAAATCCTAGAGAGCTGCTGCCAGTCAGTGAAGGGAATCCTGCGCTAGGCTGACACCATAGATGGCGGCTTCCTGCGTTCCTCCTCAATGCATAGGCGTCGCTTCTTGAGGCAATTTTGCAATGCACAAATTTGGAAATGAGTAATACAGCTAATAACTCGCACAGCTAATATTTGGGGATTGCAGGAGCTACCGAGTTGCCTTTCGCTGGCCAGCCTTCCCCCGGGCGCTTCACTGCGGCTTCTCGCAACACAGGTGTATCTAAGACGCTCCCTGAGATGTCACTGGGATCCCTTGGGGGCAGCGATCAAAGGTGTCCTTAGGTCCTTGGTTTGGGAGGGAGAAATTTGGAAGAGGGGCAGTATGCCATCTGACACAAAGCTTCCCATCTGGCTGCAGAAGGTCCCGGGGTCAGTTCCAGGTTTTGAGCATTCAGGAGCCAAAACATCGGAGAACTAGGCTGCTCAACTTCCAAGGTACAATGGTTGCTCGGGTTAAGAACTTAATTCGTTCCGGAGGTCCATTCTTAACCTGAAACTGTTCTTAACCTGAAGCACCACTTTAGCTAATGGGGCCTCCTGCTGCTGCCGCGCCGCCGGAGCCCAATTTCTGTTCTCATCCTGAAGCAAAGTTCTTAACCTGAGGTACTATTTCTGGGTTAGCGGAGTCTGTAACCTGAAGCGTATGCAACCCGAGGTACAACTGTACTGCAGACCCACTGCAAGTCAGGGTAGCCCACAGACGGGGAGCTGTGCCCAGACTCCCAGCTCCTCCAACCCCAGCCAGCAGGGCTAGGAATTGGGACTGAGTGGGGACTCCAGAGGCCTGCAAGGCCCCCCCAGGTGTGGGCTAGAGCATGGGCCAGCAACCTTTTTCAGCTGTGGGCCGGTCCACCGTCCCTCAGACCATGTGGGGGGCCGGACTATATTTTGAAAAAAAAAAATTGAACGAATTCCTATGCCCCACAAATAACCCAGAGATGCATTTTAAATAAAAGCACACATTCTACTCATGTAAAAACATCCCGATTCCCAGACCGTCTGCAGGCTGGATTGAGAAGGCGATTGGGCCGCATCTGGCCCACGGGCCTTAGGTTGCCTACCCCTGGGCTAGAGTGTCAGACTCGAAGCACAGAAGGTAAAGGGACCCCTGACCATTAGGTCCATTCGTGACCGACTCTGGGGTTGCGGCGCTCATCTCGATTTATTGGCCGAGGGAGCCAGCATTTGTCCGCAGACAGCTTCCGGGTCATGTGGCCAGCAGGACTAAGCCACTTCTGGCGAACCAGAGCAGCGCACAGAAATGCCGTTTACCTTCCCGCCGGAGTGGTACCTATTTATCTACTTGCACTTTGACGTGCTTTCGAACTGCTAGGTTGGCAGGAGCAGGGACCGAGCAACGGGAGCTCACCCCGTTGCGGGGATTCGAACCGCCGACCTTCTGATCGGCAAGCCCTAGGCTCTGTGGTTTAACCCACAGCACCACCCACGTCCCTAGCGAAGCACAGAAACTTGGCTGCAAATCCATAAAAGGTATTGTTGTTGGGTGACCTTGGGCTGAACAGTATCTCTCAGGCTCGCCTACCTTCCATAGCTGTTTGAAAGAAAGGCTATAGGCATTCCCTTTGGATGAAACTTAAGACAGGAACGTAATGCAAGCGTCTAACCGTGCCGATCGACTTAAGGAATGTTCTTCTTTGGCAAGATAGCATCCTGATTTTCTTTTTTTAATGCCTTTGCCATGAATACTACAATTCTTTAGCTTTCAGCCCCCATCCCTTGAGCCAGAAGCGAAGTCTCTTGAGTTTCTTAAACCGGTCAGGTTCTTGTGGATGTCTAAGCAGCCAAGCCAACCCCCACCTGCAAAGGCCCTTTAAAATCCCAAACTTGTACTATGGCTGCGTCTTAATTCCCTAATGTTCAGCACCCGGAGCTGCCTGCCCGAGCTGGTGAACGTTTGGCAAACACGTCTCTTCCGTAATAAGTTGAACCCCATCGCTTCCGTTAGGTGGTGTTTTGTTTTAAGTTAAAAAGGAGACTCTTGCTTTTTGGCCATCTTACTTTGCATCCCATCGTACGAGAAGTTGGCACAGATCTTTGGATCACGTCATGTCGACGACGTCTGTGATGTGCCGATTGGCTAGGATGCCTGAAGTCACACCCCCAACATATATCGAAAACACACTTCGGCAATCATGGCTTCCAACCCACCAAAGAATCCTGGGATCTGTAGTTTCCCCCACCACAGAGCTACAATTCCCAACATCCTTAACAAACCACAGTTCCCAGAATCCTTTGCAGGAAGCCATGCACTTTAAATGCAGTGTGTGACCTGATTCCCACTGGTAGGAAAAGGCCCTACATTTCAATCCTCAGCATCTCCAAGGAGGCCTGAGAATCTTCTATCTGATACCCTGGAAAGTCTGTGTGGACAAGTGTAGAATCGCAGAGTTGGAAGGGACCCTGAGGGTCATCTAGCCCAACCCCCTGCAATGCAGGAATGCACTTGTCTTAGCAATGGCAACAAGAAACACTGTTCTCTCCCGCTCTCTATTATATTGCTGAAATAAATCAAATAAAGAAATAGGGGTGGATTGGGCAGGGAAACCAGGATTTTTGTGTGTGGAGTTCCACATCCAGACAAGCCCAGAATTATTTCAGTTCGAAGAATATACGCTTGGCTTCAGTTAGGGGATTTGAAACAAAAAACTAAGTAGATCCCTCAAGTCTGAAGTTGTGTGGATGTACAACAATGGGCAGCAGGGTGTATGCCTTACAAACAACCCAGGGTGTGAGAACCAGGGATTTTATGACCGCACAAGGCTTTGTTGTGTCAGGACTCTCAGATCCTTTTGTGCTGCTTTAGGATTGGAATTGTTTTTCAAGTTGTTCAATAGTTTGGCTGTGTGTGTGCCCTCCGTTACGACATAAAGACGATTAATTATAAGATGCTTTGGAGAGTTCAAAGCTCTCCCTGAACTTATCAGGTCAATCTTGGCTGCAGCCCTGTGAGGTAGGATGGCGTGGCTGTCCCCTTTATGGGGCGGCGGAGACTGAGAACAGGGCAGCTTTGCCCCCGAGCCGTGTCATGCGTTGGCTGGTGTGAGATTCAAATCTTGAGACTATCCGACTCGCACCCGATGTTCCCGAGACTTGAGATCGCTTCCACGCTCGGCGCTTTGCTTCTGCCTTAATTAACTTTCCCATACTTGCAAAGCAGAATGCTAAATGTGAACATTTGACAACAAAAGCTTTGGTTTTTCTAAGCTTCTTCCTTGCGATAAATTTGGCTCAGGTGTGTGTGCTTGCCATCGCCTCTTGAGGACTAGCGGCCTAAGGCGCCGGCTGGGCAGGAGCCGGATTTGCTAAATACCGTATTTTTTGCTCTATAAGACTCACTTTTCCCCTCCTAAAAAGTAAGGGGAAATGTGTGTGCGTCTTATGGGGCGAATGCAGGCTGCGCAGCTATCCCAGAAGCCAGAACAGCAAGAGGGACTGCTGCTTTCACTGCGCAGCGATCCCTCTTGCTGTTCTGGCTTCTGAGATTCAGAATATTTTTTTTCTTGTTTTCCTCCTCCAAAAACTAGGTGCGCCTTGTGGTCTGGTACATCTTATAGAGCGAAAAATACAATATCCAATGCAACTCCAGTAAATCCCAGGTTCTGGTAGGCAACTGGAACAAAAAACCGAAAACCCAACGCAATTTCAAGCTGGACTGAAAAATATGCAAATTTTAAAACTTCACCCCGCCCCTTGTCCCATCTGGCTCCGCCTCTGACTTGATAACCTACCAAATCCCTCTAGGCTCCGCCCCCACCATGCTTGGGATTCCATCCTAGCTGAAAATTCTCCTAGGGGCGAGAACCCCATCCTAGCTGAAAATTCTCCTAGGGGCGAGAACCCCACCAAGCCCTGCCTCCCCACCCAAGCTGTTATTTCTGCGGTCTGCTGGTTCTGGGGCTGATGCCCAGGACGGCCGTCAGAAATGCAAGGGGAACCGCAGGGCTTAGTGTCTCTTTCGGGGGAATTCTAGCTGATTCAGCTTTTCTCTAACCCCTGTGTGGCAAACGACACTTTCCAAATTCCCCCTTCGCTGTATTCATCCTCCCCCCCCCCTTTTTGCATCTGGTCACCCTCCATATTCAGGGCTTCCCGTAAATGCGCAAAGCCCCAGCACCCATAGATGTGCACTTTTGGCCCTGGCCTCCCGGCCCTTATCTCTCAGCATCTCCCCCGAGAGCGGCGGCGGAGGTGGAAAAACCCCTCCTCCAGTCACCGCCGGGATAGCTCAGCCCTGCTGCAACATCCGCCACCCACTTTTTAAATTCTTCTTAAAACGGAGGCAAACAACTGCCTGGAAGCTACATTCTCTCCCCCCCCCCACTCTCTGCACCCCGGCCTTCCCTCAATCCTGACACCCTCCAGGCATTGAGGGACTACGACTCCCATCATCCCTGAGCGTAGGCTGTATGTGTGGGGAGGTCAGTGGGAGCCAGGAGCCCCCGTCAGTGAAGACCACCAACCTAGATGGCCTTGAAAGAGGAGTGGGGGGGCTGTATAACTTTGCAGCCTAGACCGTGGCTGGCTTTCAGGGATAGAAACTCAAGTACAGTGGTACCTCGGGTTACAGACGCTTCAGGTTACAGACGCTTCAGGTTACAGACTCCGCTAACCCAGAAATAGTACCTCAGGTTAAGAACTTTGCTTCAGGAGGAGAACAGAAATCGTGCTCCGACAGCGCGGCAGCAGCAGGAGGCCCCATTAGCTAAAGTGGTGCTTCAGGTTAAGTACAGTTTCGGGTTAAGAACGGACCTCCGGAACGAATTAAATTCTTAACCCAAGGTACCACTGTATATAAGCTAATTGCAAAATGGCACCTTGAATCTAGGTTGCGGTAGCCGCAACAGAATGTCGATTTACCACCGGGGGGGTTGGACTAGATGAGCGCCGGGGTCCCTTCCAACGCTACGATTCCATGATCTCAACTACATTGCTTGCCCTTACAACAATTCACCTGCATCAAGAAGGAGAAGCACACACAGGCGAAATGGAAATGGTATTAACTATGGAGCAAGGCAGAGGTTTTTTAAGGCAGAGGTGGGGAAAATGCAGAGAATCCTTCGCAAAACAGTGCCCTAAAATACATAACTGGACTCGTTTCGATTAATGTCTGCAGGAGACTTTGTGGATATTTAAGTTATAATTAGAAAAATCTTAATAATTATTCTTAAAGGAAACGGTTTATAAGAAGTAAATGATACAGATACAGAATAAAGGAAGTCTTGGTTGTTTGTATTGTTGTATGTTATGCTCATTGTATGTTATGTTCATGTTTAATGAGGGTGGATTTGTGTATTGGGGGTGGGGGGTTTATGTTGTGTTGTAAATAAAATGCCAATGAAAATTTAAACATTAAAAAATAAAATAAACTGTGGTAGCCAACCTGGCACCCAGAAATCTGCATGTGGCCGCAATTGGACCTGTGGCAGTAGCAAAACGCGCCTGGCGCCCGGCTAATTTCTAACACCGCCAGCTACGGGTTTGGCTCCCTTGTCTGCCCCAGGGGGTTATTTATCGAGCCTCTAAGGGGTTGTTTTGTGTGGATCACCTAGCCAGCTTGACTTTGAAGTTGGGAACCTTTGGTTCCTTTCATGGCCAGTCTGAAGAAGTAGCCAAACCCAACGGATAAGTGCTGAGTATTTGGCGGGGCATGGTGACGCTGAACCCCGCAGAGGAGGCATTTACCTTGCCCGCTTGGCCATGCTCCGAGGGGCCCGAAAAGGCCCCTGTAATTTGTTCCCCATCAGATGTTGGAGGGTATCTTTTCTGAAGCCTGGGCTCCGAAATCTCCCTCCTGGGTGACGGAGGAGACAGCTTTCGAGTGGTTGAGAGGCCGTGGGTGTGATGAGCCGCGAGGCACGCAATTCTCACAGACCCCCCCTTGGCCTGCCGCAGCAAAAAAATCTTTTGCTGAAAACAGGAAAAGGTGTCAAACCCCAGAGCTCCCACGTCAAAGGTGCAGGGTGGGTGGGGGGACGGTGGGGGGGGGTTTGCTCCGTAAAGATCTGGTTTGAGTGTCGCTAGATTTGTTGCCGAATCTTCCCCTTGTAAACAGTCTTTCGGCCGACAACGACAGCTTGATCACACCCAGGGCATTCGCGATGGGGAAACTAGCCCAGCCTTCGAGCCCCACGTTGGACAAAAAAATCCATGCATTTTAGAAGTTTGGGCTAAATGACCCTGCTCTGTGATTCAATGATTGTCCGCACGGACTTGCAGCAACTGAGCCAGGGCCAGCATAGGCAAACTTGGCCCTCCAGATGTTTTGGGACTACAGCTCCCATCATCCCTAGCTAACAGGACCAGTGGTCGGGGATGATGGGAGTTGTAGTCCCGAAACATCTGGAGGGCTGAGTCATGGCCTTTCCCCTAGAAATAAGCTAAGGTTCTGGTCCTCATGATTCTAGAAAATAGATTTGAATAGGAACCCAGGAATCTGCCTTACACTGAGTCGTCTAGACCGCAGCCCCATCTAGCTCAGGACTGTCGACACGGGCTGGCAGGGGATCTCCCGGATTTCAGGTAGGGGACGTTCCCAGCCCCACCTGGAAGTGCAGGAAATTGAACCCGGGACCTTCTGCATGCAAAGCAGGTGCTCTCCCACTGAGCTGGGGCGCTTCCCAACCCCCCCCCCCCAGGGCTGCTCGCAATACACCTCCATGCTGCATTACAAAAGGGTGCAGTCGCAAGCTCACAGGTGAGACCGGGCTCAGGGCAAGATTGCTTCATTGCCCCAGCCTGAGCCAAATGGCTGCTGTATCAGATCTTGGTGTGTAAACTCTCTGCCATAGGTGGGGAAATGATTCGAGCACAGCAGGTAGCTGGAGTTTGTTTGGAGTGGGGTAAGGCGGCACGACGCACCGCCGTTTAGATTAGTTCACGATCAGCTCCCTTTTTGGGATGGATGTGTAAGGCTAGAATGTCAGCAAGCATGCGCAGAGTGCCTTTCTCTTGGCACCGATGTCTTGGTTTGGGGCCCAAGGACTTCTCATTTAAAACAAGGCAAACAGATATCAGAATGTGTGGTGATAAGAAATTCTCATTTTGGATAACATGAGCCTGATTTGAATGCCTGCACACCCAAGGAATAAGTGGACTTGTTCAGACTCAGTTTTCCCCACCTGTGAAATGGAATCGCAGTGCTCTGCGTGGCTGTGATGGCTAACCTGAGATGAGCGCACAACCCTAGAGTCTGTCAAGACTGGCCCATACGGGCAGGGGTGCCTTTACCTTTACCTTACGTACATTATTCTACACCCTGCCCTTTCTGTTATCTCACCAACCCTGTAAGGTAGACTAGGCTGAGAGAGGGCATTGACTGACTCAAGGTCAACCAGTTAGCCTAGTGTCCGAGTGGGGATTTGAACCCGGATTTTCTAGCTCTCTAACCACTATACGACACTGCCTCTTAAGGCACAAATGCACTTCCTGAGCAGTATTTCCTAAACCTCGCATCCTCCAGGTGCAGATGAGCTACAACTCCCATCATCCTTGACCATTGACATTGATGGGAGATACTGTCCAGAACACCTGGATGAAGATTTTGGGGTGCCAAATTCCCTGAACAGAAATCTTAATTGAAAGTGAAGTTTATCAGCAGTCAACAGACCATTAAAACATTTTATAACAACTGAATGCACATAAATGCAACTGAAAATCAGAATTAAAATACTAGACACTCAGGCAATATTTTCAGGCAATCCTAAGAAGTCTATTAAGGATAGCTGTGCCCAAAAACTTTGCCTCCTGATCAGTGGTTGACTTGTAGGAACCCTGTAGCTCGGAGGAGGGCCCAGGGAGGGACTCTATTATGGGATATATTAAACCTTTCCTCACCTCTTCATAAAAACTATAATAGAGAAGGACATGCAAAATCGACTCCGCCTCAGCGTTGCTACAGAAGCTGCATCTGTTGTCCAGTGAGGCCACAGTCACACCATAAGCTAAAAGCACCATGACGCCGCTTTAAACAGTCATGGCTTCCCCCAAAGAATCCTGGGAGCTGTAGTTTGTTACGGGTGCTGTTAGGTGGACTGAACCCCCCCATTCTCCTCCCAGAACTACAGTTCCCAGAGTGCTTTAAGAATCAATCCCACCTCCCAGGAGCTCTGGCGTTCGCTGAAACACAGAAAATTCTAGTCCTCATGATAATCTATGGCAGGGGTAGGCAACCTATGGCCCGGGGGCTGGATGCGGCCCAATCGCCTTCTCAATCCGGCCCACGAACAGTCCGGGAATCAGCGTGTTTTTACATGAGTAGAATGTGTGCTTTTATTTAAAGTGCATTTCTGGGTTATTGGTGGGGCATAGGAATTTGTTTAATTCCACCCCCCCAAAAATATAGTCCGGCCCCCAACAAGGTGTGAGGGACAGTGGACCGGCCAACGGGTGAAAAATGTTGCTGAGCCCTGATCTATGGGAACAGCTCTTCTGGGAGACAATGAGGGTTGAATTGGAGATGCGCTGCTCACCGAACCACATTATGGGAACAGTGTGAAGGGGACATGGGGGCAAAATATAATACAGTGGTACCTCAGGTTACATACGCTTCAGGTTACAGACTCCGCTAACCCAGAAATATTACCTCGGGTTAAGAACTTTGCTTCAGGATGAGAACAGAAATCGTGCTCCGGCAGCGTGGCAGCAGCAGGAGGCCCCATTAGCTAAAGTGGTGCTTCAGGTTAAGAACAGTTTCAGGTTAAGAACGGACCTCCAGAACGAATTAAGTACTTAACCCGAGGTACCACTGTAATGGAGAATCAGGGTGTTGCACAATTGTCCCCATGTTTTTTCTCCGTGAAATAATAAGCAGATGGTGAGTTTGGGTCATAGATGATGCAGTTTAGTAGTGCATTCAGGCTATGGCATTCATGGTATTATGGGAATGATTCTTCCTTGGGAACGTAGGGGAGCTGACTTAGACCTTGCCGTTGTCTCCACTGGCTGGTTGGGGGTTGTATAGGTGTGCCTGCTTGCTATTTGTTTTGGGCTGGGCGTGGGCATTTTGACTTTTGCTCAGGGGGTGTTCCTTTGAAGTGGGTGTTTTGCAATTCCTCCCATCTCTCTATATGTCCCTTCCCCTCAAAACTTTGGGGACCCCCAGTGTTGCACCTCGAAGCTGCCCCGTTTTCTGATCTCAAACAACACCGGGCATGTTGCATGTGGTTTCTGCAGCGTGGCGACGCTCTTGACATGCTCAAAGGCACTCTCCGTAGCATGTGCAGACGATAAAAGTGGGTTGTGCTCACCCTGACTATACAATACTATAGAGGGAATCCTGGGTACTGAACATGCATTTATTTACATCGGTGTGAGGAACCTGTCGCCCTCTAGAAGCCAGAAATAGCCCTCTCCCCCCCCCCCCAATGAATTTGTCTAATCCTCTTTTAAAGCCATCCAATCTGGTGGCCATCTCTGTCTCCTGTGGCAGGGAGTTCTGTAGATTAACTGCGTTGCAGTTAAACTAAAAAGTCCCAAATGCTACCACTCATTTCTGATGGTTTCGCATTTTTGTCCTCTCAAGGGGCTCAGCAGGAGGGTCACCCCCTCTGGCAGACTTTGCGATGCAGGCTAGGCAGAGCAAGGGGAGCCGACCCAGTGTCACACTTTGGGCGTGAGCAGAGGATTTGACTTTGCATCAGATACAGAGTTCTGCCCTCCTTCTGCTTTTCCTGATAAAAGCTCCATGCTTTCAATGCCTAGCAGGCAGCAGTGCACCAGGTGAAGCTTTCCCAGAAATGGCTGCACCGGTTGAATTTCTGCCCGCTGTGCAGTTTTTAAAGCCCTCTGCCCGCAAAGCCCGTATAGCTGATTGCATCTGGACCCTGCCAGTCTCCCCTCAGCTCCCTCCCGAACCCTGACGGCTTCTGCCTGTGCCACAACCACCACCTCTAATCCCAGCCGATTGCTCCTCCTGCTAATCCCTCCTAATCTGATTGGCGTTTGTCAGGGTTTGTCAACCCAGAGGGGCATGATGGCTTAATTGCAGCTCAGCCCGTCCCTCTGCCTCCCACCTGTGCCCGCAGGGGCAGGTGGAGAAGGCCTCGTGGGTAATCTCAGGACTCCTGGGTTCTATTCCCAGCCCTGGGAGGGGAGGGAAATCGAGAGCAGAGGTTTCTGTGTTCTCAGCAGAGGCTTGGGCTGCCTTGTTTTGTTCCCCCTGCTGTTTTGCAGCAGCAGCCGGGCAGAAATTCCACAGGCAAAGTGCAGTTTGGTCACCTTTCTCTGCAGTGGGAAGGGCTGTGCAGCTGCTCAGTATGTTTTCCTGCACAGCAGCCAGGCAGAAATCCAACAGGAAAAACACAGCTTTCACCTGATCCCGGCTGCGAAGATCACACAACTGCTCAATTTCTGCCCTCTTTCACAGCAGCCAGGCAGAAACTCGTCAGGTGAAGTGCCACACAGACACTGCATGCAGCAGGTGACCTGCGATTGCTCAGCTTCTGCCTGGCCTTTAGAGCTGTCAGGCAGAAATTCAACAGGAAAAGCTCTCTCTCTCTCTCTCTCTCTCTCTCACACACACACAATATTCACTGTGCAGGGAAGATCGCGTCAATGTCTGCCTGACACCGTGACATCCTGAGGGGAAGGGGGCAAAGGCAGTGGCGCTTAGACACGAGGAATGGGAGCACGAGGCTTGGGCTGGGGGGCGGGGAGAGGGCCGGGCGTGCAGTGTGGGAAAGGAGTGGGGCGCTGGGAGGGCCAGGGCGGCTGCTAGCTGGGACTTGGAGAGACCGCGGAGAGGAGACCGAGCAAGGCCTGTCCTGGGCATTTTGCCCCATTGCGCCCCTCCCTGAGGGAAGGCAATCAAAGCCAGCCTCTCTCTCTCTTTTTCTTTCTTTCTTTCTTTCTTTCTTTCTTTCTTTCTTTCTTTCTTTCTTTCTCTCCCCTCGCTCCTCCATGCCAGGCAGGGGCTGGCAAAGTTCTGGCTGAGCTGGCATCCCCCCGGGCGTTGCCATGACGCGGACCGCGCCCAGCTCCTGGGTCAGAGTGCTCCTCCAGGAAGAAAAACCACGCCTGCCTGGCAGGTCCCCATTCGTTGTCCCCCCCACCCTCCAAGCCTTCCCACCGCCGCTCTTCTCCTCCTCCCCGCAGAGCCAGCCTGCCCGCCTGCCTGCCCATCCCCTTGCCCGGCCGGTTGAGCCTGCTTGGCAGAGAGGGGAGCGGCTGCCCCTGCTTGGAGCCCGTCCCCTTCCCACCCACCCCTGCCCCGTCGAAGGCAAACACACAGCCCAGCTGGCTGGCACCCAAGGCGGGCAGGGAGCGGCCACAAGGCAGCCCCGTTCCGACTTCCGAGAACAAGGCGAGGCACGACGACGAGTTTCTCTCTCTCTCTCTCTCCCCCCCCCCATACCCCACCATCTTTGCCCAGCTGGCACCCAGGTTATCTGGGCGAAAGGTGGGTGGGAGAACAGGATGCAGCAGGGGGAACATTATTAGAGGGTGCTGGAGGGAGTTTAGGATTATTTTACTTTCCTTTGTATAGCACGTTTTTATCCAAGCAGCCTAAGGTAGCATATGTTGCTCCCCACCCCCCCCAAAAAAAAACAACCATGCAAGGCAGGTTAGGCTGTGAAGCAGTGACTTGGTCTGAAGAGCACCCAGTGAGCTACGTGAAATTCGAACCCGGGTCCCTGCCGGGTCCTAGTTCCAACAATTCGAACCCGGATCCTAGTCTGACGCTCTCGCCACTACCGGCTCTCTCTTAAAAACTGACTTCTTTTAAATGGTATTGGGTAGGGGGCGAGCTAACCTTTTCATTCCAGTTTCTCATTTCTACCACTGTTTGATTTTTTGTTTTCCCCAGAAAATGAAAATTCGTTCAGGGTGAATTTTTGCCACTGTACCCATTTTTCGTACGCAGTTTGCCAGAGAGGCACATTTTCTTTGCAGAGCGTTTCCCCCTGATATAATGCATGTTTGGGTAGGGTGTTTTCACGAATACATGCAGTAAAAGTACAATTTACCCTCAACAGTGTTTGCACCATCATCCTTTCCCATGCCTCATAAGTTGTTGGACTACAACTCCCATCATCCTTGACCACTGCCTGAGCTGGCTGGGGACAATGGGAGTTGTAGTCCAACATCAGCTTGGGGAGGAGCCAAAGCTGAAGAAGGTTGTGGCCTAGAATATGCTGGAGAAACTGCATCATAAAATTCAGAGGAGTACAAATTTCGAAGGCAGGCTGTGTTTCAGTTCTCGCATCATTTTGGAAATTGCAAAAATTAGGTAAAGGTAAAGGGACCCCTGACCATTAGGTCCAGTCATGGCCGACTCTGGGGTTGCGGCGCTCATCTCGCTTTATTGGCCGAGGGAGCCGGCGTACAGCTTCCAGGTCATGTGGCCAGCATGACTAAGCCGCTTCTGGAGAACCAGAGCAGCGCACAAAAACGCCGTTTGCCTTCCCGCTGGAGCGGTACCTCTTTATCTACTTGCACTTTGAGGTGCTTTCGAACTGCTAGGTTGGCAGGAGCAGGGACTGAGCAACGGGAGCTCACCCCGTCGCGGGGATTCGAACCACCGACCTTCTAATCGGCGAGTCAGAGGCTCTGTGGTTTAACCCACAGCGCCACTGCCTTAAAATGTGAACTGGATCGAAATGTTCCCCCTTTCCTGGGGAACTGCACCTGGGATCTCACCTACAGCACTAAGGATCTTTATAGTTCTACTGGAAGTTTCTAGACCCCTGTCAGCCCCCAGTCAGTATGGCCACAGATTCAGGGAATGATGGGAGTTGTAGTCCAGCAACTTCTGGAGGGCCACAGGCCTGCCTCTCCTGTCCTGGACCGTGTCCCAACCTATCAGGGACCCCATATGAAATGATTCCAGCACAGCCTATCCCTGATCTGTACTCTGGCGCATAGAAATGGCAGTGCTCCTAAGCACATACAACATGCAATCGGAATTTCTACCTGGGAAGCGCCACGCAGCCTTGTTAGGAACATCTAGGGCAGCCAAGCCCTCCAGAGGTTGGGAGCTGTCATTCACAACCTCTGGAGGCCAGGAAGCCGGTCTAGCGAATGGCTTGGCTGAAGAGGCTATGCTGAGGGCCACATTCCCTTTGTGGGGGGGGGGCACATGCCAACGGTGGGCGGGGCCAGAGCTAAAACACCCGGAAAGAGCAACAGATGTGATTTGCCTGGAGAAAAAGCGCTGTTTTGTGGAGGGAAAGCGTGGCACGAAATTGTGCGAGGGCACGGCAACCAAAATGATGGCTGTGCTCTCTCGATAAAAAATTATTATTATTATTATTATTTATACCCCGCCCATCTGGCTGGGTTTCCCCAGCCACTCTGGGCGGCTTCCAACAAAACACTAAAATACAATAACCTATTAAACATCAAAAGCTTCCCTAAACAGGGCTGCCTTCAGATGCCTTCTAAAAGTCTGGTAGTTGTTTTTCTCTTTGATATCTGGTGGGAGGGCGTTCCACAGGGCAGGTGCCACTACCGAGAAGGCCCTCTGCCTGGTTCCCTGTAACTTGGCTTCTCGTAGCGAGGGAATCGCCAGAAGGCTCTCGGCGCTGGACCTCAGTCTCCGGGCAGAACGATGGAGGTGGAGACGCTCCTTCAGGTATACTGGACCAAGGCCGTTTAGGGCTTGAAAGGTCAGCACCAACACTTTGAATTGTGCTTGGAAACATACTGGGAGCCAGTGTAAGTCTTTCAGGACTGGTGTTATGTGGTCTTGACGGCCGCTCCCGGTCACCAGTCTAGCTGCCACATTCTGGATTAGTTGTAGTTTCCAGGTCAAAAAACGGGAAGATAGTATGTCTGGGAGATGGTGTCCTGGATTTTGCCTTCAGATTGTTGGAGGGTATGGGCTGGTTCCACCCACCACATTCCTCCCTTGCCTAAATGCAGGCCAGCCCGAGACATGATGGGAGTCAAGGTTGCATCCCAGCCAGCAAGGGTGTGAAGGCAGGGTCCGTGAGGGGCGTGGCCTCGGGAGAGAGTTCCGGGGGCCAGACACAGAGGCCTTAAGGGCCGCCTGAGCCCTCTCCCCCTCCTTCCCCCTGCAGCTTTCGCTCTGGGTCTTCTCTCTCTCTCTCTTCGGGCGCCCCGAGAGTGGAGGGTTTGAGGCTCTCAAATGCCATGGCTCGTGGGCGGCAGGAGGGAACTGCCGTATCTTTCCTAGGAATCTGCCTCTAACCCTGTCTCTATCAGGCCCCTGATCTCCTTTGCACCGTCTGGGGGCGAGGGACTTCCTCCCGCTCTGAGAAGAAGTCAGTGCCGTGCTCTCTCTCGGAGCCTGCACACTTCCTTTTCATGTGTGTCTGTTCTTTTTTTGAGTTTCTTCACGTACGTCTGCCATCTTCCCTGAAGGAGGCCTGGGTTTTATTGCTTTATTTAATTGAAGCTTCTACGTTGTCTTCTCTCCCCGCCGCCCGCCCCATTCGGTAGAGAACGTAAGACTCTGGCGGGTTCGAGTCCTGTGTCGGGCCAAAATATTCCTGCATTGCAGGGGGTTGGTCTAGATGACCCTCGAGATTCCTTCTGCTATTCCGTGATAAAGGTTCTAAGAGCAGCTTACGTAAGATCAGCTAAGAAAACGACAACTGCAATGCTTGCACTCTGAAAGACATGGCACACAAGGAAAAGGCATGGGGAGGGAAGAGGAAAGCGAGCAAAACACAACCCCTTTTTGGTTTAGGCTTGGAGGGGAGGCAGGCGGGAAAGGTGAGTCCTGCGCTAAGAAGGCCTTTCTTCAAACCTCGCCTCCATCTTGGAGGTGCAGCTGTCGCGGCCCTCCCTCTTGGCCACAAAGCTCACTGTGGGTGACCTAGGCCCAACCACTGCTGTTCAGCCTAACCTATCTCACTGGGTTATATTGGGGAGCAGTTTGAGGAGGAGAAACCATGTACACCACCTGGGGGGGGGATGGGAGGGTTAAATGCAAGAAATGTATAAATGGTAAGAACTGAAAGCGATCATTTCCCGCTTTTAAGTTTCTTTAGCTCCTTTCCTGGATTGTCAGCGTCCTGCAGAGACAACATGTGCAGTTGCTGAATTTTCAGGCAGATCAAGAGTGAAATGGTCTCTGATATTGAATGACGAAATACATAGGGTCTTGGCGAGTGATTTAATGAGGAACCTGCGACATTGCCACATAAACACCTCAACAGACCCAGTTTCGGTTTTTCTTCAAATTAGCACACTCTCCAGACCCTGTTTAACCAAGCCCAGTGCCACTAACTGCACACAGGGAAATCAGCGAGGCTGAGGACGCAAAGAAAGATCTGCTAAGGGCTATTGGAATAAACCTTCCGAAATTAACAAGGGAAATATGGGATGGAGCAGAGCAGCGTATAAACAGGACTAACGCAACCCTCCGTTAGCCTTAGTAAATGATTGCGGGTTTAAGGAATTGATTGCAACTTGAGGGATTAATGGATCAAAACTTCTCAAAATAAATGATTGTCCGTCCCCAAACAACTTGCTTTGAATGGCTTTTAAATACAAAACCTAAATGCTGCCTGTATTGGCTGGTGCTAACATCCCTGCTCTTTCCCCCCCTGTCCTTGTAGGTGAGGCAATGGGAAGCCCTGAAGATGACTTGATCGGGATCCCTTTCCCAGAACACAGCAGCGACCTGCTGGGCAGCCTCAACGAGCAGCGCCGGAGGGGGGTTCTCTGCGACGTGACCTTGCGGGCCCAGGGATCGGAGTACCGGACCCACCGGGCCGTGCTGGCAGCCTCCAGCCGCTACTTCCGGCGGCTCTTCGCGGGGCCCGGCATGGGTGTCTGTGAGCTGGATTTCGTGGGGGCCGAGGCGCTGGGCGCCCTGCTGGACTTTGCCTACACTGCCACCCTGACCATCAGCACGGGCAGCCTGGCAGAGGTGCTTCGAGCGGCCCGCCTCCTCGAGATCCCCTGTGTCATCAAGGCCTGCCTCGAGATCCTGCAGGGAAACGGCTTGGAAGCGCCCGTCCCCGATGACGCCGCCCGCGAGCGCGCCCACCGCTACCTGGAGGCCTTTGCCACCCTTCCCAACGCCGAGGGCGACCTGCCCGAGCCGCCCGTCTACCCGGCCCCCCGCCGCAGCAAGAAGATCCGCAAATTCCTGCAGGCCAAGGGCTCCCGCCTCAACAACCACCTCGGCGAGCTGTCGCCCTCGCCGTCCCCCTCGTCGACGGGGACGCAGGAGCGGCCGAGCCCCCCCAGTCAGGCCTCTCCAGCACCAGCCCTCGCGCACCCCCACGAGGACGAGGTTCTGGCACCCACTCGCGCCTTCCCGTACCCGTACGCCCCCGGCCTCTCGCCGGAAGACCTGGGCTCGGACGAAGAGCCCACCGAGCACGACATCATGCGGTCCTACATGCGAGCCCTCAACCCGGAAGGGCCGTCCCTGGGCCTGGACCCCCCAGACAAGCTGGTGCGCAAGCGGCGCTCGCAGATGCCCCAGGAGTGCCCCGTCTGCCACAAGGTCATCCACGGCGCAGGCAAGCTGCCTCGCCACATGCGCACCCACACCGGGGAGAAGCCCTTCGCCTGCGAGGTCTGCGGGGTCCGCTTCACGCGGTGAGCCTTTCCCCCCTTTCTTTCGAAACTGGTTCGCTCTGCCTACTGCAGCCTGGCTTGATGCCAGCAGCAGGACGAGGCAGGTGCGAGAGAACAGACTGTACCACATGAGAGTGTAGGGGTGTGTGAAAAGACCTTCTTTTGATGTTGGCCCTGTTGTTGAAAACACAGCTCCTTGCAAAGGAGGAGGAAAAGGTTCTAGATCAGAGGGGAAGGGGGCTCTTTTGTCCGAAGGCCCCATTGCTTTGCAGGGAACCTTCTGGGGGCTGGCATGCCCATGGGTAGATACAGCGAGAGGCATTGAGCGGGTGGAGTTAATGGATGCGACTCTGGATCTTTGTTCGGGAGGCTACATCCGAGGTTTATTTTTATATGCGCACAACCTACACCTCTCCATCCAGACATTCCAGATTTCCCGGGAAAAGGGGATTGGTTGTTAAACCACTCAGGGGGAGGAACGGGTGTGTGTCTCCTAACAGCTCCGTTGGTATAGCATGAGACTCTTAATCTCACGTTGGGCAAAAGACTCCTGCATTTCGGGGTCTGGTTCAGCAAGCTGTTCTTACGTTCCCCAGTACCCAGTTTCATGGGAAGCAAATCTCCAGACTACGTGAAAAAGGCTGATTATTCAGCTCCTCCTTGGCAACATGGTCCCTTCCAACTCTGCAATTCTATGATTCTAAGATCGCTCAGCACTCCTAGCAAACCACACTTCCCATGATTCTTTGGGGGAAGCCACAGCTGTTTAAAGTGGTATCATAGTGCTTTAAATGGCTAGTGCAGATGGGGCCTAGGCAAAACCTTATCACTCCCATTTCTGCTGAAAAGCTGGCCCCAGCTTCCTTCCTTTTTGTCTGTAAATGGGCCATTGGTCACCCTCCGAGAAGACCCATTGAAATTGGTGGGCTTAAGTGACTCAGGCTTCTACTGAATCCAGCCCAGTGTTTTTTTAAGCCATGCTGGCTTGGTTTTATTATAATTATAGAATCTGTAGAGTTGGAAGGGGCCAGGAGGGATAATTTTGGAATAATTTTGCTGGAATAATTTTTCACAACATGGGGCTCAAACCCACGACCCAGATGTCTTACTTGGTTGTCCCCCCCCGAGCTGTGCAGAAGGGGGGACAGAAGTTTAAAATAAACAGTACCTTTTAATCCTGTACAAAGTGGTGCTCCCTCTGCTAGAACTGTCAGCAGCGAAGAGACAGGTGAAGAGACAGGCAGTGAGGATTGTTCCGTCTGTAGCAGTCAAGGGAGCCTGCCTATAGCTAAACTTCAAAGAGGCTTCTCCTTTCCTAGAGCTCCCTCTAGAGGCCATTCTGCATTTATCTAACTGAGCAATTACTGCCTTTTCTGTACCCCATTTGCCTATTTTTGTACCCCATTTGCCACCAGCCCCTGCTAGCAAGGCCAATGCTCAGGCATTGCGGTTTTTGCTTAGTGCACAGACACACAAATCAGGATTTGCAATATATCATAACCTTCAACATTTCTCTGATGAAAATAGGGATGTATTATTATTATTGTTGTTGTTATTATTATTATTATTATTATTATTATTATTACTACTACTACTACTACAGTGGTACCTCGGGTTAAGTTCTTAATTCGTTCTGGAGGACCGTTCTTAACCTGAAACTGTTCTTAATCTGAAGCACCACTTTAGCTAATGGGGCCTCCCGCTGCCGGAGCACAATTTCTGTTCTCATCCTGAAGCAAAGTTCTTAACCTGAAGCACTATTTCTGGGTTAGCAGAGTCTGAAACCTGAAGCGTATGTAACCCGAGGTACCACTGTACTTACTATTTATACCCCACCCATCTGACTATGATGCCCCAACCACTCTGAGCGACATATATGAAAACATAATAAAACGTTAAACATTTTTAAACTATACAGGTCTGCTTTTACATGGCCCAGAGGTTGGATAACTCCATATCCTCTTTTAACATTTATCCAGTGAAAATAGGGACTTTCTAAGGAAATGCAGGATGTTCCGGAATCAAATCAGAAACCAGGGTGGCTTCTTGTAAATTCGGGACTGTCCCTGGAAAATAGGGTCTGGTATATTGCCAGGTGGCGCGGGTGGCGCTGTGGGTAAAACCTCAGCGCCTAGGACTTGCCGATTGAAAGGTCGGCGGTTCGAATCCCCGCGGCGGGGTGTGCTCCTGTCGTTCGGTCCCAGCGCCTGTCAACCTAGCAGTTCGAAAGCACCCCCGGGTGCAAGTAGATAAATAGGGACCGCTTACCAGCGGGAAGGTAAACAGCATTCTGTGTGCTGCGCTGGCTCGCCAGATGCAGCTTGTCACGCTGGCCACGTGACCCGGAAGTGTCTGCGGACAGCGCTGGCTCCCGGCCTCTAGAGTGAGATGAGCGCACAACCCTAGAGTCTGGCAAGACTGGCCCGTACGGGCAAGGGTACCTTTACCTTTTTATATTGCCAGGTCAAAAATTATGAAACAGATACAGTATCACAATGTGGACCTCAAAGCAGTTTCGGACAATAAATCGCCCAGCCTTAATTCTGTGTGGGCCGCTGGGTTCCTCTCCATTTCATAAGGACTAGCTGCCCTCTTGTGTGAAATTGAGGTTGCCCACAAGCAAGGAAGATGCTGCTGGGCCATGGGCTGAGGTTTCTCTACGCTCTTGCTGACGCAAGTCTCCTGTCTCCCCCCTTTCCCCCTTGCAGGAACGACAAGCTCAAGATCCACATGCGCAAGCACACGGGAGAGCGCCCCTACTCATGTCCACACTGCACGGCCCGCTTCCTGCACAGCTACGACCTGAAGAACCACCTGCACCTGCACACGGGCGCCCGTCCCTACGAGTGCTGCCTATGCCACAAGGCCTTCGCCAAAGACGACCACCTGCAGCGCCACCTCAAGGGACAGAACTGCCTGGAGGTGCGCACCAGGCGCCGGCGCCGTGGGCCCGATCCCGAGCCCAACTCCTTGCCCGCCGCGGGGACGCCCTTGGCCAACCACGACTTGGCCAACGGGCTGACGGATGAGCAGTGCCTCTCGCTCGCCCGCGGCTACTGGGATCCGGCCCGCGCCCAGCAAGCCCTGTCTCCTCACATCAAAGAAGAGGACGAGGACGAGGAGGAGGAGGAAGGCCGCGAGGAGGGAATGGCGACGGACGACGGGCCGGCGGCGGAGGCAGAAACGGCGTAGGGGCCCCCCCTCCCCGAGACTAGGCCTCAGGCCTTCTTTGCTTTGGCCGTTGCCACGGCGACTCTGGGGACTAGGCCGTGGTCCAGGCTGAGATGCACTATTCCCCCACCCTTTCTGTTGCCGCGGCAACGGAGACGAGATGCACTATGACCCGCCCCTCCCTGGCGCACTGATTTGGTGCCTTTAGCGACCCCTCAAAGGGGTACGGGGCAGTTATGAACCAAAGCAGGTGGGGTTGGGGTGGTGGGAGGGCAGAAAAGCAAGGGAGAGGGTTCATATGCTCAGGATCAATGAAATAAGCAAATAAATAGGGGTAGTGCTATTTGGGGGGGGATGTGGGAGGGAATCCTGATTTTTTTTTTCCTAAGAAAACAAGAGAATTATATAACTTTGGGAAGGGGGGAGTGGTTGGTGGCCCCCAGACCCTGCACTTTTGGGGGGTGCTCTGACCCCCATGTTAGGGAGGCTAGGAGGGGATGACTAGATTTATTTATTTTACTTAAGGCGAGGATGTCAGGTTGAGGAGCTTTTGAGGAGTGTGCCAGGTTTCCTGGGTTTGACCCCAGAGAATTTTATTTCTGAGGAGGCAGAAGAAAGAAAAGAAGATCTTTCTATTATTCCGGGCCCTGAGACTGGCAGCTGCGTTTTGAGAGAGGGGGGGTGAGTGGGAGGCCCACAACCTTTCCTTTGCATGGTGGGGAAGGGAAAGCAGGGGGTGTTTTTTTCCACACCACCCAGGGGCGGTGCCTGCGCCCTATATCGACCGCACCTCCTTTTTTGCACAGAGAGCCCCGCTCGGCCCTCAACGCTACCTGGTGGCGTCCTTGCACAGTGCAATGGGCTGGTCCCAGCAGCAACCCGTCGTCGTCCCCAGCTTGTTTGTTTGGGGTAGGAAGATGCCCCCCAAACGAGGCTTCTGACCCACAGAGCCCTTCCACACCAAGACCCAGAACTCCTTGCAAGAAGATAGGTCTTAGCACTTGGCGGGGGACGGACCATCAACTTGGGGTCTCCCCCCCCCCCATAAAAACCCTCCCCACAGAAGTTTCATTCCACAGCAACAGGTGGCAGGTGGACTTTTGCACAAAAAAGGCAATGACCCCGTTGTGTTGACACCCCCCACCCCACTTTAATTTTCGTCCTCCACCATTGCACTAGGGTTTTTGCCTGCGATTTGAGGGCGGGGAGGGCTCGGGACTGGCACACTCCTCAATGGTGGTTAGGGGTCAGGTCTAACTTGTTGCCCCTCACCCCCATTTGCACATTCCTTAGATTTCCAGGGCCCCCCCCTCGCCTCTCTGGAGGGGGCAAAACAGACGGTGGCTTGGAGAGAGACGGCTTTGGGGAGCGCAGGGCAAAGTCCGTCCCTAGAGTATTAGCACAGAGTTTAATCTATATTTAAGAGATGATGTAATATATTATTCCCCCCTCCCCAAACTCTGCTTTCCCTTTCCCCCAACCTTGTCCCAATTCCCCCCACCCTCCCCGCAGGTGTTTTTTGGGGGAGCCTCCCGTCGGGTGAAAAGAGGGAGGGCAGGTCTGGTGAGAGCCCCATGTCGTCTTCCCTGTCTTTTTATAAAAAAGTGCCTGTATGTTTAAACTTGAATTTCTAGCTACTTGAAGTGCAAAAAACCCCCCGCTTGTTCCACTTTACCCTGCAATACCTCAGCTACACCTCACACTGTCTTGAAGACCCCTCTCCTCTTAGACTTTTCCTGCAGCAGCGATTTGGTGATGGGCTGGGGGGGGACAGCTGGAGATGAATGAAAATACCACCCTCCTCATTGCCTTTCTCTGGGAGTGCTAGCAAAAATATGCATATTTTCCTGGATGGCTGTGGGGGCGGGTATGTTGAAAAGACAGGTGGGGTGTCCACCTCCCCGCCATTTCATTTGGTGTTGTTGTTTTTTTTTCATTATTATTAATGTGCTGGTATTCCCGGTGTCCGTTGAGGCTGCTTGACAATAAAAAAGGAAAGCAGGGGAAATTTGGGGCTTGCGTTGGTGTCTGTAGCGGGGGGGGGGGGGCTTGCCTTCATGGGCAAAAATTCTCTCAGAAAAGGTGGCGCGAGGTGGCTTGCATTACCTGCTGCGCGCGACACGAGGGTTTACCTTACCTGTGCCAGGAGGTGCCACTAGGCCGGCTGACACATTGTGCGTGTGGTGGTGTTTTTCTTAAAAACAATGTTTAGGGGTACAGTGGTACCTCGGGTTACATACGCTTCAGGTTACATTCGCTTCAGGTTACAGAATCCGCTAACCCAGAAATAGTGCTTCAGGTTAAGAACTTTGCTTCAGGATGAGAACAGAAATCTCACGATGGCAGCGCGGCGGCAGCGGGAGGCCCCATTAGCTAAAGTGGTGCTTCAGGTTAAGAACAGTTTCAGGTTAAGAACGGACCTCCGGAACGAATTAAGTACTTAACCCGAGGTACCACTGTACTCTCATTTTGACTCAAGTAAATCACCATTTTATAGTTCAAATTGGGGGAAATAAATACAGTAAATGGACGAAAGTACAAAAATTCACAAAATGTTTAGGCGTATGCGTACCCCTACGTCCCCCCAGAAAAAAACCCCACTGTGTGTGTGTGTATACACACGTCTTACACAAATTCATGCACTGGACGGGAAAATATGCTGCAAGCAAAACTCCTCCTTTCTCTACTGAGGGGTGACCATGTTTTTTGGCTGTGGCTTCCACATGGGGGTGTGGGAGAGGGTAATAATTATATCCACGTAGCACCTCCAGCAAAACGCCGCAGGGTTTACACGATCCAGAGGGGAGGATGCTAAGCAGTGGATTCAAATGGCAAGAAACCTTAGGAAGAACTTTTTTGACAGTGGGATGGAGCACCTCGGAGGCTGGTGGACCCAGGGGTCAGCAAAGTTTTTCAGCAGGGGGCCTGTCCACTGTCCCTCAGACCTTGTGAGGGGCCGGACTATATTTTGGAGGAAAAATGAACGAATTCCTGTGCCCCACAAACAACCCAGAGATGCATTTTAAATAAAAGGACACATTCTACTCATGTAAAAACATGCTGATTCCTGGACCATCCGCAGGCTGTATTTAGAAGGTGATTGGGCTGGATCCGGCCCCCGGGCCTTAGTTTGCCTACCCATGTGGTGGACTCTCTGTCGGACATTTTCAAACAGAGACTGGACAGCCATCTGTCGGATTCTTCAGCCGCGATTCCACTGAGAATGCTCAGTCCTCACTGGACTGATTTTAGGGTATTCCCCCACGTCCCTTAAGCTTTTCCTAAATACCTCTCGGGGGGGGGGGGTGTATGACATTTTGGCAAACCTCAGGATTCTTCTCTGCAGTCCGCAGATTCCCTTCTGCTTGCGGGTGGGTGGGTGGTGCAGTTCTGGCTGCGTAAGGACCAGCACGCCCTGGCTGTATATTGAAAATAGAAGGCACTGATACCTAATTTATTGCCATACAGACTTCCTCTCTTTAAGGGAGGTGGCAGAACCTTATTCTCTGTCTCTGTCCCTACTTTTTGGGGGCAGACCTCTTTTCGCTTTTCACCTCCTCCAGCTCCTCGCTGCTGCTGGTCTCCACTTCCTTCTGGTAGCCGAAATCGAGGCTGCTGGAAAGGGGGGGGGGAGAGAAAGGGGTGGGTGATATAGGAGATCTCATTTAATTTTAAATGGTTTCATAGCCTCACTTTTCCTGCTCGCCTGAGGTGCTCGAAGCTGCTTGCAAAAAGGGACATCTTAAAAATGAGACGATCTTGGCAGAATAATTTTAAGAAATAGAAAAAAGATAAGGGAGAAGATGAGGTTTTTTTAAACTCTGTAGGGTCAAGGTTTGCCTTCCACACCACCTTCTGGGGGGGCATGTGGGGGGCAGAGCCAGTTGTGCGCAGCATTCCAGTTGTGCAGATGTCAGAGGCTGCTACAACTATGCACACGACTTCCCCCATGGCATCCAACAACACCTGGAAGGGCCGAAGTTCCCCATCCCTGGTGTATTCTCTGCTGTTACGAGCTGTCCGGCAGGCAGGAATTCAACAGGTGCAGTTGTGGCCTTTGCACACCACTTCGTGGCTGGGCCAGAGTGCCGCCGGTTGACTGCCTGCCTGTCCCACAAAAGCTAAGGGCACAAAACAGTGTTTGGGATGAACAATGGCGGCTCTTAAGGGCGGCTCTGCTTTGGGTGCAGAAGATCCCAAATTCATTCCCTGGCATCTCCAAGCCAGGCTAGGACAGACTCCCTAATCTGAACCCCTGAAAAGCCACTGCTTCCTATTGAGGGGCATCCTGAGCAAGATGAAGCAACGGTCTGGCTCTGCAGAAGGCAGCTTCCTGTGTTGGTGTTTTGATCAGCCCAGAACCCTGAGGACTGGGATCTTAGTTTTATTTCTAGTTACAAGGCCCCAGAGCTCCAGCTCATGGGAGCTCCCAGGTGCCAGCGCCCCAGTCGGCTGCAAGAGAATTGCTGCCAGTCATTGTAAACCAGGAGCCAGCAAACTTTTCAGCAGGGGGCCGGTCCATTGTCCCTCAGACCTTGTGGGGGGCCGGACTGTATTTTGAAGAGAGAAAAAATGAACGAATTCCTATGCCCCACAAATAACCCAGAGATGCATTTTAAATAAAAGCACACATTCTACTCATGTAAAAACACTCTGATTCCCGGACCGTCCGCGGGCCGATTTAGAAGGCGATTGGGCCGGATCTGGCCCCAGGCCTTAGTTTGCCTAGCCATGATCTAGGAGAAGGAAAACTCTGGTGCTAAAACTCTGCCACCTTGCGAGTTATTTCCAGGAGATGAAAGGGCTAAGGCAGAGGTCAGCAACCTTTTTCAGCCGTGGGCCGGTCCACCGTTCCTCAGACCTTGTGGGGGGCCAGACTATATTTTGGAGGCAAAAATGAACGAATTCCTATGCCCCACAAATAACCCAGAGATGCATTTTCAATAAAAGGACACATTCTGCTCATGTAAAAACACGCTGATTCCCAGTCCATCTGTGGGCAGGATTTAGAAGGCAATTGAGCCGGATCCAGCCCCTGGACCTTCGTTTGCCTACCCATGATCTAGTCCAGGGGTCAGCAAACTTTTTCAGCAGGGGGCCGGTCCACTGTCCCTCAGACCTTGTGGGGGGCCGGACTATATTTTGAAAAAATATATGAATGAATTTCTATGCCCTACAAATCACCCAGAGATGCATTTTAAATAAAAGGGCACATTCTACTCATATAAAAACACCAGGCAGGCCCCACCAATAACCCAGAGGTACATTTTAAATAAAAGGACACATTCTACTCATGTAAAAACACGCTGGTTCCCGGACCGTCCGTGGGCCAGATTTAGAAGGCAATTGGGCCGGATCTGGCCCCCGGGCCTTAGTTTGCCTACCCATGGTGTAGACAGTATTGAGCAAACAGTGTGGTAAGGTACCTTCCCACGATGCCTTGCCCTCACCTGGATGTCGACCCCGAGGAGCCGTCTTCCTCTGAGCTGCTAGATGTGTCGTCCTCAGCATCTTCTTCTTCGCTGCTGCTGCTGCTCCCTTCTTGCTCCTTCAGCTGGTCCAGGATCTTCTTGGCCAGTTCGGGGGGTAAGCGGCGGCAGCCCCCGCGCCCTTTCACGGCCCGCTCGATCCGCGCCCTCAGCAGTCGCCGCTGCTTCTGGCGTTCCTTGTCCGGCGACCCGCTGAGCGCCTGCACTGCCTTGGTCCACAGAGCCATGGCCTCTTCGTCACTGGAATCCCTGGATGAAAGCGAAGGGCTGTGTGGCTCAGTGAGTGGAGCACCTGCGCTGCATGCAGGGGGGGGGTGTTTCAGGTTTGACCCCCTGGCATCTCTGGGGAAGGCAGCCTGCCTCAAAGTCTCAAGAGCCAATATTGGCCAAGAGGGACCTCACTTGATGTGAGGTGACTTTCTATGACGGGCAGGTTTTTTGTTTTTTTAATTTATCACTTATTTTTACATCCATATCTAAAAATGAGAGGGAGCTCAAGGCGGCACACACTCCTCAGTAGCTCAGTCGGTAGAGCATGAGACTCACAACCTCAGAATTGTGGGTTTGAGCCCCACGTTGGGCGAAAGATTCCTGGATTGCCAGGGGTTAGATCAGTGGCGTAGCGTGGGGGGGTGCAGGGGGGGCCGGCCGCACCGGGCGCAACATCTGGGGGGGGGCGCGCTCGCACTCGCAGCTCTCTGCCCCTACCTGGCTCACTCACTCTCTCTCACTGCAGTGCTGGCTGTGCGAATCCGATCCGAGCCGCCGGGTCGCCGCCCACTGTGGAGGGGAGGGTGCCAGGCGTGCGGTGCGGTGCGGTGCGGAGAGCGAGGGACTATCTGGGGGAGGGACAGTGCAGCGGGGGGGGGGGGCGGGCGCAAACTACTTGCCTTGCCCCGGGTGCTGACAACCCACGCTACGCCACTGGGTTAGATTAGATGACCCTCATGGTCCCAACTCTGCGATTCTACAATTCTATGAGGTAGGTTAGGCTGAGAGGCTGTGACAGGCCCGGGTCACCCAGGAAACATCCTGGCAGAGTGGAGATTTGAACCCTGGCCTCCCAGGTCCCAGTAGCGTAGCGATGGTTGCCAGTACCTGGGGCAAGGCAAGTATTGCGCCCCGTAACCCGTAGTTCCTGTCAGGGCCAGATGGCAGCAGCAAAGAAGGGTCTTCCCTGTTGGGGAGAAGGAAGCTGGGGAGAGGTCAGAGGCTGTTTATTTTATTGTTATTATTAGTTTCATGAAAATTTTACACTGCTTGATTTTTTAAAAAAAAATCAATATGGTTTTTTTTCCTTTGGAATTTTGCCGCCCCCAATTTTGCACCCAGGGCAACAGCCCCACTGCCCCCCCCCCCACACTACTCCACTGCCAGACCCTACCCCAGTGCTCTAACCACTACACCACAGTTCCTTTGCCCTGGTTTCAGCACCAACGAACTGTAAGCTCTAAATCATTTCATCACTCTTCTTTGCCTGCATGCATGGGCGCTGCAGGAGAGGCGCTGTAGAATTAGCTTCTAGAGAGGCTGGCGTTATTTACTAGGGCGCCCCCAAAGTGAGGGCGATGGAAACACGAAGTTTCTCACTCACACCTCCTCGTCCATGTCTCCCTGGTAGGTTAAGGGCGCCATGCAGATGGAGCACATGTTGTCCAGGAGTTTGTAGCAGTCCGGACAGTAGATACCTGCGGAGAAGGGATGGGGAGAGTCACGTGGCATAAGGGGAGCCAGGCTTTATCAACCCTTTGAGTGGGCGGGGCCAGAAACAAAGGTGGGAGGAGCAATGGCAGAGTGGGAGGGGCAATATAAGGTGGTTCAATTTCCACACACCCCTCTCTGTATTCTTATCCAGGCAAGATCAGGGTGTGAAGGCAAGGCCAGTGAGGGGTGTGGCCTGGAGAGAAGGGGTGTGTCCAAGGATGGGGGTGTGGCCTGGGGAGAGTCCTGAGGGCCAGGCAGACAGGCTTGGAGGGCCACATTTGGCCTCTTGGACTGTGCTTTCCCACCCAAGGGTTACATACGGAAACTTTTTCAGCTCAAGACATGGGCGTAGCCCGCTGCCGCACACCCCCCGCCACAGCCAAAATCAAGTAAATAAATAAAAAAACTTAACTAAAAGTAGACAGAGCAAAGGGTATAAATTTCACCTGTTACAACAAGCTAGTTCCTACCCTCACTGCCACGCACCCCGCCCGGCTCTCTAGTCTCCGTCCAAGCAAGTGAGAAACAGGATCAGAGTTCAAGGACACAGTCTGGCCAGGCAAGAACATGCGAGGAGGGTCAGGAACGGGCTTGGTGAAGGCTGTGGCCTGGGAGCGCTCCAGATACAAAGGCTTGGAGCATAGCTGTCAACTTTCAGATTTGAAAATAAGGGATCAGCAGCCTCACCTGTCCCGGGGACAGTCTACAGGATATCTAACAATCCGGGATAGCAGCAGGAAGTAGCGGAAAACGGCGCTGGAATAAGGGAATTTCCCCCCCAAAAGGGAAGGTTGACAGCTATGGCTTGGAGGCCTGCATCAGCCCTCTGGGCCTGAATCTGCCCACTCCTGCGGCAGCCGCCAGTAGCTTCATCCTGCACAATATGATCTACCCCACCCTCCTTTTACAGCCTTTCTGGGCCTCGCCTTTGCCCCACAGCCTCCCTCGCCCCGCCCCGGCTCCCAACCTCGGCATCCCTGCGTACTGCAGGTGACAAAGTCCTCGCTGTCCGTGTCCTTGCGGATCTTCCCGCAACCCATGCAGTAGGACTCGTGGACGCCCAGTTTCTTGACCAGCCACGAGCACAGCCGAGACCTGCGGAGGAGACCCATGAGGGATGTCTCTTTCACACACAAACACACACACACACAGCACTGCAGGTCAAGATTCTGTAAAAGCACCGTCAGTCTCTGCTTTTATCTGCGTGCAGGTGAAACGTTGTCATTTTGATATATATACCACCCTTATTCAAACATCCCAGCTGCTACTGGCCACAGCTTCCTCAACCCTATTAGGTCCCTGGGCAGGTTAAAGGTACCCCTGCCTGTACGGGCCAGTCTTGACAGACTCTAGGGTTGTGCGCCCATCTCACTCAAAGAGGCCAAGGGCCAGCGCTGTCCGAAGACACTTCTGGGTCACGTGGCCAGCGTGACATTGCTGCTCTGGCGAGCCAGAGCCGCACACGGAAACACCGTTTACCTTCCCGCTAGTAAGCGGTCCCTATTTATCTACTTGCACCCAGGGGTGCTTTCGAACTGCTAGGTTGGCAGGCGCTGGGACCGAACAGCGGGAGCGCACGCCGCCGCGGGGATTCGAACCGCCGACCTTTCGATCGGCAAGCCCTAGGCACTGAGGCTTTAACCCACAGCACCACCCGCGTCCCGGGCAGGTTACACCACCCAGGCAGGTTACACCAGTATAAAATAAAGCATTGTAACCAGTGTGAAACAAATCAGAATCACAACTAGAGTGTGTTCTGAAAATATGTTTCTCAGTTGTAGGGTGATGGATAGGTTGCATCCTGTGCTATGGCCAGAAGGAAAAGGATATTGGATGGAAAGCATTTCTGATGACGACAACGACAGAATTGTTTGTCCAATGTTTTTGACTACAGTTCCCATCAGCCCCTGCCGGCACGACCATCATAAGACTACAACTCTTTCCTTCCATTGTGGGGAAAAGGTTTGGGGGCTTACTTAGCTGCGAGGACCAGCAAAATGTTGGTGTGGCCCCCGTCTGCAGAGCGATTCCTCACGGCCTTTAGCACGGCTTGGGCCAGCCCCGTCCTTCGTGTTAGGATGGTGTTGTAGAGGTAACAGGTGCGCTCCTAAAGGATCATTGCGGGGAAATAAGAGCACTGGGTTGAGTGGGAGACCAGGCGCCCAGGAAATTAGTTGGGGTGAAGGCTGCATGCAGAAAAAAACTGGAGTTGAGGTGGTCAGGTGGCTCAGGGGGGTGTTGTGGTTAGAATCATAGCATTGCAAAGGACCACCCAAGCATCCTCTACTGCAGGCATGTTCAAAGTCCATTTTGGGGGCCTAATCTGGCCCACCGGTCAGCTTATTTCCTGGGGTAAAATCCTAAAAAACCTCAACAACTTGGTCGGCCCCCACGGCCCTTCACTTCATCAAATCTGGCCCTCTTTGAAAAAAGTTTGGACACCACTGATCTAGTGTAACCCCTCCAATGCAGGAATTTCAACTAAAGGTAAAGGTAAAGGACCCCTGACCGTTAAGTCTAGTCGCGAACGACTCTGGGGTTGCGGTGCTCATCTCACTTTACTGGCCGAGGAAGCTGGCGTTTGTCCGCAGACAGCATGACTAAGCCACTTCTGGCGAACTAGAGCAGCGCACAGAAACGCTGTTTACCTTCCCGCCGGAGCGGTACCTATTTATCTACTTGCACTGGCGTGCTTTCGAACTGCTAGGTGGGCAGGAGCAGGGACTGAGCAACGGGAGCTCACCCCGCTGCGGGGATTCGAACCGCCGACCTTCTGATCGGCAAGTCCTAGGCTCTGTGGTTTAGACCACCCGCTTATTGGCCTACCTACCTGAAGCTAAATTCCTCCCCGATCCAAGGGCGTGTGTGTGTAGAGTCACTCACCTGTTCACGGGAGGGATAGTACCAAGCACACACGACCCGTCGCAGGCGCTGTATGTAGGTGCCAAAGATGGCGATGAAGAAACAGACGCCGTACATGAGACCTGGGAGACGGGTGGTTGGGAGGTTTGAAGAAGCAACACCACGTAATTATCTGCCTACTTGGCGCATTTAGTTCCATTCTCCCCCCACCCCCAGGGTGTGCATGGTTTTCTTCAGTTAATCCCCACAACAACCCTGCGAGGCGGGTTAGGCTGAGAGGCAGTGACTGCCCCAAGGTTCCCCCAGTGAGTTTCATGGCCAAGTAGCAATTTGAACCCTGGTCTCCCCCCCGGTCCTAGCCCGACACTCTAACCACTGCCCCACACTCTGATATCACATGGAGAATCCTGGGAACTGTAGTTTGTTAAACCCCCTTGCCGGAAGGAGGCTTACAAGGCGCCATCCAACCATCTCAGGAACTCCACTCCAGATTTGTGCAGCGTTTGTTCCTGAGTCTTTTCTGCCCCCAGAGATATCCCACAAGGCAGCAAAGGTTTGGGATCAGTGTTAGGTGTGTGTGCAGGAGCCAGGCCCTGTGACCAGTAGGGCTTTGCAGGCCTGGGGCCTTCCTAAGTTTGTTCTGGAGAGGCAAGGCGCGGCTGCACAGGTGAGGCCGATTGGTAACTCACAGCACCTGGTGGCAAGAGCCGGGAAGGGATATAAGGTCAGCATTTCTCTTTGGCTCTTTGCCACAGCAACACGTTCCCTGCCTTGCTGCGTTTGGCTCCTTGACTCCTTGCTCCTCGGACCCCTGACTTCGTGACTCCTTGCTCTCTGACCCTTGGACTCTTGGCTTCCTGACTCCTGCTTCTGGACTCCCGTTCCTGCTCCCACCCCACCATCTTGCCCCCGGTCCCAACGTCCCCAGCCAGGACTTCAATCGCCCGATTGAAGAGACCACGAGAACCAGACCACGACAGAGATTTTCTTCTCCTAGGTGGGCTCCCTTCCCAGGTGGACGAGCCTCACCTGCCCCTCACTTCCCTCTACAGCAAGTATAGAAATCACCTTGACCGCTGGGCCCACTCCTGGTCTTGTCCACTCAATCCTTCAGAGCTTGTCTTTGCATACAGGGGCATTCCCTAACTCGCCAAGGGTTTGTGACCCATTGTCTCTCCTTTCTTGGTTTAACAGGTCAGCTGAAGCTGTTCCCTGGGGTGTGGCCGCCATCTCATGCTGACAGCTTCCAGGAGCCACAGGTGAGAGCTGGGTGCAGGGTGGGGACCCAGGGTGGACAAACTAGCCCGGAAGGAGCCTGACGTGTCCACCACCAGAGGTACTATCCTCTCCCCTAACACCCTCTGCACTGTGGTACCCTGGCGGAACATTTCCTGCACTGTGCAATTCCAGAAGCAGCCACAAGAGGCTGGTTTGAGCTTTGAGCTTTTAATGGGCGATTCCATGGACCAGGGGCCAGCAAATTATTTCAGCAGGGGGCCGGTCCACTGTCCCTCAGACCTTGTGGTGGGCCAGACTGTATTTTGAAGGGGGGGGGGATGAACAAATTCCTATGCCCCACAAATAGCCCAGAGATGCCTTTTAAAGAAAAGCACACATTCTACTCATGTGAAAACACACTGATTCCTGGACCATCTGCGGGCTGGATTTAGAAGGCGATTGGGCCGGATCCAGCCCCCAGGCCTTAATTTGCCTACCCATGGACCATAGCAGTTCAGCAGTTCAGGGAATCTCCCTCTCCTCCACTTTGCCACTGTTATGAAGTTCCTGGCGCGCTTTTTTCTGAGCAACGCAGCTTAGACATCTGTATCCCCCATCTAGTTTCTTTCCTAACGCTGGTGACCAAGTCTACCTTGCAGCTAGTGATACGGGAGGGGGGGGGGATGTCTTCTTCACCTTCTTCTTCGCTACAATATATCCATTTATTTCCAATTGTCAATGTCAAAAGGGACTAAAATCTATAAGATTCATAGAAAATCAACGTGCCAATTTGCTCAATTTCTCTAGGACTCCATGACACCTCCCCTGTCCTCCATAATCCCTCAAGCAAGGTGTCAAGACCCTAATCCTGTCAAATCACTCTGCCAAGCCTTTCCTCTGGGCAATGCCAGGTGGCAGACTATGCATACATGGACCATTGACTTCTCATCACTGGTACTCAGGATGTGCTTATCTGCGCATATCTCCAGCTCTGCATATTCCCCCCTCCCTCCTCCATATGTTAATCCGGTGTAACCCAACCTCTTCTTAATGTATTCATGATGTAACTGGGATGTATTTTGCACTGTATTCTGGGACATGGAGGGAAGTTTCAAAAGTTCATGTCACCCCTTTCTCGCTGTTCAATATTGCCTTGAACCTGTTGCGCAATAAACTTGGGTCTTCTGAAGCTTGCTCCTGTCTCCAGCTGAGCTCATTTTCCTCCGCAGGGACCCGCAGACTTAGTCCGACGAGCTGGGTGGCAGAGCAGCCTCGCACCCAGATTTTACCGTAACACTAGACTTGTGGCTGCAAAATCCCATGGGGACATTTCAAGTCTGCCTTTCACCAACCTGACTGGCACTCTCCAGATGTTTTGGACTACAACTCCCCATCAACCCTGGGCAGTGTGGCTGTTGACTGATGGAAGTTGTAGTCCACAATGGCCCCGGTGCCTGCGGCCGATGGGAGATGTAGATCAAAACATCTTGAAGGCACCAGGTGGTGAAGGTTGCTCCAGCCCACAACCTTAAAGCTTCCCCTCCCACAGCCAATCATGGAGTGGCTCTGCCTGTCTCTGTCATCTACAGCCACTGCCTCTGGCCTCTGAGCTGCCTCCCCACCCCAAAGAAAGGTGCCTCCTCACACTGCCCCACAGGGGCCTGGGTGTTAGGATATTTCCGTTCCACCTTAAAAGGGAGCAGGCTTTGAGTCACAGAGTCTGCGTATTTCCTGTTTCACAGGATGTTTATGTTGTGTCTTTCCTTTCGTTTCTCTCTCTGCCGGAAACTCTCAAGCAGGCAGTCATGTTTTTCTTTGTTCTGACCAACGCTGAATAAACTTGTAAATCATGCTCTCCTGACTGCATCTTTCGCTGTGTGTTTATCTGCTGATAAGAGTGTGCATCAGTTCTGGAATGTGACAAGCTATTTCTGGAGCTCATGTCGTTAATTGCTGATACTGCGTGACTGCGGGAGATCAATGGACGTCCGGAGACGACGTGGAGTTATGATGGACTTTGTCTCCCTGGCAGTATCCCAACACTGGGAAGCACCCCCTGGCCAGCCCCAGAGGCAACATTCGCCTGGGGAGCTTGTAGTCAGGACAGCTGCAACTAACAGCTGTGCAAGCCTTGGGGAGGCAGAGGGCATCAGAAGAGGGAGGGAAGGGAAGAAAAAGGGTCAGAGGCCAGTGTTGCCTGCGGCACCCTTGACCATCATTCAAGGCACCTCAGGGTGCCACGGCACACTGGTTGAGAACCATTGCTCTATAGGACAGAGGCAGGAATGAAAGCATGAGGGGTGCCTTGTCCTGCCCATCTGATATGCTCCCTGGAAGCATCCAATGGGATGGCACTTCCAGGAAGAAGATGGGGACAGAGCTAGTTACAGGTAGGTAGCCATGTTGGTCTGCCGTAGTCGAAACAAAATAAAATAAAATAAAATAATTCCTTCCAGTAGCACCTTAGAGACCAACTAAGTTAGTTATGGGTATGAGCTTTCGTGTGCATGCACACTTCTTCAGATACACTGAAACGGAACTCACCAGACCCTTATATATAGTGAGAGGGTGGCTCTGGCTCCACCTACTGTCGGACCTCCAGCCCTACCAGTCCCCAAAGGCAGCACCAGCGACCACCGGGGAGGAAGCCTTTCCCAGCCGCACCCCCCCCCCAGTTACCAATGGTGATGTAGCCGTCGTAATCGGGCTCCGCCGGGCGCAGGCGACATTTCCGGGACAGCACGCTGACGTTGCCCCGCTGCAGGACCTCGAAGGCCGAGACCATGTCGCGGTACATCTCGCCGGTGTAGCCCGTCCCGTTGACACTGACGCTCATCGTCACGGGGGCTGCGGGGAGACGCGGCTCAGGCCCTGATCTGAACGGTAGGCATTATGTCTGAATCCGAATCTCCACCCATAATTGGTGCAAAAACAGATCCACCTTTGTACTCTTTTGGCGGGATGCACAGTAGACCACCATCCCACCAGTTGTGTTACCTCTTGCCACGATTTCTCCATGCAGCAGATACCGCACCAAGTCCAACAGCCAGAAGACCGAAAAATCGGCGATGATTAGCAGGACAGCAAGGGTCAGTTGGCGGAAGAGGGAGACGATGGCCAGCGTGTAGCGGAGTTGCTCTTTGCGGGGCAATATGAGCGAGGCTGCAGAGGAAGAAGCAATAGCGGCTGGGTGGACTCAGGGCCACATCCACACCATTTAAAGCACTACGGTGCCCCTTTAAACCACCATCCTTCCCCCCAAAGAATTCTGGGAGCTGTAGTCTGTCCGGGGTGCTGAGAATGATTAGGAGACCTCCCTATTCCCCTCACTGAGCTAAACTTTGGAAATTGACATTGTGTGTAGCAACCTTAACACACTACATTTCCCATGATTCTTGGGGGGCGCGGAGCCATGCTGTTAAAGGTGGTATGGTACTGCTTTAAATGTACAGTCATACCTCGGGTTACAAATGCTGCAGGTTGCGCGTTTTCGGGTTGCGGACAACACCAAACCTGGAAGTACCGGAACGGGTTACTTCCGGGTTTCGGCGCTCGTGCATGCGCAGAAGCACAAAATGACGTCACGTACATGCGCAGAAGCAGTGAATGGCGTCACATGCATGCACAGATGTGGCGCTTCAGGCTCTGAACACTGCAGGTTGCAAACATGCCTCCCTCACGGATCACGTTTGCAACCCGAGGTATGACTGTACAGTGAAGATGGGGCCTTGGTGTGTAATGCATTAATAATAGTAGTAATAGTAATACAGTGGTGCCCCGCAAGACGAATGCCTCGCAAGACGAAAAACTCGCTAGACGAAAGAGTTTTCTGTTTTTTGAGTCGTTCCGCAAGACGAATTTCCCTATAGGGTTGCTTCACAAGACGAAACGTCTTGCGAGTTCTTGCGAGTTTTTTTCCTTTTTCTTAAAGCCGCTAAGCCGTTAATAGCCGCTAATAGCCGTGCTTCGCAAGACGAAAAAACCGCAAGACGAAGAGACTCACGGAATGGATTAATTTCATCTTGCGAGGCACCACTGTAATAATAATCTAATAATAATAATAATAATAATAATAATACCCTGCCCATCTGGTTCAGTTACCCCAGCCACTCTGGGTGGCTTCCAGCACATATAAAACCAGAATGAAATATCAAACATTCAAAACTTCCCAATACAGGGCAGCCTTCAGATGTCTTCTAAAAGTTGTGTAGTCCTCCTATTTATCTGATGGGAGGGAATTCCACAGAGAAGGCACCACTACCGAGAAGGCCCTCTGCCTGGTTCCCTGCAGCATACATATTCTACCCAACACCTCTCATTTTAGTTAATAATTTCCAGAGGCCAGAATAACCAAGCTGGGTCTTTCCAGGCTGCTGCCTTACTTGGGCGGATGTACTTGGTACACTCCTTTGCAGACAACGGCAGGACGGTGGGCTTCTTGTTCTTCCTCCGCATTGCATCCATCTCCAGGAACGGCTTGGTGATGAAGATGTTGTCAAAACTGTCCTCATGTAAATAATGCTTCCGATACAGCAGAGCTCTGTTGAAGCCAAGCAGCCGACATTTCCGTGTTGCTTTCACATGAGAAAGGCTGATAGGTTAGCTCAGCAAGTATAAGATCGTTGCTGGATCAGATGAATGGCCCATCTAGCCTAACACCCTGCTCTCACAGTGGGACCTGAGAACAAAAACACTCTGTTCTTCTGTAGTTTCCAGCACGTGGTCTAAATGTCCTTGTGGCGATCACACACAGGGTCCCCGGACGTTTAACGGTCTCTTGATCCCTGTGCCACCACTGTGTTCGCTTCCCTGCTGCCACCAACTCGTTACTCTCGGGTACACACTGAGTCCAGCCGGTTGTTAAAATTAAACCAAATAAACGAGTTTATTTTATAAGTACAGTGTACTTATTTTATAAGTACACAAGACGAATGTCTCGCAAGACGGAAAACCCGCTAGACGAAAGGGTTTTCCGTTTTTCGATGCGCTTCGCAGGACGAATTTCCCTATGGGCTTGCTTCGCAAGACGAAAATGTCTTGCGAGTCTTGAGATTTTTTTCCACTCCCCACCCCCTTTTTCTAAGCCGCTAAACCGCTAATAGCCTTTTAGTAGCTAATCTGCTAATCCCTTAAGCCTTTAATAGCCGCTAATAGCCGCTAAACCGCTAATAGCGCTAATCCGCTAATAGGGTTGCTTCGCAAGACGAAAAAACCGCTAGACGAAGAGACTCACGGAACGAATTAATTTTGTCTTGCGAGGCACCACTGTATTAACAAGTTTATGGTTTCTCAGATAATATTCTTGTCAGTTTTTTAACTTTAGTTTCTTTACTGGCCTATACCTTCCTAATACCTTCTGATTATCTCAACTGTGTGACTGACTCCTCTTAACAGATTCTCTCACACCAGACTAGCCCAACCCACAGACTTATCCTCTCCCTCTCTTCTCTAACACCAGACTGACTTCTTAACAACTCTAACTCCTCCCCTTGGGTTCCTATTGGTTAGTCATTTTACAATTAGTAAACCCTTTCCTTGTGAACCCAGTATGATGTCACACACCTAGGAGGGAAAACGCCACAGTCCTCCCAACCAATCAGGGATCACGTATCAAATTGAACTTAACAGTGGTGTTTAGCCAAATGGAACTTATAGAGGTGAACCGCCAGAGGTTGTTGGACTCTATCTCCCATCAGCCCCAGCTAGTAAGGCCAATGGTGAGGGATGATGGGAGTTGTAGTCTACCACCGCCTGGTTCCTTAGCCCTGCCTTAGGAATGGCAAAGAAGCTCCCCGCTCCTCTTGGCCTCCTTGCTGTGACTCACTTGATGTAGAGGTACAGAATGACCAAGGTAGACATATAGCCAAAAAGCCCTACAGCCTCCTTTGCAGGCTGCAGGCGCTTGGAGACGTCCTCCATGATGTCAAAGGCAACTTGGGACAGGCTCTTGCTCGCATTGACGGTCACGTCGTAGTGGTGCACAGCTGTGATGTTGAACTCGAATTCGTGTCGCACGCGGTTCAGCACAGCCACGACCGCTGGTGGTGCATATTGGGGGAGATGGGAGGGTAGGGTGTGAGAACAAGGGTGGCTACGTCTATACTACAACTCTAGCGGGGTGGTGGTGGTGAATCGCTTTGTTAAAAGGTCACGTTTTGGCGACTCACAGAGCCATAAGACTCTGTTTAATCGCACAGTGAAACTGAGAATGCCTGTATGTATATTGCTAAGGGTTTAACATTGGAATATTCCACTGAAGCATACTGAAGCTCCCTGAGCTCTAACAGGTTGATAATTAACTGCTGGTGTTCTCTGCTAGCTTTATCACAAGTGTTTAACTTTAGATCATGTGAGGGATATTTGACTGCAAATCTCCACTTTGAAGGGAGTTGCCTGTTAATCTTTCTCTGGAAGCCACAGGGAGCAAAGGATGTGGTAATGATGTTTCTCCAGCAGCAAATAACCTTATGCTAGATGCAGCTATGGCAGAGACAGAGCTTTGATTTTTGCTCTGACCGTAATTATATTATATATTTGAGAAGAGCCTCTGCATGAATATGCATTTGCTTTATACTGCTTTATCATTGCATTTGCTTTATACTGTGTATCATTGATCGTTTTTGTACCTGTTTTGAATGAGTTATGGTTAGTAAAGCTTTGAATCATATTTATAGGTCTGGGCCATTTTTAATCCAAAAGGAGTCAGTTTTTACACATCAAATTGTTTCATGGTGCGCAATAGTAAGCTCTGCAATAAAAACTGTCTCAATACGAGAGATGGAAAGCAGGATTCACCCCACTGGCTCTGCTGTGGCGGCACAGCCTCATCTGGCCTCCCTTCCCCTCCCATTGAGAGAAACAAAGCAGAAGGCTTATTCCATCAGCTTTGTTGGAGACCCAGCTCCACCAGGCACCACCTGCCCCTGAACTGTGCCGTTTGGTCATTAGAGAACACTGGTTTTGAAATCAGTGTCTGGGTTTGGGTTTTAGTTTTCCTCTGCCCTCCCTGTGCCTTTTACCTTGTGTGTCTTTTGAAAAAATAATAATTTAAGAATGCAAGCCTAGGAGTAGGGATTTCCTTGCTTTGATTGTATGTAGGCTGCTCTGTAAGCCTTTTGGGGTACCAAATGCTATGTATAAGTAAAGGTGTCCACTTAAAAACTTAGGGAAAGCCCTGCTGGATCAGACACCGGTTTAGGCCCACCAGAACTGGACAGGTGTTTTATCCCCCAACCTTTCTCCACACTCACGCTCAACAACCTTGTGGCGCAGGAACGGTGCTATGTACTGTGGGATTATGCAGAAGAGCAGGAGGACTGTGGGGGAAAAGACAAGACCATTAGGAGGGCAAGGCACGGTGGTCTAGCTCCCAGCTGTACACACATTCATTGGCTGGCCTCGGCAATATTGCTACTCCTAAGCATTAATATAGTAATTCAGTGAGGTCAAAGCATGCTATTATCTCATTCACCCACATACAACAGCCCTCTAAGGTAGGCTTGTATTGCTATCCCTTCTTTTGTCAGTTAATCAGGGCCTGAAAAGCCAATTAACTGCAGCTACTATATCTTGCCAGCACATAACACAACCATAACACACCAGTCTCCCCCGCCCCAATAGCTCCCAACAATATATTATTAAATGGCTGATTTCTGCGAATTTCTCTGGATTCAGCTATACAGCTGCAAACATAATGTTTTAAGTGTGTTTTAAGTGCATTATACAAATGTGACACTAGATGGCGATGGTGAGCTATTGGCAAATTATATATATATATATATATATATGCAGGTTTTGGTGTCCTCGGGTGTCTTCCCGTGTAAAAGTTGGGGTGTCTAGGCGACGTTTCGACGAGGTCTCACTCGTCATCTTCAGGCTGGTGCTTTCGGCTTCTTGTTACTGGAACAGAGCAGGATCTCAGTGTTTGAGTTCCTATAAATACTGTTGAGGAGGTGTGGTGTATAGCCTCCAATGTTCTGGGCAGAGAGGAGGTTCCCAGGCTAGTGTGCCTTTTCTTCTTTTGTTCCTTAATTACTTGAGGGATATCTTGAGTGATTTCTTGAGTGATTTCCTGAATCCCACTTAGGTGGGTCATTAGGTGTGGATTAGTTGCTAAAGCCTTCGTGTCTTGAACTCTTGAACTTTGTGAAGAGTTTTTCTGAGAAGATGGCTGTACTGCACTTGGTTGTGCTCTGGCTTGGCTTCGTGTATAGGGGTGAGCTGTGGTTTTGTGGCCTGTGCCAGCCAGATCTGTGTAGGGATTGCAGGGGGGTGCAGCATCCGGAGGTGCCACCCTGGTTTGGCTACTGGATGGTGTCTGTAATTTATCTGTGGAGAGGGTCTGGGTTTGGGTCTGGTGTGGTTGATTGGTGATGGCGTTCTGTGTGCCTCTGGATCTGGTGTCAGATTTTGTGGGGAGGGCTAATTTCCAGATGTCTGGCAAGCGGGATGTGTCGTCACGCTTGTTCATGTTGTGAGGGTGTTTCTCTATCTCGATGGCTTCCATGATTATTCTCTTGTGGTGATGTTCCATGTTAAAGAGCAATTTGGAATCTGCAAAATTAATTTCGTGTCCTGTTTCTTTCATGTGTTGGAAAAGAGAGGAAGTTTTTTCTTCTTTTTTGACGGCATTCTTGTGTTCTGCGATCCGTGCATTTATTCGTCTGTTTGTTTGTCCAATGTACGTGGCTGGGCAGACTTTGCAGGGTATTTCATAGACCCCTTGGTTTTCCAACTGAATTTTATCCTTGGGGTTTCTGAGGATATTGGCTATTTTTTGGTTGGTGCAAAAGGCTGTTTTGATATTGTGTTTATGGAGGATTTTGCTAATTTTATCTGTAGTGCCCTTGATATAAGGAAGGAGGGCTATGCCATTGTTTTCTTCTGTGTCTTGGTTTTTGGGGGGTGTTTCTTTTTGGATTAGCTTCGTAACCCTGTTTTGCTGGTATCCATTGGCAATTAACACATTTGAGAGATTCTGTAACTCAGTTGTCAAGTGGTCTTCTGTAACTCAGACAACTGAGTTACAGAATCTCTCAAATGTGTTAATTGCCAATGGATACCAGCAAAACAGGGTTACGAAGCTAATCCAAAAAGAAACACCCCCCAAAAACCAAGACACAGAAGAAAACAATGGCATAGCCCTCCTTCCTTATATCAAGGGCACTACAGATAAAATTAGCAAAATCCTCCATAAACACAATATCAAAACAGCCTTTTGCACCAACCAAAAAATAGCCAATATCCTCAGAAACCCCAAGGATAAAATTCAGTTGGAAAACCAAGGGGTCTATGAAATACCCTGCAAAGTCTGCCCAGCCACGTACATTGGACAAACAAACAGACGAATAAATGCACGGATCGCAGAACACAAGAATGCCGTCAAAAAAGAAGAAAAAACTTCCTCTCTTTTCCAACACATGAAAGAAACAGGACACGAAATTAATTTTGCAGATTCCAAATTGCTCTTTAACATGGAACATCACCACAAGAGAATAATCATGGAAGCCATCGAGATAGAGAAACACCCTCACAACATGAACAAGCGTGACGACACATCCCGCTTGCCAGACATCTGGAAATTAGCCCTCCCCACAAAATCTGACACCAGATCCAGAGGCACACAGAACGCCATCACCAATCAACCACACCAGACCCAAACCCAGACCCTCTCCACAGATAAATTACAGACACCATCCAGTAGCCAAACCAGGGTGGCACCTCCGGATGCTGCACCCCCCTGCAATCCCTACACAGATCTGGCTGGCACAGGCCACAAAACCACAGCTCGCCCCTATACACGAAGCCAAGCCAGAGCACAACCAAGTGCAGTACAGCCATCTTCTCAGAAAAACTCTTCACAAAGTTCAAGAGTTCAAGACACGAAGGCTTTAGCAACTAATCCACACCTAATGACCCACCTAAGTGGGATTCAGGAAATCACTCAAGAAATCACTCAAGATATCCCTCAAGTAATTAAGGAACAAAAGAAGAAAAGGCACACTAGCCTGGGAACCTCCTCTCTGCCCAGAACATTGGAGGCTATACACCACACCTCCTCAACAGTATTTATAGGAACTCAAACACTGAGATCCTGCTCTGTTCCAGTAACAAGAAGCCGAAAGCACCAGCCTGAAGATGACGAGTGAGACCTCGTCGAAACGTCGCCTAGACACCCCAACTTTTACACGGGAAGACACCCGAGGACACCAAAACCTGCATTCCTGTACCCGTGAAAATCTACGAAAGCATATATATATATATATATATATATATATATGCAGGTTTTGGTGTCCTCGGGTGTCTTCCCGTGTAAAAGTTGGGGTGTCTAGGCGACGTTTCGACGAGGTCTCACTCGTCATCTTCAGGCTGGTGCTTTCGGCTTCTTGTTACTGGAACAGAGCAGGATCTCAGTGTTTGAGTTCCTATAAATACTGTTGAGGAGGTGTGGTGTATAGCCTCCAATGTTCTGGGCAGAGAGGAGGTTCCCAGGCTAGTGTGCCTTTTCTTCTTTTGTTCCTTAATTACTTGAGGGATATCTTGAGTGATTTCTTGAGTGATTTCCTGAATCCCACTTAGGTGGGTCATTAGGTGTGGATTAGTTGCTAAAGCCTTCGTGTCTTGAACTCTTGAACTTTGTGAAGAGTTTTTCTGAGAAGATGGCTGTACTGCACTTGGTTGTGCTCTGGCTTGGCTTCGTGTATAGGGGCGAGCTGTGGTTTTGTGGCCTGTGCCAGCCAGATCTGTGTAGGGATTGCAGGGGGGTGCAGCATCCGGAGGTGCCACCCTGGTTTGGCTACTGGATGGTGTCTGTAATTTATCTGTGGAGAGGGTCTGGGTTTGGGTCTGGTGTGGTTGATTGGTGATGGCGTTCTGTGTGCCTCTGGATCTGGTGTCAGATTTTGTGGGGAGGGCTAATTTCCAGATGTCTGGCAAGCGGGATGTGTCGTCACGCTTGTTCATGTTGTGAGGGTGTTTCTCTATCTCGATGGCTTCCATGATTATTCTCTTGTGGTGATGTTCCATGTTAAAGAGCAATTTGGAATCTGCAAAATTAATTTCGTGTCCTGTTTCTTTCATGTGTTGGAAAAGAGAGGAAGTTTTTTCTTCTTTTTTGACGGCATTCTTGTGTTCTGCGATCCGTGCATTTATTCGTCTGTTTGTTTGTCCAATGTACGTGGCTGGGCAGACTTTGCAGGGTATTTCATAGACCCCTTGGTTTTCCAACTGAATTTTATCCTTGGGGTTTCTGAGGATATTGGCTATTTTTTGGTTGGTGCAAAAGGCTGTTTTGATATTGTGTTTATGGAGGATTTTGCTAATTTTATCTGTAGTGCCCTTGATATAAGGAAGGAGGGCTATGCCATTGTTTTCTTCTGTGTCTTGGTTTTTGGGGGGTGTTTCTTTTTGGATTAGCTTCGTAACCCTGTTTTGCTGGTATCCATTGGCAATTAACACATTTGAGAGATTCTGTAACTCAGTTGTCAAGTGGTCTTCGTCAGCCAGGCGTTTGGTTCTGGAGATGAGAGTCTTGGCTACGGAGTTTATTTGTGCAGGGTGGTGGTGTGATTGTGCATGTAAGTAGCGGTTGGTGTGTGTTTTTTTCCGGTAGATAGTGTGTCCTAGGGAGCCATCAGGTTTTTTGTAGATTAGGACGTCAAGGAAGGGAAGTTGGTTGTTGGCTTCTATTTCCATAGTGAATTGTATTTTGGGGTGTAGGCTGTTGAGATGTGTGAGGAAGCTATCCAGTTTTTCCTTCCCGTGTGGCCAAATTACAAAGGTGTCGTCAACATATCTGAGCCAAAGTTTGGGTTTGTGTTCTGACTTGTCTAAAGCATTGGTTTCAAAGTGTTCCATGTACAGGTTAGCGATGACCGGTGAGAGGGGTGATCCCATAGGTGCTCCTTCTATCTGTTTGTATCTTTGTCCATTGTGGATGAAGTACGTGTTGGTTAGGCAGTGGTTGGTCAGGTCCAAGATGTATCCTGCTCTGTTCCAGTAACAAGAAGCCGAAAGCACCAGCCTGAAGATGACGAGTGAGACCTCGTCGAAACGTCGCCTAGACACCCCAACTTTTACACGGGAAGACACCCGAGGACACCAAAACCTGCATTCCTGTACCCGTGAAAATCTACGAAAGCATATATATATATATATATATATAAAGCATTTTCATGGCATTTTTTAAAATAAGTCTAGATTCCACCTTTGTCTGGCCTGGTTAGACTCCGGGGCTGAGCTCTGGCAGTGTTTGAGGCTGGGGCCATGCAGAGAACGTGAAGAAGCACCTGAGTCACGCTAGCTATGGCTGACTAGGATGACGAAGGGGTCAGAGGTTGCACAACGCAGTGACATGGCTCATGAGAGGTCAAGGGTAACGTTAAGCAGGTGAACGAGGGGCTCAGAGGCCGGTTCATGGACTTTGATTAAGGCCGGGGGTCACGGTAGGCAGAAACGGTGAGGGCTCATCCTAAATAGTGACCAGGCTTGTAGGAGCTAGAGGAGCTCTGCCGTGTCTATCCTGAATAAGCATAGTTTGGGCTGGTTAGGTCACAAACAGTGACTAATGTGGAGTCATGCTAAGCAGTGAAAAGTCGGAAGAGGTCATAGGTCAGGGGTCATGCTAAGCAGAAACTAAGTGAACCAAGGGTCAGAGGTCAGGAGTCACACTGGGCAAGGACTAGGCTAACGAGCGGCCATAGGTCATGCTAAACAGCGATTAGCTTAGCAAGAGGTCAGAGGTCACAGTAAGCAGTTGTGATAGCCTGGGACTCGGACTCCGAACCAGAGGAGTCTCAGTCTGCACCAGATCCTTTGCCTCAGGCGGTAGCTTAACCTAGTCTGGGGCCTGATCCTGAAGAGTCCCAGTCTGCCCAGGTTGCCCTGCAACAAGCACCAGCTGGGCTGAGTCAGGGGCCTGAGCCTGCCCTGGCTCCAGATGCGGGGATGACCTCGTTGCCTTCAGCTGGGCCATCACTTACAGCTGCTCCACTACCGGTTGGGTCAGGGGAGGCTGAGGCGGCCTCTGGGTCTAGTAACCCACCGACGTCTCCTGAGCTGCAGAGACTGAGGTCTGAGAGAAGGAGAGACCTGAGTACTCGCAGGAGGAGTGCTCACCTTCGGGCGAGACAGGGAGGTGAATCGCCGGGGGATCAGGACCAGCTGTTACCCCCGTCAGAGATAAAAGGCTGCTGGACTGTTATGTACTGAGTTGAATAGGATCCAAACTGCAGCAGTCTGATTGGTCCTAGAACAATAGCATCCAAATTGCAGCAGTCTGATTGGTCCTAGAACAATGCAGCAGTATGATTGGTTGGCAGGAACCACCCAATCATGCTCCAGATATAAGTGAATCCACAACCTGATTGGCTTACAGTAGAATTCCAGAATTAGCCAATCATGTGCAGCCCATTGTGTAAATAATGTATATAAAGCAGATACTGTGAGGGGACTTTCATTCATTCCTCCTCACCACTATGAGCTGAATAAAGAGCATGAAATCACTTTGTATATTTCATGGACCCAGCCCCAGATTGCGGGAGCGACCAGTCATTTAAGAGAGGAATGCAGAGGGAGAGCTGAGTCTCCTATAAGAAATGCTAGAAGCAAGGACAGTAGTTACGCGTCTAGGCAATTTACAAAGTCCAGAGAGATGCCCAAGAAAGTGGTTTGCTTCAATTGCACAAAAATTTATTCATTTAGCACAGGCATTCCTAGTTTTGCATCACTATCAAAAGCTGCTCTAGCCATCTTAGAATTCTAAAATTTGAAAAATATTCAACATTCTAAAATTTGTCAAAATTCTAAAATCAAAATCTCAAAAATCTCAAAATACAAAACAAATCTTCACTGCCTTGGATCACTGTGAACTCTGAGGGAGGGGGGTTGCTTAATCCCCACTGCAAAATAGAACAAAATACCATGTGCTTACCAGGAATCATAGAATCATAGAGTTGGAAGAGACCACAAGGGCCATCGAGTCCAACCCCCTGCCAAGCAGGAAACACCATCAGAGCACTCCTGACATATGGTTGTCAAGCCTCTGCTTAAAGACCTCCAAAGAAGGAGACTCCACCACACTCCTTGGCAGCAAATTCCACTGTCAAACAGCTCTTACTGTCAGGAAGTTCTTCCTAATGTTTAGGTGGAATCTTCTTTCTTGTAGTTTGGATCCATTGCTCCGTGTCCGCTTCTCTGGAGCAGCAGAAAACAACCTTTCTCCCTCCTCTATGTGACATCCTTTTATATATTTGAACATGGCTATCATATCACCCCTTAACCTCCTCTTCTCCAGGCTAGAACCAGGAAGTTGTCTCAGAAAAATACTACACAGCTCAAAATCGCAATCCAACGCAATCCTTCAAAAATACACAAAAAATGTGCAAAGGTTGCAGTTTGCCAGAACCTGCCTATGATCCTGTGCCTGACCTTGCCTAGCTTCCTGCCTTGGCCCTGTCGGACTGACTCCTTGAGGAACCCTTGCATTTGGGACCGGATCTGGACCGCGTTATTTGGGTTAACCCTGGGCCCAGCACAGCAGTGACTAGGTTGACGAGAGATCAGGGGTCATGCTAAGCAGTGACTAAGCCAGTGAAGGGTCAGAGGTTTGGGGATGAAGGGCTGGAGACACGGGAATCCCACTGACCGCTGCCCTAGTGTCAGAGGTCAAGTGCAGCCATCGGACGGGTGGCAGGAGGGTCAAGGGGTCAAAGATCACGCTCACTATTAGCCAGGCCGCAGAGGTGCTTGAAGAGCAGGACGACGGAGCAGAGGAAGTAGAGGAAGGGGATTGCCCGCTCGCAGGTGTCCTTGGCGTTGTCAAAGAGACGGGTGCACTTCCGGTAGGGGGTGCCCATCTCCTCGTTGCAGACCTCGCCCAGGTTGAGGAGGAAGTACCACACGTTGCGCAGGCAGTGAGCTGCACGGAAGGAAGGGGCAGAAGAGAAAAGTGTGAATTTGACTGTCTGGAGCACGTGCAGAGCGCAGCAGCTAGGCTGCTTGTGGCTGCCGGCCAGTAACATCCTGCTGTCAGGATTTGAATTCGTGGCGAGTCTTCTGCTGGGCCAAGTTCAAGGTATAATATGTCCTTCTCCGGCTCAGGACCAGGTTACTTGGGAGACGGCCTTATCCCTTATGCATCCCTTATACATCGCTGCCGTTTCAGCAGGGTCTCCCCTGCAAATCTCAAAGATTTCAGAAATCCACTATCTCAGAGCAGGGCTTTTAAGGGGACTTTACCTGTTCTGTGGAACAGTATCCCTGTCCAGACTAGCTGCACTTCCTGGAAACAACTGAATATATTTTTGTTCTGGCAGGTTTTTCCACCTGGATAAATGGGTCTTTGCCACAAGTGTACACTTTGCCTTGTCTGTTTTTAATTCTGCTTGCGGAAAGCTCTCCCCAGAGAGACCAGCCGGACACCATTTTAGGCCCTGGGGAAAACCAATCTTCTTTCACCAGGCCTTTAGCTTTTAATTTGTAGGCTGTTTTAAACTGTTTTTAATATTATGTTTTAATGTTGTAACTCATACCTTAGAGTCAAGGGCAGCTAATTAATAAATAATAATTATCTGTGGCTCCCTTGACTGGGTGGGATGTTTTATTCCTGCCTTCTTAAAAGAGAACCGTGCTTTAGGTTTTTCTCTTCTTTTGTGCCGGCTGTAATGGATGTGTTTGTTTGTTTGTTTATATACCATAGGTTACTTTGAGTTATAGATGCAAATAATAATAATAATAATAATAATAATAATATATTTATTGGTTGCTTTTTCTTATTTTTACCAAGGTAACTCAAAGCAACTTTTGGTATATAAACAAATGAACACATATTATTATTATTATTATTATTATTATTATTATTATTATTATTATTATTACATTTAGTTTTTATTACCTGTAAATTGGTTTGGAAGGTGATTAGTAATTCAAAGATGATGAGGATGATAATCGTAATAAGGACAGACCGTCTCTGTGGGTAAACTAGCTGTCTTGTGGTAGGTTGGAGTTAGCCAAAAGCTCTCTTCTCATTTGATCCCACGGGTGACGCCATAGGAAACCCAGCCAGATGGGCAGGGTATAAATAATAAATTATTATTATAGGTGCAACCCCTTTAGTCCATCTTTTTGGCTTCTCGCATTCCCCCTCCATCCCAACCCATTCTGTGCCCCTGCAAACTCACCCACGTGCCGTACAGAGTCCATGACAGATCGGAAAAGCTTTCGGACGCGGTCACCAACCACCTTTGCCTTCTGAGCAATGTCCTTGATTTTTCGCAGCGCATCTAGGCAGAAGATGTTGGGAGAGAGCCCACTTTAAATATGGTCGGTGTCTATTAAGAACCAAGAACAGTGCCAGGACTGAAGCAGTAGGCAGTGGTGGTGCCGCTCTAAAGTTGCTAGACTCCAATCCCCATCAGCTAGGGTTGCCAGATTTCAGAAAGCAAAATTCCTGCGCTTTCTGGGGGGAAACCTAACCCAAAAATAGTGATTCTAAGCTTTTTGAGCTGTTTCCGCTGCTTTTTCCACCGTGTTACCATATGTCCAGGTTTTCCCTGACATTTTGCCAATTCAGCAAAATTCCCCCCGACGCCATTTTTACACCCGAAAACCAAGACGTGTCAGGAATTTTCCTGATGTATGGCAAGCCTACATCAGCCCATGTTAGGGCGGTTAATGGTTAATGAGGATGTTTGTCATGGAGAAAGCAGATAGGCTGCCTCATCAACACCGTTGGGCACCCAAGGGAGCTGAATGCCTGGAAATTCGGGACAGATAAGCACAGAAACTAAGGAAAATGCTCCAAAGGGAGGCAGTGATGGCAACCAACTTAGATGGCTTTAAAAGTGGATTCAGCAAAATCACAGAGGCTAGCAACTGCTACCAGCCACAGTAGAGATGTTCTGCCTCCAATGTCAGAGGCATTCCATGTGCCTCTGACTTACCAGTTTGGTGCTGCTGCACTCTGTCCTGCTTTGGGGTTTACCAGATGCATCTTGGGGTTGTTTGTTTGATTGTGTGTCTGACTGTTAACCAGAAGGTTGGTGGTTCGAGCCCACGTAGGGATGTCTGTGGGCAGGATTCCTGCACTGCAAAGGGGTTGGCCCAGATGCCACTTTCAACTGTACAATTTTGTGATTCTACGATTCATTTATGTTTTGTTATTTGTTTATTTATTGGATTCATAGACTGCCCTTCATCACAGGATCTCAGAGCAGCTGGCAAGATCTTTCCCCCAGAAATTTGTGCGGAATCACACGCTAGTGGTGGGCGATGTCAGAGACATAAAGTGGGTGGCGTCACGGAGGTAAATATTTCCTTTGCAGAGCGCAAGTAAAGCAAGCAAGAGACATTCTTCCTCTTCAAGGGAGCATGTCAGGAAAAAAACACTTGAGGAGGGTGTGAAGTTGGGCTGCTGAGGGGCGTGGTCTGGGGGAAGAAGGCGTGGACTGGGCTACTGAGGGGCGTGGCCTAAGGAGAGGAGGCGTGGCCTGGGGAGAATTCAGAGCATAGTGGTACCTTGGGTTAAGTACAGTGGTACCTCAGGTTACATACACTTCAGGTTACAGACTCCACTACCCTAGAAATAGTATCTCGGGTTAAGAACTTGGCTTCAGGATGAGAACAGAAATCGTGCTCCGGCAGTGCAGCAGCAGCAGTAATTAAGTACTTAACCCGAGGTACCACTGTACTTAATTCGTTCCGGAGGTCCGTACTTAACCTGAAACTGTTCTTAATGGGGCCTGCCCTAATGGGGCCTCCTGCTGCCACCGCGCCACCAGAGCATGATTTCTGTTCTCATCCTGAAGCAAAGTTCTTAACCTGAGGTAACATTTCTGGGTTAGCGGAGTCTGTAACCTGAAGCATATGTAACCTGAAGTGTCTGTAACCCGAGGTACCACTGTACCAGACAGTGAGGCCCAGAGGGCCCCATTCAACTCCTGTGGACAGAGGTCTTCCAACCCCTGCCTTTCGAAAAAGACACTTCCAACCCAGCCAGGAATAAGAGTGCAAGGCTGGTGCAAGCAGAGCAGCAACAAAACCCCGTCGTCTCACTGATCAGGGGCTCGCGGGCCCTCTGCAGCATTTCTGCCGTCTGGTTGAGGGCGAGCTCGGCGCCACACGACACGGCATCGGCGCACTGGGTGAAGTTGCGGATGATGTTGGCGAAGGGGCCCTCCATGGCCAAGCCGAATGCCAGGATCAACAGCATGGTCTTGCCTTCTTCTGTAGGGGGGCGATAGAGATGGGAGACGGAATAGAAAAGCGTCAGGGACTGCGTGGGGTTTCCTCTCAGGGAAGCCTTTTTACTCCTGCCCCAGAACTGCAGCTTGTATGTCGCTGGCCGGTTCTTAGACCCTGCTAACAGCACTGAGTGAGGTGCTTCAACAAAATGTTGCAGTGCGGAGTGTGGCTGTTTGCAGCTGTCTCCTCTCAGGCCTACCTGGAGATGCCAGGCATCGAAACTGGGACCTTGTGTATGCAAGGCAGATGCTCTCCCAGCGACATAGCTGTTAACTTACAGATTTGAAAATAAGGGACCAGCAGCCTCGAAAATAAGGGACCAGCAGCCTCGAAAATAAGGGATCAGCAGCCAAAAAAAGGGATTTTCCCAGCACAGGTATGTTCAACTTCTGAGCCCCTCCGAGCCAAAGGCAGAAAGCCCAGCCAGCAGCCAAACAAAGCCTCAAGCGGTGGTTCCCACAGTGCAGCAACCCAGCAAAGGGGATGCAGCAAGGGAAACCACCGTCACCTCTCCGCTGGGAAGCGCTGAGCAAAGGCGAGTCCCCAGGCAACGCGGCCGATTTGATCGGCACAAGGCATGCAAGCTCCACCCTCCAGTCGTCCTTAGACTCCTTATTGGGTGAGCAACGCAGCCAAGCAACACAGTTGGAGCCTCCCTCCTCCCTGGCCGGCAGGGAGGGAGGGAGAGGAGCTGCTTCCTTTGAAACCCGGGAAATTTAAGGGACATCAGCAATAAGAGACAGCAGCGGGACACAGTGCTGGGATAATGGAGTTTCCTGCCAAATAAGGGATGGTTGACAGCTATGCCCAACGAGCTACAGCCCTTGTTGAGACTCCTTAAAGGGAGTGAAAGGCGGGATATCAAATCCAAACTCTTCTTCTTCTTCTTCTTCTCTCAAGTAGCCAGTATTAGGGGTAGGAATAGCCCCCAAAGAATAGCAGCTTTCGCTGTGGGTCGTTCTTCAAAATAGCGGATTCTGTTTGGCTCACAACGGCACTTCTTGCTCCCCGCCTCCAATTCTGTCTGGGGACTGCATTATTTTCACTTGTCTTGGGTTTTCCCACACTTACTTGAGAAGATCTGGGGCAGCATGAGGAGGACGGTGACACGAACTTTGCATGAGAAGGCCATGCCAAGGCCAAGCCCAAGGGCCAGGGTGATGGTAGACAGAAGGCAGTACCAGATGTTGTACCCCTGCACGAAAATGACCATTGCCCCATAGGCTGTGGCGAGGACCATGCCCAAGGCAAAGCCACCCACGCTACGGGTCACGGACCGGCCCAGGGTGTCCTCGACCACCCGTGGGACCGGTGGCTTCTTTCTCTTCCTGTTTCGACCCCCACGCGGTGAGAAAATAGACAGGAGACCCATGGCTTCAAGGAGGCTACCCAATAGACTACTGCATGGACGAGAGCAAGGGGTGCTCCTTGGTCTCTGTGTCTGCAATGGGTTTGGAAGTGTGTAGGTAAAATCGCAAACCAAGAGAAACCTGTGTTAAAAACTTATGGGGTGGTAAGATATTTGGAATGGGGGAGCCAGGAAAGGAGAAAGTCTCCAGTCAGTGTGTTATTGTCCCACCAACAACTACACCACAGTTCCTATTACAGGTCTGAAAAACCAGTACACTCGAGATTCCGCTAGGCTCCGCACATCACCTGTCAGATTCTGTCCCTAACCCCACCCACATTCTACAGTAGCTCCTCCCATCTCTTGCTGCATCCTCTCTTGACTCCACCCTAGCCACGCCCACATTATGTACTAGCTCCACCCATCATCTGCTGGATCCTCCATTGACACCACCCTAGCCACGCCCACATTCCACACTAGCTCCTCCCAAACCTCCTTACCAAATTCTGTCCCCGCCTTGCCCCTAGCCCCACCCACTTTCTGCCCTGGCTCCTCCCATCACTCTTATTTTCAGATTCCACTGCAAGTCTGTCCCTATTTGTTTATTTAAACCCTGGTCTGATTTTGGGTGACTCCCCCTAGCCCAAGCCCCAGCATTACACAGAGGATATGAAATTTGTGAAATCAGTGTTTGGCAACTTAAATCAGAGGGACAAGCCAGGAATTACTCTAGAACTTCAGAGGATATTCTTTGAAAGGGCATTGCTAATAATAATAATAATAATAATAATAATAATTATACCCCACCCATCTGGCTGGGTTTTCCCAGCCGCTCTGGGCAGCTCTCAACAGAACACTAAAAACAGAATATAACTTCAAACATTAAAAACTTCCCTAAACAGGGCTGCCTTCAAATGTCTTCTAAAGGTCAGATAGTTGTTTATTTCCTTGACATCTGATGGGCGGGTGTCACTACTGAGAAGGCCCTCTGCCTGGTTCCCTGTAGCTTCGCTTCTCGCAGTGAGGGAATTGCCAGAAGGCCCTCGGAGCTGGACCTCAGTGTCCGGGCTGAACAATGGGGGTGGAGACGCTCCTTCAGCTGTCCTGGGCTGGGGCCGTTTAGGGCTTGAAAGGTCAGCACCAACACTTTGAATTGTGCTCGGAAACGTACTGGGAGCCAATGTAGGTCTTTTAAGGACTGGTGTAATATGGTCTTGGAGGCCACTCCCAGTCACCAGTCTGGCTGCCGCATTTACCCAGCTTAATCAACTCAAATCAATTATGCTCTTGCAACTTAATCAACATTGCTTCTATTCATCCAATGATCTCAATAGATCACCCAGCAGAGCTGAAATTCTGAGACAGAAGGTGGTGCATTTTTCCTGTCCCTGGTAAACACACTTTGCACGGCAACATAGAACCCAGATTGTGATGACACAATTCTCACGGAAGGGGCCGGGCTGTGTCTGGAGCTGTCCCGCTTCAGGTTACTTGTTGGTGTGTGTTGAGGGAGGGGTTTCCCCTTCAACGGAATGCTCATCTGCACAAATAGGATAAAAGAATCCCTGCACTTAGAAATCTAGCCTGTCAGGAAGAAGGCTAGGCTAGTGGGACTTTCTGCAGCTACAGCTGTTGATAGATGACAGTGGATGGAGATGCCTGTTGGAGTTAATTACTCTGCACAAGGTTCTTGCATATAATTAACAAACAACAACAACACCTAACCATTCTAATTTTCCTCGCCAGTGAATCTGTGCTTTGGAGGTCTTGGTTTTTTTTTGTTTTTTTTAAATACAACATCCTGCCCCATTTTTGCATCAGGAGTCAGGTGCTATGGGGCACTCAGATGACAAAGGAAAGTACCAAAGTGTGAAGAAGCACAAGGGCCGGAAGCAAAAGCCCCCCAACACCAGTGAGTCTCCCCCTTTGAGCCCTTGCCCTACACTCAAGCCTTGGATGAGAGGTGGGGTATCCATACCCAAGGGTCAAAACCTTGTCCTCTAAGCCTCCCTGCCCGGCCCTTAGTGACTCTCCCTCGACACGCTCCCTCTCCCCCTGGCACATAGCTGTCAACCGTCCCTTATTTGGCGGGAAACTCCCTTATCCCAGCGCCGTGTCCCGCTGCTGTCCCTTATTGATGATGTCCCTTAAATTTCCCGGGTTTCATGCTCACCCGGCTTGGGAGGGAAGCAGCAGCTCAGGGTCCTCTGCCGTGAGTGAGAGAGCGCGCTGGCGTCGTCATCCTGGCGCGAGGAGTTCCATCGGCCCTTCCCCACCCGAGAGAGGGGGGGGAGGGAGAGAGACTCTCACCCACGCCACCCGCGAGCCCGGAGGCGGCAGCGGTGGTGGCAGCTGAGGAGGCGGCCTGAGGGAGGAGGAAGAGGAGGGGATGGGGAGGGACGCAGAAGGGTGGCGCTTCAGCGGGCACCACGGCGCCGCAACCGCCTCATGCCAGATTGACAGCACCTGTCAGTCCTACCAATGTATGTAACTCTTTACAATAGCAAAACCCCTTATTTTGGCTGCTGATCCCTTACTTTCAAGGCTGCTGGTCCCTTATTTTCAAATCTGTAAGTTGATAGCTGTGCCCAGGCAATGCCCTTCACTGGGTCTGACAGTGGAGGAAGAACATAGGAACCAGGGCTAGTAGCCATTGGCAGACTTCTCCATTAATTTGTCCGATCATCTTTTAAACCTGTCTAAATTGGTGGCCATCCCGGCCTGCAGAAGTGAGTTCCGTAGTTTTAACTCTGCGCTGTGTGAAGAAGTCTTTTCTGTTATCTGTCCCGAATCTTCCAACATTCAGTTTCGTTGTATGTCCATGAGATCCAGTGTTCTATCCACTCTCTCCGCGCCAAGCGTAGCTTTATAAACTTCTCTTGCAGCTCTGAAACGCGCTCTCAGCTTCCTCCTGCCTCGCTTCTGCATCACGTTCCTTTGGAGCCAGCCGGACGAATTCTGGGCTGCCAAGTTTTTCCTGGGGGCTGGAATCGGGAGCTTGTATGCTCTGGGTGAGTCCACTTTGATCCAGTAAGGGCTGGAAACATGATTGCAGACGGAGGTAGAAATATATATATGCATTTTGAATTGGTCTCGGCCAACGTCAGATCCCAAACTATCAGGGTCCCATGAAACTGGAGGAGCTCACGGCATTTTGGAAGCAGATGGGCAGTCCATAAGAGGCAAATGTTGCATTCTAGAGAAGCAAAGAAGGACAATAACTCAGAGCACCTGCTTTGCTTGCAGAAGGTCCCATGTTTAATCTCTGACATCATCTGAGACCTCTGGGTATAGGGCAGTACAATATATATATTCAGTAAGTAATAATCTCCAGACAGGGCTGAGGGAGCTCCCTGGAGAGCTGCTGCCACACAAGGTAGACATTATTTAGCTACATGGACCTAACTCAGTATATGGTAGCTTCGTTTGTTCCCATGCGCTCCTGCGGTTCGGTCCCAGCGCCTGCCAACCTAGCAGTTCGAAAGCACTCTCGGGTGCAAGTAGATAAATAGGGACCGCTTACTAGCGGGAAGGTAAACAGCGTTTCCGTGTGCGGCTCTGGCTCGCCAGAGCAGCAATGTCATGCTGGCCACATGACCCGGAAGTGTCTTCGGACAGCGCTGGCCCCCGGCCTCTTGAGTTAGATGGGCGCACAACCCTAGAGTCTGTCAAGACTGGCCCGTATGGGCAGGGGTACCTTTACCTTTACCTTTAAGTCACCCCTTTATCCAGAACCATGAGGACTGGTATCTTTATAATCAAGGCCAAGGGTAGGCAACCTAGGGCCCGTGGGCTGGATGCGGCCCAATCACCTTCTCAATCTGGCCCGTGGGCGGTGCGGGAATCAGCATGTTTTTACATGAATAGAATGTGTCCTTTTATTTAAAATGCACCTCTGGGTTATTTGTGGGACCTGCCTGGTGTTTTTACATGAGTGGAATGTGTGTTTTTCTTTAAAATGCATCTCTGGGTTATTTGTGGGGCATAGGAATTCGTTCATTATTTATTTCCTTCCAAAATATAGTCCGGCCCAGCACATGGTCTGAGGGACAGTGGACCGGCCCACGGCTAAAAAAAGGTTGCTGACCCCTGATCAAGGCCATAGCTCAGAGGTAGAACACTTGTCCAAAGCCCTGCTTGGCGCAGACAGAACAGTTGGTCTGACTTGGTATAGGGGAGCTCCTGTGCTCCTTTTGAAAATCACCTCCTTTATTAAAAAAACCATGAGGACTGGACTCTTAACTTGATTTTTAGACACACAGTACCACAGTAGCAGAGCATGAAGTGTCGACAGTCCTAAGGTAGATGGACCAGTGCTCTGACCTGGTATGAGGAAGATGCCTGCCTCCTATCAAACAAGCATATTCTGAGTTTATAGGGTCTGGGAGGGCTGGGATAGATTGTCTGCTGTGAGGATACTCAGCTCAACAACTTTGGGCAAAACTGGATTTTCACTTTTTGAAATATGGCAACTGCCATGGCTGTTGGAAGCCGTCTCATAATGCTTTAAATGCATGGTGTGAATGTGGCCAATGGTGGAGGATGGTAGGACCAAAATAAAGATGGTTTCCAAGGGTAGAGGGGTCAGAAAAGATGATGCACCGTTCGTTCAAGGGATAGAAGCAAGAGTAAGGCTGCAATAGATTTTCCCAGACACATATGGGAATTGGGCTGTCAAAATGGCGTCCGGGCAGATTTTTGCTGAATCGGCAAAATGTCTGGGGAAACCCGGCTGTATGTCAAGTAGGGCGATTTTTATTATTATTATTACAGTGGTACCTCGGGTTAAGGGACGCGGGTGGCGCTGTGGGTAAAAGCCTCAGCGCCTAGGGCTTGCCAATCGAAAGGTCGGCGGTTCGAATCCCCGCGGCGGGGTGAGCTCCCGTTGCTCGGTCCCAGCGCCTGCCAACCTAGCAGTTTGAAAGCACTCCCGGGTGCAAGCAGATAAATAGGGACCGCTTACTAGCGGGAAGGTAAACGGCGTTTCCGTGTGCGGCTTTGGCTCGCCAGATGCAGCTTTGTCATGCTGGCCACGTGACCCGGAAGTGTCTCCGGACAGCGCTGGCCCCCGGCCTCTTGAGTGAGATGGGCGCACAACCCTAGAGTCTGTCAAGACTGGCCCGTACGGGCAGGGGTACCTTTACCCCTTTACCTTTACCTCGGGTTAAGAACTTAATTCGTTCTGGAGGTCTGTTCTTAACCTGAAACTGTTCTTAACCTGAGGTACCACTTTAGCTGATGGGGCCTCCCACTGCTGCTGCCCTATTTCTGTTCTCAACCTGAAACAAAGTTCTTAACCTGAGGTACTATTTCTAGTTTAGCAGAGTCTGTAACCTGAAGCGTCTGTAACCCAAGGCACCACTGTATTACAAAAATGCTTTTAAAAAAATCAAAAAATCAGGATTTTCACTTTGGGGAACCCTAAGCAAGAGAAGCTGCAGGTGTCACACCCAGGCCCCTCTCTTGATTGACAGGCCTTTCCAGAATGCTGATTCTCCCCATGACCATCTCCGAAGAGCACAAGATCGACCTGATGTGTGGCATGGCTGGTGAGGAGGGACGGCAGAGGCTCTGGGGCAAAAGAGGAGGTGCCACGGCGGCGGAAGGATTCGTAAAGGGTTTGGGCAGTGAAGGGCCCACCATCCTGGGAGGCCTGTTAGCAGAGGGGCCTGGTTCCCGTTAGCTTTTTGCAAATACCCCTGTAACCCAAAACCTACACCAAAACCATGGCAGGATCTTAAACCGAAAGAGGCTTATCTAGTTCCAGGAACTTGTGGGAGCCAGTGGGCATATTTGGAGAAATCGCCGTGGGGGCCGTGACAAAAGGGCAGTCACGGACAGGGTGTGTGGCATATACCCTGTTTACCCAGGCCTTTTGACACCTGAGGTGCATGTTTGCAAGGCCTACGCTGTCCCTGCGGTTGTAATTTTTTTCAACTGTTTTTGGTTTTTGAAATATACTCGGAGTCAGGTGTGAATTTTACACTCTTTATTCAGCTTGTAGCAGTGGCGTAGCGTGGGTTGTCAGCACCCGGGGCAAGGCAAGTAATTTGCACCCCCTAACCCGGGGCAAGGCAAGTAATTTGCGCCCCCCCCCGCTGCACTGTCCCTCCCCCAGATAGTCCCTCGCTCTCTCTCCGCACCGCACGCCTGGCACCCTCCCCTCCACAGTGGGCGGCGACCCGGCGGCTCGGATCGGATTCGCACAGCCAGCACTGCAGTGAGAGAGAGTGAGTGAGCCAGGTAGGGGCAGAAGCTGCGAGTGCGAGCGCGCCCCCCCAGATGTTGCGCCCGGTGCGGCCGGCCCCCCCTGCACCCCCCACGCTACGCCACTGGCTTGTAGTAACAATGAATCAAACTTTCCCCAGAACGTCTAGATATATATACATTATTTACACAATGGGCCCCGCTATTGGCTAATTCCAGGCTGCTCCCGTAGGCCAATCAGGTTGCGGATTCACTTCCTCCAGAAGCCTGATTGGCTGCTCCTGCAGGCTAATCAGGTCACTGATTCACTTCCACCTGGAGCTGGATTGGGTGGCTCCTGCGGGCCAATCAGACTGCTGCATTCTGAATCCTATTGCTCTAGGATTCAGCTCGGTACATAACAGTTTTGAATTTTGAGGAGTTGTACCCCTGCCCGTGGGACCTGCTGGTCAAGGGCAAATAATAAATTCAATTATACTAACGCACAATGTTTCCCACAGGGACATAGCATGACACAAAATGGCTGCCACAGGGCGCATGGCATGGGCATAGCCAGGGTTTTTGTTAAGAGGGGAGGCAGCCAAAGTTCTTGAGCTTTTTTAAGGAGACCCCCCAAGTTATAGAGCCTTTTGGGGGGAAATCATGGGTAAATATATACCCCAAAAAGAAGATATTACGTGGGGCAGGCTTTGGTTGGGGGGGGGGACAGGCTTCTCCAGGGGGCATAACCTCAGTTGACTGAGTACTTTTAATGGTTTTCAAATAAATGTGAGTATCTGGGGTGTGTGTATATATTTTCAGGGCCCCTGTTCCGTTATTGTAATCTGCTTTTACTGTTCCTAACTTTTAGTTTTTTTATTGCTGTGCCTCCCCTGGGATCTGCTGGTAAAGGGCAGGTGATAAATTTAAGATAAATAAATGAACATGCCATGGGGGGTGTTGAAATTCCAAAAGTGGTTTAAACAACCCATCTTTCTTCAGAAGTGCAATGTGTACGCAATTAAATCAAGCTTGTTCCTCCCCAGCGCTGATAAGAGCATGGGGCAGCCCCACAGCATAAAAACTGACCGTCTCCCCCTTCTCCCTCCCCTAGGTGTGGCTGCCCTGGGCTGGGGCACATCCCCACACTTCCGCTGTGCCAGCCTCTTGGTGGTCCCCAAATTCCTGGGGAAAGAAGGACGGATTTACATCCTCACCTATGTCTTGGCAAGGGTCTTTGACGGTACAATAAATACTCATATCTATGACTGTGTGAGAGAAATGTGTAAAATTAAGCTTGCTATATGGAGAAATTGAATGGAGAGTTATTTTTCTTCTTCTCTCATAATACTATAAAACTCAGGGATATAGAATGGTACACAGTGTGTACAATACAGTGGTACCTCGGTTTACGAACTTAATCCGTTCCGGAAGTCCGTTCTTAAACCAAAACCGTTCTTAAACCGAGGTGTGCTTTCTCTAATGAGGCCTCCCTCCGCCGGTGCCCTTCCACTGTTCGGATTCCGTTCTTAAACCAAGGTAAAGTTTCAAACCGGGACGCTACTTCCGGTTTAGCGGAGTTCGTAAACCAAATCGTTCATAAACAGGACTGTTCTTAAACTAAGGTGCCACTGTATAGTTTATGGAAAGTACTCCCACAACAGGCAGTGACAGGTATTAACTTTAAAAGAAACTCTTAATCTCAGGTTTGTGGGTTTCAAGCCCCATATTCCTGCATTGTAGGGGGTTGGACTAGATGACCCTCGTGGTCCCTTCCAACACCACAACCATTTGATTCTAGGATGCTGGACTGGGATGGGCCATTGATCTGACCTAGGCAGTGTCTCTGTATGTTCCTTAGAGTCTTACTGCCCTTCCCACCTCGTTTTCCCTATTCCCACCATGGAACTCTCATCTTCCTGCCCTGGTCTGTCATCCTTCGTCAGCAAATTTTTAATGGGATGTTTCTATTAGCGCAGGTTTAGGAAACTTCAGGCACCAGGGGCCTAATGTGGCCCTCCAGTCCTCTCTATCTGGACTGTCAGAAAAAAATAGTGAGACAATAGGCATGCTCACGTCATACTTTTAAAGCAATCTTATTCCACTTTTAAGAAACATGACTCCTCCCGAAGTATCCCGGGAACCGTAGTTTCTTAAGGGTGCAGAGAGCTGACCTCTCATTGAGCTACAGTTCCCAGTACCCTTCACAAGCTACAGTTCCCAGGATTCTTTGAGGGGAAGCAGCCATGGCTGTGAAAGAAGAACGCTTTAAATGCATGCTGTGATCTTACTGGATTTTGAGGGCCCTGTTTTGTACAGGATAAGAGAAAGGGAAAGGAGTAATGTAACACTGTATAAATTTATGAAGGTTTTTGCAGTAGCTGGGCTGTAGTGTTTAGTTGCTGTTGATTGTTATTTTCCGTGCATTTAAAACTGAATATGTTTTGATACGCCTCTATCCAGCATGATAATGTGTGCACGTTTGCGTGTATATAATACAACTTACTATATAATAAGGTTGTAAGGACGTCGTCATGCTGCAGTTTGTGTGGCTGCTGATAGTATGCAAAAAAAGAGAACGTATGGGGTGAATGTGACCAATAAATATTATTAACAGGGGCAAGTTTGACCATCCCTAGTTTTTCTTTCTGGCTGAACCAGAGGGCTACCCACAGAGGCTGTGGTGCGCAGCTTAACTTCTGGTGCCAACTATGCTGCCATTGCCAAGAAAGCCACAGCAGAGGCCTCTTCCCCATTCCTGGATGGTTTGGCACAAAGGGTGCCACTCCTCTTTCTTGCATGATGTTTTTCTCCTTCCTCCTGCCATACTCCCTCCTCCCCACCAGGTCCGGTGGCAAATACCCGTCACAACCTGGGCGAAGTGGTGCGTTCCATCAGCTGCACCGTGGAGATGCAGATTGACAATGCCAAGCGTGCCTGGAAGATTTCGCTGTCCCCTCTACGCAAGATTCTCAAGGACATGGTGGTGAGAAGCCGTCTACTAGGTCGCCAGGTGGGGTGGGGGTTGGCAGTACTGCTAGTGCCCCCGAAGGTCCCTGGGCATTCAGCATGGGTGCTTCTGGCAAGGGAGAAACCGTGGTGTGATTGATTAATAATATGTTATTATCTATTAAATTTGTATACCGTCCTTCATCCGAAGATCTCAGGGCGGTTCACAGTACAGTGGTACCTTGGGTTACATACGCTTCAGGTTACATACGCTTCAGGTTACACACTCCGCTAACCTAGAAATAGTGCTTCAGGTTAAGAACTTTGCTTTGGGTTAAGAACAGAAATTGTGCTCCGGCGGCGCGGCAGCAGCTAGAGGCCTCATTAGCTAAAGTGGTGCTTCAGGTTAAGAACAGTTTCAGGTTAAGTACGGACCTCCGGAACGAATTAAGTACTTAACCTGAGGTACCACTGTATAAAAATGCAAGTTAAAAATGCAAAACTCACCATATAAACAAGAACAGAACAAAACTATAGCCCCCCACCTCCGCAAATACATTTAAAAGGATATAGGAGGTTAATCAGCCAAAGACCTGGTTGTAGAGGAAGATTTTCAGCTGGCGAAATAGAATGAAGGCGCCAGACGAACATCCCTCGGGGAGAGCAATTCCACAAACAGGGAGCCACTGTGGAGAAGGCCCTTTTCGCGTTTCCACCCTCCAGGCCTCACGTGGAAGGAGGCACACAAAGAAGGGCCTCAAAGGATGATCTCAGGATCTGGGACACTTTATATGGGGAGAGCTGGTCCTTGAGGTACTGTGGTCCTGATCCATTTAAGCAGTTTAAGGAGTTTAGGCAGAGGCTGAAGAAAGCAGGGGATAGGGGATAGTTTTCCGGGAACGGCTTGGCTTTCCAAGATGGGGTACTTCTAGTTCTCTTGGAGCATCTGCCTGGCCATTGGGTGTTGCTAGACTCCAGTCAGCCGCAGTCAGCATGGGATGATGGGAGGTGTAGTTCAACAATGTTCTTGTACTCCCAACTCCTATCAGCCCCAGCCAGCATGACCAATGTCCAGGAATAATGGGATATGTGGTCTGGCAACACCTGGGGGGCCACAGATCCCCTCTTCCCTAGATTACATGGACCACTGGTCCCATCCATCAGGTCATGCGACATGAGAATGGTGGAATGGGAGCCCTGGAATTTGCCCATCGTGGTAGCTGTCCCTTCTGCTTGGGGAAAATATATACAAAGCAATCTTTTCCATCTGTGGGGCTGCCATCTCTAGTTCACCCCCCTCTGCCCCCATCCCTCTCCTGCCAGTGGCGTAGCGTGTGGGGTGCAGGGGGGGCCGGCCGCACCGGGCGCAACATCGGGGGGGTGTGCGCTCGCACTCGCAGCTCTCTGCCCCTACCTGGCTCACTCACTCTCTCTCACTGCAGTGCTGGCTGTGCGAATCCGATCCGAGCCGCCGGGTCGCCGCCCACTGTGGAGGGGAGGGTGCCAGGCGTGCGGTGCGGTGCGGAGAGAGAGCGAGGGACTACCTGGGGGAGGGACAGTGCAGCGGGGGGGGACGCAAATTACTTGCCTTGCCCCGGGTTAGCGGGCGCAAATTACTTGCCTTGCCCCAGGTGCTGACAACCCACGCTACGCCACTGTCTCCCACTCCTGTTTTTTGCACCAGAGGAGCGGCAAGACCCTGAGGTCCGAAACCAGGGACGTTTCACGTTCCTTCTCAGAGCTGAACGAGCAGGTGGCCAGCAATGCAGGCCTTGGGGTTCGCTCGGTGAGGTCGGCGGTGCACAAAGCCAACCCTTCCACACAGGAGATCTACGAGGCTAAGACCCGGATGCGCTGCACCCGTAAGCATATGGGAAAGGGACACGTGGGGTTGTGAGCACAGATTATTCTAAGGGTGGGCATGAGGATCAAATATCTGGTCACCATTACTTTTGCTTCTGTTCACCATCCATCAGTTCTGTCCTATTTCCACCTTTGTCAGAGCATTGTTTTATTTTTTAAAGGCATTTAAACCCACATTTGACTCTGCATTCAAACCTGCATTTAATATCACATTCACACCATCCATTTAAATCACTCGTAATCCACTTCAACAGTCATAAAGGTAAAGGTAAAGGTACCCCTGCCCGTACGGGCCAGTCTTGACAGACTCTAGGGTTGTGCGCCCATCTCACTCAAGAGGCCGGGGGCCAGTGCTGTCCAAAGACACTTCCGGGTCACGTGGCCAGCGTGACATCGCTGCTCTGGCGAGCCAGAGCCGCACACGGAAACGCCGTTTACCTTCCTGCTAGTAAGCGGTCCCTATTTATCTACTTGCACCCGGGAGTGCTTTCGAACTGCTAGGTTGGCAGGTGCTGGGACCGAACAGCGGGAGCGCACCCCGCTGCGGGGATTCGAACCGCCAACCTTTCGATCGGCAAGCTCTAGGCGCTGACGCTTTTACCCACAGCGCCACCCGCGTCAACAGTCATAGCTTCCCCCAAATGTCTCTCTAACCAGCGCTTCTCAACCTGGTGGTTCCCATATGTTGTTGGACTACAACTCCCACCATCCCTGAGCTCTGGCCTTGCTAGCTAGGGGTGATGGGAGTTGTAGTCCAACAACATCTGGAGACCCACAGGTTGAGAACTGCTGCAAGCCAGATTGTTCATTCATTTCAATGGGGCTACTGTAAGTAAAACTTAGTTGATGCCGCCCAGAAAATGTAAAAACATAGAGCATTAAAAAGTTGACAACATCAAATAAAAAATGGCAGTGGACACCAAGGAAGTTATTCCTGATTAATCCTTATCTTTCTCCTATATATTGGAGAGGGTGTATTATAGTTGGTACATCCACCCATGAGGGGTGGGATTGATTGATTGATTGATTGATTGATTACATTGTACCCAAGGAGCTCAAGATGGCCTGCATAGTTTTCCTCCTAGTCATTTTACCCTGTGAGGTAGGTTCAGCTGAGAGTGAAGGAGAAAGGAAGCATTAAGTGTGAATAGCTGTCTTAAGCCTGTTACATTAATGACTTGCCCTTTGCATCTGTTTTGTTTGATTTATTTTCAGTTTGCATTTTCAAAGAGGCTTAGCAAATAAAATAGTAACAACAACAACACTGTCAACGCTTTCCTTTTCCCCCTTCTAGAAATTATAGACCAAGCCATCAAACGCTGCCAGACCTGGTTTGCAGTTAAGCATGCATCTTGCATGCGGACAATTGCCGTGCCCTTCATCAACCACCTGCTTTGCGTTCCTATGAAGTTCAGCTTCCTCTGCCACTTTGCCAAGAGTGAGTTCCAGCCAAGGACAAGAGAATAATTATTTTTATTTATTTATTTATTTGTACCCCGCCCAGTGTGGTGTAGTGGTTAAGAGCGGTTTTAGCAGAAGTGTTATTAAGAATTATATGAATATTAATTGTTAATGTGTTAAAGTGGAAAATTTAAAGTTAAATTGTGTTAGGATAAATTATAGAACAAAATTGAAGAAGAGAGGAAGGATTTGTTGAATTAGCAAATTTGAACTAGAATACAAAAAAGGGAGGTGCGAGGAAGTCGAGGAAATAAGCAACTGAAAGATACAGATATGAAATTTGGATGTGTGTTTAAATGTTTTCGTTTTCTTTATGTTGTATTGTATTCTTTTTTATTATTGACGTATTGTTTGTTGAATCTATGTATTGTTTTTCTTTATTGTCTTTCCTTTTATAATTATAAAATATCTAATTTTTTTTTTTTTTTAAAAAAGAGCGGTAGTCACATAATCTGGGGAACCGGGTTCGCGTCTCCGCTCCTCCACCTGCAGCTGCTGGGTGACCTTGGGCCAGTCACACTTCTCTGAAGTCTCTCAGCCCCACTCACCTCACAGAGTGTTCGTTGTGGGAGAGGAAGAGAAAGGAGATTGTTAGCTGCTTTGAGACTCCTTAAAGGGAGTGAAAGGCGGGATATCAAATCCAAACTCTTCTTCTTCTTCTTCTTCTTCTTCTTCTTCTGGCTGGGTATCCCCAGCCACTCTGGGCGGCTTCCACAAAGACCAAAAATACACTAATATATCATACATTAAAAACTTCCCAGAACAGGGCTGCCTTAAGATGTCTTCTGAATGTCAGGTAGTTGTTTATCTCTTTGACATCTGATGGGAGGGCGTTCCACAGGGCGGGCGCCACTACCGAGAAGGCCCTCTGCCTGGTTCCCTGTAGTTTGCTTCTCGCAATGAGGGAACTGCCAGAAGGCCCTTGGAACTGGATCCAGGCTGAACGATGGGGGTGGAGACGCTCCTTCAGGTATACTGGGCCGAGGCCGTTTAGGGCTTTAAAGGTCAGCACCAACACTTTGAATTGTGCTCGGAAACGTACTGGGAGCCAATGCAGATCTCTCAGGACTGTGTTATGTGGTCCCGGTGGCTGCTCCCAGTCCCCATTCTAGCTGCCGCATTCTGGATTAGTTGTAGTTTCCGGGTCACCTTCAAAGGTAGCCCCACGTAGAGCGCATTGCAGTAGTCCAAGCGAGAGCTAACCAGAGAATGCACCACTCTGGCGAGACATTCCGCGGGCAGGTAGGGTCTCAGCCTGCGTACCAGGTGAAGCTTGAGGCCATTGCTTGTAGGGACTGCTTGTTGTGTGGCTGACAGGCCTCTTGATTATGGCTCTGCTACCTAGGCTGAACTACAGTTCCCAGGGGAAGCTACGCAGGACCTCCCTAAACCAAGGTTTGGTTTAACACACCGTGTGAACCAGACCGGCATGTCGGACTCAAATCTCGATCCAAACCACGTGCTTTCCAGTAGAGGGTCCCTGAGGCTGGGCATCCCATCCTGTGAGTCCCCACCTGCCACCAGCAGTGGTACATCCCCCCCCCACCTGCCCGTCTGAAGTGGTACATCCCTGCCACATCCTTGCAGAGCGCCTAACTCTTGTTCTGAAATGCAGCTTCGCTCTCCAGCTGCTTTCTTCCACCTCTTCCTCCTCCTCTTCCTCTGCAGTTATGCACACTTGGTGCCGCGACAAGATTCCTGTGGAAGGGAACTTTGGCCAGACCTACGACCGGGTTAACGATTCCGTGGACAGTTTAAACCAGGACTTCACAGCCAGTTTAGCAGTCAAGGTGCGTATGGCAGTGGCGGTAGGGGTCTATTTATTTATTTAAAGCACTTCTGCCCTGTTGTTTAGCTGAAAAGACCTCTAGCAAGGCTTACAGATCAATTAAAAAATAAACAATTAAAAAAATAAGCAAGCAAACCCCAGGCATTTAATAATAATAGTAACAACAACAACAACAACAACAACAACAACAACAACAACAATAATACGCCACCCATCTGGCTACGTTTCCACAGCCACTCTGGCAAGCTCCTAACAAAATATCAAACAGACAATAAAATGATAAAGATTTCCCTATACAGGGCTGCCTTCAGCTGTCTTCTGAATGTCATATAATACAGTGGTGCCCCGCAAGACGAATGCCTCGCAAGACGGAAAACCCGCTAGACGAAAGGGTTTTCCGTTTTTCAATGCGCTTCGCAGGACGAATTTCTCTATGGGCTTGCTTCGCAAGACGAAAATGTCTTGCGATTTTTTTTCGCTCCCCACCCCCTTTTTCTAAGGCACTAAGCTGCTAATAGCCTTTTAGCAGCTAATCCGCTAATCCCTTAAGCCTTTAATAGCCACTAATAGCCGCTAAACCGCTAATAGCGCTAATCCGCTAATAGGGTTGCTTCGCAAGACGAAAAAACCGCTAGACGAAGAGACTCACAGAACGGATTCTTTTCGTCTTGCAAGGCACCACTGTACTTTATATCCTTGACATCTGACGGGAGGGTGTTCTACAAGGAGGGCACCACTACCGAGAAGGCCCTCTGCCTGGTTCCCTGTAACCTCACTTCTCAGAGGGAGGGAACCGCCAGAAGGCCCTCAGAACTGGACCTCAGTGTCCGGGATGGACGGTGGGGGCGGAGACGCTCCTTTGGGTACCCTGGGTTGGGGCCATTTGGGGCCTTAAAGTTCAGCACCAGCACTTTGAATTGTCCTCAGAAATGTACCAGCAACCAGTGTAGATCTTTTGGGACCAGCGTTTCGGACATTCCTTTCCTTTCTTCTCCCCCACCCTCCCCGCATCCAGGAAGAACACCAGACCATGCTGGTCGGTGCCAACCTCTCCCACAGACACCTGGTGGATGAAGTCAACGAAGAGGTGGCCAAGCAGGGCGAGCGACTGAGCACCTCCATGTCTGTCCTTCGGGTCCTCCTCTCCTGCATGTTCATCATTGTCTTTGCCTCGTGAGTTGGGCTGGGGGCGCGGTGGCTCCTGGGGGGGGGCAGGGAACCTATTTGGGTCATGCGAAGCAAGCCTAAGGCCCTAGATTTGAGCACCCTTCAGCACGTTGGCAACCTACTGGTACATGGATTTTCTTGGACTACAGTTCCCAGCATCTCTGACCATCGGCCATGCTGGCTGGAGCTGATGGGAGCCGGAGTCCCTGCAAATATCTTGAGGGCTGCAGGGCCTTCACCCCTGTTGTAGAAGCAGGAGCCAATAATAACAGAAACTATGCCTCTGCCCTGCCTACCGACCTTCCTAAGTCTCTGGGCGAGCGTTCGACACTTGGCTTTTCATTGACTGCAGCATGAAAACGTGTTCTGTCGTTATTCCGTGCGGGAAAATAAAAGAAGCCAAGGAAGGGGAATCTGTGGCCTTCTGGGTGTTGCTGGTCTGTACAGTGGTACCTCAGGTTACATGCGCTTCAGGTTACAGACGCTTCAGGTTACAGACGCTTCAGGTTACAGACTCTGCTAACCCAAAAATAGTACCTCGGGTTAAGAACTTTGCTTTAGGATGAGAACAGAAATCGTGCTCCGGCGGCGCGGCAGCAGCAGCAGGCCCCATTAGCTAAAGTGGTGCTTCAGGTTGAGAACAGTTTCAGGTTAAGAACAGACCTCCAGAACAAATTAAGTACTTAACCCAGGGTACCACTGTAGCTCTCGTCATCCCTGATGGGAGTTCTACTACCAGCAAACAACTGGAGGGCTGCAGGGGCCACATCCCTGCTTCACCCCTCTGCAAGAGCATATAACGTGATCCCTGATTGGTTGGGATGTGTGCCCAAGACAGGGGTGGAGAACCTGTGGCCCTTTGGCCATGCTGGCAGGGAGGACTGGTGGGAGTTGGAGCCCCAACACCATCCGGAAGGCGTCAAGTTCCCCTCTTGTGCAAGAGAAATTATTGTTGTGTTCCACATTGGCTGTGGGACTATAATAAGCAGGTGTGCGATGGGGATGGATTTTGAATTTCTACCAATGGTGGGTTGGACACCAAAGCCGACAACCACCACCAGCCCTGACCCAGAGCTTTGCAGCCTTCGGCAGCTGTGATCTGAACGTTGAGGACTAGCTGCATGCTGTGTCATTGGTTGCTGTTGTTTTTTAACAAAAAGGCTGCATCCCAGGCCTTGGCAGGAGCTTTTGCAGTGGGCTGTGATGGGTTGGGAGTGGAGTTTAGTGGGTTAGGTTGGAGTGTCTCCCCACCTCTCGCCACATTCTTTCCCAGCCCCTTCTCCATCCTCTTTTCCCTCAGGGCGTTCTCCTACACAAACAGCTACACGCAGGACATCCGCTTTGACAATCTTTACATATCCCGCTACTTCCGGCAGATAGACGCCCGACGTCGGAAGCAGGTAGGAGCGGCCAGAGTTTGCGGCTTGGCTAGATGGCCGGGTGGTGACGGTCAACAGCCACAGCCAGAGGGGGTTGTGGCTGCAGGCGGCAGAGGTCAAAGGGCATTCAGGGGAAGGAAGCAGAGCCCCTGTGGGGTTCTCAGACCCATGAAGGATACGTCCCTCAGCAAACTTTTAGTCACAAGAGCTGAAGTGGAACCTCCACATCCAGAGGCAGTTTACCTCTGGATGTAATGTGGTGGGTGATGGCAACAGGCAACAGGGTGATGACAACTCTTCCCCACTTCTACTGCCTCCTCCCGCCCTGTGAACCTTGCAGAAGAAGCGGACACTTCTGCCCTTACGGCGTGCCGAGCAAAGCGGTCTCATCGACCCTCTCCGCCTCGCTTTCCAGCCGCCCGAGACCAAAAATATGGTAAGTAGATGGGCTTTGGGGGCAGAGACCTACGGAGATGGAGGTGGTGGGAGTTAGAGGGAGGCATTGAGGCTAAAGGATTGAGATCCTGCTATGCTTTAATAATTGTGAGCTGTGTATCCAGTGCCAGCCTTACTCAGAGTAGGTGCATGGAAGTCAATGGCATGACTTACTTAGGTCCATTAATGTCAGTGGGTCTATTCTTAGTAGGGATCGCAGGATCTGCCCATTTCAATTCTCTTAGGCCACATTCGCAGCATACCTTTGAAGCACTACTGTACCACTTTGAACAGTCATGGCTTCTCCCCCAAAGCATTCTGGGAGCTGTAGTTTGTCAAGGGTGCTGATAACTGCCAGGAGACCCCTGTATTCCCCCCCCCCCCCCCCAGTTCTCCTCCTGGGGTTGGCCCTGTGAGTTTTACTACCTCCGCACCCCCACTGCTGTTTTCATACCAACTTCAGATTTATTAATAAGGCAACCAAATGATGGTTGTAACCAAGCAGAATCATACTAACATAAAAATATTCATAGGAATCATACAAAACAAAAACAAAAACGTGACCTATACAATATATCATAATGCGTTTTTGGGTACCAGACTCCCCTAAATTTCTGGATCCAGTAGATGTTAGAATTTAACCAACTCCTGAACCCCTGGATCCAGCAAGGGTTAAAACATAACCCCGGCCAGTCTCCTGATGAGATAATTGCCTGGGAGATGAGCCATTAAGAAAACAAAAGGAAAGTAATGGGCCATTAAGAAAGCGATTAAGATGGCTCTGTGCCAGACGCAGATGAGTGGGGCCCCTCCTTCAGTTCAGAGCTCGTTAGAAGAATGAAAACCAGGGTTTGGAGTTTTAGCATAGGCTGGAATGTGATTGGGAGGAAAAAAGGTTTCAGTTTGGTAAAGGCGGCAAGCTAGAGAGAGGGTCAGAGCCATGTTTGATGTCTGTTGAAATCCAGGGCTGCAGCTATGGGGGAAACAAGACCCTCTTGGGACCAGGTTGTATATACGTGTAAATAAACCATATACCATAGAGATGCCACAGTCTGCACTGTGCCTCCTTTCCAAAGGGAAACACAGGTGATGTGTAAGTTGTGCCTGAAACCCCTCGAATCTTGCACTGCCCAGAGATGTACAATATAAAGCAGTCATAAAAATCTAGAATCTTATATCTCGAGGGAGACCGCATAACCTTGTCCAAGTTCGACAGCTTTCCCTGAGAGCTCTATATGTCCAGTGGTGCCCTCTTTCCTTGGAGAGGCAGCGGTGGAATAGTGGTTAGAGTGCCAGGCTAAGACCAGGGTTCAAATCCCCCACTCCGCCATGAATCTCACTGGGTGTGACCTTCAGCCAGTCACTGCATCTATCTCATGGGGTTTTTTGCAGATAAAATGGGGAGGAAGAGAAATGGGGAGGAAGGCAAAAACGTTCCTTTTTAATCAGGCCTTTGGTTGATCTTATTGATACCCAACACCCTTTTAGAATATGGCTTTTTTGGGGGGGGGGTTAATTAGGTTATTGCTTTTGGTTTGATTTTGTATGTTGTGGTCTTGTTGTGAACCACGCTGAAACCTCCAGGTATAGGGCAGTGTATAAGTTGAATTAATAATAATAATAATAATAATAATAATAATAATATTAAATGTGCACCTCACCTTGAGCTTCTGGGGTGGTGGGGAAAGGTGGAATATAAATGTAAACAAGTACCGTATTTTTTGCTCTGTAAGACTCACTTTTTCCCTCCTAAAAAGTAAGGGGAAATGTGTGTGCGTCTTATGGAGCGAATGCAGGCTGCACAGCTATCCCAGAAGCCAGAACAGCAAGAGGGATCGCTGCTTTCGCTGTGCAGAGATCCCTCTTGCTGTTCTGGATTCTGGGATTCAGAGTATTTTTTTTTCTTGTTTTCCTCCTCCAAAAACTAGGTGCATCTTGTGGTCTGGTGCGTCTTATAGAGCGAAAAATACGGTGAATAGATTTAGCTGTTATTAATTGTTGCCCATGCTGGACAACAAGTTCTTTAACATGACTCATTATTGCTGGGGGTAGCCTCTTTCTCTCGTGATTTCTCTGAACTTTTTTCGCATAGATGTTTTATGCTGTTTACTGTAAAACACGGGCGATGTCCTCTATCCAGGGGCTGATCAGCCCCATATGTGTCACTGACCCACACTTATTCCTCCCGCGCACACACCCTGCTTCTTTCCAGATGTCAGAATTACTGGGCTGTTTGCCAGCATCGCTCTTCGTGATAATTGCCTGCGTCCTTGACTTCCTGCTGTATACCATATTCAGCACCATAAAACACCACTCCTTTGTGGAGTATTCTTTCCGCAGTAAGTTATATGACCCCGGAAGGGAGGTTCCACCTTTCCCCTCCTCTCCAGCCCTGCCTTAAACATCAGCTGGATATTTAGAAAACATCAAACGGGCAAATATTTATTAATTTCCTTTATTTTAGTACAAGGGTGGGAGACCCGTTCTTGTGCTACAAGGCAAACCTGCGGTGACCCAAGAACGGGCATTCTTCACTGCTGCCGCCTCTATGCTGAACCATAAAATAAAATAGCATTGGTTACGTTTCATCCCACCTCTTATCTCAGTTATCTGAAATAAAACAGCAAATTGCACAACGTACGCTGCTTTTATGCATATGCAATAACGAAAGAAACGAATCAAATGCTTATTACAGAATGTATCATAAGTTCATTGCAACACACAACAGGATCTGATTTCCTTGCCTTACTTTGATCTGTGTTGGTGGGACACCCCCTACTTTTATGCTTTAAAAGAAACACTATTCTAGCTTTTTTGGGGGGGTCTTGCTCAGCTATTGCCCTGAGCACATAAAGGTAAAGGGACCCCTGTTCATTAGGTCCAGTCGTGGCCGACTCTGGGGTTGCGGCGCTCATCTCGCTTTATTGGCCGAAGGAGCCGGTGTACAGCTTCCGGGTCATGTGGCCAGCATGACTAAGCCGCTTCTGGCGAACCAGAGCAGCGCACAGAAATGCCGTTTACCTTCCCGCCGGAGCGGTACCTATTTATCTACTTGCACTAGTGTGCTTTCGAACTGCTAGGTTGGCAGGAGCAGGGGCCGAGCAACAGGAGCTCACCCCGTTGCGGGGATTCGAACCGCCGACCTTCTGATCAGCAAGCCCTAGGCTCTGTGGTTTAACCCACAGCGCCACCCGCGTCCCTTGCCCTGAGCACATGCCTGTATGGCAATCCAGCACCACTCCCAGGCACCAGCAAGATGGCGCAGAGTCATTTTAAGAGCAGGACGTTTTTACGAGCGCAGGGTTTGTTGTTGGAAAAGCGGAATACAAATCAACATTGCAATGTGCTCTACGTGGGTCTGCGGTCAAAGACGACTTGGAAACTTCAGTTGGTCCAGAAGGCAGCAACCAGATTCCTGGCTGGGGTTCCATTTAGATCTCGTATAACCCCTGCGCCAGTTGCCAGTTTGTTTCTGGGTCCAGTTCAAGGCAGTGGCATAGCATGGGGGCAGCAGCACAGGACACAAAATTCTTAGGGTCACAAAATTTCAGCACCTGGTGCTGCCTCCATACAGCCAGTGGCATAGCATGGGGGGTGCAGGGGGGGCCGGCCGCACCGGGCGCAACATGGGGGGGGCGCTCGCACTCGCAGCTCTCTGCCCCCTGCTAAAATCCACGGGTTAGGGGGCGCAAATTACTTGCCTTGCCCCGGGTGCTGACAACCCACGCTACGCCACTGCATACAGCTGCGTGCTTCTGTCACTGGGCTCTGTTGAAAATGGCTTCTCCGTGTGAAGCAGGATGTGACCTCTCCAGACAGCAAAACAACTTCTTCTTCTTTTTCCCTGTGGCTGCAATCTCCTGGGTGACACGGATGCCATTGGGCAGTTGAATGAGCATGTGTACTCCATCTGTTTCCCTCTCTCCCGCACCCTCCCCGCCTTGCCCCGGACGCTTGCTACCCACGCTATGCCACTGGTTTAATGTCTTTATGTTGGTGTTCAAAGCCCGATATGGCTCACGCCTCAAATACCTTGAAAGACTGCCTTCTTCCCTCGAGTGCTGCGATAGACAGAGGGGCCCCTCTTGGTCGTTCCTCCGCCCGCAGAGCCCTGGGGTGGTGGTGGGCTGCAAGAGGGCTTGCTCTCTGGTGGACCACAAAGCTCCCTCCATACAGGAACATGTCTCGCGCCTTCATTATGCGGCTTCTGGCAAATGTTGAGGACGCCCCTTTTCACCCCGGCGTTTGACACTTATTATTTTTGTGGTCGCAAGTTGTTTTTACTTCTTTTTAAAAAAACAACAACATTGTGTTTTAATGTTGTGAGCCGCCCGTGGGATGGCTGGGGTGAAGAGCGGGTGATAGCTAACTAAGAAGAAGAAGAAGAAGAGTTTGGATTTGATATCCTGCCTTTCACTCCCTTTAAGGAGTCTCAAAGCGGCTAACATTCTCCTTTCCCTTCCTCCCCCACAACAAACACCCTGTGAGGTGAGTGGGGCTGAGAGACTTCAAGGAAGTGTGACTAGCCCAAGGTCACCCAGCAGCTGCATGTGGAGGAGCGGGGAATCGAACCCGGTTCCCCAGATTACGAGACTACCGCTCTTAACCACTACACCACACTGACTAGCTAAATCCCTTCTCCCGCCCCTCTCTGCAGGCAGCCACCACTTGGAAGTCATAGTCGGAGGGAACACCATGATGGCCCGTCTCCTGCGCAGCACCATCGGGGCCCTGAACACCTCCTCGGAGATGGTGATGGAGACAAACAACCTGCGTAAGTTGGGGAGGACAGGCAAAGGCGCCATGCAGAGGATGGAGACTGTAAGATTGGGGGTGGGGGGTATTTTCTGTGGTTTTCTTGGAAGTGGGGAGGGATAAGGCCCCATGGTCCAGGGGTTAGCCTCCAGAGCAGCTGCCAATAGTAGTAGTAATAATAATAATAATAATAATAATAATAATAATAATAATAATAATAATAATAATAATAATTTTATTTGTACTCCACCCTCCCCAGCCAAGACTGGGCTCAGGGTGGCTAACACCAGGTATAAAAACAATTGATTAAAATACAACTTAAAAACAAGATTAAGTACAACATTAAAATGCAGCCTCATTTCAGTAGAAATGAGTGCTATGCATATGGGTTTAATATCTAGCGGCAGGTGGGCCAGATTTAGGTCTGATGAGGCCCTAAGCTACTGAAGGTAATGGGGCCCTTTCTATGTCCAGCTGTCCTTTGTCAGCAACAAATAGTCACTGTTTTTTGTGTTGAATATATGCTATATAGTAATTTATGGACCTAATAGGTATCGAAAGCCATCTGCGCATGTTGCCATGCAACCAGTCCACGCAGAATGTAGGCACCCTATATATAGAAATAAGCAAACCAGTGATATTTTAGGGAGCAGGCTAGCAGGCGGGGCCCATCACTTACATCCTAGGAGCCTACACAACACAAAACACTTTTGCTGTATGTAGGTTTTATTTTATTTGTTTGTTATTTTATATTTTGGAAATGTACGGTACATCCAGTTTTTTTTCTTTAATTTTTTTGGGGGGCCCCCAAGAGAGTGGGGCCCTAAGCTATAGCTTGTTCAGCAAATCCCTTCCCTCTACCTTATCCTTATCTTGATCTTTATATATTATACCTTTAGTTTTTCGTCTATTAACCTTCCATTTTTCCGTATTCCTTCAAATAATTGAACTGGAATACAGAGAGGGGAGGTGTGGGGAGGTCCGGGAAATAAGCAAATGCAAGAAACATTATGAAAATTGAATTGTTTTTATTTGTTTTCATTTTTGTATTTTTCTTTTTTCTTATGTGAAAATCTTAATAAAACATTATTTTTTAAAAAAGCTATAGCTTGTTTAGCTTATACGTAAACCCAGCGCGGCCTGAGAGGCCTGTCCACTTTGGCCCTTGGCCCTGCCCAGCGAAAATTTTCCCAGAAGCCAATGCAGCCTTTGGGCTGAGAGAGGCTCCCTGCATGCCTCCACTCGGGATTGAACAAGACCATGGCTGTTGCGTTCTGTCAAAGGTTGCGCCTCTGGCCCGTCTCTCTCTTTCTCTCTCCCTCAGACTGCTTGCCGGAAGCGCATGGAATGAGCAAGGAGCAGTACGTGAGCTGCGTCACACCGCTGGGCGCCCTGATCCTGCTGTGCTTCGCGCAGGTCTACGTCTTCCGCATCCGCCGCGTCATCGCCGCCTTCTTCTTCCCCAAGGTTGGGACGCCAGGCCCCAGATTAAATGCGCGCACACCCCTTGCCCAACACGAGAAATGTTCACCGTTGCACTGTGAGGGCAACCAGCAGTGCCAGATTGATGTATAAGATACAAGCTATAGCTTAGGGCCCCACAGTCTTAGGGCCCCCTAAAAAAATGTAAAGGGAAAATAAAACCTGGGTGTACATTTCCAAAATATAAGATAAAAAACAAACAAAATAAAACCTACATACAGCAACAGTGTTTTGTGTTGTGTAGACTCCTATGATGTAAGTAATGGGCCCCGCCTGCTAGCCTGCTCCCTAAAATATCACTGGTTCATTTCTATATACAGTGGTACCTTGGTTCTCAAACTTAATCCGTTCCGGGAGTCTGTTCCAAAACCAAGGTGCGCTTTCCCATAGAAAGTAATGTAAAACAGATTAATCCGTTCCAGACTTTTTAAAACAACCCCTAAAACTGTGACAATTTGTTGTTGACAAAGGACGGCTGGACATATAAAGGGCCCCATTACCTTCAGTAGCTTAGGGTAAGGCTTCCAGATTTTTTTCAGTGAATCCAGGGACACTTTTCAACTTCAATTGATTTTGTATGTGGACTGATTTGTAAATCTGGGGACTGTCGCCTGGAAATGGGGACGTCTGGTAACCTTAGCTTAGGGCCTCATCAAACCTAAATCTGGCCCTGGCTACCAGGATGCTTGACGTCCATTTGCGGCCAGTGGCGTAGCGTGGGGGGTGCAGGGGGGGCCGGCCGCACCAGGCGCAACATCTGGGGGTTAGGGTTAGGGGGCACAAATCCACGGGTTAGGGGGCGCAAATTACTTGCCTTGCCCCGGGTGCTGACAACCCACGCTACGCCATTGTTTGCGGCCAGAACAGCCGGACGGCATAATAACAACGCTTTCTCTCCAGTCTCACGTTCTCCCTTGCCTCTCTTTCTTTCTCTCTCTCTCTCTCTCCCTCTCTCTCTCTCTCAGAGGGAGAAGAAGCGCATTCTCTTCCTCTACAACGAGATGCTCCGGCAGAGGATGGCTTTCATCATCGTGCAGCGGAAGCGCATCATCCTGCGCGTTCGGCAGCGCAAAAGACTGGTGAGTGGAAAAACATAGGCAGCTTGGCTGAATTGTAGAGTCGGGAGGGAGCCCCAGGGGTCATCTAGTCCAGCCCCCTGCACTGCAGGCATCGCAGCTGAAGAATCCAAGACAGATAGCCGTCCAACCTCTGCTTCAAAATGTCCAAGGAAGGAGAGTCCTTCCCTGGAAGTCCGTTCCACCGTTGAACGGCTCTCGCTGCCAGAAAGTTCTTCCTGATGTTTAGTCGGAATTTCCTTTCTTGCAGTTCGAAGCCAATTGGTTCTGGTCCTCCCTCCCAGAGCAGCAGAAAACAAGCTTGCTCCATCTTCCATGCGACAACCCTTTAGATATGGCTCCCATGTCACCCACTGTGCTTAAAGACTAGGACTAGCTGCCTGAGAAACAGTGTCACCCATTGTGCTTAAAGACTAGGACTTGCTGCCTGAGAAACAGTTTCTATCCAAATGCGATTTTGGTTTTAAACGCAGTGTAAGGTAGTCTTTAGGGACGCGGGTGGCGCTGTGGGTAAAACCTCAGTGCCTAGGGCTTGCCGATCGCATGGTCGGCGGTTCGAATCCCCGCGGCAGGGTGGGCTCCCGTCGTTTGGTCCCAGCTCCTGCCCACCTAGCAGTTCGAAAGCACCCCTAAGTGCAAGTAGATAAATAGGTACCACTTTATAGCGGGAAGGTAAACGGCGTTTCTGTGCACTGCTCTGGTTCGCCAGAAGCAGCTTAGTTATGCTGGCCACATGACCCGGAAGCTGTACGCCGGCTCCCTCGGCCAGTAAAGCAAGATGAGCGCCGCAACCCCAGAGTCGGTCACGACTGGACCTAATGGTCAGGGGTCCCTTTACCTTTAAGGTAGTCTTTATGTGAGTATATTGTATTCAATTATGGGGTATCAGAGCTTCTAGGGGCTAACCAGGCTGGGATAGCAGGCTTGTGGGTTTTTGAATGTCTGATGTTGATTTTTTCAATTTCGTTGTTCTTTATGGGACAATGACAATAAAGATTATCGTATTGTATTGTACTTCAGGTTAAACATACCCAACTCCATCTGCCGTTCCTCATATTATCTCATTTCTTCTTTATTTCAATGTGCTATTGAATAACATTTTTTTGATTGAATAAAAGGAAGGATTTTCCCCAAACATGCTTGCTCCCAGTGTGGATTTGCTTGTGAGCACCTGTTCTCTGCCCCCGGTGCATCTAGAGCACGAGTGTTTGGGCAGTTCTGTGCAATCCATTAAATCTCTGCCCGAAGGCAACACCCTGCCCCCGTTTCCTGCCCACTTGAGCCCCCTACCTTTCCACCTCCCCTGCTGTGTGGGGACCTCAGGGCAAGGCTTCCTGTTGGCTCAGCTGATGGGCCTCCACCCATTCCCTCCTACTGGGGACCACTGAGTAAACCAGCAGCCTAGCCGGGCGCTTTTAGGCACCTGATAGTTTAGCAGGGCAAGGGTCAGATAGTTTCATTCCAGGAGCCTGGCTGAAAAACAAGGCACATTCAGGCTCCGCGACTATACGAAATGCTGGTTCAATTGGACCCGGGCCAATCTCTCTACCTGCAGGGGAAGGAAGGGGTGGCATTATTTTTTAGAGCATTTGCACCCCACTTTTCAGCCCTAGAACGGCTTACCTACAAGCAGTTGAAACAAGATTGTCCCTGCCTGCAGGCCTACAATCTAAAAACAAGACACACAAAGGAAAAGGTGCAGGGAGGGAAGAAGGGGAAAGGAAACTCAACATGGATTGTACTGCTTCAGATTGGGGGGGGGGAGAGAATGCCATTTTAAATGGCTCTGGAATCTGGATCCTAAAAAGAGACTGTCAAATGTTTTGAAACGGGTTGTTCTATTTTTATTCTGGTGAAGGTTGTCGGTTTTGTTATGTAATTTAATGTTGATGTCCCCAGCACCCTCTCGACTTGGATATATTTCCAATCAGCAGTCTCCTTTCTTCCCCAGGTGTTTGTTGAAAGATTCTAAGAAATACACCCAAAAAAGTCTGTGCTGTTCTGAAACTGGTGGTTAAAATCAGGGCCTTTTTGAAAGGTTCAGTCGGCCATCTTGATTCAAAATGGCGCCCAGTTGTATCCAAACAGAGATGAAGACTCACTCCTTTGATCGCAGGAACTGCCGTATGAAATCCTTAGCAAGGATATTGTTATAATAATAATAATAATATTTATTTATTTATACCCAACCCTTCTGGCTGGGTTTCCCCAGCCACTCTGTGCAGCTTCCAACAAAGTATTAAAACACAGTAGTCTGTTAAACATTAAAAGCTTCCCTTAAGAGGGCTGCCTTCAGATGTCTTCCGGATGTTAAGAGGCATCCGGAAACATGTGGCGAAGAACTTTCCCTTCAGTGGAAATTCCTGCATTGCATGGGGTTGGACTAGATGACCGTTGGGGTCCCTTCCAACTCTGATTCCATGATATAATGTAGGCGGATAGCTCCCTTTCTGGCTGGGGCTGAGCACCTCCCTCCCTTCTCTCCTCCCGCTGCAGGAGAAGCCCTTCCTGGACAGACTGGGCCGCTGGCTCCCGTTCCTCCAGCGCTTTCTCCGCAAGTACTGCATCCTCTGCGGCCTGCCCCAATCCAGCAACTCCAAATTGTGCCCAGACCCCGAGTGCGGGACCCTCTACTGCCGGATGTGCTGGCAGGACATGGGGCGGGTCTGCTTTGCCTGCAGCCCCGAAGATCTCCTGTCCTCCGACGACAGCAGCGAGGACCAGACAGGCTACGCAGATTGAGGCAGTCAAAATGGCACCCACCCCGCTTTTTTGTTATTAAATGATTGGTGTTTGGTTGTTCGTTTTCCTAATCTTGGTTTTCCTTTTTTGAAATGATTTTCATTCAATTTTACAAATATAAAATTATAACTACACAGTGGTACCTCGGGTAACAGACACTTCAGGTTACAGACTCCGCTAACCCAGAAATAGTACCTCGGGTTAAGAACTTTGCTTCAGGATGAGAACAGAAATTGTGTGGCAGTGGCAGCGGGAGGCCCCATTAGCTACGGTGGTACCTCAGGTTAAGAACAGTTTCAGGTTAAGAACAGACCTCCAGAACGAATTAAGTACTTAACCCGAGGTACCATACACATACACATTTAAGGATTCTTCTGAATCTCTAGACTTCTCACCATCCCCTCCATGGGTCCTATTATTAAATCTTCTCTACTCCATCTTCTCTACTGTCCATATTTTATATACTGTATTTTTTGCTCTATAAGACTCACTTTTTCCCTCCTAAAAAGTAAGGGGAAATGTGTGTGCATCTTATGGAGCGAATGCAGGCTGCGCAGCTATCACAGAAGCCAGAACAGCAAGAGGGATTGCTGCTTTTACTGTGCAGCGATCCCTCTTGCTGTTCTGGCTTCTGAGATTCAGAATATATTTTTTTTTGTTTTCCTCCTCCAAAAACTAGGTGCGTCTTGTGGTCTGGTGCGTCTTATAGAGCGGCAAATACGGCAACTCCATTACTTCCATAGTACTTGCTACGTACATTACAAGTGTTATTGCAGTTCTGCCAATGTTTTCATCTGCTTGCAGCAGTCTCCAAGATAAATTATAAATCTTCCCCATTCTTTGTTAAAGTTTGGTCTTCTTGGTTCCTGAGATTTCCTGTCAGTTTCGCCATTTCGGCATAGTCCAACAGTTTAATTTGCCATTCTTCTCTTGTAGGGACTTTATCTTCTTTCCATCTCTGGGCTAATAGCATCTGTGTGGCTGTCATCACATACATAAAAAGTCTTAGGGGGTAAAGGGGTCCTTTACCTTTACCTATGATTTTTAAAATATTTATTTAATGTATTTATTTCAAAGATTTATATACTGCTTGCCCATCATAAAGCCCTCGCAGCAGTTTACAAAAAGAACGAAAGAATAAAATAATCAGTAAAAATAAAAAGTTTTTTTTAAAAAGCTTTAAAAACCCCAGATTTTAAAAATCGGCCAACATTCTACATATCTGGGTAGGTTTGCTTAAACAGAAATGTTTTTAGCAGGTGCCGGAAAAGACCTGACAACCAGAGGCAGGGAGTTCCGAAGGGTAACTTCTTACAAACGTGGGACGACGACTAGGCGGGTGTTACGCGCGGATTGCAACAGGGCCAGTCCTGCAGATTGGAGCAGCGGAGTGAGCGTGTTTGGAGGAAGGCGATTTGGCAAGTAAGATGATGATATTTTTTATTGTTGTTGTTATTGTTATTATTCTGTTTGGCAACTCCTGTCAGGTCCAAAAATGCCATGCCTCGCCCTTCCCTCTGGGGCAGGGAAATCCCGAAGCTCTCCACCGCCCCCCTTCCCCGCTGCTGCTCGGTGCCAATACCTTTTCGGAAGCAGCGCCGCTTCCCAGCCTCGGAGCCTCTTCTTCGGCCGGGCGGAGAAGCTGGCGCCTCGCCCGCCCGGTGCGCCCTCCCTGGGCGCGTCCCGGCACTGCGCCAGCCGGGTAGGAGGGCGGGCGCGCCGCGGCTTCTCGGGCCGGGCTTTGGCAACGCGCAGCCGGGCGGAGGCTGAAGGTCGCTTGGGCAGGAAGTTCCCGTTCTCGGGCGGGCCCAGCAGCTGCGCTGCAATGCGAGGCGGGAGGGCGGGCGGAGGCGGCGGCGGCGGGGCCGAGGAGGAGGCGGCCCCTGATCCGTTGCAGCCCGGCCCCGGGGAGGGATTTAGCCGGAGCCTTGGCTGCTGCCCTGGCTGCTGCTCCGGAGCCAAGCTGCTCCCCTTCCCGGCCGCCCCGATCTCCGGCTGCTCTCCAAGCGAGCGCCCCGAAAGCGCCGCCAAGGGCGCACGGACCTCTCCAAGGAGCCGGCGGTTGTTGCGCGCTAGGGCGCACCGTCGGGGCGCCTCTTCCCGCGGCTCCCCGGCGGCTGCGAGAGGCGCATGGCGCTGCTTTGGAGGTTCGGCGTACTTCTGGCTTCCTGCGCTCCCTTCGGGGTTGGCGGCTTTCTCCCCGGAGCGACGCCGGAGCAACGCGAAGGCAATTCGAGAGCACGGAAGGACGGTGAGTCAGAGAGGCGTATGCCGTTTACCCCTTTCCCCGCCGCGCCTTGGGGCCGCCTTCACACGTTACTTCTTCCCAAGCGCGGGTCCGTTTGCAGTCAGCTACCACGCAGGCTGACCCGGGAAAGCCGCAGCGGCGTTGGGAATCCCGAGTAAACACGCGTGAAGATTTGCAGCATTAAAAAAAATGGAAGCATAGCTGGGCTTGTTTTGATCTGCTACAACAACCCTGCAAGGTAGGTGGGTTGTTGTGAAGCTTCCTTATTTCAAGTCAGTTCATTGGTCCATCTTCTATATATCCACACTGGCTGCCTAGCAGCAGCAGCAGCTCTCCGTAAAGGTGCTTTTATTGCCAAGCTTACCTGGAGATACTGGGGATTTAACTTGGAGCCCTTTGCATGCAGAGCAGGTGCTCACAATAATAAATCAGGCCAGCATTATTGCGTGTTGCAGAGAAAACAGCAGCTTGTCAGTAGTGAGGTGGGAGAGGTAGGAGCGGAATTTCCTGATGACTCAAGTTGCAGTTCTATTCATATCTGCAAAGAAGTCATTCCCGTTGGATTCGATGGTAAGTGGCGTTCGAATTGCAGCCTCTCTCTTCTAAGCTGTTATACCAGGGTGGGGAAACCTGTGTATCTCTCTCACCAAATGTTTGTGGATTCCAGGTCCCATCATTCCATGCTGGCTGGAGCTGATGGGAGCTGGAGTCTGACATCATTTGGAGGGCCACATCCTTTGGACCTCTGTAAATGCATTTTTATGTGATCCCTGATTGGTTAGGACATGATTGGTCCAGGGCTGGAGTGGAAAACCTGTAGACCTGCAGGTGTTGCTGGACTACAGCTCCCATCATCCCTGACTGTGAGTGCCATTCAGTGTGCATGACCCTGGCCTGCCCAGGCCCTTCATAGGAAATTTTGAGGGTGCTCGGGCACCCAGTGCCCCAGGGAGTTGGCACATATGCCCCTGACCATTGGCCAAACTGGCTGGGACTGATGTGAGCCAGACAACATCTGGAGTGTGACAATTTCCCCATCTCTGCCTGTGGTTTAGTTTATCCCACCATGGAGCCATTGGCCAACCCTCTTCATTGGAGTATGTGATTGTCAGGCAAGATGAAGGTGCCCCTAAGCATGTTCAGAGGGCATTTGCATTAAAAGGTCAAGGTAAAGAGACCCCTGACCATTAGGTCCAGTCGCGGCCCACTCTGGGGTTGAGGCGCTCATCTAGCTTTATTGGTCGAGGGAGCCGGCGTTCAGCTTCCGGGTCACATGGCTAGCATGACTAAGCCGCTTCTGGCGAACCAGAGACGCCGTTTACCTTCCCGCTGGAGCAGTACCTATTTATCTACTTGCACTTTGACGTGCTTTCGAACTGCTAGGTTGGCAGGAGCAGGGACCGAGCAACGGGAGCTCACCCCGTCACAGGGATTCGAACCGCCGACCTTCTGATCGGCAAGCCCTAGGCTCTGTGGTTTAACCCACAGCGCCACCCGCGTCCCTGGCATTTGCATCATCACGCAGTAAATAGACCCATATCAAATATTAGTGGGAAAATTTCCAAAATGGAAGGGGAGGGGAGTTGCTGCTAACAGATTTAACCCCCCCTTTTACAAATTAAGCACTGAGTCATTTAGGCATGTTTTCATTGTGTTCAATGGGATTGCTCTCAAGTAAGTATGACAATAAGATTGCAGCCCTTAACTGCCCTGCCCTGAAAAATAACTGAAGTGAACGCTATAGACAGGTGCCTCTTTGAAAACGTGTCTTGCTCATCTAGAAAGCCGGGGTTGGCACTGTTTTCTGACTGCAGCCTTGGTTGTGAGAGTCTGGGCTTCCTGTATGGCGTTTGGTCTACTCCTCTGAACCAGCAGCCGAAAGAGCCAGTTTTTGCCATAGTTCAGTGGCGGAGCAACTGCAATGCACGCAGGAGGTCTCAGGTTTCATCCCTGGCATCTCCAGGTAGGGCTGCGAGAGACTCCCTCTCTGAAAACCCTGCAGAGCTGCTGCCAGTCAGTGTAGACAGTACTGAGCTTTGATGGGCCTGACTTGGAAGAAGGCAGCTGCCTATATTCCTAGGTTCTCTCCCCATCTTGGGTGGAGGTTGCTGATAGCCGGAGAAGGCAGGTGAGGAGGATTTGGGGGGTGGAAGGGACGCTGGTGGCGCTGTGGGTTAAACCACAGAGCCTAGGACTTGCCGATCAGAAGGTCGGTGGTTCGAATCCCCGCTACGGTGGTGAGCTCCCGTTGCTCGGTCCCTGCTCCTGCCAACCTAGCAGTTCAAAAGCACATCAAAGTGCAAGTAGATAAATAGGTACCGCTCCGGCGGGAAGGTAAACGTCGTTTCCGTGCGCTGCTCTGGTTCGCCAGAAGCGGCTTAGTCATGCTGGCCACATGACCCGGAAGCTGTACGCCGGCTCCCTCGGCCAATAAAGCGAGATGAGCGCTGCAACCCCAGAGTCGGTCACGACTGGACCTAATGGTCAGGGGTCCCTTTACCTTTACCTCCATTTTTTAACAGTGCTTTGAGATGGAGAAATCAGCAGGTGTACTTTCCATGACATTGAAAGGAATACGATCAGCTGCAGGTCAAATTGCTTTTAAAGGCGTAGCTGCAGAAGTTGGCAATGCTAGACCAAACATCCAAGAGTTTGTTTTCCAACAGGTTTATGAAGCCAAGAGCCCTCTCCTCACCGTTAATCTCTCTAGCCCATCCTTGGTTACTCCAGACACGGTTGGGACTACAACGCCCATCCTCTGACCATGGGCAACAATGGCTGGGAATGATGGGGGTTGTAGTCCCAGCAACACCTGGGGACCAAGGTTGGGTGTGGCTGCTCTGTCGGCAGGTAGGCTGCCTCTGAACCTGGAGGCTCCGTTATCTGCTATTCTCGTTATAGTTACCTGTTTGAGAGTTGGCAGCCCTGGTCCTCCGCTTCCAAAACAATGGGGGACCGAGAAGTTTAGGATGAAGGGAGGTTAAAGGCTGCTTTGCGCACGATGCGTTTCAGAATTTATGCCTAGGGATATAAGGGGGATTTTGTGGGATGAGAACAAACCTCCCATCTCTAGACCATTATCTGTCTGTCCTCCCAACATAGAATCATAGAGTTGGAAGAGACCACAAGGGCCATTGAGTCCAACCCCCTGCCAAGCAGGAAACACCATCAGAGCACTCCTGACATATGGTTGTCAAGCCTCTGCTTAAAGACCTCCAAAGAAGGAGACTCCACCACACTCCTTGGCAGCAAATTCCACTGTCCACCAGCTCTTACTGTCAGGAAGTTCTTCCTAATGTTTAGGTGGAATCTTCTTTCTTGTAGTTTGGATCCACTGCTCCGTGTCCGCTTCTCTGGAGCAGCAGAAAACAACCTTTCTCCCTCCTCTATGTGACATCCTTTTATATATTTGAACATGCCTATCATATCCCCCCTTAACCTCCTCTTCTCCAGGCTAAACATGCCCAGCTCCCTTAGCCGTTCCTCATAAGGCATCGTTTCCAGGCCTCTGACCATTTTGGTTGCCCTCCTCTGGACACATTCCAGTTTGTCACTGTCCTTTCCTGCGTGAGAGAGCTGCTACCAAGCCAGGATAAGCGATTCTGGGACTGATCTGGATTAAGTCAGCTTCCTAGGATCGTAAAAAGCAGAGCTGGAGAAACTGCGGTCTTGCCGATGGTGCTGAACTCCACCTCCCATCTTCCCTGACCCGTGGGCCATTGCTGGCTGGGGCTGATGGGAGTCGGAGTCCAGCAATGTCAGGAAGGCTGTGGATTCCCCATCCCTGCTTCACACCTCTGTTAAGTGCAGTTAACCTGTGATCCCCAATTGGTTGGGACGTGTGAAGGACAAAGGCAGGGAACCAGAGACCCTCTTAAAGGTGTTGGACTGCAACTCCCATCATCCCTGACCGTTGGCTGCACTGGCTGATGGGAGTTGGAGTCCAACCAACACCTATGGTTTGGGCAGCTAAGAAATCAGGGGGAGCTGGTAGAGGTTTTTACTGTACTCCTTAAAATCTACTCAACCCTCTGGAAGTGATGGGGGCATTGTATGTCCGTACACTCAGCTTCTAGTCCCTCTCCAATAACAACGCTCTGTTTACGTTACTGTGTACTCCTTGATTCCAAGAGGATCCCCACTCTGGCTTTCAACTTATCCTAAGTGCTGCACAGAAATCCATGTGGCTTCTCCTTGGCCACCTGCTACATTTTTAAACTGGTACCTCCACAATGGATTTTGGCTTTGCCCTTCTTGAGCTCCTGGGCTGCATTGCCTTTCAAGCAACCTTCTGGGGGCCAGATGTGAAAGTGAGCAGAGGAATATGGGCTTCCATCTGGCTAGCAGCCCCTGTGAGAACAGGATGTGGGCCTTTAGCCTGATCCAGCTGGGCCCTTCTGTTGTGCTTTTCATGGAACCGCAGGGTTGGAAGGTAACCCTGAGGGTCATCTAGTCCAACCCCCCTCCAGTGCAGGAATATGCACCTGTCCCTTACCGGGATCGAACCTGCAGCCTTGGCGTTGTCAGCGCTATGCTCTCGCCAACTGAACTATTTTATTAACCTTCACTCAGACAGTCTTCGCAGTTCTTAAATGGTGCAGCAAACAGGCAGTAGCTCATTGGTAGAGCGCTTGCTTTGCATTCAGAAAGTGCCAGGTTCTGTTCCCAGGATCTCCAGGTAGGGTGGGATGAGGCACTTGTCTGTAATCCCTGTTGAGCTGCTGCCAGCCCGTGCACGCAATACTCGGCTAGAAGGACCAACGTTCTGACTCCAGAAGGCGGCTTCCAAGGTTCCTGTTCCAATCAGCCCTACGTTTTGGAATGATGGGGGCTGGAGTCTTGCGTTATTTCTAGGGGGAGGCCCAGAACCCGGTGGCAGAGCGCATGCAGAATTACAGGGTTCAGCTCCCGGTACCTGGAAGCGACTCTTGTCTGAAATCCCAGAGAGCTGCTGCCAGCCAGTGTAGACAATACTGTACTTGATGGGCTGAATCTGCATAAGGCAGCTTCATAGATGGTAGGAAGGAGCTTAGTCCGTCCAAATTCCAGGAATGCTGCTGCAGGCCAGTGTGATCACTCCTGATGTTGATGGACCAAAGATTGATTTAGAAAGACGTTTCCTTTTATCTGTGCAGGTACATGTCAGGTCAAACAGCAACCAGATACACCTTTACCAGGAAATGAGCCCCATCGAACAGAGGCAGGGGATGGTTCTGAATAAACATGCATGGGCTTGTAATGTTAGTCACCTTTTCTGCACCCCCCCCCCACTCCCTGCTTTCAGCTCACCACCCTCCCTTTCCAGCACCATTTAAGCCCTTAAGCCTGTTTCAGCAAAGGCTCATTTGCTGCACATCTCAATGCACTGTGTCGACTGATTCAGCAGTCCTTTCTTTAGTTCCTTGGAGGGGGGGGGGGGGGAGAAGTGTATTGTGTCATAATCTTGCTTGTATTTCAGCTCTAAGGCTGAATTCTGCTCCTGCAAAAGAATAATAATAATACTAAAAAACCTGTGCACAACACCACACAGGTTTCTAGTCCATAAGATCTTCAAAGTCTGGAGAGGGACTCAGAAGGTAGGGCGGATCTAGGGGACCTGTGGCCCCTCTCCAAAGGTCAGACTGCCAGCACTCAAGGTGCTGTATAGGGCTCGGCCTCCCATCAGCCTCCCAGCCAGTATGACTAGTGGTTAGAGATGCTGGGAGTTGGGGAGCCCAGCAATATCTGGAGGGCCGAGGTTCTGTCCACGACTGTTTCCACGCCTTTCAGAAGCTGAACCAATTAAGCCTTGCAACTGTTTATAACAGTGTCTATTTGCATTATTCATTGAGGTGACGGCATAGCAAGCTTTCTCCATGGAGAATCCAGACTTTCCAAGATACTGATTTAATACATGGCTGGGCATAAAAGCTGGTGGGGGGGAAAGGGCTTTCAAGTGGATGGAGCAGAGAGGGAAGGGAGGTGGCGAATGCTTTGTTTTTTTGGCATTCCGTGTTGCGCTGGAGAAGAAATCTGTTTCCGTTTGCATTTAAAGGGGAACTTGTTATATCTGCACTTCCCGGAACAATCGGCAAACCAGAACGCCCTCCTTTGAAATGCGCAGTTCTCCAAATTTTGCAGTTCCGCCCTCCAGCTGAGTGAGGGGTCTTCAAATACATATACCAGGACATTGTGTGCGTCAAAATGCATGCATTAGTCAAAAAGCCATGCAGCAGTGCATTGTGTCTAGGAAAAGGTTATTTTGCATAAATAATAGTTGAAATTGCATTCCAAAAAACAGGCATGAGAAATCAGCACTAAAATCAACAAGGATGAGACCCTCCAAGCACTTTTAATGTGACATGGCACCCTTTTATCATGTATGCAGTGAAACCATAATTTTCATGCCTGGCAAATCTGGAACTGGACTTGCTAATCTGATAACGCTGATCCTCTTCAGTGTTGCTTTAACCCAAGTGCTATTGGATTCATTCTACGTGCCTATTTTGTAGTTTCGTTTTTCACCTGTTGTTAAGTCCCTGTGGTTTTATATGCGTTATATAGTGAAACGAAACCTGGGGGGGGGGGGGAGGAGAAATTGACGCTGAAAAGGAAGGGGAATTAGGTATAAATAGATGAATTGAGCATTAAAGGTAAAAATATGGTTAGAATGTGTTAAGACAATTATAGGATAGAAAACAGAGGAAGATGGAAAGGAATTGCTGAAACAGTTAATAGAAGTGGAATACAAAAAGGGAGGTGTGAGGAGGTCGAGGAAATAAGGGAAAGAAAGATAAGATGTTGAAATTGAAATTTTAAATGGTTTTTGTTTTGTTCTGTTTGTTTCTTTTATTATGTTTGTTTTTTTCTTCTTTTTATTATGTATTGTATTGTATGTTTTTTTTCTTTTTTGGTCTTTTGCAGTGTTGTGTTTAATCTGTTGGAAACTCAATAAATATTATTTGAAAGGGGGGGGGAAAAGCTGGTGAATTTCCACGAGGGCTTGGGGAAAAAACCTAAGCGTAGATTGGAGCCGTGAGCCAAATTTAAGATTGCAGGAAAACACGAAACTGAGAGTAACCCCTTGCCAATTGCCAATTTCAGATGTCGGGACCCAGCGGCCCTGGGATGACAGGACCTGTTCGTGGCCCATCTCGCCAACAATCCTGCGGGGCGGGGAGCCCGTCAGCCTGAAGGAGGCGGCATTGGTGAGTTTCCCTGCCGGCTTTCCAGCTGGAGAGAGATCTGTTAACCGGGAGAAAGCTGGAGGCGGTCGGAAAGGGGGCAGTGGAGCAGCTGTGGTGACGCCGTGACCTCGAGCTGAGCTGGCCAAATGAGCTCATCGCAACCGGTGCCACTCGCCTCCCCCTCTCCCCAAGCCTTCAGCCTGCCCTCCCAATCCTATGCCTGACCCACGGATGCTGGGAGCCTCCAAGCATTTCCGGGTATTACTCCTGGGCAGGAAACGCTGGGTGGGGATGGCCGGGGTGGGGGGAGAGAAGCCGACACCCCTGTGCAACATGCTCGGTCACACACACACACCCCGCTCCCCTTCGCGCCTGCAGGAGGACAATGAGCTAAGCTGGGCGAGGTGCTTCCTGCCATCAAGGGGACGAAGGAAGCTTTTTTTCCCCTGCCCTAGGTTTGGCCTTGGTGAAGGGGGCACTTTTGGAAAGAGTTTAGCTTGCATGCAGAGATCTGGCCCCAGAGGGTGGTCTCAGCCTCTTGCTCTGGCTCACAGTGATACCCAGTGGCGTAGCGTGGGTTGTCAGCACCCGGGGCAAGGCAAGTAATTTGCGCCCCCTAACCCGGGGCAAGGCAAGTAATTTGCGCCCCCTCCCCGCTGCACTGTCCCTCCCCCAGATAGTCCCTCGCTCTCTCTCCGCACCGCACCGCACGCCTGGCACCCTCACCTCCACAGTGCGCGGCGACCCGGCGGCTCGGATCGGATTCGCACAGCCAGCACTGCAGTGAGAGAGAGTGAGTGAGCCAGGTAGGGGCAGAGAGCTGCGAGTGCGAGCGCGCCCCCCCCAGATGTTGCGCCCGGTGTGGCCGGCCCCCCCTGCACCCCCCACGCTACGCCACTGGTGATACCCCTTCTTACTAAGCAGGGGCAGGTGGGATCTGTCCACACAGAAAACATGATGGGTTCTCTGTCGCCTTCTGCCAGCCATCACCTCTCTCCTTTCCAGGGGTCTCAGGGCTTCCCGGCTCGGCTGAGGGTTGTGCTGGAGGTTGAGGGAGATCGCCTCCTCCTGGACTTGGTACAGAATCGGTGAGTTTGGGTTTGCAACATGGGCAGAAGTGGCGAGCGCCTTCTAACCAGAAATCTCTAGCTTTGCCCCTGGAATTACAGTGATACCTCGGGTTACATAGGCTTCAGGTTACAGACTCCGCTAACCCAGAAATAGTACCTCGGGTTAAGAACTTTGCTTCAGGATGAAAACAGAAATCGTGCTCCGGCGGCAGCGGGAGGCCCCATTAGCTAAAGTGGTGCTTCAGGTTAAGAACAGTTTCAGGTTAAGAACAGACCTCCGGAACAAATTAAGTACGTAACCAGACGTACCACTGTATTTTGGCTCCTGCTTCGATACTCGGCAGCCACCATCACATTATTAAAACAACCCACAGGAAATAAAGCAGGGGGCCATGTCCACCATTTTATCCTCACCCCCCTCCCCGAATCCTAGTGTAATCCAGTGGTTCTCCAAGGGTGTCGCGCAGAGGATGGCAAGTGTGGCAGGCAAGATGCGAGGAGAATCAGAGAAACGTTTAAGCATTTCAGTGTAGTACAGGCGACAGCTATTTTTGCTGGTCCAATATGTGTGTGACTGCACATCCACACATCGCCCGGAAGTGGCAGGAATAAGGGGCTTGGGCGGGAGAAGGGCGGGCTTTTGTATGCTCCGTCAACACGTGCAAGGGTCAGGAACGTAACCCCTGTGCAAAATGGCCATTGCCTGTATAGTATTTAAAAAAAATTATTTGCAGAATGTGGCTCGATATCTTCTCAAACTGAGAGCAAAAAGTATCAAGCAACGTTGAGGACAATCCCAGTTGCAATCTTTTTGTTTTCCATTGCATTTCTTACCATTGAAAAGCCCAGTGTGGCACAAGCAAATGTTTATTCTGAAAGTGTGGCCTAGAGAAAAGAGTTTGAGAGCTGCCGTAACCCAAGATCCCTGCAGGATCCGGCTGAAGGGCCACCTAAGCTCAGTCTGATCTGCCTGTGGGGCTCCAGGGTTTCAGAGAAAGGGATATTCCCAGCCCTGTCTGAAGATGCTACAGTGGTACCTTGGGTTACAGACGCTTCAGGTTACAGACTCCGCTAACCCAGAAATAGTACCTCAGGTTAAGAATTTTGCTTCAGTATGAGAACAGAAATCCCACAGCGGCGGCAGCAGGAGGCCCCATTAGATAAAGTGGTGCTTCAGGTTAAGAACAGTTTCAGGTTAAGAACGGACCTCCGGAACAAATTAAGTTCTTAACCTGAGGTACCACTGTATTGGGGATTGAACCCAAGACCTTCTGCATGCAAGTTCTCTGCTAGGGTCCCTCGCCTAAAAATCAGTTAAGCTTCCAGTCCTCATGGTTCTGATTCAAGGGGCGGATTTAAAAAAGGAGCTTTGCTGCCATCTTTTCCCTGCAACCTTCCTGCGTCCTCCAAGTCCACAGTCTGTCCCTTCTGATCTGTATGTCTTCCATCCTAGGGAGCTGCTGGCAGGCACCCAAGGACTCGTCTATTACCTTTCCAACGGGGAGAGGGCGACGCAGCCGACGAGCACAGAGGTGGGCATCTGTTTTTCTGGCTCTGCGCAGCCCATTCCTCCGCTGGCACCCACCCCTGCCGAGATCCAGGGCCTGGGGAGTGTTTATTCCTGGCCCCACCTCCTCTGCCAGCTGGGACTCTGCCACGATGCAGACGTTTCAGCGGAGGTGCCAGCTCCAGGGCTGGAGAAGCAGGCTGAGATCTGAGCGGGCAGCGATTGGCCAGGAAAGAGAGATTGGGGTTCACGGGAAAAAGGTCCAGCCTGTGGGCGGAAACTCTGAAAATGGCGGATTTCACGTTGGGGAAAAGGCAGCTGCCTCAGGCCTTTCATAGTACAGTGGTGCCTCGCAAGATCGTTCCGCGAGTTTTTTCGTTGAGCGAGTTTTTTCGTCTTGCAAAGCACCACTGCAGTTAAACACTAACAACGGCGGGGAGGGGCGGGGAGAAGCAGGACAGCTGCCGCAGCCGATACCTCAGACTCACCCGCGCGTTGTGGCCACCGCGCGACACGGCTGCTGGAGGGCGGCGGGGCTCAGGAGCGCGACTCCGGCTGCAACGCTGGCTGCTGGCGGCAACGGCTCTCTGGGGGGAGCACGCGAGGGGGGTGGGCAGCGGCGCGAGGCAGCTGGAAGGTCAGCCGGAAGGTGGGAGGGAGCTGGAGGAGCGGGGAAGCGAGCGTGCGTGCGTGCAGTGACCGTCGCCATGATAGGAGAGGCAGGGCTGTTTCGTCTAGCGAAGCAAGCCCTTAGGAAAATCCGTCTTGCGAAGCACCTCAGAAAACGAAAAACCCTTTCGTCTAGCGAGTTTTTCGTCTTCCGAGGCATTCGTCTTGCGGGGTACCACTGTATAACCACACTGTGTACCGTTCTGGTTGTTGTATTCTCAAAAAGCTTAAAGACCTTACTTGGAAAATAAATACAACCCAGGTGGTTAAGAAAGCCCAATAGAGACTCCATCTCCTCAGAGTCTTGCGGAAGAGCAATGTCAATCAGCATCTGATGCTCTCCTTCTACCGGTCAGCAATAGAAAGTGTCCTTTCATACTGCATCACGGTGTGGTACGCTGGTTTGACATCATCTGACAGGAAGGGCCTACAGAGGGTGGTGAATACAGCACCAGTGAATCCACTGGATGAAATAGCAGAAGAACGTTGCCTCAGGAGAGTGAGGGAAATTCTCAGGGGTGATTCACACCCTGGCCGGCACTTTCTTGATCTCCTGGCCTCAGGCAGAAGATATAGAAGCATCATTAGTCGCACCAACAGGGTAAAGAACAGCTTCTATCTGTGGGCTGTTAGGCTGCTGAATGAAAAGATAACAACAGATAACTTTCGGGTTTGGTGGGTGTGCGTCAGTAAACGAGGGGAATTAAGACAAAGAGAGCTGAGTGGGGGGTGCTTGTGTAACCTCACTGTATACAAGTTGTACAATAAAGTATTTCAACTGTGGAGCTGGGAAGGGTTAAGTTAAGGGTTATATTGAAAGCACTTTAAGCTGACATGTTTCCCCCAAAGAATTCTGGGAGCTGTAGTTTGTGAAGGGCGCTGAGAGTTGTTAGGAGACCCCTGATTCCCTTACGGAGAACTACGGTTCCCAGAGTTTCTGTGAAGAAGAGGGATTGGTTGTTAAACCACTCCGGGAATTGCAGCTCCTTCAGGGGAGTAGGGAGGCCGCCTGACAACGCTCAGCACCCTTAGCAAACTCCAGCTCCCAGAATTCTTCGGTGGAAGCCATAGAACGGCATCACAGTGCTTTACAACATATGGTGTAGATGTTTATAGACTTGGAAGAGACCACACAGGTCATCGGGTCTAACTCCCGGCAGTGCAGGAATCCTTTATTTGACGCAGGGCTTGAACCCACGGCCCTGAGATGAAGAATCTCTTGCTGTACCGACTGAGCTATCCCAGGTCATGTGTCCCCAGTGGTCAAGGGGGTGGGGCAAATCTTCTGTGAGAAAAGCAGGGGGCAGGCCTATAACGCCAAACCTGGGAGGCTGGGCTTATTCTCCCTGCTTTCTCTGTCTTCCAGGGCAATTGCTGCTATCGAGGCAAGATCCAGGGCTACCGAGACTCCTGGGCCAATGTCTGCGTTTGCTCTGGGCTAAGGTATGAGAAGGGACGCGGGTGGCACTGTGGGTAAAAAGCCTCAGCGCTTAGGGCTTGCCGATTGAAAGGTCGGTGGTTCAAATCCCCGCCGCGGGGTGCGCTCCCGTTGCTCGGTCCCAGCGCCTGCCAACCTAGCAGTTTGAAAGCACTCCCGGGTGCAAGTAGATAAATAGGGACCGCTTACTAGCGGGAAGGTAAACGGCGTTTCCGTGTGCGGCTCTGGCTCGCCAGAGCAGCGATGTCACGCTGGCCACGTGACCCGGAAGTGTCTTCGGACAGCGCTGGCCCCTGGCCTCTTGAGTGAGATGGGTGCACAACCCTAGAGTCTGTCAAGACTGGCCCGTACGGGCAGGGGTACCTTTACCTTTAAGGTATGAGAGGAGATGCTGGATGAGGCAAAGCTCTGTGGGAGGCCGGAGGGATCACCCCTGAGCAGATTCCTTTCACTCTTGCGGTTTTCCCTGGGCAAAAATGTGGCTGACTGTTTTTTTTCTTCCCGCCCTGCCAGTGGTCTGCTGGTTGTGTCCAGCGACAGGAGCTACAGCCTGGAGTCCAGCGCAGAAGAGGATCAGGGTACGAGGGCCTACAGACTGGAGTCCGTCAGGCAAGAGACGGGGGAATGCGTGCTGGTCTCTCTGTCCCGGGGACAGTTCCGCCCGCGGCCACAGCCCGAGCGCAGCTGGACACAAAGGGTGCGTTTTGAACATCTGGGCCAGAGCATTGACCCAGCTGCTCCTGTGTTGCTTATTCTGACCGGCAGTAGCAATCCAGGTGCTTAACAGTGTTTTTCGCCCCGTCTCCCAGGCAAAGCGCGAGGCGGAGCCTGAACGTGGATTCGTGGAGCTGGTGATGGTGGCCGACCAGGCAGAGGTGAGACGATGATCGTACCCCCCCCCCGGCCCCCCATGGCAAAGCCCTTAACACAAACGCAAACACATTCCTCAAGAAAGTTGCCGTCTCTTCTAAAACGCACCTCAAATGTGCAGTTTTACCCAGTGAGGGACATTTCCCAATGGGCCGATTCTTCAAGTTGCCAGATCTCAATGAGGAGAGGTTTCCCTGTTTCTCCTCGTTCCCTCACCGTCCCCATTGGAAACCAAATCCCCGGGGAAATCTGCACTGAATGTTTCCGAAGGTTTAATCTTTGGTAAATCTATTGCAGCCGCGGTACGCAGAAAGGAGTAAGTCTGGTAAGATGACTGGTTGAAAGGGTAAAGAAATCTTTAGATCTTCAAGTCGTGACATACAGAGCTGCCCTAAGTATAATCATACTTTGGAAGTTGAACAGAATCTGTTCCGGAAGTCCGTTCGACTTCCAAAATGGTTGGAAACCAAAGCACAGCTTTTGATTGGCTGCAGGAAGTGTGTTTTGCTCCCGCAGGCAGAAGTGTTTGAGGAGGGGCGTGGCCTGGGGAGAGTTCCGAGGGCCAGACAGAGAGATGCAGAGAGCTGAGCTCGGCCCCCAGTGTCTCAAGTCCCTTCCCACCACCTCCGCTTCTGTTTCCTTTTCAGTTCGAGCTGAACCCCGACCTTAACTGGACGCAAACACGGATGCTGGAGATCGCCAGCCACATGGACGGGGTGAGTGGCTGCCCTAGGCGGATGTGGGTGGCGCACGTGGGAATTGTAGTTTGACGACGTCCTTGGACTCCAGCTCCCATCAGCCAGCATGGCTGATTGTCAGGGATGATGGGAGTTGTAGTCCAAATCCTCTTCCAGGTTAGGGGAGGTTGGCGAGGCAATTCTGTGTTGGGTTGGCCAATGGTCTCCCCTGACGCCAGGCAGCTTCATATATATGGGGGAACTGTCTTTGCTTTTGCTTTTTAAAAGACATTTCTCCAAATACTTCAGTGTTTACCTTGCACGGAAAGTAATTTTGGGGAGGGCTCGGCAGGAAATTCACAGTTTAGGTTGCTGATTCCTTCAGTTCTGCCTTCTGGGCTGAGGTCTCCTGAGGGGACATTTTGATGGCCGACGCTCCTGAGGGATGTTCCTGTCAAAATTCTAGTGGAAGGGATTTCCATAGGTCAGGAATTATCCCTGCTTGGTATTTGGAAGTCTTCTAAAAAAGAAACATCCTGGATTATACAGACAGGGCCTTTCAAATGTGCAATTCTTTGTGAAGCAGCTTTGACTGATGTGCTTGACACTGGTACTTTTTAGTCTGTATACCGCCTTGCAAAATTTATAATTATTTAAATGAATGAATGAATGAAAGCACTCGCCCCTTTTCTCTCTCTTGCCCTCTGCCTTTTACTTTCCTTTCCTTTTTTTCTTTTAAAAACCCGCTCTCTCCCACTTTCTTCCCCTCCTCTGCCCAGTTTTACCGGACGGTGGGTCTGCGGGTGGCTCTCGTCGGCCTGGAAGTCTGGAACAAGGGCAACCGCGTTTCTGTGGACGGTTCCCCCCGGGCGGTTCTGGAGCGGCTCCTGCGGTGGAGGCAGGAAGAGCTGCTTCCTCGGATCCCACACGACAGCGTCCAGCTTATCATGTAAGGAGCCTGAGGGTTAGCCGCCCTGAACCCAGTCTCAGCCGGGAGGGCGAAATACAAATCAAAGTTGTTTATTATTATTATTATTATTATTATTATTATTATTATTAATTAGGAAGGGCTTCAGAGAATCCCTAGAGGGGGAATGTAGGGGGGGCTGACCAGGAGGAGTGCCAGGTGCTTGGCCTGGGTTATGGGTGCTGTGTGTTTGGCCAGGCAGGGGGTGTGGCCTGCACTTTCAATGGGCAGGAATTGACAATAACCAGGGCTGTGGGCGGGGCCTACACTTTTGATGGGCAGGGATTGACACCAACCAGGGCTGTGGGCGGGGGCCTGCACTTTTGATGGGCAGGGATTGACACTAACCAGGGCTGTGGGCGGGGCCTACACTTTTGATGGGCAGGGATTGACACTAACCAAGGCTGTAGGCGGGGCCTGCACTTTTGATGGGCAGAGATTGACACCAACCAGGCCTGTGGGCGGGGCCTGCACTTTTGATGGGCAGGGATTGACACTAACCAGGCCTGTGGGCGGGGCCTGCACTATTGGTGGGAAGGGATTGACACTAACCAGGCCTGTGAGTGGGGCCTGCACTTTTGATGGGCAGGGATTGACACTAACCAGGCCTGTGGGTGGGGCCTGCACTTTTGATGGGCAGGGATTGACACTAACCAGGCCTGTGGGCGGGGCCTGCACTATTGATGGGCAGGGATTGACACTAACCAGGCGTGTGGGCGGGGCCTGGAAATATGATGGGCGGGGCTATCCCACAGCCTGCCCCCTTCGTGCCTGCCCGCTCATCTGTGGCAGGATTCCCTATGTGTACTTTGCTCTGCCTTGTGTAAAACCTTATCTCTTCCCCCCGCCATGCCCCATTTTGGTGATCTTCTTTCTCCTGCTCTGCCCCATAGGGGATCTCCATTCACCGGGGGCTCAATAGGAACGGCCACGCAGGGTTCGATTTGCTCCCATCGCTCTGGCGGGGTCAGCATGGTGAGTACTTCTGCCCCTTGCTTTCTCAGAGACCAGGGTAGTGGCATGTTTCTGGAAAGCCCAGGTAAGCGGGTGCCTGTTGCATTGCTATCTGTTCCACGGAACCAGGGCAGCCTCATTGAAAGCCTTGCCTGGAGTTGCTGTGGAGCTGCTCTTCTGATATTTTGGGGGGAGACTGACCCACCAGATATATCGGGGTTCTGCATTTGTGTAGACGTTTGACCTAGAGTTTGCATTTTTATGTTCATTTGTTAAATGTTGCAGAGCTTTTTGTTCCAGCCAGATTTAATAGTCCTCCCGACCCAAGTGCTTTGGGGCAGCGATGCTGGCGCTCCTCTTTCCTTAAGGGTATTATGGTCTGTAATAATCAGGAGCTGGGATCTACAGACAGCCGTTCTTCTTTTTAAGTGACTTAGATGCTGGAGCTCAGCAGGAGACAGTCGGCCTTTTGCTGGCCAAACTTCCGGGAAGGCCAGTTCAGTTTTATGTTAGATATTTAATGGAAGTAAAACCCCAAGGTATCACTTGCAGTGGTTAAATTTCTGCCAGTAACACTGGGAGCAAGAGACCGTCTCGCCACCTGAAACTGTAAGGGCCTTTTTTCAGGGACTATTGTGCAATTATTGTAGCTGTATATGATGGTTCTTACATTGTGCAGTACTTCACAATCTGTTTTGCTCCGAGATTGTTTCGTATGGTGTGTTTCTTTTGGCCTATTGGCCGTAATAAATTGATTGATGTATGGATATGCTTTTGGGTTTTGGGGTAAATCATGGAGAAGTGGAACAAAACAGAAAGGGTCACAGTCCTGATCTGCTTAGCGGAAGTAGTATTCTGGGAAGAATAGTATAAAAGGAAAAACAAAGAATAAATGAAGTATATAATTTTTAAAAATATAAATAATTAGGTATTCAGCTTTTAAACGCCTGCTGAAAACTTTTCTGTTTCATCAAGCTTATGCTTCACAAGACACCTTTCCACAATATTTATCTGATTCTATTTCATTATATGCTTTTAATGTCGTTTTACATATATAAGGTAACCTTCCGTAGTTTGCACATTAAATTTTTTTCTTACTTGTTCATTGAACCACAGAAAGGGAAGAGAGAGCGTGGAGAAAAACAAGTACATAATCAAGATGAACAAATCTCTTTCTAGTCTCTCCACACAATGCTCTTTCCAATAGACCACAAAACAGTTCCATCTCTCCCCATGGATTATATATCCCACCTCATGTGTTTTCTCTTTTTCTGGATTATATCTGTCGTTTTATCCATCACTGCCACCTCCACACATTCCTGAAGAGATGGTGAATCTGTGTCCTTGCATTTCCTTTCCCACAGGGTTTTTTGCGACCCTTAACTAAGGATCTTTATGAGTTAACAGTATACTGTATATGCAAGTGTTTTTATGAATGAATAAAGGAGGAGTTGTTGTTTAGTCATTTAGTCGTGTCCGACTCTTCGTGACCCCATGGACCAGAGCACGCCAGGCCCTCCTGTCTTCCACTGCCTCCCGCAGTTTGGTCAAACTCATGCTTCGAGAACACTGTCCCACCATCTCGTCCTCTGCCGTCCCCTTCTCCTTGTGCCCTCCATCTTTCCCAACATCAGGGTCTTTTCCAGAGAGTCTTCTCTTCTCATGAGGTGGCCAAAGTCTTGGAGCCTCAGCTTCACGATCTGTCCTTCCAGTGAGCACTCAGGGCTGATTTCCCTAAGAATGGATCGATTTGATCTTCTTGCAGTCAATGGGACTCTCAAGAGTCTCCTCCAGCACCTCCAGGTCACAAAGAGTCAGACACGATTAAACAACAACAAAAGGAGGAGTGTGAATTAGGTTGGCTTGCTCAAAAATGCAAACCAAAGGGAGTCGCAGAGCAATCTCCAGCTGTCTTTTCTCCTCTTCCAGGACCACTCGGTCAGCCCCTTGATGATCGCCTCGACTCTTTCGCACCAGCTAGGCCACAACCTGGGCCTTGACCACGATGGCGCTGGCTGCAGCTGTGACGGCTCTGGCCCTAACTTTCCCCCTGGTCGCAGCTGCATCATGGAGCCACTGACGGGGTGAGCCTCTGCATTCACGTGGGGTCCCCCCCGGGTGGCTGGGTGGACTGCGAAAATGCAGGGGGTTCAAGGACACCCCGCCTCTGACCGTTTCCCTCTTCTCTGCCAGCATCATGCCCGGTTTAACCTTCAGCAGCTGCAGCCACCGGAAGCTTCAGCAGATCCTGCAGAGCGACCGAGTGTGGTGCCTCCTCGACGTGCCGGATCCAGGGCGCCTGGTGGATTCTCGCTGCGGGAACTTCCTTGTGGAGGACAAGGAGGAGTGCGATTGCGGCCTCCTGGTGGTACGAAGGGCACCTCTTTCCGCATCTTCCTCCTCCTCTTAATTTTTTTAATTTATACCCTGCTCATCTGGCTGGGTTTCGCCGCCACTCTGGGCAGCTCCCATCATCATCATCATCAAGCAATAAATAATCAAACAAACATTAAAAACTTCCCTGCCTTCAGATGTCTTCTAAACGTCAGATAGTTGTTTATTTCCTTGGCATCTGATGGGAGGGCGTTCCACAGGGAGGGCACCACTACCGAGAAGGCCCTCCGCCTGGTTCCCTGTAACTTCTCACAGTGAGGGAACCGCCAGAAGGCCCTCGGCACTGGACCTCAGCGTCCAGGCAGAACTATGGGGGTGGAGATGCTCCTTCAGGTATACTGGACCGAGGCCGTTTAGGGCTTTAAAGGTCAGCACTTTTTCACCCCATGCAGATGCCCTTGCTGTGTAGTAGTAGTAAGGTAAAGGTACCCCTGCCCATGCGGGCCAGTCTTGACAGACTCTAGGGTTGTGCGCTTATCTCTAGAGGCCAGGAGCCAGTGCTGTCCGCAGACACTTCCGGGTCACGTGGCCAGCGTGACGAAGCTGCTCTGGCAAACCGGCACCAGAGCAGCACACGGAAACGCCGTTTACCTTCCCGCTATAAAGCGGTACCTATTTATCTACTTGCACTTAAGGGTGCTTTCGAACTGCTAGGTGGGCAGGAGCTGGGACCGAACGATGGGAGCTCACCCTGCCACGGGGATTCGAACCGCTGACCATGCGATCGGCAAGTCCTAGGCGCTGAGGTTTTACCCACAGCGCCACCCGCGTCCTGTAGTAGTAGTAGTAATAATTTAGCCAGAACAGCAAGAGGGATCGCTGCGCAGCGAAAGCAGCAATCCCTCTTGCTGTTCTGGCTTCTGGGATAGCTGCGCAGCCTGCATTCGCTCCATAAGACGCACACACATTCCCCCTTACTTTTTAGGAGGGGAAAAGTGAGTCTTATAGAGCAAAAAAATATGGTAAATAAAAGTTTTATTATTTCTACCCCATCTATCTGTCTGGGTTGCTCCATTTATGAGAGGGTTGTGTTCCGAGGCACGGCACATTGAGGTTAAGTCCTCTCAGGTATGACTCCTCCATATAGAGGCCTCAGCACAGAAGCCTAGGCCCAAAAGGGTCCCCTTGAAGTAGAGAGTTCTCCTGTGTAATTAACGGAGAAAGCTGGAGTTGGTGTGAAGGATGCATCCTCTACGTTTTGCTGAGAGCCTGCTTTGGCTTTGCTCATCTCACTGCGGCCCGGTATAGTTGTGCATGTTAAGCCTAAGCGAGGATCTGGAGCATCCCAGTGGGTTTTTCACTGAACTTATGCCTTTCTCCTTTTTCAGGAGTGTACAGACCCATGTTGCAATGCGAGCTCATGCAAGCTGATGCCCGGAGCCCAGTGCGCCACAGGGGGAGCCTGTTGCCACGAGTGCAAGGTAAGTTATCGGAGCAGAGGAGTGGGGAGGGAATATCCGCCTGTGGTTTCTCAGCCCTGCCTCGAAGGGGTGTTGCGTTCTCATTCACACAAGCCCTCTGATAATTTGACCTTTACGTGAAAGTGCAGAGTTGCGTGTTCCACATAAAGATTTGTATATGTCATTGACCTGTGCAGGAGACCTGCTGGCCTGTGACTGACAAGGCATGTTGGCCCCAAGTCTCTCCTTTTGAGCCCCCAACTCTGATCTTGCAATAGTTATCTGAGGCCCTTCTCTGGGTGCCCCCTCCCTGAGAGGTCCCATGGGTGGCAACACGAGAGCAGGGCCTTTTCAGTGGTGGCTCCCCGCTTGCAGAATGCTCTCCCCCGAGAGGCCTGCCTGGTGCCATCAATACATACATTTAGACCCCAGACAAAATTATTTTTTTCCACCAGGCCTTCAGCTTTTAATCTCGGTCTGCATGCGATGTTCTAACCCTGCCTTTTAAAAATGTGAATGTGTTTTGATGTGAATATTATTTGATTGATGTTGTATGTTGTTTGAGTTGCTTTTTTGTGGCAAATAATTTTTATGAACTACGATAATTTAGGGGTGTGTTTGCAGCACACAACTCCTAATAGGCATTTTTATGATTGGTCCACCTCCTTGATGGCCAGAAACTTGATTTATTGCACTAATTTGTTATACTGCTTAATGTTGCAATAGGCTTCCAAGCAGTTTGCAAGTATTAAAATCAGTTACAATGAGAAATAGCATTTTCGTGTTCCTAGCTTAATAATAATAATAAATGTAAATAAATATACAGTAATAAGAGGACGCGGGTGGCGCTGTGGGTAAAAGCCTCAGCGCCTAGGGCTTGCCGATCGAAAGGTCGGCGGTTCGAATCCCCGCGGCGGGGTGCGCTCCCGTTGTTCGGTCCCAGCGCCTGCCAACCTAGCAGTTCGAAAGCACCCTCGGGGGCAAGTAGATAAATAGGGACCGCTTACTGGCGGGAAGGGAAACGGCGTTTCCGTGTGCTGCGCTGGCTCGCCAGATGCGGCTTTGTCACGCTGGCCACGTGACCCGGAAGTGTCTCCGGACAGCGCTGGGCCCCGGCCTCTTGAGTGAGATGGGCGCACAACCCCAGAGTCTGGCAAGATTGGCCCGTATGGGCAGGGGTACCTTTACCTTTACCTAATAAGAGTACATTCATTTGAAAAAAGGAATATACAACGGAATAGACAGGCAGTCCGAAGTGTTGGTATATATATGATTTTGGAATAGTTTTTTGCCCTTGTTCCCCCCCCTTTTTTTCTTTTAGTATATAAACTTTGTATACATGTTGAAAATTATAGTAGCCTTGTGATGTATTATGATAATCACAGCCTTGTGATGTATTATGATAATGTTTACTGATCTAACATAAGAACTTTAATAAATAAATAACATTCTAATAATAATAAAATAAAATAAAATTGTATACCGCCCTTCATCTACAGATCTCAGGGCAGTTCACCGCATAACTCTGATTCTCCTCACAGAGCTACAGTTCCCAGAGTTCCCTGTGAAGGGGGATTGATTGTTAAATTGCTCTGGGAGAGGGATGACGGGGGTCTCCTGACACCTCTCAGCCCCCTTAACCAATTCTTTGGGTGGAAACCATGACTATTCGTAGCGCTTTAAATGTTGGGTGTGGCTGGGGCCAGAGGCGTGGCGAACCCCTCCTCCCTTGCAGGCTCTGCCAACACCTGTGTCCCTCTTCCTACCGTCTTTGGCTTATACAGCCTAGGACCCTCGTACCTACGGGACCGCCTCTCCTGGTATGTCGCACGGAGGACCTTACAGTCTTCAAACAAAAACATCCTGGAGGTCCTGGGCCACAGGGAGGTTAGGCTGGCCTCAACCAGAGCCAGGGCCTTTTCCACTGTGGCCCCGATGTGGTGGAACACTCTGTCACAAGAGACTAGGGCCCTGCGGGACTTGACATCTTTCCACAGGGCCTGCAAGACAGAGCTGTTCCACCAGGCCTTTGGCAATCCTCACAGAACTCTAGCCCAGTAGGACAAATAATAATAATAATAATAATAATAATAATAATAATAATAATAATAATAATAATTTATTTTTATCCCGCCCTCCCCAGCTGAAGCCGGGCTCAGAGCAGCTAACACAGTAAAAATAACACAGTTTACATAAAATTGCAATCAATTAATTGAAATACAGTGGTACCTCGGGTTAAGTACTTAATTCGTTTCGGAGGTCCATTCTTAACCTGAAACTGTTCTTAACCTGAAGACCACTTTAGCTAATGGGGCCTTCTGCTGCTGCCACGCCGCCAGAGCACGATTTCTGTTCTCATCCTGAAGCAAAGTTCTTAACCTGAGGTAATATTTCTGGGTTAGTGGAGTCTGTAACCTGAAGCGTATGTAACCCGAGGTACCACTGTATATTCTAAAATCAATTGTCCTTCGACAGCTCCGCAGCGCAGGATTTCTCTGCCGGGAAGCCCAGAACGAATGCGACCTCCCTGAATACTGCGACGGTACCTCCCCGCGTTGCCGGGCCAACGTCCACAAGCAAGATGGGACACCGTGTGGGGAGGAGAAGGCCGTCTGCTATGGAGGGGTCTGCCCCAATTACTTGAGCCAGTGCCAAGAACTTTGGGGCCCTGGTGAGTTGGCGTTTGGGGCTCTGTGCGGGGGGAGGTTTTTTTTCAAGGATGGGTTGGGGCGAGCTCCCAAGAAGGCCTGGTCTGCTTCCTAGCCTCATCCGCACCATGCATTCAAAGCACGCTTACACCACTTTAAAATCCATAATTCAGAACACTTTAGAACTTAAGAAGAGCCTCCTGGATGAGGCCAATGGCCCATCTAATAGCCAGCATCCTGTTCTCACAGTGATCAACTGCAGGCAGGTTCCGAGCACACCAGCTCCCTTTTTTCAGGGCTGGAGTCTATTGCAGGTCAGCACAAAGAAGCAGAGCCAGTGGTCAGTGAAGTTAACTTTTTATCCAAGGAAACAAACGTCCAACTCTTCAACCCTTCCCAGTAGGCCTTGCCCCCCCCCCAATGGAGCAGTTGCCAGGACTGGAGGTCCCTGCCTTCTGCCCTTTCTAAGGCTCCCCCTATCCCCAAAGTTTCCCAAGTGTTCTCTATTTACCTCTGCACACTTCTGTTCCGCTTCCCTCATTATTCTCACGGGATCATAGATTTGGAAGGCACCCTGAGGGTCATCTAGCCCAGCCTAGTGCAGGACTGTGTCCCATACAGGAATCGAACCTGCAACCTTGGCATTGCCAGCACCAAGCTCCAACCAGCTGAGCTATCTAGCTATACGATAGGTTCCTCAGTGTTAAATAACCACACATACACAATTTTTAGTGAACGTTCCCTCGTAGTTGCTGACAAAGATTTATATGGTTCTTTTGCCTGTTAATTTTTCCATTTATTCTCAAGCCATGACTATCAAAATGGCAGCAGGCTGCTTCTGTCGTTGGCTGTCCTGACTCTCTCTCTCTCTCCCTCGGTCTCTCTCTCCTCTGGCAGGTTCGGTCCCTGTCTCGGACGCCTGTGTGGCCTCTTTGAATGGCAGAGGGGACCTGGAAGGGCACTGTGGTCAGCAAGCTGATGGCTCCTATTTGCCGTGTTCAGAGAAGTGAGTGCTTTCCCTGTAAGGATGGGGGCCAGTGAGGGGGTGTGGCCTATTTGGAAGGGGCGTGGCCTCTTAACAGTTCCAAGGACCAGATCAAGCTGTCGGGGGGGGGGGGGCAGATTCTGTCTCCCAGGCCTGAGGCTCACCACCCCTTGCACAGGCAGACAAGACTAGCTTCCCTGGTTTTAGGCAGGTTTATCTTTACTGGGGATGCGGGTGGCGCTGTGGGATAAAGCCTCAGTGCCTAGGGCTTGCCGAACTGCCGAAAGGTCGGCGGTTCGAATCCCCGCAGCGGGGTGCGCTCCCGTTGTTCGGTCCCAGCGCCTGCCAACCTAGCAGTTCGAAAGCACCCCTGGGTGCAAGTAGATAAATAGGGACCGCTTACTAGCGGGAAGGTAAACGGCGTTTCCGTGTGCGGCTCTGGCTCACCAGAGCAGCGATGTCACACTGGCCACGTGACCTGGAAGTGTCTTCGGACAGCGCTGGCCCCCGGCCTCTTTGAGTGAGATGGGCGCACAACCCTAGAGTCTGTCAAGACTGGCCCGTACGGGCAGGGGTACCTTTACCTTTACCTTATCTTTACTAGTTCTACCTGGAAATGCTGCAGGTGAAACCCAAAGCCCTTTAAAAAAAATTGTAGTAATAATGTAAGCTCAAAGGTATAGACAAACAAAATCAGAACTGAAGTTACCAAACATGGGAGCAGTACAGAGGTTGTATTTTCCAAATAGAGAGGAGATAATAAAAATACAGTGGTACCTCGGGTTACAGGCGCTTCAGGTTACAGACTCCTCTAACCCAGAAATATTACCTCAGGTTAAGAATTTTGCTTCAGGATGAGAACAGAAATCGTGCTCCGGCGGCGCAGTGGCAGCAGGAGGCCCCATTAGCTAAAGTGGTGCTTCAGGTTAAGAACAGTTTCAGGTTCAGAACAGACCTCCAGAATGAATTAAGTTCTTAACCTGAGGTACCACTGTAAAAGCAACAAAAGACATTATGGAAGCTTTCCATGAAAGGGAGAGTTTTCTTACATCTGAGTTTGATAGGTAATAAATGAAATCCCATCTGAACGGCATAGAAATATCCCGAGTCTTCCTTACCCATAGAAACACATGGGATATAGGAGTTGTTTTCCCTGCAATGGCCGAAGCCTCCATATTATTGTACCGCGGTGACACTAGAAGTCTTGCTTCATTTCCTTGAAAAAACTTGAGGGCTGGAGACTTGACATGGAAAGAGTCAAGAGCAACCAGTGTGTCAAAGACTTGCAATCCCTTTCTGGCAGGGACGCCTTGTGTGGGCGGCTGCAGTGCCAACCCAGCAGCACCAATGCTAGAAAACAGAACAGGACGACCCGGGCTCCCGAATGCCCACATCACACGCCGGCTCCTGTTGATGACATCCTGGATCTGGCCATGGTATTGCCTGGCACAGGCTGTGGGGCTGGCAAGGTGAGTGGGCATCTTGCGGGCGCAGGGGGTGTATCTTGTTAGGTCCCCCCCTCCGCGAGCGGCTGCTTGGAACACAATCCTCCTCTGAGATGGTCAATTTGTTCCTTCTAGGACATATAGGACATAACATACAATGTGAAGATTGGGAAAAATTGTGGAGAATAGATTTAAAATTTACAGACTGTTCTCTTTTTGAAAGAAAAGTATATGAAAATGAGGTATAGATGGTATATAACACCAGTACAGATTGCTAGAATGTACAAAACTGGGTCAAACGTATGCTGGAAGTATAAAGGAAAAAGAAGGGATTTTTTACCATATGTGGTGGGAATGTAGAGAAATTTTAAAAAATTGGGAAATGATGTATAATGAGTAGAAAATGTTTAAATTAACATTTGTTAAAAAAAAACCCAGAAGCATTTTTGTTAGGGATTAAAGGAAAAACCTGCTGAGGAAAATAAAGAATTTATTTATGTATGCGACAACGGCGGCAAGAGTCTTAATAGCACAAGGATGGAAGAATGAGGAAATCCCGACAAAAGAACACTGGCAAGAGAAATTGATGGATTGTGCAGAATTGGCGAAATTGACATACAAACTGCGAGACAAGGACAACTGTGACTTTAAAGAAGAAGAATGGGAACTTTTTACAAACTACATAAAAAAACAACAAAATGAATTGGACTCCTTGGCAGGTTTTGAATAAACATACACAAATTTATTGATTGTTAACATAATGGACAGATAATTTAAGGGTCTTTACAGTTTTACAATATGCAGAGAATAACATGTGTTGAAAAATCAGAGAGAGGAGCTGAGGGGAAGTCTTGGGGGGAGGGGGGAGGGTTATTCTTGGGGAGGGGGAGGGAAAAATGGGGGGGATGAAGAGAATATGTTTTGATAATTTGTTATGTTGAAATTCTTAATAAAAACTAATTTTTTTAAAAAAAATTGTTCCTTCTCTGGTTGCAGGTGTGTGTTGACCAACGGTGTCGAGAGCTCTCCTCGCTCAAGCTGCCAGCATGCCAGTGCAACAGCCATGGGGTAAGTGGAAGGACTTGGGGGGCAGAGATGTAGTGGTCTAGGGTTTCAGGGTTTGCGTGGGTCTGCCGAAGACCCATTACGATTTCTGTAGCCCAGTCCCCGCCTCCAGAATCCTAGAGCCAGCCAATCAGCATGAAAGGAGAGCTTTTTAGCCGCTGAGAAGTCTTCTCGTCCTTTGTGCTGATTGGAGCCAATGGGAGTGAAGGGAGGGGAGTCGGCCTCTGAGGATGGGCTCCCAGGGTCACTCTGGGGAAAAGGTGCTCAGGAACAGAACCGAGGGGGGGGTGTGTTCTGTATATGCTCCAAAGCTAAGCATTTAGGAACACACTGAAATCACAAGGCACTTCTGTTTCGAGAGAACGGTGTGTACCGTATTTTTCGCCCTATAAGACGCACTTTTCCCCCTCCAAAAATGAAGGGGAAATGTGTGTGCGTCTTATGGGGCGAATGCAGGCTCATTGGCTTCAGCGATAGCAACGCGAAGCCTCCGAAGCCTGCGCTCCGGAGGCTTTGCGTTGCTTCCGCTGAAGCCAGGAGAGTCTGCTCTTTGAGGCTGGCGGTGGGGGAAAGCAGCGCCTCCTCCATCGCCAGCCCCAGAGGATGGGGGGCAGCGGGAAGGCGCGCGACACCTTCCTGCTACTCTCCAACCCGGGTTGGAGGCTGGCGGGGGGAAAGCAGCGCTTCCCCCATTGCCAGCCCCAGAGGATGGGGGGCAGCGGGAAGGCGCGCGACGCCTTCCTGCTACTCTCCAACCCGGGTTGGAGGCTGGCGGGGGGGGAAGCAGCGCTTCCCCCATGGCCAGCCCCAGAGGATGGGGGGCAGCGGGAAGGCGCGCGACGCCTTCCTGCTACTCTCCAACCCGGCTTTGAGGCTGGCGGGCGGAAAGCAGCGCTTCCCCCATTGCCAGCCCCAGAGGAAGGGGGGCAGCAGGAAGGCGCGCGATGCCTTCCCTCTACTCTCCAACCCGGGTTGGAGGCTGGCGGGGGGGAAAGCAGCGCTTCCCCCTTCACCAGCCCCAGAGGATGGGGGGCAGCAGGAAGGCGCGCGACGCCTTCCCGCTACTCTCCAACCCGGGTTGGAGGCTGGCGGGGGGGGGGGAAGCAGCGCTTCCCCCATTGCCAGCCCCAGAGGATGGGGGGCAGCAGGAAGGCGCGCGACGCCTTCCTGCTACTCTCCGACCCGGCTTTGAGGCTGGCGGTGGGGGAAAGCAGCGCTTCCCCCATTGCCAGCCCCAGAGGATGGGGGGCAGCGGGAAGGCGCGCGACGCCTTCCTGCTACTCTCCGACCCGGCTTTGAGGCTGGCGGGGGGGAAAGCAGCGCTTCCCCCATGGCCAGCCCCAGAGGATGGGGGGCAGCGGGAAGGCGCGCGACGCCATCCCACTACTCTCCAACCCTCCTGTGGGCTTTTGCGGGAGATGGGGGATTTCCCCCACCTCCCGCAAAAGCAGGCAAAAGCCGCACGCTCTTTACAGGGGCTCCGCAGCTTCTGCTGCCTTTTCTAGGAGGTGGGGGAATTCCCCCACCTCGTAGAAAAGCCCGCAGGAGCCGCGAACCCTTTAAAGAGCGTGCCGCTCTTGGGGGCTTTTCCCCAAGGAGGGAGAAGGGACTGACTGGCTGAGTCCGTCCCTTCTCCCTCCTGTGGGCTTTTGCGGGAGATGGGGGAATTCCCCCACCTCCCGCAAAAGGAGGCAAAAGCCGCACACTCTTTAAAGGGGCTCCCTGGCTTCTGCTGCCTTTTCTAGGAGGCGGGGGAATTCCCCCACCTCGTAGAAAAGCCAGCAGGAGCCACGAACCCTTTGAAGAGCGCGCCGCTCTTGGGGGCTTTTTCCCAAGGAGGGAGAAGGGACTGACTGGCCATTTCAGTCCCTTTTCCCTCCTGGTCGAAAAGCCCGTAGGAGTCGCGCAGGGTTCCTGTGGGCTTTTGCGGGAGGTGGGGGAATTCCGTCACCTCCCACAAAAGCAGGGAGAAGGTCTTGGAGTAGCGCACAGGCTGCGTGCAGCCTGTCCGCTGCTCCCAGAACTGCGGGGGGGAAATAATATTTTTTTCCCTGATTTCCCCCCCTTAAAACTAGGTGCGTCCTATGGGCCGGTGCGTCCAATAGGGCGAAAAATACGGTAAATTCTGTTGTGGACAGTGGGACTTTCAGGGAAAACGCAACTTGTTATTCTGAAAGAAGATATCGGAGCACTCCAAATTATTTGCCCATGAATATGCACAGAAAATAGTAGATCTGGCTGAAAGGCCACACAGGGAGGTTTTCATTGAATGTTGCAATGTCTCGGCCCAGTACAGTCGCACCTTGGTATTCGAACAGCTTAGTTCTCGAACGTTTTGGCTCCCGAAAGTTTTGGCTCCTGAACATCACAAATCCAGAAGTGACTGTTCTGTTCTGGTTTGCAAACTATTTTTGGAAGCCAAACGTCAGTCGGGGCTTCCGCGGCTTCCTGCAGCCAATCAGAAGCTGCACTTTGGTTTTGAACGTTTTGGGAGTCAAACGGGCTTCCGGAACAGATTCCGTTTGAAGTCGTTCCAAGGTACGACTGTATACCTGTAGGAGCATCTTCATCCTCATTGTTCAGCCTGGACATTGAAGTCCAGCACTGGGGGTCTTCTGGCGGTTCCCTCACTGTGAGAAGTGAAGCTACAGGGAACCAGGCAAAGGGCCTTCTTGGCAGTGGCGCCCACCCTGTGGAACCCCCTCCCAGCAGATGCCAAGTAGATAAATAACTATATGACTTTTAGAAAACATCAGAAGGCAGCCCTGTATCGTTTTTAGTGTTTTTAGTGTTTGATGTTTTGCTGTGTTTTTATTCTGTTGGAAACCACCCAGAGTAGTATTGTAAGATTATTGTACAATCTTGGTAAAGGGTCTGGCAGTGACTATTGTGAAGGGACCTACACCTCTGAACCTGCCACTAATCTACTGTATGGGACGAGGGGAGTTAGAAGCCAGGAATCTGCCCCCCATTCCCCTCACAGAACTACAAATCCCAGAATTCCCTGCAATGACAGATTGCTAAACCCCTCTGGGAATTGTAGCTCTGTGAGAGGAATGGGGGGGGTGTTGCCTAACAACACTCAGTCCCCTTAACAAACTACAGTTTCTCAAGATGCTTTGGGGGAAGCCGTGACCCAATTACAGTGGTACCTCGCAAGACGAATGCCTTGGAAGACGAAAAACTCGCAAGACGAAAGAGTTTTTCGTTTTCTGAGGTGCTTCGCAAGACGGATTTCCCTATGGGCTTGCTTCGCAAGACGAAACGTCTTGCGCCTTTTTTTTTAAACCGCCAATGCATTCCTATGGGAAACCGACAATACACATTGGTGCTTCGCAAGACAAAAAAACTCGTAGAACGAAAAAACTCGCAGAACGAATTAATTTCGTCTTGCGAGGCACCACTGTAATGTGGTATGATGCTGATTTAACTGTATTGCATGGATGGAGGCTGAGTTTCAGCAGCCCTGTCTCCCATAGAGGCAGATTGGGGCCTCCGAGGGTAACCCTTTGATGGATGCTCATGGGCCACGATGTGGGGAAATAAAGAAAGTGCTCTGACCTTTTCCGATTCTGCCAAGTGACCTCCTTTTGTGGGTCCTTCTTCCCTGTTTGCAGGTATGTAACAGCAAAGGACACTGCCATTGTCAGTCTGGCTGGGCCCCTCCGGACTGCCTGAGCAGTGGGTCTGGGGGCAGCATAGACAGCGGGTCAGCTGCCATGGAGTCAAGTAAGTATCCGTGGGGCCCAGTGGGTGGGGATAAATGCTGCAATTCTCAAAGAGGCTGAACGGTTAATTGTAGCTCTCTGGGGGGAATAGGGGTTGCTCCTAACAGCTCGCGTCACCCTTATCAAACCCCGGGTCCCGGGGATCTTTGGGAGAAGCCATGACTGTTTCAAGTGGCATCACAGGGCCTGGGACCCTCATACCTATGGGACCACCTCTCCTGGTCTGCCCCACGGAGAGCCTCAAGGTCCATAAATAGCAACACCCTAGCGGTCCCGGGCCCTAAGGAAGTTAGATTGGCTTCAACCAGAGCCAGGGCCTTTTCAACTCTGGCTCCGACCTGGTGGAACGCTCTGCCTCATGAGACCAGGGCCCTGCAGGATCTGATTTCTTTCTGCAGGGCCTGTAAGACGGAGTTGTTCCACCTGGTTTTTGGCTTAGAATCAGTTTGATTCCCTCCCCCTCTTTTCTCTTTTCCTTCTCCTCCTGCGATGAGGCATTTTAATGAGGCATTTTAATATTTTAATGTTTCGATATTTTAATGTTGTATTTTAATTTTGTTTTAAGTTGTAATCATTCAACTTGCTTTTATTATTGCTTGTTAGCCTCCCTGAGCCCAGGCTTGGCTGGAGAGGGCGGGGTATAAATAAAAAAATATTATTATTATTATTATTATTATTATTATTTTATTATTAAAATGCGACTCGACAAACTTCTCACATCAAAACCTTTGAAAAGGCCTTCAGCTATTTTTCAAGCCATTAGCTTCCTTTGCTGCCATTGATAACCTGCTTTCGGGTCTTGCTTTCGGGCATCCAATTGACCACTGGGAGAACAGGATCCTGATGCAGGTGACCCTTTGACCCGATCCAGCAGCCATTCTGTTTTTATGTTCCTATCTGATACCCGTTCTGGGCCTGTTAACAACTCGGTTGGCTCAAGAAAGGCATGGTTAGCCAGGAGTCTTATTTCTATTACAGTGGTACCTCGGGTTAAATACTTAATTTGTTCCGGAAGTCCGTACTTAACCTGAAACTGTTCTTAACCTGAAGCACCACTTTAACTAATGGGGCCTCCTGCTGCCACTGCGCCACCAGAGCACGGTTTCTGTTCTCATCCTGAAGCAAAGTTCTTAACCTGAAGCACTATTTCTGAGTTAGCAGAGTCTGTAACCTGAAGCGCCTGTAACCTGAGGTACCACTGTACTTACTTCTATTTTATTTTATTACTCACTATTATCTACCTAATCATCATTATTTACATCATATTCATGTGTTGAAACACATGTTTTCAAAGCCTCTTCTGGAAGCTGTAAAGATTGCGAGGCAAGACAATTTAAAAAATAAAACATCAGTAACAGCAATGGAAAATACCATAAAAGGAGGCAGACAATTGCTCTTCTGCTTTCTTTTACAACAGTGATTTCCCAAAAGTGCTCTAGCCCGAGGCTGGCTTTTTTCCTTTCCTCTTCCAAATTAAAAAACTTGAAGGTGCACATAATTCTTAGACCCAGAAAGCCGGTCCCCCTGAAAGGTCACACAGCCTTGAAGGACACTCATGCATATACAAACAAGCCACATAGTCGTTATATCTCCCTAGCATCCCTTCCAGACATCCTTTTTATCTTGCATTCCTGACACTTTGTGCTCCTGATGGCATCAGGGCGGTTTTGTATGCGATCCTGCTCTTGATAGCCTTTGCGTCTCTTTTCTGTCTCATTTTTGTTACCAGTGGCGTAGCGTGGGGGGTGCGGGGGGGCCCGGCCGCACCGGGCGCAACATCTGGGGGGCGCGCACTCGCACTCGCATCTCTCTGCCCCTACCTGGCTCACTCACTCTCACTGCAGTGCTGGCTGTGCGAATCCGATCCGAGCCGCCGGGTCTCCGCCCACTGTGGAGGGGAGGGTGCCAGGCGTGCGGTGCGGTGCGGAGAGAGAGCGAGGGACTATCTGGGGGAGGGACAGTGCAGCCGGGGGGGCACAAATTACTTGCCTTGCCCCGGGTTAGGGGGCGCAAATTACTTGCCTTGCCCCGGGTGCTGACAACCCACGCTACGCCACTGTTTGTTACGCTATAATAGCACGAGACTCCCCCCTCCAGGTGGCAATAATATTGATAACATTGGGGAAGCATTGCAGAACTGCTTGTAAAAGCAGGATGGCGTGGGGGGCGGTCAAAAATTCACCAAGAATGCGTGCTTTTTTTGTTGATGAGAAGAACCCCAAGCAGGCTCGTCTCACGTTCTTAACGTTGCAGAACACAGCTTCAAAGCACAGCAGCCCAAGGTTGTCCCGAGCAAAGTCCTACAGAGAGTAGACCCCTTTAAATAACTCTGTGTAAATTGGTCACATCACTTGACTTCAATGGGTTTACTCTCGGGACTAGCACTGGATGCAAACCCCAGTCTGGAGGAACCCCCTAGTGCAGCGGTTCTCAACCTGTGGGTCCCCAGATGTTGTTGGACTACAACTCCTATCATCCCTGAGCTCTGGCCTTGCTAGCTAGGGGTGGTGGGAGTTGTAGTTAACAACATCTGGGGACCCACAGGCTGAGAACCGCTGCACTAGGGGGTTCCTCCAGAATGGGGTTTGCATCCACAAGTTGAGAAAGGCTGTGCATCACTGCAAGAGGAGATCAGTATCCATGCCAGATTCTAGGGAAAGAGAACAGCCATAAGCTCCTAGGAAGAGTGGATGAGGCCAGGGGCCTATATAGTCCAGTATCCTGTTCTCACAGTGGCCAATTGGATGCCTGCTGGAAGACCACAGGCAGGGCGTAAAGGAAAAAGCCCACTGTTGCTCTTAGGAATTTAAGAACAGCCATGCAAGTGGATCAGGCCAAAAGAGGGGCATCTGATCCAGGATCTTGCCCTCACAGTGGCCGACCAAATGCCTGTGGGAAGCCCGCGAGCAGGACCCGAGTGCGAGAGCAGCTCCCTCCATTTGTGACTCCCAGGAACTCTCAGTATTCAGAGGGACAGCAGAAACGGAGCAAAAGCCGTTGCGGCTAGCAGCCACGCATAGCCACCAACAGCTTTGCCCTCCACAAATTCATCTTTCAAAGCCATCCAAGTTAGTGGCCATCCCCACCTCATGTGGCAGAGAGTTCCATAGTTTAACTGCGGGAAGAAAGACTTTCTGCTGATCTGTCCCGAATCTTCCAGCATTCGGCACCTGCCAGCTCTCGTATGTTGAGCGAGGGAGAACAACTGTCTCCACCCACGCATAATTTTATAGATTCCCTTTTCTCTCAGCTTAAAGAAATCCCAAACGCTGCAGGAGAGTTGCTTCAAGCCTATTGGGAAGGGAGGATTAAACCCCCAGCCGCTCTCCTTCTGCTAGGTGGGTGGACAGCTCTGTATTGTATATTACAGCGTGGGGCATTCAGAGCTGGTGACTGAGTTGGGAACAAGGTCTCTTTTGTTAGTGGGGACGCAGCGGGGGAATATACAGCCTGGCATGCGGCATTGTGGACGTGCGCCCGCCTGGCACTGAATAACACACTGTCTCCTCTTCCTCCCCCCACCCTCTCGTTCCCAGGGGGCAGCGCCACCTCGACCGCCTTAGTGCTGACGGCCCTCTTGCTGGTCTTGGTCCTCTGCCTCGGCATCTGCTGCACCAAGCGGGTCCACAAGCGCCTCTGGCAGATCGGCAAGGGCACCAGCTGCCAGTACAGGTAACGGACGGCACACCCTCCTTGCCCCGCGCCTTTGTTCCCTGCCCCGCTTTCCACCGGTGTCCCCGCGAAATGGCTCCCCCACTTTCCCTCCAACATCCCCTCCAAATGGCTGCCCTAGCAAAGGTGTGAACCTTCCTCCCTCCCTCCCTCTGTCCCATTAAAGGCCAAAATGTGCCACCCAGGCGGATCAAAGCCGTCATGCCAGGATCTCCTTTTCGATGCTGGTTTTAACTTCAGGACCACAAGACCTTTCATCGCACCTCTCCTGATATGACCCTATCTGGATTCCGCCCCCTCTTCCACCTTGGTGTTCATCTGAGTCGTTTTTTCAGGTCTCCTCACTCTGAAGGAGTTTTGGAGGGTGGTGGTCAAGGAACAGGGCCTTTTCAGTTGTCTGTGGAGTCCTCTTTCCAGCCTGCCTGCTGCCACCGTTCCTCTTTTATTGGCATCAGGCTGAAACGCCCCTCTCCTTCCAGGTCTCTTAGTGGAGTGTGATCTGTTGGCCGGTGTCCTCCATGGTGGGAGTATAATCTTGCTGCAGAAATGTTTTTAGTGGGTTCCTTTATGAGCCATCTGCAATGGCTCTATCGGAATGTATGATTTTTATGATTTGGTTTTTTTTAATGTTGCTTGGAGACTTGCCTGCAGCAAGCAATGGAGAAGTCAAATGCAGTGGTACCTCGGGTTAAGTACTTAATTCGTTCCGGAGGTCCGTTCTTAACCTGAAACTGTTCTTCACCTGAAGCACCACTTTAGCTAATGGGGCCTCCTGCTGCTGCCGCCAGACCACAATTTCTGTTCTCATCCTGAAGCAAAGTTCTTAACCCAAGGTACTATTTGTGGGTTAACGGAGTCTGTAACCTGAAACGTATGTAACCTGAAGCCTATGTAACCCGAGGTACCACTGTAACTGTTTGTGGAGATGGGTTGTATCCCGTTTTAGCCCTAGTTGGAGTAGACCCGCTGAAATTATTTGTTTATTATTTTTTTATCCCAGCTTTCCTCCAAGCGGCTCATGGTGGAATACAGTGGTGCCCCGCAAGATGAATGCCTCGCAAGACGGAAAACCCGCTAGACGAAAGGGTTTTCCGTTTTGGAGGTGCTTCGCAGGACGAATTTGCTATGGGCTTGCTTCGCAAGGCACTAAGGCACTAAGCTGCTAATAGCCTTTTAGCAGCTAATCCGCTAATCCCTTAAGCCTTTAATAGCCGCTAATAGCTGCTAAACCGCTAATAGCGCTAATCCGCTAATCCGCTAATGGGCTTGCTTCGCAAGACGAAAAAACCGCTAGACGAAGAGACTCACGGAATGGATTCTTTTCGTCTTGCGAGGCACCACTGTACACAATTCCTCCTTCCCCCCATTTTATCCTTGCAACAACCCTGCGAGGTAGCTTAAACTGAGAGACAGTGTCTGGCCCGAGGTCACCCAGTGAGCTTCACGACTGGGCGGAAGATTTGAACCCTGATCTCGCAGGTCTTCGTCCAATACTCTAACCACTACACAACCGCAGGCTCCTTAACCAACATGACTAACTTAGGTCCATTAATTTCAATGGGCTTACTCTAAGCAGAGCACAATTGGATGCCATCCAGTAATGATAATTCCTGCCCTAACCTCCATCTGACTCCTCACACTGTGTGGACACCTGGCTATTTCTCTCCCCACGCGCCCATTCCGTGCCCCACAAAGGGACCTCTGTCCTCCCCTCTCCCCAATGTCACACACTGCTGTGGAACCCTAACTCTGCTCCCCTCACCCTGCAGCACTGAGACAGAGTCCCGGGTGCGATTCATCCGCCCAGCTGAACAAAGAGGGTAATACGGCTGATCCTGCAACAGCTGAGCTTTGGTGTCATTTTTTGGGTGTGAATGAAATGGTGGAGGCTCCCCCCCCCCCCTTCCTATCTGGTGCTGGTTTGGTGCTTTGCCTGGGTTTGGTGCTTCTATACAAATATACCGTATTTTTCGCCCTATAGGACGCACTTTCCCCCCTCCAAAAATGAAGGGGAAATGTGTGTGCGTCCTATGGGCCGAATGCAGGCTTTCGCTGAAGCCTGGAGAGCGAGAGGGGTCGGTGCGCACTGACCCCTCTTGCTCTCCAGGCTTCAGGAAGCTATCCGCAAACCTTGGGAGCCCACGGGAGTTCCCGATGGTCTCCCAAGGCTTCCGGAGAGCTGCCTGCATCCCGAAGGCCGGGGCGCACTGAGAAGCGCGTTCCGGGCTTCGGGTACCTCTCCGCAAGCCGTGGGAACCCAGCGTGACTTCCCGCCGGGCTCCCTAGGCTTGCGGATAGCAGCCTGTTCTGGGGGCTGGGGTCAGGGGAAGCTTAAGCTTCCGCCGTGCCTGGGGAGGAAATAAATTGTTTTTTCTTTATTCCCCCCCCCAAAAAAAAATCTAGGTGCGCCCTATGGGCTGGTGCGCCCTATGGGGCGAAAAATACGTATTTCTCTTGCGCACGCTCTTCTCTCCTTTGGGGCAAAATCCAAGTCCCTGAGGGCTGCTTGTGGACTCTAGAACCTTTTTCATCCCGAGGGCCGCATACCCTTCTGGATGATCTATTGGGGGCCGCATTCCAGCGCTGGGCGGAGCCAGAGGCAAAAGTGTGTTGGTCTCTGTGTTTTCTTGTGTTTTTTTTGGAAAGATCTTTATTAAAATTTCAATATATTACAAAAATAAGAAAAAGAATAAAAAGAAAAAGAAAATACAAAGTAAAAACAGTTGAAAACAGATCAGTCTTTCCATGTCTTATCTTTCATTTGCTTGTTTCCCTGACCTCCTCACACCTCCCATCCTTGTATTCCAGTTCAATTAGTTAATTCAGCAAATCCTTTCCCTCTTTGATTTTATCTTAATCTTTTATCTTAATATATTATAGCTTTAGATTATCACCTGTTAACAATCCATTTTTACATATTCCTTTATAACATTGCTGCTAAAAACCACTTAACTTCAATCCAACATCATTCTAACATTCATTAATTTTGCAGTATTTCTGTAAATACAGTAGTCTTTAAATTTCTTCCAATCTTCTTCCACCGACTCTTCTCCCTGGTCTTGGATTCTGCCAGTCGTTTCCTGGTCTCTGTGTTGTGTATATGTGTGCGTTGGCCTGTAATATGCCCCCTAAGACCGTGGCCTCAGCCTTCCTGTTCTCCCCCATCAGGATCACGCACCCGGAGCCTCGGACTTACAGCCAAGCCCCACCAGGGCGCCCCCGGCCCCCACAGTTCAGGCAGAACACTGAGCTCCAGCTCATGCCGACTTCCAAGGTAAGTGATGGGTTTCCACCTTCGTATGTGGATGGCGCCTGGCTGGGCCACCTGTGATCGCTGCATTTCTTTCATTTACAGATTCGTTAGATTATTACAATATCATCTTACGGTTCAGACCCCTTACTCACAGCCCCTCCAAGGGTCCCTATTTTCCAGGGATGTTCCTGATTTGGAGAAGCCGTCCTGGTTTCTGATCCGGGAATGTCCCACTTTTCCTTAGGACGTCCCTATTTTCATCGGAGAAATGTTGGAGGGTATGGAGTTAGCCGACCCTCCAAGCCAGGGGTCAGCAAACCTTTTCAACAGGGGGCCGGTCCACTGTCCCTCAGACCTTGTGGGGGGCCGGACTATACAGTGGTACCTCGGCTTAAGTACTTAATTCGTTCCGGAGGTCCATTCTTAACCTGAAACTGTTCTTAACCTGAAGCACCACTTTAACTAACGGGGCCTTCTGCTGCTGCCACGCCGCTGGAACACGATTTCTGTTCTCATCCTGAAGCAAAGTTCTTAACCTGAGGTACTATTTCTGGGTTAGCGGAGTCTGTAACCTGAAGCGTATGTAACCTGAAGCGTATGTAACCCGAGGTACCACTGTATTTTGAAAAAAAGAAGAATGAATTCCTGTGCCCCACAAATAACCCAGAGATGCATTTTAAATAAAAGCACGCATTCTACTCATGTAAAAACACCAGGCAGGCCCCACAAATAACCCAGAGATGCATTTTAAATAAAAGGTCACGTTCTACTCTTGTGAAAACACACTGATTCCTGGACCATCCATGGGCCGGACTTAAAAGGCAATTTGGCTGGATCTGGCCCCCGGGCCTTAGTTTGCCTACCCATGCTCCAAGCCATCTGAAGGCAGTCCTGTATAGGGAAGGTTTTTTTTTAAAAAAAAAATGTTTAATGTTGTGTTATGTTTTTATATATGTTGGAAGCTGGCCAGAGTGGCTGGGGCAACCCAGTCAGGTGGGCAGAATATAAACAGTAAAATTATATCATTATGGAATGGGATGTCCCTATTTTCATCGGATAAATGTTGGAGGGTATGTACTCGTAATAATGAGATTCCAGGAGAATTTGGAAGGGTGCTGCTTTGACAAAGTGGTACAATAAAGTCTGGCAAATAAGCACTTGGGGGGTTTTTTTGGGCGGGGGGTGGAATTGACTAACTAAACTTGGCCCAAGGTTTGAAGCACAAAGACCTTTTTGCCACGAATCGATACACCTCCTTTTTATGCACATGGCTAAAAATGAATAGAGGGCTCCCCTAACAATATAAAACCTTGTGGTTAACGCAGACTGCGTATCACCTTCCATACTAATGGGTAGTAACATATGTTCTTTGGTTGTTATTTTGGATGTAAGGCCTAAACTTCCATCTTCAGGGCTAGGGTAGGATATTTAATTTATTTGGTGCATGCTCTGGTTATCTCCCGCTTGGACTACTGCAATGCGCTCTACGTGGGGCTACGTTTGAAGGTGACCCGGAAACTGCAACTAATCCAGAATGCGGCAGCTAGTCTGGTGACTGGGAGCGGCCGCCGAGACCATATAACACCGGTCTTGAAAGACCTACACTGGCTCCCAGTACGTTTCCAAGCACAATTCAAAGTGTTGGTGCTGACCTTTAAAGCCCTAAACGGCCTCGGTCCAGTATACCTGAAGGAGCGTCTCCACCCCCATCGTTCTGCCCGGACACTGAGGTCCAGCTCCGAGGGCCTTCTGGCGGTTCCCTCACTGCGAGAGGCCAAGTTACAGGGAACCAGGCAGAGGGCCTTCTCAGTGGTGGTGCCCGCCCTGTGGAACGCCCTCCCATCAGATGTCAAAGCGATAAACAACTACCTGTCATTCAGAAGACATCTGAAGGCAGCCCTGTTCAGGGAAGTTTTTAATATGTGACATTTTAGTGTATTTTTCATCTTTGTTGGAAGCCGCCCAGAGTGGCTGGGGAAACCCAGCCAGATGGGCGGGGTACAAATAAATTACTATTATTATTATTATTATTATTATTATACCTCCACCTTTTTCTTCAAGGAGCCCAGGGTGTGGAGTACATGATTCTCACCCTTCATCATTTAATCCCCACCATAACCCTGTGAGGTAGGCTAGGCTGAGAGGCAGTGGCTGGCCCAGGGTCACCCAGTCAGCTTCATGGCTGAGTGGGGATTTGAACTCAGGTCCTAGTCCAACACACAGCTTAAAACCACCACACCATGCGGGCTCTCGGCTACGTGTGTATGATGTAGTTACCATATTCTTTGCTCTATAAGACTCACTTTTTCCCTCCTAAAAAGTAAGGGGAAATGTGTGTGCGTCTTATGGAGCGAATGCAGGCTGCGCAGCTATCCCAGAAGCCAGAACAGCAAGAGGGACTGCTGCTTTCACTGCGCAGCGATCCCTCTTGCTGTTCTGGCTTCTGAGATTCAGAATTTTTTTTTTCTTGTTTTCCTCCTCCAAAAACTAGGTGCGTCTTGTGGTCTGGTGCGTCTTATAGAGCGAAAAATACGGTATATGATAATTGCATTTTTGTTGGATGAGAGGAAGCTGTTTTAGTGCCGCAAAAGGAACTTGGAAAGAAAAGGGGAAATTTTAGTGTGTGTTTTTAGCAACAATCCCCCCCCCCAAATATATATATACAGGAGGTAGGTTTTAAAATTACTGAAGTGAAGCACTCTCCCCCCCCCAAGAGCAATCATTTTATTTTAGCATTAACAAAAATTACCTCTCCCAGTTCTTCTTTATTATATTTATTACATTTTGTTTTTAAAAATCAACTTATTAAATACAATGGATCCAAACTGGGGAGCGAGCAGTTGTGCAGAGTCTGAAGAAAACCAGAATCTCATAAACTTCTTTTACGCACCATCTCCACACACCCAGTTGTCAAATTTTGTTTCCTGGTGATAACTTGTTAAGTTGTACTTTTCAGCCTTACAGACATTGCAAACTTTTAATGCCAAGGTTGCAGATAAAACGTTTAGTAAATTTGTGTACCATGTGTGTGCATGTTTACATCTATACAGATAGATATCTATATCTGTCTAGATCAGTTACAGGTTGCTCTGAAGTTTTCACTGATTATAATCGGTCCGTTTGTGTGTTGGTTGCCATGGTAATTATAGGCTTGGGGCCTGTCTCCTAGGCTGCTGCTATGGGTCATGGATGGTGATGGGGCTGTTGTCACGGGTGATTGGCTGAATAGTTGCTGACAGGTGGCGGGGCTTAGAAACTGTTGCTATGGCTGGCTGTGGGAGTGGTCAGTTACTGCTGGGAGGCGGGGCTTACAGGTCCTTCAATCCTGCTACATCCTGATAGTGTTATCCTTGGTTTTTTGTGGGTTTGGAGTTTTTTTTGGGGGGGGGGGATTAGTGGGAAAAGAAAAGCACCTTTGCACCAAAAGAGAGAAGTTCCCTTTCACCCTGCTAGCCTGGAAGCATTTGATGCTAAATGTAATATTTTAATATAAACTCAGCTGCATACTGAAGACTAATTTTAATCATGAAGTGCCATCTCAGTTTGAGTAGTGGGTTAAAAAACAGGGGTTGGGGTTGGGGGGGGGCTTTGCAATGGAGAATGCTGGTAGAGGGCATGGAATGGAGTGTCCCAGAAGCAGAGGTGTGGCTGGCTGGCTGGGAGCCCTGAACAGGAGCGCTCTTTCTTAGGAGCTGGGGATGCGCTACAACATTTTTGCTGCTGCGCAACCCCTTTGTTTAATTTTTAAGTCGGAAGAGGGGGCCGGGTGCATCCATAAGGGAGCTGAATCGCCTACAGGCCCCTGTCTCCCTGTAAACACGGCCCTGAATAAAAGGCAAACCTTCGGAATGGAACAATTTCCCCAGAAAAAGGGGGAGGTGTTGCCCTGTGAGACTATATGGTATTGTAAAAGAGCAGGTAGAAGTGTAGATAGGACTTGCTAAGGAGAAAGTCCCACAGCACCCTCAAGTGGCTGGAGGGTGTTATGACAGCTTGTTCTACCTCCTTAGGCTTACTGCAAAGGTGGGACTCTGATTCCCATCAGTGCCGGTGTCCAGTGATGATGGGAGTCGTAGTCCATCCACATCCGGAGAGCCGCATCTTGCCCAGCCCTGCTGTTACTAGGCTTAAATGCTGTATAATTCACCAAAATCCTGTGCCATATTTGTAGAAACCTGGTTCTAAGCCAGAATAGATGCACTTAGGTTCATTAATTTGGGTGGGTTCGTTCTAAGTAGAACATGGCTGGATATGACCTCTAAATGCTTATTTTTTTAATTCCTGAGGCTCAGTGGGATTCTTAAAATGCGACTAGGAGAAGACCCCCCTTCCTTAATTTTGGAACGCCCTTTAGTTTCTCCTTCCTAAGCCTCCCAAACCAGGCTCAGGATGGCTGGTGGCAGTTTAACCCAGTGGAGCTTGAGGCACTCTGTACGTGCTCTGGGACACCCCTTTCTTCTTACTCACGCAAGGTGTTCACAGCAGAGCTCTGCAATATGTTCTGGGACTGATCTAAGACTCGGAATTTAATTCCTAAATGGACGAGAAATTTTGGAGTGCCTGTTTCTCTCTCTGTCTGTCTGTCTCTCTCTCTCCTCCTTGCATGGTTGCATTTGCATGAATGTGTGTGCCTCTCATGTACCCCTAGCCATGCATGCCACAGGCCGGAACGATAACACCCTCTCTCTCTTCTCTCTCTCTCTCTCTCTCTCTCTCTCTTTCTCTCTCTCTCTCTCTTTCTTTCTCTCTATCTCTATCTCTTCCAATCTGCTCTTTGGTTTCCTTGTGGCGCTGCCTTCCGTCTCTCTGCAGCCTGCTGCCCTCGATGCCTCTCGACCTGACCCACCATCCAAGCCTCTTCCGCCTGACCCGATCCCAAAGGGTCAACAGGTAACGGAGCGGGAGGAAGGAGCGGGCAGGGCAGCTTGTCCCTTGACCCCATTGCATGGTCTTCTGCGACGGGAGGAAAAGTCGTCGGTCAATGGCAGGGCCTCAGTGTTTTGTGCGCAGGTGTCTCAGATTCAATCCCTGATGGCATTTCCAGCTAAGTGTTGCCTGAAACCCAGGAGAGAGGCTGCCAGTCTGTGCGGACAGTGCTGAGCTAGATAGACACAATGGACTAACGTTGGTATTTAAAAAAACAACCACTTCCTGGCTTCCTCTTTCAATCGGAGCTTTATGCAGAACCATGAGGACTAACCACCCTACTAAAAAAGTCAGTCAATAAACTTAACCTAGCATGGGGAGAGGGACGCGGGTGGCGCTGTGGGTTAAAGCCTCAGTGCCTAGGACTTGCCGATCGAAAGGTCGGCGGTTTGAATCCCCGCGGCGGGGTGCGCTCCCGTTGTTCGGTCCCAGTGCCTGCCAACCTACCAGTTCGAAAGCACCCCCGAGTGCAAGTAGATAAATAGGGACCGCTTACCAGTGGGAAGGTAAACGGCGTTCCGTGTGCTGCGCTGGCTTGCCAGATGCAGCTTGTCACGCTGGCCACGTGACCTGGAAGTGTCTGCGGACAGCGCTGGCTCCCGGCCTATAGAGTGAGATGAGCGCACAACCCTAGAGTCTGGCAAGACTGGCCCGTATGGGCAGGGGTACCTTTACCTTTAGCATGGGGAGGACAAGCAAAGGAGGATGCCTCCCCCCTCCCCAGTGGGACTCCCGTTTATTACATGCACAGCACAAGACAGTGACCTATCCCTGCCCCCCAGGCATACGAATCAATATGACTGATTTGACCCATCAACGCAGCTCCCTTCACCAACAAACGACACTGCAACCAGCTGAACGCAACGAACCAAGCTCTGGGCCCTCCAATATCTCGCAGTGCCAATGAAAATAAGTAGATAGATAGATAGACCTACCCGTGTGACGCTGGCACAGATTCCCTGCCCAAACACTGCAATAGAAGGAAAGGTCATTATTCTCCCTATTTCTCTCTCTCCCCTCTCTTTTCCCCCATCTGCACAATGTCTGACAACAGTGTCTTACTGAATGTCAACAGACCGTGGGGAAAGTCCCTATGAATTCTGTGAACCGCCCTAAGACCTTTGGGTATAGGGCAGTATATAAATTCTAACAATAATAATAATTAGAATAATTAGAAAGTGGAGGTACTATATGTACTTTTCCATGTCTGTTTGTTTTGTAGCACAAGAAAATCTGTAATAAAAAGAATAATTTAAACCAGAAAAGTACCATGAGGACTAGAATCCAGCAAAATCCAACCACGGGTTCCCTCATCCCTGGTCTAAGCTGACTGGTGGGGCCCCTCTAGGTTTTCAGACAAGAGAGCCTTTTCTAGTCCTACCTTGAGATGCCTCTGCATTCTCTGTTTCTGAGTTTCTGAAAACATTTAAGGTTCCGGTCCTCATGGTTCTGAACAAATACAGACATAGGAAGCTGCCTGCTGCTGAGTAAGGCCCTTGTTTCCACCCAGCGGTGGTTCTGCAGGCTCTTTATCCAGCCCTGCTTGGAGATTCTGGGGATTGGACCTGGGACCCCCTTAATCCAGATCTGCCTTCCCTTAGTAAACAGCAAGGCCCTCCCATGCTTCTTCCAGAGCTGCTCCCCCAACATACAACACCCCCCCCCAATCTTTTTCTTCTTCTTCTTCACCCGAGCATGTCTTGCCTGTTGCTGTGCCTCCTCTTTCTGCCCAGGCCTCGGTCCAGGACAGGCCAGCGCCCCCAACGCGCCCATTGCCTGCCGACCCCATTCCTAAAGATGCTCAGGTAACTGGCAACATGGTGCCATTCCTGGTGGTGGTGTGTGTGTGTTTTTGGAGAGGGAGGAGGGTGGTCTGTTTGGGCAGGGTGGAAGGGGGATGGGAACAGCTGTGGGAGTTAATGGGAAGGTCTCGGTTCAGGCCCTCCCCCAGTCAGTGGCGTAGCGTGGGTTGTCAGCACCCGGGGTAAGGCAAGTAATTTGCGCCCCCTAACCCGGGGCAAGGCAAGTAATTTGCGCCCCCCGTTGCACTGTCCCTCCCCCAGATAGTCCCTCGCTCTCTCTCCGCACCACACCGCACGCCTGGCACCCTCCCCTCCACAGTGGGCGGCGACCCGGTGGCTCGGATCGGATTCGCACAGCCAGCACTGCAGTGAGAGAGAGTGAGTGAGTGAGCCAGGTAGGGGCAGAGCTGTGAGTGCGAGCGCCCCCCCCAGATGTTGCGCCCGGTGCGGCCGGCCCCCCCCTGCACCCCCCCACGCTACGCCACTGTCCCCAGTTCCCCTCCAAAAACCGGGAGCGATCCCTCTTCTCCTTACACCTGGGTTTCCCCGGACGTTTTATCCGAATATCGATAAATTCCACCCAAAATCCATTTCCAAGGATGAATTCCAGTTGTCCAGGAAATTCCAGGCATATGCCAGCCCTATTCCTCCCCATCCGATGGGGAAGAATTTTTATCCCATAATTTTCACCTTACCTGGCTCTCATCCTGGTTTGGGCCAAGCTGAAAGCTGCTGGAGAGGGTCCTGGTGTTTTTCTGTGCTGCTTGTGCTTTTTGGAGCAGAGCAGTGCGATGTCGTACCCAAGACGTTCTGCCAAGAAAAATGCACACCAAGAACTCAGGCCATTGTAAGTTTCAATGGTGGGAGTGGTCCCTACTCACAAATCAATAGTCTTTTTTTAAAATAATAATAATATTTTATTAAGATTTTCACAAAAAGAAAAAAGAAAAAAAAGAAAAATACAAAAAGTAAAAAACAATTAAAAACAGTTCAATCTTTCATAACATATCTTGCATTTGCTTGTTTCTCGGACCTCCCCACACCTCCCCTCTTTGTATTCCAATTCAATTTATTTATTCAGCAAATCCTTTCCCTCTTTACCTTTATCTTAATCTTGATCTTAATATATTTTAGCTTTAACTTTCCACCTATTAACATTCCATTTTTGCATATTCTTTCATAACATTATTGCTAAAAACTCCTTAACCTCAATCCAACATCATTCTAACATTCATTAATTTTGCAATATTTCTGTAGATAGTCCTTAAATTTCTTCCAATCTTCTTCCACCAGCTCTTCTCCCTGGTCTCGGATTCTGCCCTCACAAATCAATAGTCAATAGTAACAAAAACTAATCCATTCAAGAGTATGTATTCTGACAAGGGTTACAAACTCAAATAGAGATTACAAACTCTAACAGAGATTAGAAACTCAAACTCATAAAAATATGTATAACACAATAATTCATTACAGGATTAGAGATAAGAGTTTATGAGTAGAGATAAGTTCATGTTAGTCCAGATTTGTTGTGGAGGTCTTAGTTTCAATCATTGAGCAGATGTCAGTTATGGATTAGAAACCAGGACGGGGGCCTGTTTTGATGTATTCACCTTCATCAGCTGGAAGTATCAAATATTACATGAAAATACGTTTAAATTCTCATAAATTATAATTTATAAAACAGTACAGTGGTACCTCGGGTTTAGTACTTAATTCGTTCCGGAGGTCCGTACTTAACCTGAAACACCACTTTAGCTAATGGGGCCTCCTGCTGCTGCCGCGCCGCCGGAGCACGATTTCTGTTCTTACCCTGAAGCAAAGTTCTTAATCTGAAGCACTACTTCTGGATTAGCGGAGTGTGTAACTTGAAGCGTATGTAACCTGAAGCGTATGTAACCTGAGGTACCACTGTGTTATATAACATTTGGTTCCTTACCTAATTTTTAAAGGGTCGTGTAAGTTTGAAGGCTTTCGGATAAATATATCCTGTTATTTTCTACGTTTCTCAAGGCTAACAACTGAAAATAATCAATATTAATAATAGTTACATGTGTTGAATCAAATTAAAAACTCTAAGGTTTCTATTGACTATTGATTTGCAAGTAGGGACCACTCCCACCATTGAAACTTATATTGGCCTGAGTTCTTGGTGTGCTTTTTTCTTGGTATATTTAATAACAAGAACTCCAACTTATTCTGGGAAGTGCGGCCGATGAGAAGCTCCCAAGAGAGCCTATCGTTGCTGTAAGTGGGATGCAGCCTTCTTTAGCATCTCATGCGACACTGGAACCTTGCGGCCATCCAGGGACGCCGAATGTCGAGAGGTTTGGAGCAGACAAAAAAGGAAAGACTGTGGAACTCACTGCCACAGGAGGCAGAGAGGGCCACCGACATGGGTGGCTTTGAAAGAGGATTAGACAGATGGATGGAGGAGAAAGCTGTTCCGCTCACAGAGCTACAATTACCAGAGTTTCCCCAGGAAGAGGGATTAATTGTTAAACCACCCGCAGAATTGTATAGCTCTGTGAGGCAAATGGGGAGGTCACTTAACCGCTCTCAGCACCCATAACAAACTACAGCTCCCAGAATTCTTTGAGAGAAGCCATGGCTGTTTAATGGACTATCCCCGTGCTTTAAATGTATGGTGCATATTAAAGATATGTAACCGCTTGAAAGAAACAATTAGGCCTAGGATTAAAATGGAATTAAATTTATAAATAAGAAAATGTAAGATAAGGAAAGCTTTGTAATATGATTAGGACTGTGATATGGTTTTTTGAAACTCTGATATTGGAAACTACTACATATAATTACTAAGAAATTCGGATGGAAGAGATTCGAGGAAGTCAAATACTTTGTTTATGAAGATGGATGGTACTTAATTTTAATTAATTAAGTGGTAATATGTTGTATGTATCTTTTTTCTTTTTTCTCTTTTTCTCCTATTTTTTGTTTGTTTTTATTATTGTTAATCTTTTCTTTTTTTTACTATGTTTATCTACTGAAAATAATAAATATTATTGGGGGGGGGGGAATGTATGGTGCCAATGTGGCCTGGGGCAAATTTTAGGCACGGGACACAACAACCAGTCGGTGGTGTTTAAAACCCAGTGTACCACTTTGAACAGCCACGGCTGTCATTGTCATTCTGTCATGACAGAAAGACCAAGAGAAAAACAACAGAAAGACTAAGAGAAAAAGACAACAGAGACTTTGAAAAAGATTGGGAACCCTTCATATTATATTTGCAGAAACAAAGAAAGGCAATAGACTTGATGGCAGGATTTAAATAAACATTCACTTTATTAGTACCAGAAAATGTTTAGAAATAAGATGATGTCGTTAATTTTATTTTTATACGTTTGATGTTATGTTATTAATAACCTTTTCTGTTGAGAGATAGCAAAGGGGATGAAAATAGAAACAAACTAGGAACACAAGTTGGGGGAAGTCTTGGAGGGGGAGGGAGGGAGGAATATATAGTAAAGGTTAAGAATTTGAGAGGTGTGTAATGAATGAAAAAGAAAAATGAATAAAACTTTTTTTGAAGAAAGGACAGCCATGGCTTTTCCCAAAGAATTCTGGGAGCTGTTTTCTTGTCAAGGGTGCTGAGAGTTGCTAGCAGGCCCTTCTATTCCCCACCCAGAGTGGGGTAACAATCCCTTTTCCCGGGGGTAAGAAGTGAAACTTGTAACTCATTTACGTGGTTCCACTCTCTGAGCATAATTTAGCTTGACACCAGCCATGGAAGTATAGACAATATTCGTTTAAGGGGCTACTGTGGTTGGCTGCTGTGGGAACAGGATGCTGGGCTGGATTGGCCGTGGGCCGGATCCAGTCTTCTTCCGTACTTAAGTTGACGTCAAAGCAAGCAGAAAAATGGAGAGAACCCGTGGCCATTTTGTAAGGTTAATTGAAGTGAGCAGCAGCCCCCTCGCAAGGTGTCAGGAAAAATTGCTTATGCACACGTGTTATTTTTGCATTGTGTGTGGTGTCGCACCCACACACTTAATGAAGAGTCTAAAAATAAGTTTTTTGCACCTCTTTGGCCTCCGCCCCCTTGCTAGCGTGAGGTGGTCCGCAAGCGTTTGAGCGTCACAACCCCCCTCCCCTAATTCAGGCTCCCTCTGTTTTCCTCTCAGCCCCCTGCCAAGCCTCCACCACCCCAGAAACCGCTCCCTTCGGATCCCCCCCGGGCCGAGCTCTGCGCTGTTCCCAACTATGACCCTCGGGTACAGATGTTGCCATCAAGGTGAGTGGAAGAGCGGGAGGCGGCTGGGGTGGGAGAGGCCGAGAGGGAGGTGGCTGCTTCTTTTCCAGCTGCGGGGAATTGGAGGAGAGGGGTGGTGGGCAAGACAAGATGCTTAAACCAGGGCTTCCCAAACTTGGGTCTCCAGCTGGTTTTGGACTACAGTTCCCATCATCCCTGACCACCGGTCCTGCTAGCTAGGGATGATGGGGGTTGTAGTCCAACAATAGCTGGAGACCCAAGTTTGGGAAGCCCTGCCTTTCAACGGTGCTGCGGGTGGTTTTAGATGTTCTCAATACCGTATTTACTCAAATGTAATGTGCACTTTTTTGGCCAAATTACGTTGCGAAAATTGGGGTGAGCATTAGATTTGATGGCGCATTAAAGGTAAAGGTAAAGGGACCCCTGACCATTAGGTCCAGTCGTGACCGACTCTGGGGTTGCGGCGCTCATCTTGCTCTATAAGCCGAGGGAGCCGGCGTACAGCTTCTGGGTCATGTGGCCAGCAGGACTAAGCCGCTTCAGGCGAACCAGAGCAGCGCACGAAAACGCCATTTACTTTCCCGCTGGAGTGGTACCTATTTATCTACTTGCACTTTGTGCTTTCGAACTGCTAGGTTGGCAGAAGCAGGGGACTGAGCAACGGGAGCTCACCCCATCACGGGGATTTGTCCTAGGCTCTGTGGTTTAACCCACAGCACCCCCGCGTTCCTGATGGCGCATTAGATTTGCGTAAATGTGGCAATAATGGTTCATTTCATAGTCGCCTCATACCCAATGTTGCTTGGGAATTCTATTATTATTATTATTATTATTATTATTATTATTATTAATTAGGATTCATATACCACCCTTCATTGAAAGATCTCAGGGCAGTTCACAAAATAAAAATACAAGATAAAAGCACAAATAAATAGGTAGAAACACACACAAAAATAATCCCCCCCCCCAAAAAAAAAATGCAGTGCAATTTTGAATGGTGCAGCGATTCAAAATGGCGTCCAATTGTATGTGCTGGCCAGTGGTCAGGGATGTTGTAATTTAACGTTATTGGATTCCGGCTCCCATCAGCCCCCAGTCATCACGGGCAATGGTCAGGGATGATGGGAGTTGTAGTCCGGCGACATCTGGAAGGTTCCTTAGCCCTGCTCTAGTGAAGTTAATTTAATAAAGAACTTGTTCCGACATGTACACCTCAGCGCAAACCTTTCCTTCTTTCTCTGCTTCCCACGCAGGCCAGCTCCTCCTCCTCCTCCTCCCATGGTGTCCGGCTCGTCATTACACATCCACAATATCTAACCCGGGCCAGGCCAGGCCCACGGACTCTTCCTGCGGCGCCCCTCCCTGGCCGAAACGGGCGATGAGGACGACAACCCCAGGCCCTTCTTGGCACTCGCTTCGCTGGCTGCTTCGGATTTGCAGGAGGGCGGCTTTGCACCCTTGCGAAGGCAGGGCTGTGTTTCGTTTTGTTTCCCCCCCTTTGCCCACTCCTAGCTTGGCTGGAAACCTCCGCCATTTTGGCGCCATTTTGGCTTCAAAGTCCCTGCTTTTGGTGTCGGAACCTGGACACAAGGAACTCTGGGGGGGAAAGGGAAGAAGTCTTTGCACTGGTGAAAAAGGAGGGCGAAGGTGTGTGTATGTGTGTGTGAGAGAGAACGTGTGTGTGTGTGTGTGTGTGTGTGTGTGTGTGTGTGTGTTTATGAGGGATTTCATTCCCTAAGGGAATCCTCCCCTCAGGAATCTTGCCTGGAAATCGCCCGTTTCTTTTCTTCGTAATAAAAATGGACTGGTTCCACTTATTTCTTTCAGCGCCTCTTTATCCAGGCTGGGACTGATCACCAGGGAAGGCCTGCTTCAGGCGCCATCTGAAGGTGCCACCATCTTTTAGCAAATGTACCCGCAGGGGAGTTGCCCCCCTGTCCTGTTCTGTCGGAGCAGCTGTGGTGTTGGGTACTTGGGCCACAAATCACCACTTCGTGTTAGGATTCCAAACAGCCAGGCTCTTTCTCGCACTGTGACCGACGGCCACGTAAGCGAAGAAAAAAAGGGGTATGTTTTTTTTTTAAAGGGGGTGTTTGGGAAGTAGTAGGAGATCTGGTGCCCCGGCAGAAAAGAGCCTGAGTCCCACAGTCCCATCTCCTTTAAAAAACGCCTCTGCACCCCTGGTTGCTGTTGTCTTTACAGTGGTACCTCTGGATGCGAACGGGATCCGTTCCGGAGCCCCGTTCGCATCCAGAAGCAAATGCAACCTGCGTCTGCGCATGCACGGGTTGTGATTTGCCGCTTCCGCACATGCGCGCGACGTCATTTTGATTCATCTGCGCATGCGCGAGCGGCAAAACCCGGAAGTAACACATTCCGTTACTTCCGGGTCGCCGCGGAGCGTAACCTGAAAACGTTCAACCTGAAGCATATTCAACCCGAGGTATGACTGTACTTAAGAACATAAGAAGAGCCATACCGGATCAGACTGACGCCCACCTAGTCCAGCATCCTGTTCTCACAGTGGCCAACCGATGCTTCAGTGGGAAACTGGCAAGCAGGACCCAAGCATGATTGTAGAGGCAAAGCGTAGCCATCCATAGCCTTGTCCTCCACCATTAATTGGTCTGACCCTCTTCTAAAGCCATTCAACTGGTGGCCATCACTGCCTCTTGTGGCAGGGAGTTCCACAGTTAAACTGGTTGCTGCATAAAGAAGTTGTTTATTTTTTATGTCTTGATTCTTCCAGTGGAACTGAATGTTGGATGCCCAGAAGTTCTGGTGTTATGAGAAAGGAAGGAAAGCATTTTTTTCAATCCGCTTTCTCCGTGAAATGCATAATTGTATAAACTTCTATCATGTCACCTGTTACGCGCCACGAAAAATTCCCACATGCCGTAACCTTTCCTCATTGCCTTTGGCGCAATGTTGGTGACCCGCCTGCTTTATATGTAGCTGCAGTGAGAATTTTTATTTTGCGTTCAGAATTCATTTTGCGTTCAGTTTTCTTTGGGGGAATGTGTTCAAATAATTATTCTTGCACGTCAAGCGGCTGATTAATCGTAAGCCTGTTTTGGTGAACCATTTTCTTCTTGCAGTGAGGCTGTTCTCTGAGAGTCAGGTTGGGGTGCCCCCCCCCACCTTTTTGACAAAAAATTGGTCATTCACCAAGACTCTCCTTTTGTCCTGGGTAGCTGAAAGACACTTCTTGCCATCTGCTGATGCTCATGAGGAATCATTTGGACACGTTCCCCAGAGAAGATGGTTTAAAAAAACCTTTCCCAAGGACTAATTGGTACATATTTGCAAAAGGCTTAAGAGCAGAAACGGATCTGTAACCGATTGTTCTGCAGTTTTTGTCGCCCATTGTCCTTTCGTATTATGTTTGTTTCTTTGGAGTACATTAGTATATTTTCGCATTTGTGGGTCTTGCCTCATGGTTGCGTTTGTCTTGGCACAAGGCATCGTGCTTTTCTGGAACCTAAGAGCCTTCTTCAAATAGGAATTGCGGATCTCAGTTTGCAGGCCAGAGCTTTGGGTGGTCTAGTTTGGACATAACACATAGTGTCTGTGAATTTCTGGTATGAAGTGCCAAATTATATTTATTTATTCATTTTGTAAAATTTTACACCACAATGGGGGCGGGGGAAGTGGAACCTTCAGAGCGGTTTATGAAAAGAAAGCGATGAAATTGTCCATAAGAAACAATAGAAAGCAACTGTTCTGAATGTACAAAAAAATAATTAAAATCAGCAATAAGCTAAAAGCCGGGTTAAAACATATGCCAAGTCTTGGCTTGTCTGAACAAAAAATATTTCAGCAAGCGCCAAAAAGAGTACAGTCATACCTTGAAAGCCAAACGCCTTGGGAGTTGAATGTTTTGGCTCCTGAATACTGCAAACCCGGAAGTGAGTGTTCCGGTTTGCGGACGTTCTTTGGAACCTGAATGTCTGACGGGGCTTTCTGCAGCCAATCAGAAGCTGTGCCTTGATTTCCAAATGTTTTGGAAGTCGAACGGACTTCCGGAATGGCTTCCGACGTACCACTGTACAGGGAAGATGCCTGCGTGATATCAATCAGCGGGGAGTTCCAACGTTAACTGGTGCCACACTGAAAGATCAGTTGCTTACAAATGCAGAATGGGTATTACGCAGGGCCTGTAGCAGGGCCAGTTCCGCTGATAGAAGTGGCGTAGGTGGTGTAAGGGAGTTAACTGGTTCCAAGCTGGTAAGGGCTTTTTATACTGACATGTTGAATTCGGCCCAGCAGCAAATCAGCAGCCGCTGCAGATCTCTTGAGCACAGGAGTTATATGCTGATAGCGGTCCCTGTCAGCAATCGTGCTGCAGCATTCTGCGCTAGCTGCTGCTTCCGGATCAAGCGCAAGGGTGCATTGCAGCAATCCAGTCTTGAATTAAACAGTGCGCATGAGCTGGTGCCACCAAGCTTTATGTGCCCATCCCATAGCTCCATGGTGTTGTCAAGAAAGCAACCTGTTTTGTGGACTCAGGACCCAGGCTCAGGTGGATGGAGCAGGGGGGAAGTTGATGAAGTCCAGGTGGAATTTCTCCCCAGGGTCTCCTTCCCGCATGTCTCCAGGTGATGCCGGTGTTATTGATGCGTTTCTGGTAAAGGTGAGGCCTTTGGGGAGAGCAGGTGAAAGAGCTCTGCTCTGAATCAGGTGTATATGATCATATTTAGGCCTGCTGTGGTCCCATGGCAAGGCGAGGCTGCTCATGTTTAGATGAAATGTTCCCAGATTTGAGTTGATTGTGAGATAGGCAGTGGTGGAGTTTGATAAGGCTCAGTTGTCTTGATAGGAAAGGGGGACTCTTTAGGTCTGATGATTATTATTCATTCATTTAACAAGATTTAGACTTTTATTTTAGAATTTTGTGATCCAAACTACAAGAAAGAAGATTCCACCTAAACATCAGGAAGAACTTCCTGACAGTAAGAGCTGTTCGACAGTGGAATTTGCTGCCAAGGAGTGTGGTGGAGTCTCCTTCTTTGGAGGTCTTTAAGCAGAGGCTTGACAACCATATGTCAGGAGTGCTCTGGTGGTGTTTCCTGCTTGGCAGGGGGTTGGACTCGATGGCCCTTGTGGTCTCTTCCAACTCTATGATTCTATGATTCTAAGTCCTCTTGAGTGGTTTACGTAAAGCAAAAGTTAAAAGATTCAGATAAAAACCAAACAAAAGCCAAACAACAAAAGCCAGTTAATGTAAAATTTACCAAAATACCAGCTATCTATCTATAGAGCATTAGAACCTTTTGGCTGCTGGGTCAGACCAGGGGCCCATTTAGTCCAGTGTCTGTTTTTGCCATAGACAGCCAGAAAACAAGAGTTGGAGAACGTGAAACCGACAGATTAATCCGTCCGTAGATATTTTGGACCCCTGACTCCTATCATCCCTGACCATTGTGCATGCTGGCAGGGGTTGATAAGGAGTCTGAGTCCTGCAAATGCCTGAAGGAGGCACAAAGTTGGATCCAGAAGCCCCCCCATCTCTCCCCCCCCCCCCATCTCAGAATGGCCATCTCTGTTTTACCTTGGATAATTCTCTGTCCCTAATTCTGTGTCCTCCACTTTTTGGCAAGCAAGTTGTGGTTGCTTTGCTATACCACTAGGTGGCAGCCCAGCCTAGGAGTCCATCACCCCCCAGCTAAACTTCTAAATAGCCATACAGTTCCCTGGTTTGTTCCTAGAGATTTCGAGACTGGGCAGTGCAAGTACTAGCAGAGGCTTCTGTTGCAAGGACCTCTGTTGGGGCGTAATGTGTATGCAAGCTTTGATGGTAACACCGAGTTCTTTGCTTGGGGAGAGAAAAGGGGTAAGAACATAGCCAACCCGGCGCAGCCATATCGTCCTCCACAAAATTGCCTAATCTTTCTTTTAATTTAAAAAAGAACACATTCGTATTAACAGACTTTCCATAAATAATCAAGGTACAACAAGTGTCTGTTTTCGAATTGCAGAATACAGGCCAATTACAGTCGTTCTCAGACATTTTTGTTGTAGGCACTGAGGGGTTGAGGGGCGGGGAGAGGGAGGAGAAAATAGAAAGAAGAAGAAGAAAAAAGAGGGGTTTTGAGGAAGACAGTAAACCTTCCTTCTTTACTTAGTATATAAGTGCATCACGTAGATAGGTGCCCCATATCCTCTTTAAAAGCCATCCAAGTCGGTGGCTGTCACTGTGGCAGTGAGTTCCGCAGTTTAACTAGGCCCTGTTTTTATAAACTTCTGCCATGCCACCTCTTGCCTGCTTTTTCTCTAAACTCGATAGCTCCCAAGGGTTGCCACCCTACCTTGCAGGGGAGTTGTGTTTGTGAGCTAGCTCCCACCCCCCTCTATCCTCCAAGCAGGCCGGCAAAAGGCATAACCCCAGCCAAGCATGGTCACTCAAGGAGAAGGGAGCAAGGCAGAGCCACAGAGGGGTGTGGCTTGAGGGGAAAGGGGTGTGGCCTGGGGAGAGTTCCGAGGGCCGGACAGAGAGCCCTGGAGGGCCTAAGGCTCCCTCACCCTTGTCTTAGGCTGCTGCTGTTGGAGGTGGCGTCTTCATGGCTGCCATCGCCGCTGAGTTTCACCTCCCAGGACACACATCCTGTGGCGAAACGTGGAGGTTGAGTCACGGGACGTGCAAGAGTTTCGGAAGGAGGCTTGGCAAGGGGGGGTCCCTCCGCCACGCAACCCCTGCGTGAGCTTCGGCTGAAACTCAAATCGCTGGGGATCGGGGCCTGTCGCCCGCACTGCAATTGCGTGCTGACCTTGCACTTTGGCACAAGTTCTGTGTGTGTGTGTCCCACGGTTCAAGCACCTTCTCTCGCCGCCACCCCCCCCCCCCCCGTGAGAACAAAGGTTCCCTTGTCCTGCCCAGCCACGCGGATCCATGTTTATGGGGCTTCCCAACCCTGTAATTTCTCCAGGTACGTGACTCTCAACAGGAGCCCCCGGCTGCCAGTCCACATCATGTGCTGGCTAGCTTGGGAAGGAGGCACGGCTGGCACTGCAAAGGCACTGCTGAAGCCTCTGGGTTTGGGTATATTTGGGGGAGGGAGGGAGGGAAAGGTTGCCCATCAAAAAAGGCTTGTGTGTTGGTAATGGAGCACGCCGCGTTTCGCACCCGGCTCCTCGGCCTCCTTACGTGATCTCCACCTGGGAAAACTATCAAAAGCAGGGGTTTTAATGACAGGGCATCCTCCAACACCTGAAATTTCTATGGGCCGCCGGGCTGTGTTCCAGGTCCTGCGGGATGTGCTGATCATAATCGATCCCAACTTTGAACTGCCAAAAGAAATTGTTTTCCTATGAGCCAAAGCCCCTATAAGGCAGGAATCTTTTTGCCCAGCGTGGGGCTCGAACCCACAACCCTGCGATGAAGAGGCTCGTGCTCTACCAGCCTCTCCTAATGAGAGCTGTATATTTCTTGCTTTGTGAATACAGATAACTCTCCTCTTATGCAGGGGTTCTGTTCCGGGGGTCCACACCTAAGTGCAAAAACTCATAAAGCCAGGAATCCCTTAGAACAGCTGATCCCCTCAAGGAAACACCTACATGGGTAGGTGGGAATAAATAAATGGAGAGTGGTGAATTCCCTTCCTTTTGTATTTATTTTTGCTCCCTATTTCCTTATTTATTTCCCGCCACCCATGCAAACCTGAATCGTGTGGGCAAAATCAGTGAGTTACCTATATATAAGACGGGGGGGGGGGGGGGCACGAGTTATGCATTGCAGGGAGAGGTTCAGAAAAAGGGGAGCAGAATGATCAATAATAATAATAATAATAATAATAATAATACAATTTTATTTATATCCCGCCCTCCCCAGCCGAAGCCAGGCTGAGATTGGCTAACAACAGTAAAAGTAACACAGTTTGCATAAAATCACAATCTATTAATTGAAATACATTCTAAAATCAATTCATTCAAGGAGCAACTCCTTCCCTATTAGAAAAAGTTGCAGCATTCGAGACTTTTTAATTGAGACAAAAGGCAAATAAGTCACAACACGATCAACGTTTATAAAATGATGCCTGGTGATCGCAAGCGTAGACATTTGCTGCTGAGGTCAGGACCAGCTTGTGAGCTTCCTGCGAGAATGGGACGCTGGGTTAGATGGGCCTTGGGGCCTCATCCAGTAGGCTCTTCTTACTTTCTTATGGGAGGAAGAAGACCCCAGCCCGGCTGCCCCAGTAACAGAATATGGGGTTACTGCATCCTATAAAGGAGTCGAGGAAGAAGGGAAAAGAGCAGACACACACACGACTGTATTATTGCTGAGAATTTGGGCCTGTGGAAGAGAAAATAAACTTTAATCGCACTAAACACTTCAATATGTTGTGCTCAGGACCAGTCTCAAAACCACTCCAAATTTTCTGCTTGGCCTGGAGGATTAATTACGCATGTGATGATAAAATGATGATTTGATGAGGAGGACAATTGAGTTGGGGGGGGGGCGTGGAAAGGTGTCCCTGCGGCCTGGTTTATGGAAGTTTATGCACATGGTTTATGTGTCTGAAGGTCCTGGGCTGCCCAGACAAGACCCCATCTCAGTGTCACTGATGTGGCCCCGACGGAAAGCAGAGCAAGATGTTTGGCACCAGCTTGGCTGCGAGAGTTGCAGGAAGGACAGTGGCGTAGCGTGGGGGGTGCAGGGGGAGGCCGGCCGCACCGGGTGCAACATCTGGGGGGGGGCGCTCGCACTCGCAGCTCTCTGCCCCTACTAAAATCCATGGGTTAGGGGGTGCAAATTACTTGCCTTGCCCCGGGTGCTGACAACCCACGCTACGCCACTGAGGAAGGAGGCCTACAAGGCGCATCCAACCGTCTAAGGGGCTGCACTCTAGATTTGTGTTACTCCTGAACCTTTTCTTCTCCAGAGATATCCTACAAGGGAGCAGGTATGGATTCCCCCCCCCCCCGGGTTTACTCCCAAAGCCTTACTCATGAATCCATATAGCCGCAAAGGCAGCAAAGATTTAGGACCAGAATTTTCCTTCTCCTCCTTGATGGGGTCCCTTCCCAGGTCAGCGAGCCCAGGTGAGATAGATGTATTACGATTTAAGTAAGGGATGGAGGAATAAGAAGGACCCCAATTGGACCAGGCCAATAGCCCCCCTCGTCCAGTGTCCAGTTCTCACAACCCTTTGTTTTCGGAGTGGTCCTGGCTTCTGAGGTTGCCAGAGGGTTTTGGAGCACACCACAGATCCTCATCCTCAAGGTCCGTACAGTTAAGGCTATGGTTTTCCCAGCAGTGATGTATGGAAGTGAGAACTGGACCACAAAGAAGGCTGATAGCCGAAGAATGGATGCTTTTGAATTATGGTGCTGGAGGAGGCTCTTGAGAGTCCCATGGACTGCAAGAAGATCAAACCTCTCCATTCTGAAGGAAATCAGCCCTGAGTGCTCACTGGAAGGACAGATCCTGAAGCTGAGGCTCCAATACTGTGGCCACCTCATGAGAAGAGAAGACTCCCTGGAAAAGACCCTGATGTTGGGAAAGATGGAGGGCACAAGGAGAAGGGGACGACAGAGGATGAGAGGTTGGACAGTGTTCTCGAAGCTACCAGCATGAGTTTGACCAAACTGCGGGTGGCAGTGGAAGACAGGAGTGCCTGGCGTGCTCTGGTCCAGGGGGTCACGAAGAGTCAGACACGACTAAACCACTAAACAACAACAAGTGTAGCAACAAATGCATACATAATCCCCGTTTTCGGAGTGGTCCTGGCTTCTGGGAGCACACCACAGATCCTCATCCTGCGCCGCCTTCTGGGCGTAGGAGCCAAACTCCTAGGGAAAGAGACCCCTTTGCCCCCCCTAAAATATTTGAGGGGTCCGGGGGCCCCCAGGTTGATGGGCATTGCCATAGAAATGGTGCTCGTGTGCCACGTCTTTGTGATCGATTACCTGGCCCCCCGCCATTTAGTTTTTCCAAGTTGGCACCCCCGCATATTTGTGTGAGGGGGGTGATGTCCCGAAATCGCGTCCCCCCTCCCCCCGCAACCATACACCCACCCCCAAAAAGGAGTGCCATGCTCGTGAATATCTGCCCGTCGACCACGAAAGCACCGGAGCAGGGGCGAGCCGGAGACGTTGGCAACCCCTCCCACCCATCCATCCATCCATCCAGACTTCCGCCGGGTGAATGAAGCGAGAGATAGAGAGAGGGAAAAAGGGGGCTTTTTCTCGGAGCGCCGCGGGCCTCGAGGGGTTAACTCCGAACTTCCCTCTCCTCTCCCCCCCCCCTCGCCTTTCTTTCTTCTTTTCATTCTTCCTTTGCTCCGAGTTGCTACTATCCGCGCCGAGCCCCGGCCGCTGATTGGTGGAAAGTTAGAGCTGGCCGCGATTGGGGGCGTGGCCGCGGCGGCGGCAGCAGCACTTTCTCCCCCGCTCGCTTCCCCTCCCCTCGCTCGGCTTCCCTCCGGCCGATCGGGCGCGCTCAGTCCGTCCAGTTGCCCCGACGGGGGGCTCGGCAGGGGCGGCGGCGGAGCGATGCGCCCGGCGGGGGCGCTGCCCTGGGGGCTGCTGCTGGTGCTTTGGGGGGCCCTGCTGGGCCGGCAGGTGCGGGGCCTCCGCCACAGCGTCTACTGGAACGCCAGCAACCACAGGTAACGCAGCCGCACCGAAAGTAGTTGAGAAAGAAAAGAAAAAAGATGGGGAGGGAGGGATCCAGTGGATCTGGGTCGGGGATCGGGGTCGATCCCCCTTTAGGCCTCACCTGCGCCCCGATCCCTCCCAGAAACGCACCCGCCTGCCCCACCTCCAGGCCCCTGCGACCCTCGGGGGCCTTTGCCGCCGTGCGCCCCCTCCTCCCGAAATCCTCAAGTTTTCTGGATCTTCGCTTGCGGTTTGTTGGACGGGGCTCTTTTTTCTGTTCTTCGACTGGAGAGAGAGGGGGGCAGATTCCCTACTTCGTTCCTTCTTGCCTCTTACACCCCCTCCCCAAAATAAATGGGGTTCAGGTCCTGCAAGGCTTCGCCGGCCCTTCTGAAACTCGTTCTCCCGCGGGCAGGATTTGGTTAAAGAGGCCGGTGGGTTGGGACGTGGGGGGGGGGGGAGAGAGAAAGGGGTGAGGGGCTTGCCTCTCCTCCCCCACCTCCCCTTTCCGAGCTGGCTTCGTGTTGCGCGCTCAGCATCTCTTTGTCTGGCGGCCTCCCAGGTGCCGCCCCCCTCTCCCCCATCTCCCTCCACGAAAAATTCGCCTCTGCCCCCCTTCTTCCCTTCCCCGCCCCCCCCCAGCTGGCCGTTGGAGGGGGTGTTGCTCATCCAGTTAATGTGGGGAGGAAGGGGGTGTCTCCCCTTTGAACTACCTGGCAGGAGAGTCTTGCCAGGCTTTAAAAAAAGCACATTTTCTTAGGTTGGCGTGGCATTGGTGGCAGAGTTTGGCTGGGCTGGCGGAACCTCTTTAGGCCTGGCTGCTGCCTTGGCCTCTGTTTTCTCTCTCTCCCCAGAGAGTCTTGCCCGGTCTTGTGCCCTACAGGTGCCCGGAGGCTTGGGTGCTTGTCCTTGCTTGTTGGGCCTCTCTTGTGGGTGATGTTTGCCCTTGCTCCTGCCGACGGTTGCTTGGGGGGAGAGCCTTCCTGGGGTCCCAGTGGCAAAAGTGACCCCTAACAGGCATTCGCTACCTGGGGGGCTCTGCCATGCTGTAGGATCATTCCGCCTCTTTCCCCCAGCCTAGAGTAGTTTAAGGCTCTTAGCTAAGTCAGGAGAGCGTGAGACTCAGGGTTGTGTGGGTTCGGGCCCCATTTTGGGCAAAGGATTCCTTCATTGCAGGGGGTTGGACTAGATGACCCTCGGGTCCCTTACAGCTCTACAGTTCTATGATTCTGCGAACACCCTCCCTGCTGCTTGAAACCATAGAGCGCTGCTGCCAGTATTGCCCAGATGGAACAAGGGTCCGACTTGGAGTAATGTTGCTTCCTATGCTCCTCTGTAAATCAGCACTTTATTTGGAACAATGAGGGCTGGAATCTTGATTTATTTTTAGGGGACGGGCCAGAGCTCTGTCTTGGAGCCTGTGCTTTGCCTGCAAAGGTTCTCAGGTTCAATCCTCAGCATCTCCAGGTAGGGCTGGGAAAAGGCACCCTTGCCCTAAACCCTGGTGAGCCTCTGCCAGTCAGTGCAGGCAATACTGAGCTAAGTACAACAATGGCCTGACTTCATAGAAGGCCGTTTCCTATGTTCTTGTTTAAAACCTTGAGGACTGGGATCTTTATTTGATGGCAAGGGCTTGTAGGCCTGGAGTCTAGCGGCAAAGCATCTGGTTCGCATTCAGAAGGTGCCAGATTCAATTCCCAGTATCTTCAGGCTGGGAATATCCCTTGCCCGAAACCTTGGAAAGCCACTGCCAGCCAGTGTGGACAATACTGACCTAGATGGACCAACTTCTTACAATCCCACAAATGAGAAAGAAGAGCCAACTCTGGATGTCTCTAAGGAATGGTACCCATGTCACATTTTTCCTTGAGAAAAACAACAAATTGAAAAAACAAATACAGTGGTACCTCGGGTTAAGTACTTAATTCATTCCGAAGGTCCGTTCTTAACCTGAAACTGTTCTTAACCTGAGATACCACTTTAACTAATGGGGCCTCCTGCTGCCGTTGCGCCGCCGGAGCATGATTTCTGTTCTCATCCTGAAGCAAAATTCTTAACCCGACGTACTATTTCTGGGTTAGCGGAGTCTGTAACCTGAAGCGTATGTAACCTGAGGTACCACTGTAAATAAAAACTGAGATTGGAAAAGGCCTGCTCACTTTCAAATACGGATTTTCAACGCATTTGAGTTCCCTCTCCAGAGCAATGCTAACTCTTTCTGGAAGGCCGCCTCTTTGCTTTTCTGCTGTGCACTCTGCACATGCACAGGAGCCATTTCTGCCCGCCTGCCATTGATCCCAGGGTTGAGCTTGGGCCTTGTGAATGGGGCGCCTCAGCACAATTTTAAGCACTCTGTGTTGTGTGGCAATGCCCAGGCCCTTGTACTAATCTCCTTTTCTCTCTCTCTCTCCCTTTTACTGTTGTCAAGCTTATCCTCCTTTTTCCTTCCTCGGTGGGGCCCACCCGGGGAGGCGGAGGGGGCGAGTCGGGGCGAGTCTGGCTGGTGGGGGGGACGGGACACGGAGAAGGAGGGTGGGAGCTCAGAGTTACACGGGAACATTCCTGCTTGTTTTGTTTTCCCTGGCGTGGGAGAGTCAGGTTAGTTGGCGCTTGGGTCTCGGGCCTAGCCAGAGCGGCCTTGGGAGTGCCATGGAGGGGGGAGCTGGCTGCCGGCCCAATCGGAATTATAAATCCCACAGAAGGATGGCAGGGTGAGAGGGAGCTCCGAACGCAGTTTGGGAGGCTGGGAAAGGCACACACACACCCCCGGACCGTGCCAGCTTGTGCAATCTGAATCTGCACTTTTATTCCTCCCCCACCATATCACTCATTTTCGCAAGAATGGAGGTCACAATTCAAAGTGTTGGTGCTGACCTTTAAAGCCCTAAACGGCCTCGGTTCTGTATACCCGAAGGAGCGTCTCCACCCCCATCGTTCAGCCCGGACACTGAGGTCCAGTGCCGAGGGCGTTCTGGCGGTTCCCTCACTGCGAGAAGTGAGGTTACAGGGAAGCAGGCAGAGGGCCTTCTCGGTAGTGGCACCCGCCATGTGGAACGCCCTCCCAGCAGATGTCGAACAACTACCAGACTTTTAGAAGGCATCTGAAGGCAGCCCTGTTTAGGGAAGCTTTTAATGTTTGATGTATTACGGTATTTTAATATTTTGTTAGAAGCCGCCCAGAGTGGCTGGGGAGGCCCGGCCAGATGGGCGAGGTATAAATAATAAATTATTATTATCATCATCATCAACCTAAGTCTGGCCTGTATTACTAGAGTATTACGAACACCAGAAGGCCGCCCCCCCCTTTGCTGGATCAGGCCGAAGGCCTTATCTCACCCAGCATCCTGTTCCCACATTGGCCAGCCAGATGAGAAGACTGGAGGCAGCATTCCTCCCTCCCTGGTACTTCTAAGGGGAGCCCTGCAGGATCAGGCCCATCCAGGCCCGCATTCTGTCCTCCCAGTGGCCGTTCAGAGGCCCACGGGCAGGGTGTGAACCAGTGCTAGAAACTCGGGTTCGTACGCTAGATGCCACCTTCAACCTAGGTTGCGGTTGCCATAACGGGACGTCTGTTTGCCCAGGGGGTTGGGCTAGATGACCCGTGGGGTCCCTTCCAACACTACGACTCTGTGACTTCAACTACATTGCTTGCCCTTGCGATGCTTCGCTGGTCCCAGTGTGCAAGGAGGAGATAGGGAAATGGGAAACGGAATTAGCTGTAGACTAAGGCAGAGGCTTTTAAACTTGGTTGCCAACCTGACGCCCAGAAATCCTTGTCTGAAACCCTGGGAAACTGCCTCTGGCCAGTGTACACCAGGGTTTCCCAAACTTTAGTTTCCAGCTGTTTTTTTCAACTACAACTCCCATCATCCCCAGCTATCAGGACCAGTGGTCAGGGATGGTGGGAACTGTAGTCCAAAAAAAACAGCCAGAGACCCAAGTTTGGGGGAACCCTGGTGTAGATAGTACTGAACTGGGTGGACCTAATGCTCTGACTCAGGATGAGGCCACTTTCTAACTTGACTAGATGTTTGAGCCTTTAACACAGAACCATGAGGACTAGAATCTTGAGTAAATTTTAGAAGAAATGAGGGCCCAAGCTTGATCCCTGGCATGTCCAGGTAGGGCTGGGAGAGAGAGCCGTGGCTGAACTGATAGCTCAAGTCAGTAGAGCATGGGTAGGCAAACTAAGGCCCGGGGGCCAGATCTGGTCCAATCGCCTTCTCAGTCTGGCTCGCGGACGGTCCGGGAATCAGAGTGTTTTTACATGAGTAGAATGTGTGCTTTTATTTAAAATGCATCTCTGGGTTATTTGTGGGGCATAGGAATTCGTTCATTATTATTATTTTTTGAAAATATAGTCCGGCCCCCCACAAGGTCTGAGGGACAGTGGACCAGCTGAAAAAGTTTGCTGACCCCTGCAGTAGAGCATGAGGCTCTAAATCTCATGGCCATGGGTTCAAGCACCACGTCGTGTCAGAGATTCCTGGGGACTAGATGGCCCTTCTGGTCCCTTCTGATTCTATGAAATCCTGAAGAGCTGCTGCCAGTCAGTGTAGACAGTATGGAGCTAGTCAGTGTTCTGACTCTGTGTGGCAGCTTCCTGGCTGGTTCAGCGTCCTTGTTTCTGCAGTGATGTCTCTGGGAAGCCCCTGGGGGGCAAAAACGAACTTCAACGGGGCAGAAAGCCCCCTTGCTTGTTGGAAGCGGGTATTTGAGAGGCACCCTGTCTCTGATCCCGGGGGTAGTTCTCAGCCATCCTGTCTCGTAGCCATCGATGTAGACTTCTCCTCCGAGGATTTTGCCTAATCCCCTTTTAAAGCCGTCTAAGTTGGTGGCTTTCACCACATCTTGGGATAGCTAATGCCGTAGCTTAACTCTGAGCCACGCGAAGAAGAAGCATTTCCTTTCGTCTGTCCAGAATCTATCTCTGCCCTCTCTCCCCCGCCCAGATGTATATGTATATATATTATCCACGGCTTGTATCAAAACTAAATTGTACTCTTTGAGAGTAGAGCCATTGGAAACGACTGGGCCTCAGTTAGGTCACCGTCCATTTGAAGCCCTGTGGCGCCAGTCATGGCTTCCTGCAAAGGATTCTGGGAGCTGTAATTTGTTCAGGGTGCTGAGGGGAGCTACAGTGGTACCTCAGGTTACATACGCTTCAGGTTACAGACTCCGCTAACCCAGAAACAGTGCTTCAGGTTAAGAACTTTGCTTCAGGATGAGAACAGAAATCGTGCTCCAGCGGCGCGGCAGCAGCAGGAGGCCCCATTAGCTAAAGTGGTGCTTCAGGTTAAGAACAGTTTCAGGTTCAGTACGGACCTCCGGAACGAATTAAGTACTTAACCTGAGGTACCACTATATTATCATCTTATCTCTCTGCGGTACTTCATCTTAAAGTTTTAAGGGTCTTTACACTTATCGCATTTATAAATTTTAAATTTATTGTTGTACAATGTTTTGATTGTTTGTGACTGTACCCCCAAGTGTGTTTTATAAGCTGGTCTCCGACTGTAATAAATTATCTATCTATCTATCTATCTATCTATCTATCTATCCATCTGCTATATTACCAGAGCTACAATTCCCAGAGTGCTTTCTTCGTCAAGGAATTCTGGGAGTAGTAGCTCAAGGAAACAGATAGTGTTTCCTAACAACTCTCATAATGAACCTTAACAAAATACAGTACCCATGATTTTTTTAAATTTTTATTTTTCGCAGGTAGGAGATCCATGACTTTTTTCCACAAATGGTATGGTAGCGCTTTAAGTGTGTGGAGTGAATGTGGACTTAGGGATGTGTAATATTCATTTTTAACCCCTTGCACTTAGAAATGTAGTGTGTCAGGCAGAAAGTTCCAATACTGCCCTTTCCCTGAGATGCTAGCTTTCTAAGGACTGTACCGGGATAGTTTTGTACCAAAGAATGTTGAAGCAGACGCACGTCCCACCTTCCCAGCCTGAAATGACAACACTGCTCCTATCCCAGACCATCACCCACTTACCTGGAGATAAGCCCCACCAAACTCGCTGAACTTCCTTCTGAGTAACTGTTCTAACAGGTACAGCTCGAAACTCTGGGATGTAAATTTGTAATGTGCAGGTTTGAAGTTTGGGCGAAGCTAATTTGACTGGCTTTTTGCCTCAGTGGAGCCTACTTGTTTTGGAGTAGGGGTGGCGCTGTGGGTTAAACCACAGAGCCTAGGACTTGCCGATCAGAAGGTCGGCGGTTCGAATCCCCGCGACGGGGTGAGCTCCCGTTGCTCAGTCCCTGCTCCTGCCAACCTAGCAGTTCGAAAGCAAGTAGATAAATAGGTACCGCTCCGGCGGGAAGGTAAACAGCGTTTCTGTGCGCTGCTTTGGTTCGCCAGAAGCGGCTTAGTCATGCTGGCCACATGACCCGGAAGCTGTACCCTGGCTCCCTCGGCCAATAAAGCGAGATGAGCGCAGCAACACCAGAGTCGGCCGCGACTGGACCTAATGAACAGGGTCCCTTTACCTTTACTACCTCTAGAAGCTTTCTGAAAGCCTCTGGTTGGCTGCTTTTGAGATTGAAATTGCTGGAGTTGGATGGAGTCTCCTTGTGTTTCTTTTGCTTTTGGATGTTAACATTTGCCTGCCTGCCTAAGAAAGCAGCGACTAAAATTTGCTGATCCGTTGACATTCCAGGAGATTCCTTGCTTTGCTGAGATTCTGTGCACGTTTCCTTGGCAACCCATGCTTACTTGGGAGTAAGTCCTGTTGAATTCAGTGGGACTTACTCCAGAATTACTCCTTCAAACCAAGAATTCTTGGGCTGCAACCTGCAACCTATTTCAGTTTTAGACTCACTATATTCATTTGGGCCCTAGGCAGAGGCTTTGAGAATTCATTGTTGGAGATTGTGTGTGTGTGTTTAAAAAAACTATTTATTCTTAAGAAAGGAATATAAATCTGCAAACTGTGGATTGCTTCGAGATTTAATTATCCTTAGAGCAGATCCGATGGGACTAACTGAAGTTCTATTGCAAGCGTAGCCAGAGTGGTGCCCTTCTGATATAGTCGGATTTCAACTCATGTGGCAGTGAGTTCCACAGTTTAACTATGTACCATGTAAAAAAGTCGTTTCTTTTATCTGTCCCAAAGCTTTGGAGGTCCATGAGTTCTAGTGTTGGGAGAGAGGGAGAAAAGCTCTTCACTTTCCCTGTTCCGAACATAATTATAGAAATTACCAAGTTGTAGTCCAGCAAATATCTGGTGGGCTCTATGCATGCTACCTCTGGATGGGCTTATTCTAGGCTTGAATTTGGTCGCATCCAACCCAATGATCCCAGCTGAGGTGGTGTGGTTGGGCTGCAGTCCTGTTCACACTTACTTGGGAGTAAGACCCATTAAACTCAGTGAGATTTAGTTCTGAGCAGAGCTAAGAAGTGGAAGGGATCATCCAGAACATATTTGTAGAAAACTTGAACTTTTTGGGGTGTGTGTGTGTGAAAGTGCAATATTGATATATATACATTTTTTATATTCTTTTGACGGGTGTAGGTTTCCTTTTTAAGCTTTGAATGAAAAGGTAGGAGAGACAGTATATAAATTTGTGGTGGTTTTTTGCAAGCAGATTTGCACAGGGGGAATTCCAACAGAGAATTCCCTCTGTTTCTCGTGCCTTTTTACTCCACTTCAGTCTCCATTGCCCCTGTTGATACATCTTCATCTTTCAAAACAGCCAGCTATTTGCTTGTGAGGCTTTAATGTTGAAGAACCCTTTGGTTGAGATTGTGTTTGTGTGTGCTAAAAATACAGCTCACTGCTGCGAGAGACGGGTACATGTTGCTGCCTTCAAGAATGCCGCTCTGGCCAGCTATGCCAATGGTCTGGAGGACCAAAAGTAGTTGCGTTCTGGGTCTCTTCTGAAAAACTTATCTGCCCTTTCTCACTGCCTCTCCCCCTGCCACAAAGAAAATCCCTTTCAACTCTCACGTCCACCCTCTCTGAAACACAGCCTCAAACCCTGGTCCTCTCCAAACTACTACGACTACTACTACTAAATTTTTATTATTTACACCCGACCCATCTGGCTGGGTTTCCCCAGCCGCTCTGGGCGGTTCCAACAAAATATTTAAAATACAATAAAGCATCAAACATTAAAAACTTCCCTAAACAGGGCTGCCTTCAGATGTCTTCTAAAAGTCAGACAGTTGTTTATTTCCTTGACATCTGATGGGTGGGCGTTCCACAGGGTGGGCGCCACTACTGAGAATGCCCTACGCCTGGTTCCCTGTAACTTTGCTTCTCACAGTGAGGGAACCACCAGAAGGCTCTCGGCGCTGGACCTCAGTGTCTGGGCTGAACGATGGGGGTGGAGACGCTCTTTCAGGTATACAGGACCGGGGCCGTTTAGGGCTTTCAAGGCCAGCACCAACACTTTGAATTGTGCTTGGAAACGTACTGGGAGCCAATGTAGGTCTCTCAGGACCAGTGTTATGTGTTCTCGGCGGCCGCTCCCTGTCAGCAGTCTAGCTGCCGCATTCTGGATTAGTTGTAGTTTCCGGGTCACCTTCAAAGGTAGCCCCACGTAAAGCGCATTGCAGTAGTCCAAGAGGGAGATAACTAGAGCATGCACCACTCTGACAAGACAGTCCGCGGGCAGATAGGGTCTCAGCCTGCGTACCCAGTGGAGCTGTTAGACAGCTGCCCTGGGCACAGAATTGACCTGTGCCTCCATGGACAGCTGTGAGTCCAGAATGACTCCCAGGCTGCGCACCTGATCCTTCAGGGGCACAGTTACCCCGTTCTGGGCCAGGGAGTCCTCCACACCCGCCCGCCCCCTGGCCCCCCAAAACAGTACTTCTGTCTTATCAGGATTCAACCTCAATATGTTAGCTGCCATCCATCCTCCAGCCGCCTCCGGACACTTCACCGCCTTCACTGGTTTCGACTTGAAAGAGAGGTAGAGCTGGGTATCATCCGCATACTGATGAACACCAAGCCCAAACCCCCTGATTATCTCTCCCAGCGGCTTCATATAGATGTTAAAAAGCATGGGGGAGAGGACGCAACCCTGAGGCACCCCACAAGTGAGAGCCCAGGGGTCTGAACACTCATCCCCCAACACCACTTTCTGAACACGGCCCAGAAGGGAGGAGCAGAACCACTGTATAACAGTGCCCCCAGCTCCCAACCCCTCTAGACTAGGGGTCAGGAAACTTTTTCAGCAGGGGGCCGGTCCACTGTCCCTCAAACCTTGTGGGAGGCCGGACTACATTTTTTAGGGGAAATGAATGAATTCCTATGCCCCACAAATAGCCCAGAGATGCATTTTAAAGAAAAGCACACATTCTACTCATGTAAAAACATGCTGATTCCCGGACCGTCTGCAGGCCGGATTTAGAAGGCGATTGGCCGGATCTGGGCCCTAGTTTGCCTACCCATGCTAGACGGTCCAAACAGCAAGGCCAATGATCAAGGGTGATAGGGTTTGGAGTAGACAAACAATGTCTGGCGGGCACCATGCCCACTTGCATACATGTGCAGATCCTGGTGCTTTGAAGAATTCACAGCAGCAATGTGCTTGTATGCGCGCATCCATGCTCTTTGAAGCAAACACGCACATTCTTACACACTTCGTATGCACAAACAAGCACACTTTCTCACCTACATTCTTCTTCTCTGTCCACCCACCAATCATGTACATGCCTGTATTTTTGGTGGCTTCTATGGGGTGAGTGAATGTGGCAACCCTCCTGTCGCCTCCTTGCGCTCCCTCACCCCACCAACATCTAGGTTGAGGATTCTGGATAAGAAACAAACAGCACGGCCTGTTTTGCAAACTCGGTTCTCACGTCTGTTTTAAAAGGGGCCTATTATTTGCGCGCTTCCGAACTTTGTACCCTCTCTTGCAAAACCCTCGCAGCCTTGGCTCCGCTCTTAATCTGGGCTTTGAGCGCTCTTCTGTTTAGTCATTGTGAGGTGGCTGCTGTTGTTGTTTTACAAAGCTTTTCATGCAGGTAAGACAACAACAACTCCAGAGGTGCTGTTAACCTGGCGAGGGCGAAGGCATAACTCTGCCTCCCCCCCCCCAAACCAGTGGCGTAGTGTGGGTTGTCAGCACCCGGGGCAAGGCAAGTAATTTGCACCCCCTAACCCGGGGCAAGGCAAGTAATTTGCGCCCCCCCCCCACTGCACTGTCCCTCCCCCAGATAGTCCCTCGCTCTCTCTCCGCACCGCACCGCACGCCTGGCACCCCCCCCTCCACAGTGGGCGGCGACCTGGCGGCTCGGATCGGATTCGCACAGCCAGCACTGCAGTGAGAGAGAGTGAGTGAGCCAGGTAGGGGCAGAGAGCTGCGAGTGCGAGCGCCCCCCCCCCAGATGTTGCGCCCGGTGCAGCCGGCTCCCCCTGCACCCCCCACGCTACGCCACTGCCCCAAACAAAAACCCTGGCTCTAAAGCTGCAGAACTCTGGAAGAAATACTAGACCAGGTTCTCTGGGAGGCGTGTTTCCTTGGCTCTTGAAACCAAGGCTGCCCCCAAGCCTCAGACGGCTGAGATTTGGGGAAAAGTTTCCCGTATCTGAGAATTTGACACCTCGGCTGTCTTGCATCTCGCCAAACATTAGTAGCTGCGAATCCTAGCCAGACTTTATGGGCTGCAGGGCAGTGGGGCAGGCTTTTTGCTGTCGAACTACATTCCCTGGCGGGTTGTCTCTGTGGCGTGGTGGACCCATGCCAGCAGCAGGCAGGCCTGAAGTCAGTGGGGGAGGCTCAGACCCCACATTGGGGTTCCCTTTCCCTCTGTTTCTGTTCCTCCTTTCTCTCTCTTGGCCTCGATCCACTTAAAGCACACAGCTGCTCCCCAAAGAATCCTGGGAATGGTGGCTTTTAAAGGGTGCCAGGAACTGTAGCTCTGTTAGGGGGTAAACTACAGTTCCCATGATTCTTGGATGGGGGAGGGTGTGACCACCTCCTCCCTCTCCTCCTCTTTGTCCGGCAAGGTTTGAAACAGACAGTTCTTAGGAATATACCGTATTTTTCTCTCTATAAGACGCACCAGACCACAAGGCGCACCTAGTTTTTGGAGGAGGAAAACAAGAAAAAAAATATTCTGAATCTCAGAAGCCAGAACAGCAAGAGGGATCGCTGTGCAGTGAAAGCAGCAATCCCTCTTGCTGTTCTGGCTTAGCTGAGCAGCCTGCATTCGCTCCATAAGACGCACACACATTTCCCTTTACTTTAGGAGGGGAAAAGTGAGTCTTATAGAGCAAAAAATACAGTAAGAAGAAGCTGCCTTCTACTGAAAGTCAAACCGCTGATCTATCTAGCTCTGTGCCATCTACACTGACCGGCAGCAGCTGCCTTCCTGGGTTTCAAACAGGAGACTTTCCACTGGGGTTTAGCACGGAGAAACTTTGGTGCAAAGCAAACCTAGAGAACTTGTTGCTTCACAAAGGTCTTTTGGAATTAGCTCCAGACCCACCGGTTGCCCATCCATGCTTTTTAGATAGAAAATTTTACATGTGGATGGTTTTTGCAATGCTATCCTTGGCTTACATGGGAGTAAGTCCCATTGCAGTTAGTGGGACTTTCCTCCAAGTTAAAATACACCGGCAGTCGTAGACCTGAGTTGCTTGGGGATGATAAGAAACCCTAAGATATCAGTGCAGTTTGGGAAGAGTCCGCCTGCCATCTTGATTCAAAATGGTGCCCAACTGTATCCGCACATATAGAAAACTCAGTCCTGGATCTCAAAGACCATTGTGCAAAACTTGGTTCCGCTCTCGTAAGAGGTTTCCGAGTGCAAAGCGGACAGCCAGCTTCCGAAATCACACCATTGATAGGATCCACCCTGGATATTAGGATCCTCCTGGGATGTGGGGACAGTTGGGTGACTGAATTTCCAATAATTGAAACAAGTAACACAGACCTAGCTTGTTTTGAATGTCTGCGGGTGCTCTTGGCTAATTGGTGAAAATCAAGGTTGTGTAGACTTTAAAAATAAATAAATCTGGTTACATAAATATTTGACTCTGTGTGAAGTTTGTCCTCTCCACACCCTGCTTACTTAGCAGTTCACGGTTGAGTCAAACGAGATGCGGGTTGTCCCGTTTGGGGGGGGGGGTGTTTTTCTCTAAGGCTGCTACCAGATCCAAATTTAATCAGAGTTGCGGTGATAGGACGGGGTCCTTTTTGTTGAAGCTCCGCCGTCCCCCAGTTGCTTTTCCACCTATTGGGGGAAAAGATACTGATGTCCTCTATCTTTTCCCTATAGTGGGAGAAAAGCAAATGGGGGTGATTATTCCCCCCCTCCAAAAAAGCTGGCAAATTGTCAAACCTCCTCCCAGTGGGTCTGTTCCTCCAATCATAAGAAGGACCCAGTGGATCAGGCCAAGGGCACATCTAGCCCAGCATCTTGTTACACAGTGGATCAGTGCATTTGGCTGTTAACCAGAAGGTTGGTGGTTCGAGCCCATCCAGGGATGGCTGTGAGCAGTATTTCTGCATTGCAGAGAATAGGCTGGTAGCCATTGATAGCTGTATCTAGGGCTGCCCAATACAGTGGAACCTCGGTTTTCGAACGTAATCTGTTCCGGATCACCGTTCGACTTCCAAAACGTTTGAAAACCGAAAACTGAAACTGGAAGCCTCAATTAAATAGGGAATCTCAAAACGGAAGCCGCATCAGACGTTCGGGTTCTGAAAAACGTTCAAAATCTGGAACATTTACTTCCCGGTTTTCAGCGTTCGGGAGCCGAAACAGAGCCGTTCGAGAACTGAGGTTTGACTGTACCTGGTTTTCAACATCACGATATATCACCAGCTAAACATTACGCTGTGTTGATATATCACAATGTCTGAAATAAGGATAGAGCTGGTTTTCAACTTTGTGATATATCACCAGCTAAACATTGCAATAAACTGATTTATCACCACGTCTGATATGAGAATAGGGAAGTCTTTTAATGTTTAATTATGTTTTTATATATGTTGGAGGCCAACCAGAATGGCTGGGGCAACCCAGTTAGATGGGTGAGTTATAAATGATTAAAAAAAAAAAAACAAGTACAATAATAATTAGCTAGCTTCACGGTTCTTCCCATGTCGTGATTTTTGCATAGCACACAAACAAGCAAACATCATGATTCACGATATATTGCCAGGTGAAAAATTATGAAAGCAATATCATTTTATGGACTTCAAACCGGTTTGTCTATTCAAGTTGTTGACCATCAGTTTTAACTCTTTGCTGCGTTAAGAATCCAGTTCAGAAACTTCGGCAATAAAGCGAAAACAGAAGCTGCCAAGAGACAACCCGCGTGTTTTCCCGCAACTCGCCCACTCGAACCCTTAATTCCTCCAGGACAGCAAGCAGTATCTAATCTCATCGATCTTCACAACAGTAAAATAGGTCATTGGTGCTCCTAATTAATGAGAGGCGATCCTTGCCTTTTCCAGGATCTCCACCCTGGCCATTTCCGATCCATCCGGTTTTTTGCGCAATCGGTGCACAACGGCAGCAGCGCACTCCCCACGCATCAAGGAGTTGTGGTTTTCTTGTGGGGATTCCTCGTTCGCCACACGGCCAGTCTGCAATATTTTGGATGCAGGGGTGGGGTTAAATGCCATTCCAAGCCCATTCAGATGTCATATCCGCTGTCAGTAATGATTTGCTATGTACCTGGGCCTGTACTTAACAGTAGGGGAAAGTTGGAAGCTACAGTGGTACCTTGGATTAAGTACTTACCATATTTTTTGCTCTATAAGACTCACTTTTCCCCTCCTAAAAAGTAAGGGGAAATGTGTGTGCGTCTTATGGAGCGAATGCAGGCTGCGCAGCTATCCCAGAAGCCAGAACAGCAAGAGGGATTGCTGCTTTCACTGTGCAGCAATCCCTCTTGCTGTTCTGGCTTCTGAGATGCAGAATATATTTTTTCTTGTTTTCCTCCTCCAAAAACTAGGTGCGTCTTGTGGTCTGGTGCGTCTTATAGAGCGAAAAATACGGTAATTTGTTCCGGATGTCCGTTCTTAACCTGAAACTGTTCTTAACCTGAAGCACCACTTTAGCTAATGGGACCTCCTGCTGCCGCACAATTTCTGTTCTCATCCTGAAGCAAAGTTCTTAACCTGAGGTAATATTTCTGGATTAGCATAGTCTGTAACCTGAAGCATATGTAACCTGAAGCGTATGTAACCCAAGGCACCACTGTATTCCTGAATACTCAAATTCCACTTGTGTTTTTTTGTTGTTGTTCTTAAAGGTTGTGAAGAGTGACATCTATGGCACAACCATATTTTGGAATACTGTGTACTGTTCTGATCACCTTACCTCAAAAAGGATAATCTTAGGGTTGCCATACGTCTGGAATTTCCCGGACAATCCTGGAATACTGTAGTCAGAAGGGTTATCTGGGCAGAAATTGTTCTTGCCGATTTCTGTAAAAAAAAGCTCAAAAATGGCAAAAACAGTAGGCCTTGTGGAAATCCACCCAAGCTGAATGGAGGAAGTTTGAGGACAGAATCCTCTTCTATGGAACTCACTCCCACAAGAGGCAGTGGCGGTGACTGGTTTTGATGGCTTTAAACGGGAACTGGGCAAAATTCGCAGAGGAAAATGCTATCAAAGGCTATTAGCCACGATGGCTACTGGGGCGATACCTGCTTTCCAACATCACGATGTATCACCATGGCGATAGAGCGTTGCATCGTGATGTTGAAAGGGAAGGAGCATTTGCCCCGGTCGTGCGAGGCACCGGGGTGCAACCGCTGCTGCCACCAGCTCCTGGCGCAGGGAGGAAGGCAAGGCCCACCTGCGATTTACCGCCAGGTGAAGGCGCCATTGTGCTGGCCCTCAAACCGGTTCTGGACGATGCACTGATGAATAAGGCCTGTCACGCTGAAGAGTCGTGTCTTCTTCCTGTTTTTGTTTGTTTCAGGCGTTTGCATATTAGTTTCAGATTAATCTGTTTGGCTGTGCGGTGCTGTAATAACGGGAGGCTCTTATGTGGCAGGATATTAAAACGGGGAGTCAAACCTGAGGAAACGAAATCAACTCCTGTCAAAAGCATCCACCGCCCAAAGAAGCCCAAACTCAAATGTAATAAGAGCTTGACAAAACAGGTCAATCCAAATGATAAACTCGGAACGTTGTTGTTTAATGTGTTTTTAAAAATGCCGTTTATCTGTTTCAAAACAGGAGCAAAGTTTGCTACAGGGCCTGAGTCGCTGGCTAGCTGGAACTGTTGTCAGCCACTCTGGGATGGATATAAATAAATTATTATTATTATTATTATTATTATTATTATTATTATTATTATTATGAGGTGGTCTTTTGAGTGGCTGGACTACAGCTTCCATGGGACCCAGCCGCCATGGTGGAATAGCCCCAGGAGGGGATAGGAGTTGTAGTCCAGCCACTGGAAGCCCACAGCCCTGTCTCAAAAGACTACAGGACTTTGGTTAGGATATTCCAGGAAACCAGTGGCTGAGGACCTGGGGCTGATGGGAGTTGTAGTCCAGCAACATCTGGAGGGGCATCACAGGCATGTGGTTTGAAACAGGGCGGGCAAGATGGCCTCCCGCCTGCCTGAGGATTTATTATTTATTTTATCACACCCTCCAAGGAGCTTGAGGGGGTATACATGACTCCCCCCCCATTTTACCCTCGCAGCAACCCTGTGGGGTAGGCTAGGCTCAGAGGCAGCAACCGATCCTCCCGCCCAGTGAGCTTCGCGACAGTGTGGGGGATTTGAACCCCGGCCTCCGCCGTGAAGCGCGCTGGGTGACCGCAGACCCGGCGTGGTGTCTCAGCCTATCCCGCCTTGGAGGGTTTGGGCTGAGGAGAGCGGGCAAAGGAGCAGTTCAAGAACAGATGGGAGTCAAGAGGGGCTCTGCTTGTGGCTCCTGGTATGTTTTGGTTTCTTCACCAAGTGGCCATGGCAGTGTCGCCCTGAGGCATTGTGGGAAATTTAAAATGGTGTCACCCAAGGTGTGCTTGAAACCTTCCTTTTTTGAAAAAAATAAATTATTCATTTTTTAACATATCACTTTCAACAATTATTAAACATACTTCTATATCTTATACAATTTTTTGACTTCCATCGATCATATCTGAAAATTTTTCCGGTTTTTTCACTTAATATACATTTCCTACTTTCACTATAACGTTTAAATCTCATAACTAATATCTCTCTTCTTTGCAATATTTCATATGTTTCTCCTTACAAAACTTCTTCTACTCCTGCTAGCGTAATTTGTTGATTACATTTGCTCTTCAAATAGTTTGTATATTTCTTCCAAATCTCTGGTCCCGCAGGTTTCAAATCCTTCCTGTCATTTTATCCAATTCTTGACTTGAGCATCCCTTCATACCCCTCAGTTTGGTTCATGCCTTGAGTTCAAGTTCTGACACTTTGGGTTCATGCCTTGAGTTCGAGTTCTGACATTTCGGGTTCCTTCGGGCAAACATGAAATGTAGCAACTTTTCCTTTAGGGAAAGATGCTTTGTGGTCACTGGCAGAGCACCCAGGCACCCAGGGTTCAATCCCTGGCATCTCCAGAAAGGGCTGGGAACGTCCTCAACAGCTGCTGCCAGTCCGTGGAGACAATGTTGAGCTGGTATAAGGCAGCTTCATCTGTTCCTTTTAAAAATCAGCCCTTTATTTAGTACCATGAGGACTAGAATCTTGCAGTGGTACCACGGGTTAAGAACTTAATTCGTTCTGGAGGTCCATTCTTAACCTGAAACTGTTCATAACCTGAGGTACCACTTTAGCTAATGGGGCCTCCTGCTGCCGACACTCGATTTCTGTTCTCATTCTGAAGCAAAGTTCTTAACTTGAGGTACTATTTCTGGGTTAGCGGAGTCTGTAACCTGAAGCGTCTGTAACCTGAGGTACCACTGTACTTTGTTTCATGCGGATGGACCATAACTCAGGTGCAGAGCATCTGCCTTGCATACTGGAAAGGTCCCGGGTTCAAATTCTGGTGTCTCCAGCTAGAGCCGTGGAAACTCCCGTCCCAAACCCTGGAGGGCAGCTGCCAGTCAGAGCTAGATGGATCAAAGTTCTGATTTCTGTGTTCCCGAGGCTGCCTGTGAACGTGTTTTTTTGACATACCGAAGCCATCCCCGCCAAACGTGCCCGTTACTTCCTGGTGGCGCATTGCAAGGGGGTCATGCGCCCATGCGTGGGTTTTGGCTGCCACATTCCCCGACGATGCATCACTCCTAGCCGGGGGTCCTTTGTCTTGGGGCTGGGCTGTCGGCCCGTTGCCCTGGGGGCTCCCCGCTGACCCTTTTTGCTTCCAGTCACGTGAATTAATCGGAGCTGACATCTGCTTGTTTAGCAGAGCTGGGCAGCTGGATCGAAACAGTAGGTGGGGGGCGCCTGCAAAGTCTGCGCCCCCTCACTTTTGGGGGAACGCTTTTGGAGAGGGTCCTTTCAAACCTTGGCCTTTATACTAGGATGAAGAGAAGTCGGTGAGGGCTGGATTTGTGTGTTAAGAGAGAAACTTCTTCAGGATTGCTAGGTGCCGGTTTCTGTTGTGAAGAGTCTTCTACAGACAAATGGTTTTGGTCAAGAATGCGAAAGAAACAGGGTGACACTGCTGTGATTGAAGAAAAGGGAGGTAACGCGGGACACGGGTGGCGCTGTGGGTTAAACCACAGAGCCTAGGACTTGCCGATCAGAAGGTCGGCGGTTTGAATCCCCGCGACGGGGTGAGCTCCTGTTGCTCGGTCCCTGCTCCTGCCAACCTAGCAGTTCGAAAGCACGTCAAAGTGCAAGTAGATAAATAGGTACCACTCCGGCGGGAAGGTAAATGGCGTTTCCATGCACTGCTCTGGTTCGCCAGAAGTGGCTTAGTCATGCTGGCCACATGACCCAGAAACTGTACGCCGGCTCCCTCGGCCAATAAAGTGAGATGAGCGCCGCAACCCCAGAGTCAGTCACGACTGGACCTAATGGTCAGAGGTCCCTTTACCTTTAAAATAAACCACAGGATTAAGAGCGTCTAGCTGCATAAAATCTGTGAGGCAAGCTCAGAAAGAACTTGCAGCAATATAGTCCAGAAATCCCTCATAACTCCCCTGAGAGTGATAGCACCATTTTGCAGAACGAGGGTGCCCGCTGCCCCCCTGTGTGACTCCCTGATCTAGCCTAAGATCCTTCTGAGGCAGGCAATGCTTTCTCAGTGCTGAAATCAGATGTGGCTGGCCTGTTTAGTCGTGCCCAATGCTGCTATAAAGTACTTGCCCTCGGAGGAGGGTGCTGGTTGCCCCTCTGCATGAGTGCCCGCTGTGCTTTTTGGGCACTTTCAGTCAGGCACTGCTAAAATGACAGAGGGAGTAATTCTACCACATTTCAGTGTTGGATGAGAGGTAAACCTGTTGAAGGAGGTGGGGGGGGGAGATTACAGGCACCTTCTTTCCACGAGTGGGTGTTTTCTGCCTCATGGGAGCTGTGGATTATATTTAATTAACTTTGGGAAAATCCCAGCATTTTCCCTCAGGGACTTTTTGAATGTGTAAACCACAGCAAACCTGTGAAATGCTTTCTTTTTCGGAACAGGCAAAATGCTTTTTTTGCAATGCTCAGAGTGCGCCGTCTGAAGACATTTATGTAAGGCAGGGGTGGAGGAAACAGTGTTGAACTACAACGCCCATCATCCTTGACCATTGGTCCTCCAATCCAAGAGGCCCCTCTGTGCCTAGAGCAGGGGTGGGGAACCTGTGCCCCCCCCCGGATGTTGTTGCACTCCGACTCCCATCAGCCCCAGCCAGCATGGCCAACAGTGGGGGATGATGGGAGTTGTAGTCCAGCAACGCCAGGAGAGAGACAGATTCCCGTCCCTGCTGCAGACCTAAGGCAACACTCAAACCCAAGATTTCTGCACTGTTGTTGTCTTCCGACTCCCATCAGTCCCACAGCCAGAATGGCCCAGTGGTCAGCGGCAGCGGGAGTTGTAGTTCAGGTTGCCAGGTTGCCGGCCTTTGATGTGGAAACTTGAGGAGTCATCGGCCACACCTTAAATAAGGGCCTGGGAGCAAACTGGATGCCAACGCGGATTAGGAAAGGCTTGGCATTCGTGTTCTCAGCATCCGGTCTTAGCTCAAAGGAGAGTCGTGGTGTTCTCCAACCGATGGAATTTCTGACGTGTCTCCAAAGAACTCTCTGATAATCTTCTCCGTCTTCTGCAGCTCCCCTGGCTTCTGTTCGCTGCATGCTTTTGGCCTATTTTGCCCATGAGAACTAGAAACTTAATTGCTGTTGGGTGGTGCTTTGTTTTTAAAGGAAGCTGATTCTTAGAGATCTTCCTTTTGCACCCAATACTACACTGGCTCACTTAATCAAAAGCAACCTTTTACCTTTTCTGCTGTCGTTGCTGTTTTTTAGATGCCAGGCTCGTTTTAATCCGGCTTCTTCTCCTTCCAGAAAGTGCCCCATCTAGGAAGGGGCACAGAAAAAATACATATTCTCTCCATCTTGCCCTTAAGACTCTACCCAGGCCACATCTCTCATTGACTTTGGCCACTCTTTAGTGCTTTTGCCTGGCTGGAATATGTCCTCGAACCCTGGTCATGCCTCTTCCTTGCCAGGATGTAGGAAACAGAGGGGCATGGGCAAGTCTGTTCGTAGCAACTCACCAGCCTACTGCCCAAAGGTTTACCGCCGTTGCTCCTTTGGCTTTTGACCATGGTCCCGCCCAACCCTTAGCCACACGGCCCCCAGAAAGTTGCCCTGCAAGGAATGTGGCCCTCTGGCTCAAAACTCCTCCCTATCCCCTGATCGCTTTGGCGGCTGACTGATTTGCTTCTCCCCATTCGCAGATTCCTTGACGAAGACTATGCCGTCCAGGTCTCCATCAACGATTACCTGGATATCTATTGCCCGCACTACGAGCAGCCGCTGGCAGCGGGGAACCCAGAATCCTTCACTTTGCTCATGGTGGACATTGAGGGCTACCGGGGCTGCTACGAGACGCCGGGAGCCTTCAAACGCTGGGAGTGCAACCGGCCCTATGCTCCTTACGGGCCGGTCCGCTTCTCGGAGAAAATCCAGAGGTTCACCCCTTTCTCGCTGGGCTTCGAGTTTCAGCTGGGCCATGACTACTACTATATCTGTGAGTTGGGCCTTTGGCAGGCATGGGGTGGTTCTGAGTCGACTTGAGGGCCAAATTGAACAAGGTTTTCTCTGAGAGAGAGAGTTATGAATGGGATTTAGTGCTACATCAAACTTTTTTTAAAAAAAAAAATTTTTTTTTGATTTTTAATAATCTATATAAAAACCCATTCCAAATCCAAATGTCGAAATTACTCTGAATCTCTTGACTCTATGTTCTCTATTGATCCTATTTTCAACTGCATATCAGTACTTCTCCCCTTTTTTAATCTTTCTAAATTATCCATACATATTGTTACATTACAACTGTGTTTTAAAAAGATCTTGTCCCTGAGCTCCCCAGTTAATTTAGCCATTTTGGCAAACTTTTAATTTACAAGTTTTGGGCTGGGTTTTGCAACAGAAGATAGGGTGAAGCAGCATTTCTGTGTGTGTAAGGGTTTTTTTGGGGGGGGGGTTAAAAATGTATTTATTTGTATTCAAATGTATTTCTTGATTTAATAAGTTTATATCACGCTCTTGATCCAAAGGCCACACAGAGGGTTTAAGATATGGTGTGTTTATCTGTTGCATTTATATCCCACCTTTTTCTCCAGGGAGCTCAAGGTGGCAGCAGTATTCAGAAATAATAGCCCTGTTTGGACGGTGGCTAAGCTTTGGGTGCTTCTCTGAACCCTTTCTGGTAATCTGTGAACTTAACCTCACCCATTCATTGTTATGGCATCTGTGACTGAGCCCTAACCCTGCCCTTGACCGCCTATGTGGTGTAGTGGTTAGAGGGCAGGGCTGGGGCCTGGGAGACCTGGGTTCAAACCTCCACTTGGTCACAAACTCCTTGAGTGGCTCTGAGGCCGCCATTTCTCTCTCTGCCTCACTGGGTTGTTGCAAGGATTAAATGGAGGAGGGGGCAGCGACACCTTGTTCCCTTCCTTGAGCTCCTTGGAAGAACATAACGAGAGCTGGATCAGGCCAGTGGCCCATCTAGGCCAGCATCCTGTCCAACCAGATGCCTCTGGGGAACCTGCAAGCAGGATTCGAACCCAGAAGCCCTCTCCCGTCTTGTGGTTTCCAGCAAATGGTATTCAGAAGCCTCCGACTGCAGAGGCAGAGCTCAGCTATCGCAGCCAGTAACCATTGACAGCTTTCTCCTCTGTGAATTTGTCCAGTCCTCTTGTAAAACTATCGAAATTGGTGGCCATCATTGCCTCCTGAAGGGACGCGGGTGGTGCTGTGGGTAAAACCTCAGCGACTAGGACTTGCCGATCACATGGTCGGTGGTTCGAATCCCCGCAGCGGGGTGCGCTCCCGTCGTTCGGTCCTAGTGCCTGCCAACCTAGCAGTTCGAAAGCACCCCCGGGTGCAAGTAGATAAATAGGGACCGCTTACCAGCGGGAAGGTAAACGGCGTTCCGTGTGCTGTGCTGGCTCGCCAGATGCAGCTTGTCACGCTGGCCACGTGACCCGGAAGTGTCTTCGGACAGCGCTGGCTCCCGGCCTATAGAGTGAGATGAGCGCACAACCCTAGAGTCTGGCAAGACTGGCCCGTACGAGCAGGGGTACCTCCTTTACCTTATTGCCTCCTGAGGGGGCGAGTTCCGTCATTTAACCATGTGCTTCCCCCAAAGTGTTATGGGGGGCTGTAGTTTGGTGCTGGGAGGTTTGACTTTCTTGCATTCTAACCGCCCTCTCTCTTATCTCTGGGTCCTTTCCCTCCCCATAGCTATCCCCACTGCAGAGAGTCCCGGGCGCTGCTTGAAACTGCGGGTTTCAGTTTGCTGCAAGACAACCAGTGAGTCCGTCTATTGTCTGTCCGTTTTGTTCAGGCAGGGATGGGGGGAATAATAGGCATCAGCAGGGATCCCCCCCCCCCCAGTACAGAGAACCAAGTAAATAATCCAGACAGAGAAATAAACTGACCTATGTACACCTAAATTGTTCAGCAATCGCTTCTCCGATAAGGAGCAGGAGAAAATTCTGAAAAGCCAACCTGGAGATCAGGGATAGGAAAACCTCAAGCCAAATGTGGCCCCCGAGACCTCACTCTCTGGCCCCTAAGACTCTCCCCAAGCCACACCCCTTCACTGGCCCAACCCTCCCTGAATGTTTTTGCCTGGCTGGAATATGCCCTTGATCTCTGTGTGGAGAAACTAGTCTAGCGTACCAAGGTAAAAATTGCATTTATTGCCCCCGCCTCCTTTTCCCTGTGGCCCTGCCCACTACTGGTGTGCGGCCCCCGGAAGCTTGTCCAGAACGGAATGTGGCCCTCCATCTCTGCAGGTTTCCCTGCCCCTGATTTAGATAATGGGTGTTCCACTTTAGCTAGATCTGCTTTCCTTAATGTCTATATATTGAGGGGGAAACTCTTCAAGGACCGGGAGAGGAAGTTTGGTCCTGTCTGCACCTTCTGAACTGACCCGTTCGTTTTTATTCTAGCCGTAGAGCCTGTGACGGAGGGTCCCAAATCTCAACCACGTGGGAGAGGCAGCTCCGAGGGTGAGTGGCGCTTGGGCAAGGGGGTGCCAGCAAGGCAGTTTGTTGCATTTAAAGCGCATGATTTTAAAAAGGCAGTGTGCCTTGTGCTTTACTGAGGAATATGACAAACAGAGGAAAGTTCTCTTCTCCAAAGAGCTTACAATCACACATTTCTCTGTCCATGACAAAGACAGAGGAGGTGATGAGAAGGCAGCTGAAATGTACACTGACTGACTAGATCTAGCTGATGCGTTCTTAGGCTTCAATCCAGTCAGCGATGACAGCGAAAAGGTTGCCAACTGACCCTTAAAAACCAGCCTGACTGCTCTTGTGCCTTCAGCAAAATGGCGGGAGCTCCAACTGGCCAGCGAAGCTTTTATTTATTGTTATTTATTTCATTTATATCTCACCTTTCCCCCCCAAGGAGCTTGAGGTGGCATATTTATGAATCTTCCCCTTCCCCATTTTATCCTCACAGCAGCCCTGTGAGGTAGGTTAGGCTGAGAGGCAAGCATGGTTGGTTGGGGATTCGAACCCTGGCCTCCGAGGTCCTAGGCAAACACTCTTGACTTTTACACCACGCCGGGAACACAGAGCGGGAGCTTATCTCCCCCCAGGCTAAAAGTGTGTGCAGCGTGGCTCAAGCTGGTGTTAATAGGTGTTGTTAAAACTTACAGGAAAGTTGGCAACCCACTCAGGTGTTTTGCCAAAGAGTTCACACACGCGGAAGACAGTCTTGAGGAAGGAGGGTGGTGGGGAAGATGGAGAGAGAGAGAGAGAAGATTAGCACCAATTATTGGTCTTCCAAGATTTGGCAAATCACCTTTTTGGGAAATAAAATATTGCACAAGCTGGAGGTTTTCAGGGGCCAAGGCTTGAGGTGGCCTCCTTGGCATTTGATCCAATTTTATTTTATACACAATCACCAAGGCTCCAGGTAACCTCAGGTCTATGCGATTGTCTCGATCTACCGCTGTCTGAAGTTATTCTTTATCTCCCTTTTTGAAATAAAAACATATACCTGTTTTTATTCAGACCACGGAGCCTTTTGCAATTATAGGCCGCACACCCTTTTCCTCTTGGCATGTGTTATTATTGACGCAGTAAATCACACTGCTGTATGCTATGCTTTTTTATTGGCAATTGTGACAATGTACCTTTTTTTAAACAACTAATGTTTCTTCATTTCTTGAAACCTGTTTGTTATTAGAGTTCATTTTAAGAAAACTGGGGGAGAAAGGAAAAGGAAATTAGAACTAGGCGGGACTTTGAGGGTGGAATTGCAGGGATAAGGGGTAGCGAGGGACTCTCATCATCCCTGACCATCAGGCAATTGCAGCTGGGGATGGTGGGAGTTGGCATCTGAAAACATCTGGGGATTCATGAGTTCCCGCTTTATACCATTGTAAGTGCATTTAATATGCTCCCTGATTGGTTGGACCGAAGGTTCTCCACATCTCTGCCTATTTGGTACCTACTATTTGGTACCTCCCATCATCCAGCCAAGGGCCTTCTGGCAGTTCCCTCCCTGTGAAAAGTGAAGTCACAGGGAACTAGGCAGAGGGCCGTCTCGGTGGTGACGCCCACCCTGTGGAATGCCCTCCTATCAGATGTCAAGGAAATAAACAACTACAGTGGAACCGCGGTTGCAGAACACTTCGGAAGCCGAACGATTCAGAACCCAAACGCCAACGACCCAGAAGTGAATGCTTCCATTTTCGAATGCACCTCGGAAGTCAAACGGCTTCTGAGGCACATTTCTCCATTTTTAAAAAAGGAATTTGCCAACCGGCAAAATGTGCCTCAATTGTCGAACGTTTCGGAAGTCGAACGGTCTTCCGGAAAGGATTACGTTTGACAACTGAGGTTCCACTGTATCTGACTTTTAGAAGACATTTCAAGGCAACTCTGTATAGGGAGGTTTTTAATGTTTGATGTTTTATTGTGTTCTTAATATTTTGCTGTGAGCTGCCAAGAGTGGTTGAGGCAACCCAGTCAAATGGTCATAACACACAACAACAACTCCCCATTTTTTCCCTCTGTTCTCCCCACACAGATGCCGCTGTAGCCCCCGGACGTAGCTCTGCCCCTTCCTGGTCCAGCGGGGCCTGCTTGGGGCTGGCTCTCTTACCCTTCCTGTGGCTCTGACCCCACCCCCACCCCCAGGGCCGGGGACTCTTAAGAGGCTCCAGGCCGGGGTGAGGAGCGAGGGCGGCGCTTGGTCCTCCTCGTCCCCCACTCGCAAGGATGCTGGATTCCTCACTTGGCACTTTAGAACTCAGAGGTGATGGACTGGTGGGCCTCCTTCACAGCCGGACCCCTTGCTCCCCAGAGACGAGCTGAACTCCCAGATGCTGCGTCAACCCAGCCGAAAGGGGCCAGGACACCCCCATAAGTCTCAGTAGGCCCACCCCCTTCTCCGTTTGGATCCGCTGAGGCAAGAGGAAGACCTTTGGCCTGGAGGTAAGGCTTGGAGCAGGCAAGGTCGTGGTGGGCCAAGGGAGAAACGTTTTGGCTAGACTACTACAATGCTCTCTGTGTGGGGCTGCCCTTGATGTTGGTCCAGAAGCTGCAACTGGTGCGATATGCGGCGGCTCAGCTGCTCCCTGGGGAAGGATATTGGCAACACATTACCCCACTGTTGAAAGAACTACCCTGGCTGCCAATTGGTGATGAGGCTAAATTCAATGTGCTGGTTCTGGTGCAGAAAGTCGTCTATAGCATGGGACCAGGATGCCTGGAAGATCATCTCGCCCCTTCTATAATCAATGGATCACTGTGCTTTCCAAGTGAAGGCCTCCTATAGATATCATCTTATTAGCAGGTCTTTTCCCAACTCTTTGGAATTCCCTCCCATTGAATATTAGGCAGGTGCCAGGCACTGTTTTCTTATCGGCACCTTCTGAAGACCTTCCTGTTACAAATACAGTGGTGCCTCGCAAGACGAAATTAATTCGTTCCGCGAGTCTCTTCGTCTAGCGGTTTTTTCGTCTTGTGAAGCAACCCCATTAGCGGATTAGCGGATTAGCGCTATTAGCGGTTTAGCGGCTATTAAAGGCTTAAGGGATTAGCGGATTAGCTGCTAAAAGGCTATTAGCAGTTTAGTGCCTTAGAAAAAGGGGGTGGGGAGCGGAAAAAAAACCCCAGGAATTGCAAGACATTTTCGTCTTGCGAAGCAAGCCCATAGAGAAATTCGTCCTGCGAAGCACCTCCAAAATGGAAAACCCTTTCGTCTAGCGGGTTTTCCGTCTTGCGGGGCACCACTGTATAAAGATCCTAGCCTGCATCTGTATTGGGATTGTTTACAATATTTTTGTTTTGTTTTGTTTTATCCCTTGCTGCTTACCGCCCTGGGCTCCTTTGGGAGGAAGGGTAGGAGAGAAATCATATAAAGAAATAGAGGAGTTTAAATAAAGCCATAACAGTAGGACCATGAAGGATATTGACTCTGGCCCCCTCATGAATGCAGGATCTACAATGCAGGCTGCAGCTACAGCATGGATGGGAGATCCTGCAGCCTTCCCAGAGGATGCTGGACTCTGGCTCTCAGCAGTTCCAGCATAGCCAATCGGCAGGGATGTTGGGAGCCCAGCAACCTCCGGGTGGGCCAAGGTTCCTCACACTTGAATTGGAACCATGAGGACTGGAATCTTACTTTTTTTCTGGAGGAACTGAGGTAGCTCAGTGCATTTGCTTTGCAGGGTTTCTGGGTAGAGAGACCTGCCTGAATCCTGGAGGGTTGCTGCCAGTCAGAGCAGACAGTATTGAGCTGGGCAGTCCACCATCCTTGACCAATGGCCATGCTGGCTAGGGATGATGGGAGTTGGAGTCCAGCAATCTCTGGGAGGGCCACAGGTTGCCCGTTCTTGATATACAGTGGACTCTCGGGTTGCGAACGTGATCTTTGCGGGAAGCATGTTCGCAACCCGCAGCGCTGTGCATGCGCATGCATGGGTTGCGATTGGCACTTATGCGCAAAGCACGATTTAGCGCTTCTGCACATGTGCAAGCGCCGAAACCTGGAAGTAACCTGTTCCGGTACTTCCGGGTTCGGCACGGTGCGCAACCCAAAATCGCACAACCTGAAGCGTCTGTAACCCGAGGTATGACTGTACAGAGTGCCTTAAGAGGTGAATGAAAAGAGTAGGATTTCTGAGTTCGGAGAGGTCTGGAGAGGCCATCTCTCCTGACCTCATGCTTGGCACAGGGATCTCACAATGTTCAGCATCCTTGACGGCCGTCCACCCACCCTCTGCTTAAATAAATCCAGGGAAGGCGAGTGTTCTGGTCTCGGGGGCTAACCGAGAGGCAAGGTCCAAGTCCAGTTCGAGGTCAGGGGTCCGGTATGGAGGCTATCCGTCAAAGGTGAGGCGGGGTCTAAGGCAGGGAGTCGGGTGAGGTCAGGAACTCTGGCAGAAGAGCAGGTCAGGGTGCAGGCAGGAACAGGCTACCAACAGTGTTGCTCCCGCAACCTGGGACTGGGGCTGGCTGGCTTTTATCTGCCCCGAGGCTTAGGGCGGCCCCGGTCCACAGGTGACTCGCCTCTCCTGGCCTGGAGGCGAGCACTCCTCCTGCGGGAACTTACCGTATTTTTCGCCCTATAGGGCGCACCGGCCCATAGGGCGCACCTAGTTTTTTTTTTGGGGGGGGGGATAAAGAATACATTCAGGATAGCTTCCTGAAGCCTGGAGAGCGAGAGGGGTCGGTGCGCACTGACCCATCTCGCCCTCCAGGCTTCAGCGAAAGCCTGCATTCGCTCCATAGGACGCACACACATTTCCCCTTCATTTTTGGAGGGGAAAAAGTGCGTCCTATAGGGCAAAAAATACGGTAGTTCCCTCCACCTTTCTGCCCTGAGCCTCTGCAGCTCAGGAGAGGCTGGAGGGTTACCAGACCCAGAGGCAACCTCCTCTTCCCCTGACGGGGCTGAGAGTGGAGCACCTGCAGGCAATGGGTCCTCCATCACCTCAGGAGCCAGAGCGGACTCAGCTGGTGCCTGCACCTGAGGATCCAGCACAGGTGAGGACCCTTCAGGCTCAGGCCCCAGCCCCGGCTCAGCTGGTTCTGGAGGTGGGAACTCCTGTGCAGGCTGGGATTCCTCAGGTTCAGCCTCTGAGTCCGAATCCCAGGCCATCACAGTGAGCTTGCCGCTTCTGGAGTTGCCCTGCTTGACTGTCCGACATCTCTTGCACGTTAGGACATTTAACTTGTTTATTTCGACTGTTTAGATAGAGCTTAATTGCAGCTGCCTTCGGGTGGTGCACAGGTAACTCAACAACACGATAAACATTTATCCAAAAGGCAGCTTAAAACTGTAAGATCAGAATTCGGTTATAATGCTTGCTGGGATTTGTTTTGTTTTTTGAAATTAAAGAGGCTCCAGGAAGGTCAACAGGGGAAGGAGGCCTGTTTGATCTCAGCCGGGAGGGAGTTCTATAGAACTAGAGTCCATGATACAGAACGCTCAACTCCCGATGGATGAAAACTGTGCATATGAGCCACAGAGGCCTGCTAACAGAGGCTCCTCAAAGACCTCTGTGTTCGGGCAGGGATATAAGGATTTTGGGGGAATGGCTTCACGGGTCGATTCTCCTCCCCTGCCCTGGGGGCTTTTCCCTCCCTAAATATTTTTTTGGTATACAGTGGTACCTCAGGTTACATACGCTTCAGGTTACAGACTCTGCTAAGCCAGAAATAATGCTTCAGGTTAAGTACTTTGCTTCAGGATGAAAACAGAAATTGTGCTCTGGTGGGGCTGCAGCAGCAGGAGGCCCCATTAGCTAAAGTGGTGCTTCAGGATAAGAACAGTTTCAGGTTAGGTATGGACCTCCGGAACGAATTAAGTACTTAACCTGAGGTACCACTGTACCTGCAAGGACTGAGGTTCCACCCCATGCCTCTTGGCAATCTCTCCCTCTTCTTGTTCGATGGTGCTGTTCTGAGTGTTTGTAGGGACCAGCGCTAACCTCTGAACTTTGGAAATAGCCAGTGGGTAAGTGGTGGTGAGATAAAGCGAGATTAAAACAAGTGGACAACAAACAGCCGCAGAACTGCTGAGCTACTGGCAACAGGACATTAGGAGGGAAGGGACAAGGCAGAAAATTACAGAACAAATCACATAATCTGCGGAGGCGGTTCAAAATCAAATAACAGAACCATGAAAATGTCAGAAGCCAATATGAAAGACCGGGAGGAGGCGTGACGATTCGTGTCAGCAAAGGGCACTAAAAACATGGGTAGTGTCTGTGTATCGGCCGCAGCTCAGGGACAGAGCAGCTGCATTGAATGCTAAAGGTCCCCGGGTCAGTCCCCAGGTGAGGCTGAGAATTGGCCCCTGCCCGGAAACCTGGAGAGCCGCTGCCAGTCAGTGTAGACATTATGGAGCTAGATAGACTCTTGGTGTAAGGAAGCAATCATTTATTTGTCAACCTGCTGGTGACAATCAGATGAATTGAATTTGAGGGGGGAAATCTCTGGTTGTGTGCTAATGTGGGGCGCTAAACAGAGCACCCATGTTCATAGGCAGTCTATCTCCCAGGCAACAGAAGGAATGGTCTGACCCAGCCTTCTTAATGTCTGTACATTCCTCAGTGGGGAGAGGAAGGAACTCTTCACATGCTTCAATGCAGCGTTTGCATTAATGGTCATGTCACGTGTTCTGGGAGGGGGGGGTCTGCCTGAAGCCAGGTTGTGGGGAAAGGGCTTGGTAGTTGAGCCCCCCTGGTCTCCCTCTTAACAGGATCTCTCTTGTTCTCTTCCTTATAGGAGTTGATCTCCACGGTGACATTCCTGCCAGAGGTCAGGTTGATCGTTTCTGGTGACCGCGATGGTGTCGGAACGGGGATTTTCCAGCTCGCCAAAAAGACTCAGATTTGGTTTTGGGGGAAGTGGCATGGAATTGGGGGGGGGGAGAGTGGGGGAGAGACTGAAATATCTCTTCTGCAGCGCAGCAAAGGACTCGCAATATTTGTGTCCCGGACTGTTGATATGCCAAAGATGGGGAGAGACACTTTGCAGTCCGTGACACTCAAAGCCAAGCTGCTTTAAAAGAGGGGGGGCATTGACTTCTCCCTCCCCACCCACCTTGCCTCTGTTTTATGTCTCTGTCAAGCTCGGCTTCTCTCTCTCCCCTGCCTGGAAGCAAAAAACTGGACTGTGTCAGCCCCCCCCTGCCGCCCCCCCACCTTGTGTTCTCGGCGAGAACGGCGATGATGACGCCTGCGCTTTTGTCTTCTATGAAGACGCTTCCTCGGCGTCAACCATTCCTGGTTTACGACTTCTTCGTTTTAAATATGTTGGGGTCAGTCGTCCCCCCGTCCCCGCCGCCATTAATTGTCAGTGACTGAGCCAAATGATAAAATTGTTTCGGAAACTTGTCCCCCTTTCTTTCTGTCCCCCGGGACGTATCTCCCTATTCCTCCATCCCCACCGAAGAGTCGGAAGGGGCATTGGGGAAGGCTAGGATATCGGCATGGCGGGGCTGGGAGAGCTGTGTGGCTGTTGGGATGTAGAAGTCTTCGGCTGCTGGGTTGGGGTTGCAGGAGCAGCAGCTGAGATTTCGTATAGGGGGATAGGGAACCTCAGGCCCGTGAGCTGGATGCGGCCCTTTGGGGGCTGTCTCCCTCTGGCCCTCAGAACACTCCCCGGCCCACGCCCCTCAGTGCCCTGGCATCGTACCCTCTTTTGGGTGCTTTTGCCTGAACTGAATGTCCCTTGGACTTTGACCATGCCCTTTGGTTGCAGGATAGAGAAGGTTTTGTGTCGGTGTGTGCTAAAAGCAGCCTACTGTAAAGGTGAAGGTAAAGGGACCCCTGACCATTAGGCCCAGTCGTGGCCGACTCTGGGGTTGCGGCGCTCATCTCGCTTTATTGGCCAAGGGAGCTGGCGTACAGCTTCTGGGTCATGTGGCCAGCATGACTAAGCCGCTTCTGGCGAACCAGAGCAGTGCACGGAAATGCCATTTACCATTCCGCCGGAGCGGTACCTATTTATCTACTTGCACTTTGACGTGCTTTCGAACTGCTAGGTTGGCAGAAGCAGGGACCGAGCAATGGGAGCTCACCCCGTCGCGGGGATTCGAACTGCCGACCTTCTGATCGGCAAGCCGTAGGCTCTGTGGTTTAACCCACAGTGCCACTCGTGTCCCTTGCAGCCTACCGTACAAAGGCACAATTAGCATTTGTTGCCCCACCCTCTTTGGCCACTGGCCTGCCCACCATGCACCCCACCCCAAAGTTTCCTAGAAGGGAAGGTGGCCCCCAGGGCTGATAAATATTCCCCACCCCTGTTGTACAGGGGCCGCTTCCAGAAAGTCAGGGGGTGCATTAGGCAAGAGATCTGAACTTGCATCCCTTTGGTTTTAGACTGGGGAGGGGCGAATTGGTGGGGGTGTTTCTCCCCCACGGATGCTGGCGGGTGCGTAAAATGGTGGCAGTGGGAAGGTTAAGGGCTCTTTTGTCATGAAATCCACCATTTTCTCCTTCCAGTTGTAGCCAGATCTCTTCCCCGCTCCTGTCCAGTAGCCTTAAAAAAAATGGAATTAGCAAACAGAGGTCATCTGAAGGGGACTGGACTGTCTGTAACCTGAGGAGGAAGGGCCATAGCTCAGTCGCAGAACATCTCCTTTGTGTGCAGAAGGTCCCAGGTTCAATCCCCAGCGTCTTCAGGTAAGGCTGGGATTGTCCCCCAATCCAGGGCCGGCCCTACGATGAGGCAGATTGAGGCAGCTGCCTCAGGCGGCAGGTGCTAAGGTGCTGGGAGGGGACATAGCTGCAAGTGCCATGTGGTCTACTGCCCTCAATTGCAGTGGAAGACACTTTTTTCTCACCAGCATCGGAGTAAGATTCAACTCCCGATCAAACTAGCTTCTGTATGTGCCTTGGGGGAGGGCGCCATTTTGTTTTCGCCCCAGGCAGCAAAATGTCTTGAGCCGGCCCTGGTCCCTACTGTCTGAAACCCTGGAGGCTGCTGCTGGTCGATGCAGGCTTACCGAGCTAGACCCAATGGTTTAGCTCGGCATCAGTGGCAGCGGCGATTGCAGATGGTTCTCTGCTGGATTGGGGACCCTGAAACATTGCTGGACTCCGGCTCCCATCAGCCAGTGGCCAAGAGTGGTGGGTGCTGGAGTCCGGCCACACCTGAAGGTGCCGAACTACAACTCTTGAATTGCAGGGGGTTGGAGTGGATGGCCTAGGGGATCCCTTCCAAGTTTACAATTCTGCAATTCTACGACTACCACCCGCCCTAGCCAGCACGGCTGGTGTTTCAGAGATTACGGGAGTTGTAGTTTTAGCAGTTTATGGAGTACCAGTTGGCAGTAGTGCGAAGGCTGGCATGCAGGGCCTGTCTGTCCCAGCAGCGATTGCAGGGGGTCTTGCGGGAGGACGCCCCCTCCTTCAAGGCAGGCGCCAACGATGCCAACTTCTGAAATCAGGCCCAGAACTCCGTGCGGGGCAGAAAAAAGAGGTCTCTGTCGTCTCTTTGCTCGGTTTGGCTCCCTTTTGTTCTCTTCCGCCTCTTCTCCCCCAGCCACTCGGTACCGCGACCTTACAGGCGGGTGGGATTAATTGCAGTGTTTGATATTGAGATGTCAGGAAATGTCACGATGGAAGTTTTAATTACGGACCGCCTGCCAGCAATTAGTGCAGACGCCGCGGCGAGCCGGGCCCGGTGGGGGAACGGCGCCGGCACCGTGGCAACGGGTGACCCAGCCCATGCCAATCGATTTCTTGTGCTGCCTCATAGGGGCAGTGGGGCGATCCCAGCTTCTGGGGGACAATGGAAAGCCCACTTTTGGGGGGCGAAGGACTCTGGGCTGCCCGCTGGTCAGACGCAACGAGGCAGCCCACCTGCGGTGGCAGATTTCGAATGTGAACTGAGAGTGGAAGCCAGGCAGGTCTGACCCATGGGGCCCCATCCACCGGAAAGATCTCCTGCGCAAATCCCAGTTGACGTGAACATGTGCCATTATGCATATGCTGGTATTCTGCATCTTTTTCTTTTATGAGCACTACCATATTGTTGCAAAGAATTGCTTTTGGACAGAACTTAGCTTAACCCTCCAAAGCTGAGCAAGCGTTCAAGTTCATTATTTTATTATTATTTATTAAAGTTGAATACTGCCGTAGATCTCAGGGTGGTTCACAACATAAAAATGCCATTTATCAGCAACACTGGGCCCTGTTGAGTTTCAGGGGCTTCTGTGACCTGTGTAGCCCAATCTTCCATGCATGGTGAGCGAAATTAGTAGGAAATTAGGTTCCCATCTGCATGGTGTGCCCTATGTCTGCTCTGGGGTGTGGTGTTTAGCCCATGGGGAAGGGCCGTAACTCTCTGGTGGAGCTTCTGCCGAAGGCATCATTCGCAATGGTCTGATTATGAGGCAACTTTCTATTTAAATCAGCCCTTTTTATTCAAAACCATGAGGACTAGACTCTTAACCATTGTATTTAAGAAAAGGGCCATAGGTCAGCTGTAGAGCACATGTCTTGCATGCTGAAGGCCCCAACTTTGATCCCCAGCATCTCCAGGTAGGCGTGGGGTCTCTCCCCTGCCTGAAACCCTGGAGCACCACTGCAAGTCAGTGCGGACAGTTCGGATTTGATATCCCACTTTATCACTATCCGAAGGAGTCTCAAAGCAGCTAACAATCTCCTTTCCCTTCCTCCCCCACAACAAACACTCTGTGAGGTGAGTGGCGCTGAGAGACTTCAGAGAAGTGTGACTGGCCCAAGATCACCCAGCAGCTGCATGTGGAGGAGCGGGGAATCGAACCCGGTTCACCAGATTACAAGTCCACTGCTCTTAACCACTACACCACACTGGCTCACAGTACTGAGCTAGATGTGTCCTGGTGGCCTGGCTTCCTCCTGAACAGGCAGGCAGCTTCCCGTTCCTGTACGCAGGTTGCATAATCCATTTTCCCTTTCTTTCCGCAGAATTTGAACCCCTCTCGCCCCTCGGCCAAACGTTAATAATTTACTTAATCCTGTGAACACGCATCTCGGAGCCGATATCCATCCCGCCAACCTGTAACGCAGGTGATTTTACCGCTTCCCCAATAGCGCATTAATTCTATTGCCTGATCAGCTCTCCCCGCCAGGAAGCTTCCCCTGATTTTTTAACCGGGATCGATTTCCCGAGCGCTTCTTGCCTGCTGATCCTCAATTGGATTGGGGAGGGGGCTGGAGAGGCCGTTTGCGCCCACGCACGGCACAAAAGCGGCCAGCCGCCAGCCGCATTCGCCTCCCCCTTCTCGCCGCAGACAGCCGTGCCCCCACCCTCCCCGGCTCGCACGCTTGTAGGATTTATCCCTCCTCGGCCCCCCCTCCCCCAGCGCCCTCGGCGCAGCGCGGTATAACTCTGGCTGACGTTAACGGCCCCTGCACCAACGCCACGCCTAAACGAGGCAATTAGAACCCCCGCCGCAAATCAAGGCTGCAGAATTAGTGTCGGCCGTAAAACGGCGGCAGGTGGCATCGCTAGGAGCCCGGGCAATTGCCGGCAGAAGCCTGCAAATCAACGAGGGGGGCCTGCGCCGCACAAATGTGGGCGCGGGAACAGATTTGTGTGTGTGGCTTTTCTTTCCTTTTTCTTTTTTTACTGCCCCCTGATTAGAAAACCGGATCCCCCATAAACCTGCTTCGTAGGGAAAAAGGTCAGCGGGAGAGGAATAAGGACTGCAACGTCCTTGTCCTCTAGGGGGCGCTGGGGGCAATGATAATAATAATAATAATAATAATAATAATAATAATAATAATAATAATAATAATAATTTATTTCTACCCCGCCCATCTGGCTGGGTTTCCCCAGCCACTCTGGGTGGCTTCCACAAATTCCAAAAATACACTAAGATGTCACACATTAAAAACTTCCCTGAACAGGGCTGCCTTCAGATTTCTTCTAAATGTCAGGTAGTTGTTTATCTCTTTGACATCTGATGGGAGGGCGTTCCACAGGACGGGCGCCACTACCAAGAAGGCCCTCTGCCTGGTTCGCTGTAGCTTTGCTTCTCGCAATGAGGCAACCGCTAGAAGGCCCTTGGTGCTGGACCTCAGTGTCCGGGCAGAACGATGGGAGTGGAGACGCTCCTTCAGGTATACTGGGCCGAGGCCGTTTAGGGCTTTAAAGGTCAGCACCAACACTTTGAATTGTGCTCAGAAACGTACTGGGAGCCAATGTAGGTCTTTCAGGACTGGTGTTAGGTGGTCTCGGCGGCCGCCCCTGTCACCAGTCTAGCTGCCGCGTTCTGGATTAGTTGTAGTTTCCGGGTCACCTTCAAAGGTAGCCCCACATAGAGCGCATTGCAGTAGTCCAAGTGGGAGATAACCAGAGCATGCACCACTCTGGCAAGACAGTCCGTGGGCAGGTAGGGTCTCAGCCTGCGTACCAGGTGGAGCTGGTAGACAGCTGCCCTGGACACAGAATTGACCTGCGCCTCCATGGACAGCTGTGAGTCCAAAATGACTCCCAGTAAATGATGGCAGCCCCATTCAGTCCAATGGAGCCCTGGGCAAGGGAATTTCGGTGTTTCCTGGTGGCTCTCTTGGTAAGATTGGACGCAGCTTATCTAGCCTGTGGGTTCAATGCCCAATGGCATCTCCGGGCTGCTCCCTGGAAGCTTTGGAGAGACGCTGGCAGCCAGTGCAGACAGTATTGACAATGAACTGACTCAACCCTGTCTTCCTGTTGTGTTGGACCCTGCCACACTTTCCCTCTCCTCCCCCCCCTCCCCGTATCGGTTCTGCCTGCAGTGGAGCGTGGCAGCCTAAGCATCGGATGCGTGCTCCGGGGGCGCAGGAGAAGGGGGGTTGCGTTGTCGAGTGTTGTGCAGCTGCAGCAGCCAAGGCCTGCCACGGCATGTTGATTTCACGGACCTTTATGTACAAATGCGGCTCGGTTTCCTCTGATCCCGCTCCAAGCGGCTTTGGAGGAGCTTGGCTGCCGCCGCAAGTCGTCCCCGTTCCCAGCTGCCCACCCCGCCGAAGATGCAACAGGTGACGCCAGGCCAGGATCTGGGCCGTCAGGACTCCGGCAAACACCTGCCAATCAAAGAAGCACCCGGAAAGTCCCGTCTCCACAGCTGGGCCACGTGGAGGATAAGAGAGCAATTGCGAGAGGGCTCTTGGGCCGGGATCGGTGCCAGATTTACGTATAAGCTAGGCAAGCTATAGCTCAGGGCCCCACTCTCTTGGGGGCCCCCCAAAAAATTAAAGGAAAAAAAACTGGATGTACGTTTCCAAAATATAAGTTTAAAAAGAATTACTTTGATAAAACACATATTTTGTTATGTGCAAATGGCTTTAGATACCGTATTTTTTGCTCTATAAGACTGACTTTTTCCCTCCTAAAAAGTAAGGGGAAATGTGTGTGCGTCTTATGGGGCGAATGCAGGCTGCGCAGCTATACCAGAAGCCAGGACAGCAAGAGGGATTGCTGCTTTCACTGCGCAGTGATCCCTCTTGCTGTTCTGGCTTCTGAGATTCAGAATATTTTTTTTCTTGTTTTCCTCCTCCAAAAACTAGGTGCGTCTTGTGGTCTGGTGCGTCTTATAGAGCGAAAAATACGGTACGTATTAGGTCCATAACCATTACTATATAGGTCCATAACCATTACTATATAGCATATATTCAACACAAAAAACAGTGACAATTTGTTGTTGACAAAGGACAGCTGGACATATAAAGGGCCCCATTACCTTCAGTAACTTAGGGCCTCATCAGACCTAAATTTGGCCCTGGCCAGGATCTTGTGGGATTCTCTGAGGAGCTGTCGGCTTGGCCACTGTGGGAACAGGATGTTGGACGAGATGGGCCCTTGGCCAGGAGGATATAAAGCCTAGGGGTGCTTACGTGGCCCCCTGGGTTTGCCTCCTGGCCCCAAAGTTCCTCCCCATTTCATTTCCCCACTGTGCAATATGGCAGGGATGAAGACCCTATTCCCCCTGCACAACCCACCCTCCACAGTGTTGTTGGGCTACAGCTTTCGCTGTCTGTGACCATTGGGCATGCTTGCTTTTTTGTTTGTTTGTTTTTTTGGATTTGATATCCCGCCTTTCACTCCCTTTAAGGAGTCTCAAAGCGGCTCACATTCTCCTTTCCCTTCCTCCCCCACAACAAACACTCTGTGAGGTGAGTGGGACTGAGAGACCTCAGAGAAAAGTGTGACTAGCCCAGGGTCACCCAGCAGCTGCAGGTGGAGGAGCGGAGACGCGAACCTGGTTCCCCAGATTACAAATCTACTGCTCTGAACCACTACACCACACTGGCTCTCATGCTGGCTGAGGGTGAAGGGAGCTAGAAGCCAGCAACATCCAGAGGTTCCCCCATGCCTGTAATAAACTAGACTTGCCAGGAGTCAAGGGTGGGGGAACTTTTCCTGCCAAGGGCTGCATTTCCTTGGGGGTAATTGTTGGGGTGCTGGGAGTGGCGCGTGGGGTTCTTCCTCTCTCTGTCTCTCTGCCCCAGCCTTCCATTCACTTTCTTTCTGACACCCTTTCCTTTCTCTCTCACACATTCACCTTTTCTCTCTCACCCCCCTGGGCTTCCCCCAAAAGGTTAGAGCTGATCACTTGCAGAAGAGTCCCCTCTTCCTCCCACCACCCCACTGGTTTTGTGTCTCGCTTCCCGTCGACGTGAAATTATAAAATTATTGCATTGATACCCCCACCTTTGGGACGCGGGTGGTGCTGTGGGTAAAACCTCAGCGCCTAGGACTTGCCGATCGCATGGCGGTGGTTCGAATCCCCGCGGCGGGGTGCGCTCCCGTCGTTCAGTCCCAGCGCCTGCCAACCTAGCAGTTCAAAAGCACCTCCAGGTGCAAGTAGATAAATAGGGACCGCTTACCAGCGGGAAGGTAAACAGCGTTCCGTGTGCTGCGCTGGCTCGCCAGATGCAGCTTCGTCACACTGGCCACGTGACCCGGAAGTGTCTGCGGACAGCGCTGGCTCTCGGCCTATAGAGTGAGATGAGCGCACAACCCTAGAGTCTGGCAAGACTGGCCCGTACGGGCAGGGGTACCTTTACCTTACCCCCACCTTTACTCTGATGAGTGCCATGTGACATACAGTAGTACCTCAGTTCTCGAACGTAATCCATTCCGGAAGACCGTTCGAGTTCCGAAACGTTCGAAAACTGAGACGCAAAGGGCTGTCTGCAAATTCAGTTGAGAAAATTGAAAAAACACACAGCGGAAACCATTCGACTTCCGAGGCGCATTTGAAAATGGAAGCATTTACTTCCGGGTTTTCGGTGTTCAGGTTCTGAAATGTTCGTCAACAGAGACATTCGAGAACCAAGGTACCACTGTATAGTATATGATTTTTCCCTGCTCTCACAAGAACCTTGTGAAGTAGTTTAGGCTGAGTGAGCAGGTGACTGGCCGAAGTTCACACAGCAAGCTTCATATCTGAAGAGGAGGGAGGAATTTGAACTCAGGTCTTTGTCAGATCCTTAGTACAGCATCTCACATTAGGCTGAGGCCCTTGGGCCCTAAGTTGCCCACCTCTGGATGGCGCAAGGCTCTGACTGAGAGCATAAATTATTGGGCGCAACTCACCCAACAGCAGCCTGCCCTGCGCTCTTCCTATAGGGCCCAGCCAATGCTACGCTTCCAGATTTCTGTTCTCACTTGGTGTGCTCTTTAAAGAAAAGAAAGAAAAAGATGCTCATATTTGAACATCCCTGCCCTGAAAGGTAAGTGTGACACATATAGCAAGTACTTTGGAAATTCAACAGCCTATTGCCACCCCATCCAAAGACCAACTTATACCCTGAGGCAGGCAGTATCTCTTTTTATCAGGCATGCTTACATGCTGTGATGATTAGCAGGTGAAGTTGTTAACCAGGATAATTTTCCAGTTCCTGTGTATCAAATTGTTCTTAGGCCACATTCACACGATATATGCGCAGAATTACGATAACACTTTAGACAATCATGGCCTCGGCTCAAAGAATCCTGGGAATTGTAGTTTGTTGAAAGTGTTGAGAGCTGCCGGGAGACCCTACAGTGGTACCTCAGGTTAAGTACTTAATTCGTTCCGGAGGTCTGTTCTTAATCTGAAACTGTTCTTAACCTGAAGCACCACTTTAGCTAATGGGGCCTCCTGCTGCTGCTGTGCCACCGGAGCACAATTTCTGTTCTCATCCTGAAGCAAAGTTCTTAACCTGAAGCAATATTTCTGGGTTAACGGAGTTTGTAACCTGAAGCGTACGTAACCTGAAGCGTATGTAACCCGAGGTACCACTGCATTCTCTTCCCGGAGCAGTTTAACAGTCAGTCCTTCTTCACAGGGGACTCTGAATTGTAGCTCTCTCTGAGGGGGATAGGGATCTCTAAGCATCCTTAACAAACTACGGTACATCTCCCAGAATTCTTTGGGGGAGGAAGCCATAGCGTTTTAAATGTATGGTGTGCATGCGACCTTTAAAGATACAGTAGCGGGGGGTGTGTGTGTGTGTTTTTCTTTTTTTTTAAGTCATCTCTTCCAACTGTGCCAAACCCAGAGTAGCATGGCTTACAACACTTGGATTTGTTCTAGAGCAGGGGTAGGCAAACTAAGGCCCGGGGGCTGGATCTGGCCCAATTGTCTTCTAAATCCGGCCCTCGGATGTTCCAGGAATCAGCGTGTTTTTACAAGAGTAGAATGTGTCCTTTTATTTAAAATGCATCTCTGGGTTATTTGTGGAGCATAGGAATTCGTTCCTTTTTTTCCCCCTCTCCCCAAAATCTAGTCCGGCCCCCCACAAGGTCTGAGGGGCAGTGGACCGGCCCCCTGCTGAAAAAGTTTGCTGACCCCTGTTCTAGAGGGATTCCAGCATCTCGGATATGGTACAGACTTTCCATCAAGGTGTTCTGGGAGGGTTTTGAACAGGCAGCACTCCCAATCCAGCCACAGATTTCCGCTCCTTAGTGCTGCCGCTGGTCAGCAAAGGGAACTGCAGGTGGCTTGAGAAGGAAGTGCCGGCATCACAGCCCAGAATCCTCTGGTTCCTAGGGGTCAGGTGACCAAGGGTGGCCAATCCCATGCCACGGACTGCTATAAAGTTCCAGGGCTTGTTGCTCACCTCAGTTCAGGGTGCTTTGGTGTTTGGAGGAGGTAGTTACGAGGGTCTCTCAGAGCAGCCCTCTGTTAAACTTCCTCTCGGCCCACCCTGGCCTGCAATATCCTTTTAGCCTTACTGGAATTGCCTTACTCTCTGCTCTTTGCTTTTCCTCCAATGGTTGGAACCTGATTTTGCTCAAGTCTGGGACACTTGTCAGTGCAACTGGCAAAACCTGAGACTGTCCAGGAGGGCGGAGCCTGTGGCAGGGGAGGAGCTTGGTTGCGGAAGGGGTGGAGCCTGAAAGACCTGAGGGCGGAGCTCCTAGCGAACTGTTTCAAAGCAAGCAATAGGTAGCTTGGGTTGCTATATTTTGAAGAGCAGAAAAAGAGGACATGTTTGCCGACTTCTGCTTTTAACTATGGATTGCTACGACGAGACTCATTTTACATACCCATGGAAAAGAGGGCATGTCCTGGAAAAAGAGGATATATGGCAAGCCTAGCAGGGGTGCATAAATTTGTCAGTTTGGGTGGCTCTCGCTTTCTCAGCCTTCAGTTCGCCACATTTCTAGGTAAGTGCTTTTTTGTTTTTTCAAAGATGTTGCAAAATTCATTATGGGTGGCATCATGTCTCACTCAGAGCAAACCCGTTGAAACCAGAGGGGTTTAACAATCAATCCCTCTTCCCAGGAACTCTGGGAATTGTGGCTCCACAAAGGGAATTTTGTGTGTGTGTGTGTGTGTGTCTCGTAACAAGTTTCAGCACCCTTAACTAACTACATTTCCCCCCTTTTTTTTTTTTGAGGAGGGGGGAGCCATAACTTTAAAAATTTACTCTTTGCTTATTTCATAAAATTTATGTACCGTTTGATGGTTAAGATGTGGTGCCAGGCCTTTTTTTCAGTTCTGGCACCTCTCAGATGGGCACTATTCCCATTCTAAGAGAATAATAATAATAATAATAATAATAATAATAATAATAATTTATTTATACCCCGCCCTCCCCACCCAAGGCCGGGCTCAGAGCGGCTTACAAGCAATAATAAAAACAAGATGAATGATTACAACTTAAAAACAAAAGTAAAATACAACATTAAAATAATGGAACATTAAAATATTAAAATGTAGTCTCATCGCAGGAAGAGAAGGAAAAGAAAAAAGAAAGAGAGGGAGGGAGGGAATCAAATTGGCTCCAAGCCAAAGGCCAGGCGGAACAACTCTGTCTTACAGGCCCTGCGGAAAGAAATCCGATCCTGCAGGGCCCTGGTCTCATGAGGCAGAGCGTTCCACCAGGCCGGAGCCAGTGTTGAAAAGGCCCTGGCTCTGGTTGAGGCTAATCTAACTTCCTTGGGGCCTGGGACCACTAGGGTGTTGTTATTTATGGACCTTGAGGCTCTCCATGGGGCATACCAGGAGAGGCGGTCCCGTAAGTACGAGGGTCCTAGGCCGTGAAGGGCTTTAAAGGTCAAAAGCAGCACCTTAAATCTGACCCTATACTCCACCGGGAGCCAGTGCAGCTGGAAAAGCACTGGGTGAATATGCTCCCATGGCAGAGTTCATAGTGAGTTCTGGCACTTCTTTTTTAGAAAAATAGTGGTGGTGCTACATTTAGTGCTTTAAATATATGGTGTGAATGCGGCTTTAAAGACCCTCTTCACCCACCACCCCTCATAAAACCATCAGTCCCAGAGCTGGTGGGTAGAGGAAGGCAGCAGTAGCCTTAGTACATTTAGGGAATTTTAGATTCTAGACTGGATGGTCTGACTGTATAAGGCAGCTTCCTCTGTTCCTGTGGCCACTGGTTTAACTAAATTAACTTCCTAGGTTCATATTTAAATTAGGCCTTTGTTTAGAAACATCATGACTAGAATGCCTATTTCTAAAAAAGGTAAAAAGGTAAAGGACCCCTGGACGGTTAAGTCCAGTCAAAGGCAACTATGGGGTTGTGGTGCTCATCTCGCTTCAGGCTGAGGGAGTCGGCGTTTTTCCACAGACAAATTTCCGGGTCAGCATCACTAAACCGCTTCAGGCGTAACGGGACACCGTGACGGAAACCAGAGTGCACAGAAACGCCGTTTGTCTTCCTGCCACAGCGGTACTCATTTATCTACTTGCACTGGTGTGCTTTTGAACTGCTAGGTTGGCAGGAGCTGGAACAGAGTAACGGGAGCTCACCACCGTCCCAGGGATTTGAACCACCAGCCTTCTGATCGGCAAGCCCAAGAGGCTCAGTGGTTTAGATCACAGCGCCACCTGCATCCCCATGTCTATTTCTAGGAAAAGGGCCTGTCGCCCACTGGCAGAACACCTGCTTTGCATGCAGAAAGTCCCAGGTTCAGTCCTTTGTGTCCTTCAGATTCCTTGTCTGAAACCTGGGAGAGCTGCTGCTCTCTGGTTAAGTACTTAATTCGTTCCGGAGGTCTGTTCTTAACCTGAAACAGTTCTTAACCTGAAGCACCACTTTAGCTAGTGGGGCCTGCCGCCGCCACGCAATTTCTGTTCTCATCCTGAAGCAAAGTTCTTAACCTGAGGTAATATTTCTGGGTTAGCGGAGTCTGTAACCTGAAGCGTTTATAACCTGAGGTACCACTGTACAGAACAAGATGGACCAAGGCAGCTTCCTATTTAAATCAGAACCTTGAGGACTAGCCTCTTACTTGGTTTTAAGGGGAAGACCATAGCTCAGTGCTAGAGCATTTGCTTCGCGTGCTGACGGCGCCAGGTTCAATCCTTGGCCTCTAGGTAGGGCTGTGGGAATGACTCCCCCATTTGAAACCCTGGAGAGACGCTGCCAGTCAATGCAGACAACACTGAGCTGTGCGGACTGACTCACCAGAAGGCGGCTTCCCAGGTTGTTCCCATCTTGGCATGTTTGTGCCTGGATGCCTGGTTTCCTCTCAAGCAGCTTCCTCCTCTCCCCAGAGCTCTGAGCCACCGCTGCTGGCACTGCTGCCTGCCACTGCTGCCTTCCGCTGCAGCGAGCGAGTCACGTCCGAGGAGAGTTTTTATGGTTTTGCCTGCAAGCTGCACAGCCGGGCTGACGTAGGCCCCAGCAGCAGCACCTCCTCCTCCTCCTTGCTCTTCCCCCGAGCCTCCTATACAAGGTTGCTGCCTGGCCTGGATTTTTCCTTTTTTGCCAGGTGAAACTCGCCAGCCACTGTATACTGGAAGGCAAAAGAAACTCAATTTCAGTAACCGGCACAGGGTTTTAAGATAGGGAAATAGTAAATCCAGATTTATTTATTTTTTTCAGGAGCAGGAGAGCAGGTGTGGATAATCTTTTCCAGCCTGAGGGCCGCATTTTCTTCTGGGGGGGCCACATTGGGGCAGAGGGGAAAGTGGGCATGGCAATGGGGGTAAATCTTACCTTCGTTCAGTGAGCTGGTTTCTACAAATGCATGTCCCTCTCTGATCTCCATCCAGGCAAATAAGAAGCATGATCATAGTTCAAGGGCACAGTCCACCCAGGCAGAAACATTCAGAGAAGCTGTGACGTGGGGCTGGTGAAGGGGAAGGCCTGGGGGAGAGTCCTGAGGGCCAGGTTGAAAGGCTCGGAGAGCCGCATTGGAGGTTCCCCACCTGTGCCAGAGAACATCATGTCTAAAATATGGCAACCAAGGGCTCAGGCTTAGCTAAGAATTTCTTCTGGTTGGTTGTAACCCCTGGATATATAGTGGTACCTCTGGTTACGAACTTAATTCGTTCTGGAGGTCTGTTCTTAACCTGAAACCATTCTTAACCTGAGGTACCACTTTAGCTATTGGGGCCTCCTGAGGTAAAGTTCTTAACCCAAGGTACTATTTCTGGGTTAGTGGAGTCTGTAACCGAAGTGCAAGGTGTTTGTAACCCGAGGTACCAGTGTATAGCAATTGTACGTGTGTCCCAAAGCTGAATAATAATAATAATTTTATTTATATGCCACCCATCTGACTGGGTTGCCCAACAAAGAGCACTCTGCCCATGTTCAGAAGACCCTCAGCAAGATCCCGAGGTGCATAAATAAAAACCTGGTTTGGGAGGCAAACCCAAGAATGTAAGAGCCTGCCAGATTAGACCAACGGCCAGCTTAGTCCAACCTCCTCTTCTCACAGTGGACAACCAGATGCCTGAGGGAAATTGACAAACAGAACCTGAGGACAAGAGCGCTCTCCCCTCCTGTGGTTTCCAGAAACTGATATTCAGAAGAATTATTGCTTCTGACCGTGGAGGCAGAGCACAGCCTTCAAGAGCTGTCTCTTCCATGAACTTGAGTGCCGCCATTTTAACTATGTGCTGTGTGAAGGGAGTTTATCTGTCCTGAACCTTCCTGCGTTCAACTTTGTTGGTTGCCCACAAGTTTTGTTATGAAAGAGGGAAGAAAAAAGCCTTTCTCTCCATTCCTTGCATGATTTTAGAAACCTCCACCATGTCACCTCTTACTCGCCTTCTCTCTAAACTAAAATACCCCACTTGACGCTGAAAGCTTGACATTGAAGAAGAGGCTTGGGGCCTCAGCTCTGGTCATCCTTGACTGCCCAACATCCAGCTTTGTTGTAAGGTTTTTTGTCTCCAATAAGAGTTTTTGTCTCCAATAAGACACGGGTGGCGCTGTGGGTTAAATCACAGAGCCTAGGGCTTGCCGATTGGAAGGTTGGCAGTTTGAATCCCCGCGACGGGGTGAGCTCCCCTTGCTCGGTCCCTGCTCCTGCCAACCTAGCAGTTCGAAAGCACGTCAAAGTGCAAGTAGATAAATAGGTACCGCTCTGGCGGGAAGGTAAACGGCGTTTCCGTGAGCTGCTCTGGTTCACCAGAAGCGGCTTAGTCATGCTGGCCACATGACCCAGAAGCTGTACGCCGGCTCCCTCGGCCAGTAAAACGAGATGAGGGCCGCAACCCCAGAGTCGGCCACGACTGGACCTAATGGTCAGGGGTCCCTTTACCTTTACCTAAGAGTGTGTATTTGGGGGCAATCCTCCCTGTCACATCTTTCAATTGGGTGGTGAGAGTCACTGGTGGCATTCTTGCAGATTTGAAAGCAGGGTTGCACACAGCTCTTGGCCTCGTGGAGACGGACAGGCAGTGTGCCAGCCATGGATTGTGCCCTTTTCAGATGCTGGGCATGCCTCCCTGATCTTGCCATCCTGGAGAAGCAGGATTCTCCTAGTATAAATGTGGCTCCCAAACTACCTTTTGGCTTGAAAGGTCCAAAGCCAGAAGTCCCAGGCCAAGTGGTGCTGGAGGAAGCCAGCAAATTTAGAGACTTCAGGAAAGACCTGGAGGTCTGGCAACCCAGCCAATACAGTGGTACCTCGGGTTAAGTACTTAATTCGTTCCAGGGGTCCGTTCTTAACCTGAAACTGTTCTTAACCTGAAGCACCACTTTAGCTAATGGGGCCTCCTGCTGCTGTTGCACCGCGGCGTGATTTCTGTTCTCATCCGGAAGCAAAGTACTTAACCTGAAGCACTATTTCTGGGTTAGCTGAGTCTGTAACCTGAAGCGTCTGTAACCTGAAGTGTATGTAACCTGAGGTACCGCTGTAATGGCTCTTGCTTACCTGGAAGGAGTGTGCATATGTAAAAACCTCTGATTTTTGCATGGCTTCCTATAGCAAAGATTAAGAGGTGGTGCTGTTGATCTGCCCACTTTTTGATTTGCCTTGCCCACCCTGGCATGTGGCCCCTGGAAGGTTGTCTGTGAAGGAATGGACCACAAAAAAAGGCTTCCTCGCCCCAGGTCAGTTAACCGCTCTCCCTGTTAGGTGAGCTTCACCAGTTGAATTGCTGTCTGGCACCCAACTGTTAAAAAGGGCCAGGAATATTGCTAGGGAGATTTTTTTTTAAAGGTAGGGTATCTTTCTCTTTCTTTCCCCCCTCCCCTCCCTTTCCCTCATCGGCTGCGGATGAGAAATGGCCTCAATAAAAGCTAATTGACGGCGGCTCCTGGCAAATCGAATTCTTCGGCCCCCGAATCAGGAAGATGGCTGCTTGCCCCCACCAGCCCGCGGCCGCCCAAATTGAATCTATTAAAGGTAAATTACGCCATGATGCTCCCTCCCTGCTCCCCACTCCTTCCTCCCCTCCGTCTCGCCTTTTTCTCTCTGCCTCGGGGCTTCCTCTTAATGCCACCCTGGGGAGAAGTCTGGCCCAGAATCTGTAAATGAGACAGAAAGGGAAGGCAGGTTGGGGAGGAAAAGAAGGGGAAGGCGGTTGTGGCATATGTGTGTGTGTGTGGTGGGAGTACTCTCACAGACAAAGGGCTCCCTGTGCTGTGAAGCAGCCACCCAGAAGCCTCTGGGCACGAAGGCAGACCCTTGTTTTTCATCCTTATCTCCTTCTGCTAGTACTTCTGGGGTAGACTGCTTCTTCCTCTGGAGGCTCTATTCAGGGACAGCAACTAAAAAGCCTCTGTGTGTGTGTGTGTGTGTGTGTGTGTGTGTGTGTGTGTGTGTAAGTAAGTAAGTAAGTATAAGAAAGAAAGAAAGAAAGAAAGAAAGAAAGAAAGAAAGAAAGAAAGAAAGAAAGACGGTTACAGTGGTACCTCGGGTTACATACCCTTCAGGTTACATACGCTTCAGGTTACAGACTCCGCTAACCCAGAAATAGTGCTTCAGGTTAAGAACTTTGCTTCACGATGAGAACAGAAATCGTGCTCCGGGGGCGCGGTGGCAGCAGGAGGCCCCATTAGCTAAAGTGGTGTTTCAGGTTAAGAACAGTTTCAGGTTAAGAACAGACCTCCGGAATGAATTAAGTACTTAACCTGAGGTACCACTGTAGAAGCAGGGAGCAAAAGCAACAGCTCTTCCCCACTTATTCATCCCGTCACCTGCTGTTCGGAGATAAACGGCCCCTATACATGGAGATTTAGCTATTGGGCCTTTTACAGCTGTTGGTGCATTTATTTATGTACTTTGACATCAGCTTATTTATTTGATTTCACCTTTAAGACCCGCTCCTTGTAAAATGTCTCTCGGTCATTTTGCGGTACCCTTCCCTACAAAAAAACACCAACGATAAAAACAGTTACACACAATTTCCATATATAAGAGCAATTTTCCTATGTAAAACTAAACTTCACACCCGATACGTACATATAGCATTTCTATGGCCCTTCTCTTGCAACAGACGTGGGAAGGTGAAATAAAATAACGGCAAAATTTAGTGTGGTCTTTAAAAGCGTCTTCCTAAGTAATATGCACACAGCGTATAGTTAGGGATTTGCTGCAACTTGCATGGGCTTTTCAAGAGGACAAGATCATGGGTGGAAATAAGGCAGGGTGTGCCTGTGGGTACCAGTTTCGGGGAGTAAGAAGTGTGGAGAGTTGTTGCTGCGCTCGGGTGCTGCTTGTGGGCTTCCCATCAGGGCAACTGGTCAGCCACTGGGAGAACAGGAAGCTGGACTGGATGGGCCTGATCCTGGAAGCTCTTCTTAACGTTCTTATGAGTAACAACGAGAGAGGAGCGCATTTCTTTACGCCCTTCCTGTCCTTTGCTTTGGCACGATCCATCTGCAGGGCTTTTCTCATGTTCCAATGGGTTTACAGTGACGGAGGCTTCTCGTAGAATCGGAGAGTTGGAAAGGATTCTGCGGATCATCTAGTCCAGCCCCCTGCAGCCGTCCCTTGAACCCGCAACCTTGGCGCTGCTAGCACCGTATTCTAATATGGTTTATTAGAGCAGTGGTGGGCATGAGGGTGCCAGCGTATTAGGGGAATTGCTTTGGGGGCAGAAAGCCTGCATCAGGCAAAACTCTGTTAAAAAAAGACTGGGAGGCAAGAGAAACCGAAATGGTACCTTGGAAGTCAAATAGAATCCATTCCGGAAGTCCATTCAACTTCCAAAAAGTCCAGGAACCAAGGCGTGGTTTCCGATTGGCTACAGGAAGCTGCTGCAGACAATCGGAAGTCACGTCGGGACGTTCGGGTTCTAAAGAACATTTGCAGACCGGAACAATACCTTCTGGTTTTCGATCGTTTGGGGGCCAAAACGTTTGACTCCCAAGGTGTTTGAAAACCAAGGTATTTGCTCATTCCCTTCTGGGAATGCACCAGCAGTTTAGAAGACTCCTTCCATCACCATGGGTCACCTTTGGCAACTAGGTGAGGTCCACCCACTGTCGCAGCATCAGAATGCTGCAAAAGTCTTGCACGAGGTGGGGAATAAAATTAAGCTGTCCTTGCTTCCCACAGTGGGCCGTCCAGATTCCTCCGCAAAGCCCACAAGCAGGAAATGAGCCCAGTAAACCCTCCCCTCCTTTGCCCCCCCAAGAGCTGATATGCAGAGATAGACTTCGTTTGAACAGGGAGGCTCTGCAGCTAAGATTAATATTATTATTGATAATAAATTTATTACCTGCCTTTCACCAGCAGGTTAAAACAGATTACAGTCACACTTCCTGAAAATGCACATCTCTGGCTTCAAAGGCCAGGGAAGAGAGGTGTGCCGAAAGCTGTATGGTGATGGTGCCAGGCGGACCTCTCTGGGGAGGGAATTCCACAACTGAGGGGCTGCCACAGAGAAGGCCCTGTCTTGAGCTGCCACCACCCACCAAGCTTCTGAGGGAGGTGAAACTACCAAGAAACTACCCTCTACTGATCTTCTGTAGGGCAGGCAGCGGCCTCTCGGATAGTTGGGGCCTGAGTCCTCTAGGGCAGTGTTCCCCAACCTTGGGCCTCCAGCTGTTTTTGGACTACAACTCCCATCATCCCTCGCTAGCAAGACCAGTGGTCAAGGATGATGGGAATTGTAGTCCAAAAACAGCTGGAGGCTCTAGGGCTTTGAATATTAGCAGGAGCACCTTAAATTGGCTCTGGAAACAAACTGACAACCATGGCTCACCCCAAGGCATCCTGGGAGATGTCGTTTCAGAGGCCCCAGTTGTGAGAACACCCATAATTCCTTGGGCTGGCCCTGGAAATGGCAAACCCAGCCAGTAATTTAGCCTCTGCCTTTTGGACCCATTGACGTTTCCAAGTTGTCTCAAGGGCAGACCTCTCATCATCGCCGCATTTTTTAAAAAGCCATTTGAAGCAGGGCCCTTTGCCTCCTGGTCTGCGTCGATCCCAGCAGACAGATACCCTGCGTGCATATTTATGTCAAGCGTATCGCCGAGCCCCTTTTTCATATCTGTGTCAGCAAGCGCGCCCGCCTCATCTCCCCCTCGTCTTCCCTTCCTCTCGATTCCACCCTGCTCCTGACAGCTCCGTTAATCTCCCTCATTTTCTCTGGCCGCTGGGAGGCTCTGACATTTGTAAGGCATTAGGCCTGGCCGTGAGTTTTCCCCCGGACCGGCTGCGCTGTGGTAACCTGCCCCGTCGTCGCTCCCTCATTAGAGAGGCGCACCGGGGCTAATCGCTACATCATGCTCAAATCAGTGGCGCGGGGAGCTCCTGTTTGGGCGCCGAACAGGGAGCGGATTCGAAACACACCAACGGGCAGAGGGCAGGTTTTGGGATTCTGACGAGACTCCTGACTCTGGCCTCGTCGTACCACTGGGTTGAGTTAAAGTCCAGCTTAGGGGTTTTAGAAGGGCATCCATCCTGTCGTGACAAGCTTTCACAGTGCTCAGATTTAATTTTTTCGCATTTATTACACCCCACCATTCTCCAAGGAGCTCAAGGGGGTGAAAACAGCTCTCTCCTATCCTTACAAATGACCCTGTGGGGTAGATTAACAGGAGAAGCCTTCATTGGCCTGAGATCACTCAACGGGTTTTGCAACTGAGCAGGTATTTGATCCCTGGTCTCCTTGGTCCTGGGGCCGCGGGTGGCGCTGTGGGTTAAACCACAGAGCCTAGGACTTGCTGATCAGAAGGTTGACGGTTTGAATCCCCGCGGCGGGGTGAGCTCCCGTTGCTCGGTCCCTGCTCCTGCCAACCTAGCAGTTCGAAAGCACGTCAAAGTGCAAGTAGATAAATAGGTACCGCTCCAGCGGGAAGGTAAACGGCGTTTCTGTGCGCTGCTCTGGTTCGCCAGAAGCGGCTCAGTCCTGCTGGCCACATGACCCGGAAGCTGTACGCCGGCTCCCTCGGCCAATAAAGCGAGATGAGCGCCGCAACCCCAGAGTCGGCCACGACTGGACCTAATGGTCAGGGGTCCCTTTACCCTTTACCTCCTTGATCCTAGTCCCAATGTTCTCATCCATTCAGATAGACTGCTCCTGCTCAAAGTTTTTTGATAACAAAAAAGAGGCTTTTCTTGTATCTCCTTGGTTTTCTTTTTTCTTCTTACTTCTTCTCACTCCATAACTATTCAGACGTGATTTGCTGTGCTAGGCTCCAGGAGCAAGGGCCAGTGAGCATCTGTGCCAGCCTTTCCTTCCGCCTCCTCACTTAACCTCCTGCCCTGCCTAAGCCTCTGACTTTCCATCTGTCATGAAATCATGCCTCATTATTTCAGGCCCTAGTGGGAGAGGAGGGTGCCTCTGTGCTGAGGCGAGGTGGAATACAGGGCGGGGCTCAGGCTTGGGTACCAGGCAGACAAAGGCAAGCATAGGAGAGTTGAGGCCAGTGTGGTGCAGTGGTCAGAGCATCGGGCCAGGACCTGCAGGAGACCTGGGTTCAAATCCTTACTCGGCCATGGAGCTCCCTGGGTGACTTTGGGCCAGTCATCCACCACCCTCAGACCAACCAACCTCACAGGGTGGTTGTGAAGGTGAAATGGGAAGGCGGGCTTAGTCTTGTAAACTGGTTTTCAGTGCTGGCGTTTTGCTCTGAAATGTTAGGGGAACCAACCTCTACTCTCTGAGCATGTACAGAGTGGTCCGTCCCCCCCACTGATCACCACCTCCAAACCTCACACAGCTAGGACTTTGAAGCCAGATGAGAAGTATTTTGACCAGATCTGTGCTGCACAAGCCTCTTTAATTTCTTGTTTGGCAAACCCAGAATCCCAGACCAGTGGCGTAGCGTGGGTTGTCAGCACCCGGGGCAAGGCAAGTAATTTGCGCCCCCTAACCCGTGGATTTTAGCAGGGGGCAGAGAGCTGCGAGTGCGAGCGCCCCCCCCCAATGTTGCGCCCGGTGCAGCCAGGCCCCCCAGCACCCCCCACGCTACGCCACTGTCCCAGACCCACATTTTGAGGCTGTTCTAAAGCAGCCGTTTGCCCTCCCTCCAGCCCCAGGGCAAATTTTGACACTCATCTTTACAATATTTCTCCCCCCCCCCCCCCGCTTCACCCCTGCTCCCCCCAATTTAAATAGGATCCTTTTCAGCTCTGATTGGAATGGGTTTCAGGCCTCCTGATTTCTAGCCATCAATATTTGATTTTATTTTTACTTAGGCTCCAGCCTTGCAGCCAAGATCGGTTCCCAAAGCAACTTATAACAATTAAAATCCAATATTAGAGATTTCTGTTAGGGACCAGAAGGAGCTGCAGGTGGATCTTGGTAGGGTGCGTGTGTGTGTGTGTGTGTGTGCGTGAGGGCTGGCGGATGGTAAGGACGCCAATTCACAGTTGCATCTCTTCTGCTGATTTGTGGGGTCTTCTGGCAGCTAATAATACCATAGTCTAAGTTCTTAGTCCCTTTACTCACAGGAAAGGAAACAGAAGGCGCAACAGGCGGGCCTGAGAGCCAGCGTACTGGGGACAGTTTTAAATTTAGGGAGAGCCTGCCTGAGTTCTGCACATTGCACTATGGAGTAGGTATATAAGAAGCTGTTTTCCCTTCCTCCCTGTGCTCATTGCATCCAGCGCTGCCCCCATTCTGCCGCAATTCACCTTCTGCCAAAAACCCAGTTACTTGCCTTGTTGTCCGCTGCGGCGAAATCCCATTTCTTTACGTTACTCCGCAGAGGAAACCCAGTGCAAATGGTGGCGGGGAAGTAATCTAGCTGCATATCATTTGTGGTCCGAAAGCAAAGATGACAGCAAATACCGGTCTTATCCTCTCACTGGTGTCTGTTCCAGACATGGCATAGTGGTTAGAGTGTAGACTAGGATCTGGGAGGCAAAGGTAAAGGGACCCCTGACCATTAGGTCCAGTTGTGACCGACTCTGGGGTTGCGGCGCTCATATCGCTCTATAGGCCAAGGGAGCCGGCGTTTGTCCGCAGCCAGCTTCCGGGTCATGTGGCCAGCATGACTAAGCCGCTTCTGGCAAACCAGAGCAGCGCACGGAAACACCGTTTACCTTCCCGCCAGAGCGGTACCTATTTATCTACTTGCACTTTGATGTGCTTTTGAACTGCTAGGTTGTCAGGAGCAGGGACTGAGCAACGGGAGCTCACCCCGTCGCGGGGATTTGAACCGCCGAACTTCTGATCGGCAAGTCCTAGGCTCTGCGGTTTAACCTACAGCGCCACCTGCATCCCTGGATCTGGGAGACCAGGGTTCAAATTCCCACTCAGCCATGAAGCTCACTGAGTGTGACTTTGGGCCAACTGCAATCTCTCAGCCTAACCCGCCTCGCAGGGCTGTTGTGGATCAAACAGAGAGAAAGAGAAACGTGTGTGCCAACTTGAGCTGCTTGGAAGAGAATTGGGGTGTAAATGAATAAGCAGCTTCCTATTGTACCCTTCACTGAGTGAGGATGACAGCATCTTGTTTTTATAACTGTTTTTCTCTGTGTGTGGTTGGAGCACGGCCAGTGATCAACGAACGATGGGAATTTCCCTCCCCAAAATCTTCCCCTAATTGAATTTTAACACGAGAAGAGCCCTGCAGGATCAGGCCAGTGGCCGCATCTGTCCCGCCATCCTGTTCTCACTGTGGCCACCCAGATGCTTGTGGGAAACGCTCAGGCAGGATTCGAACCCAAGACCACTCTCCTCTCCTTAGGTTTCCATCAACTGGAAGCATGACTGCCTCTGACCATGGAGACATAGCACAGCCATCCTGGCTGGTAGCCCTTGGTAGCCCATTCCTCTATTGATTAGTCCAATCCTCTTTTAATCTATGGCTAAATATCAGGAAGAACTTTCTGGCCGTCAGAGCTGGTCTCCCTCGGGAGATTGTGGGCTCTCCTTGGAAGTTTTTAAGCAGAGGTTGGATGGCCATCTGTCGTGGATGCTTTAGCTGAGATTCCCGCAGGGCCACTGTGAGAACAGGATGCTGGATGAAGCTGCACGATAGGCCTTATCCAGCAAGCACTCATTACGTTTCCGCGCCAGCAAAAGGCTAGAGCATGGGTAGGCAAACTAAGGCCCGCAGACAATCCGGGAATCAGCATGTTTTTACTTGAGTAGAATGTGTCCTTTTATTTAAAATGCATCTCTGGGTTATTTGTGGGGCATAGGAATTCGTTCATTTCCCACCCCAAAATCTAGTCCGGCCCCCCACAAGGTCTGAGGGACAGTGGACCAGCCCCCTGCTGAAAAAGTTTGCTGACCCCTGGGCTAGAGCATAGGTATTTTTTAAAATCTCAGCTCTGCGTGGAGTTAATGTACCACGTTGGCTTGCATGCAAGCGCAGCCGAGATGGTGCTTTATATTCTGCGGCCCTGTCCAGGCAAGGGCCCGGGCCTCTGCTGCTTGACCCTTCACCCCCTGCCCCACCTTGCGGCGGCAAATGGTGCCCGGGCCCAACTCCCCGCTGCAGCGCCTTGACCTAGAAAGAGCAGGCCGCTTTGGTACATCATGAGGGGGCTGCCAGGATTAGGTGCTGAGTCAGCCAGATCTCTTCTTCCGTTTGGCTCGCTGCTCCCTGTGGTGTGTGTGAGGGAGGGAGGCACACGGAGGGAGGGAGAGGGATGAATTAAAGTCAGTGTCATTGAAGTTTGGCGCATGCATAAGAACCAAAGTACATGGATATAATAAAGAGAGGTTTGGTTTTGTTCCGCTGCTGAGATGACTGCCCCAGGCTTTAAAAGGGGATGGCAGGCACTTGCAGAAGAGGAAGGGAGCCCTGTGCAGAATGTGTGTGTGCATAGGAGGGGGAGCCTCCCTGTACAGGTGCAGCCTACCTTCTGAATAGGGATGCGGGTGGCGCTGTGGGTTAAACCACAGAGCCTTGGACTTGCCGATCAGAAGGTTGGCGGTTCGAATCCCCGCGACGGGGTGAGCTCCCGTTGCTCAGTCCCTGCTCCTGCCAACCTAGCAGTTCGAAAGCACGTCAAAATGCAAGTAGATAAATAGGTACTGCTCCGGCGGGAAGATAAACAGCGTTTCCGTGTGCTGCTCTGGTTCACCAGAAGCGGCTTAGTCATGCTGGCCACATGACCCGGAAGCTGTACGCCGGCTCCCTCGGCCAGTAAAGCGAGATGAGCACCGCAACCCCAGAGTTGGTCACAACTGGACCTAACAGTCGCGCCCCTTTACCTTTACCTTACCTTCTGAATAAGCAGGGGGTGGGGACCCAAAGGCTGCCTCCTTAGTGCTTGAAGACAGAAAAGATCACGGGCAAGTTCATGGAGCATTAAGTCCAGCGACTGCTGCCAGCCATTGCAGCTAACTGAAAACGGCTGATAACAGGGGCAGTCTACCTCTGAACGCTGCTATAAGATGGGATGGCCGTCACAGGCTTTAAAAGGGGATAGGGACAATTTGCAGAGGAGGAGAGCTGGATGGGAAACTAGGTGGGAGGACCCCTCCCATTTTCAGGGGCAGTCTACCCTGGTAGGAGGCTTCCTTCTTAGTGCTTTCAAAAAAGAGAGAGAGAGAGTAGAATAAGCTTGCAGATAAATTCATTCTAGCAACAGTTGTGAATAGCTGTTTGGAACCCCCCACAGGCAGTGATAGCTGCTGGTCACCAACAGCAAGGGGAGAGGCTTGTGGCTTCCATGCTTAATTGTGGCCTTCCCAGAGGCACCTGGCTGAACACTGGCAAAATCAGAATGCCAGATGCGATGGATATTTTTGGTCCAATCCCAAGCAAAGCTGCCACATAGGCATGGGAGCAGTGATGTCGTTGTCACAGGAGTGGGCCAATGACCCCTTACTATTTCTGCAGCAGGGTCCCTGCCTCCAGCATCCTACAGACACCAAATCAGCACGAAAGGGGAGCTTTTAGGGCACTTTTCAGCCTTTGTGTTGATTGGAGGCAATCAGAGTGAAAGGAGGCGAGTTGTCCACTGAGGGTGGGCTCCCAGGGTGACTCAGTAGAAGGTGCGTGTGGGAAGAACACTCAGAAGGAGTTCTTGATCTTTTTGCTCCAAAGTTAAGCATTTAGGAACTCTGAAAGCACAGGTTGCATCAGTTTCAAGAGATTGAGGTGCAAGTTTTGTTAACGTCCAATGGAACATCACTGAAAAGACAACTTAAGATAACGGAGCTCTCGAAATCCTTTGTACATGCACTGAAAGTAGTAGATCTAGCTGAGAGGCAACATGTGGATATCTGCATTGATCATTGCACTGCATCCCTAATTATTATCATTGTATAATTGTACGAATATTGTATAATCGCAGAAAGTTGCATAATCTTAGGAAATGAGGTGGCTGTGAGGAGGTGGGGTGGCTGTGACCGTCACGAAGGGACCGTGCCCTTCTGAATTTGCCACCACGGGAGAGGGTGCCTTTGAGCTGTGCGAGGGACTTTCCTCCCTGTCACTCATCTGTCCCAGAGCCTGCTTTCCTTTCTTCCCTCCTGCAACGACGCACCGGACAATGGGCCGATCGGTTTGGGTCCCTTCTCTTAAGCCGTGCGCATACCCAAGCGCGCGAAACAGTGCGTTTCTTTCCCGAGTGGCCTTTTGTCCCACGGATTATTGTCGTTTCACAATCGCGTTTTCCCCTGCCCGCCTCCCCGAACCTACAAAAGTCCCCCTGTATTTCTACACAGCTTTTCAACTCTCTTTCTCAGGCTGCCGGGAAGTGGGGGGGGGGGGGGGCGGAGAGAGATTCCCTACACTTTAGTGTTTTGCACAAGGCCGGGCATGGTTGTCGGGGCGCATTTTCCGCCAGCCCCCTGAGGCGCTTTGCCCGCGGGCCCGGAACAGGCCTCACAGTCGAGTGCTTAATGCCGCGTGTCGGGGGGGCCTCTCTCCGGCCGACACGCCGCGAGATGGGAGCTGGCAGGCGAACAAGAGGCTGCCGGCCGCTGCGGAGTGGCAGAGCGACCTTGACGGACACGGGGCTTAAGCCCTGCAGCGGGTCTTGGCGGGAGCAGGCCCTCGGCTCCTTTGTGGGGAAGCCTTCCTCAAAGGCTGGGCCTTCAATAGGTGAAGGTCAGGGGGTGGGGGGAGAGAACAGAGGAGCCCAGCTGGATCCGGCCAAGCGCTCTGTTCTCACAGTGGCTCACCAGAGGCCTCAGCGGGAAGGCCGCAAACCGCGGCTCTCCCCTCTTGCGGTTCCCAGCAACTGGGGTTCAGGGGGTGCTGCCTTCGTAGAATCATAGAACTGTAGAGTTGGAAGGGACCACGAGGGTCCTCTAGTCCAGCCCCCTGCAATGCAGGAATCTTTTGCTCAAACTCACAACTCTGAGATGAACAGTCTTGTGCCCTACTGACTGAGCTACCCCAGCTCTATCATTTGCTGAAACTCAAAAGGGACCATTCTAAGCTGCAACTGTCTGTTCCGGTAGAGACCTCTCCTGGTTTCCGTTTTTTTGGTGATACTAGCACTAAGCTTGGGCAGAATTCACAAAACTGCTGGCTAGGTATTTCAAAGCTCAAAATAACATTTCAAAGTTCTTATCCCTGGAGGATGTGGGAGGAGAAGGGATGAGGAAGGTAGGCTTTTTGATGTGGTCATTTTCTCCAAAATAAATATTTGGGAATTGACAAGTGTCTCAAGTGTTAAAAACGTAAAGGGACCCCTGGCCATTAGGTCCAGTCATGGCCGACTCTGGGGTTGCAGCGCTCATCTCGCTTTATTGGCCGAGGGAGCCGGCCTACAGCTTCAGCGTCATGTGGCCAGCATGACTAAGCCGCTTCTGGCGAACCAGAGCAGTGCATGGAAACGCCATTTATCTTCCCACCAGAGTGGTACCTATTTATCTACTTGCACTTTGACATGCTTTCGAACTGCTAGGTTGGCAGGAGCAGGGACCGAGCAACGGGAGCTCACCCCGTCGTGGGGATTCGAACCGCCGACCCTCTGATCGGCAAGTCCTAGGCTCTGTAGTTTAACCCACAGCGCCACCCTGTCTCAAGTGTTACCCTTTGCAAATTAATCTGAATATCTGGATGGGTTTGTACCCAAGTCTCCAGTTTTCCCACAAATGCCTTTGACGTAGCCATTGTGGCCATAGAGAGCCTTCTCCTCCGTGGATTTGCCTGATCCCCCTTTCAAAGCCAACCAAGTTGGGAAGTGCAAACCAGGTCAGTTTGCTTAATAAAATAAAGGGAAAAGAACAGACGGAACCAAATCCCCAAGCCTGCCTTGATGCAGCAGGTTTCTAGGCCTCCACAGAGAATGCAGACATGCCTGTGGATGTACTTTGCCGTAGCGTGCCGGCTCCCCTGCAAGGAAGTCTGTGTGGTGCCGAATCCTCTAAACGTGGGTTAATTGGATGGAGGACTTGAGCTCAGGGATTATTAAGGAACGAGGAATTCCTTTCCTCCATTCCCTCCCCCTCCGCCAGCATCCCCTGGCGGTTGCGAGATCGGAGTTCGTGTGTGAGAAAAAACGTAGGCTATGTACACATCGGTGGCTTAAAACGCAGCGAGGTTGCATTTCGAGATGGGGTCGTCCCCCCCCCAATCGCTGTATATACCATGATGGCTGTCTTCCATCTCCACTGTCAAAGGCAGTAACAATGTGCCTCTGAATAAAAGTTGCTGGGAATCAGAAGGGGGGAGAGTTGCTGGCACACTCAGGCCCTGGGCTGCCCACTGGGGCGTCTGGCTGGCCGCTGTGAGAACAGGCCGCTGGACTTAGAAGACCCCCTCTGGCCTGATCCAGCAGGACTCTTCTCATGGTCTTATGAGGGCCTCGGACTTTAGCCCCATCAGTTCCAATAGGGAAGAGCACGTGGCAAAGGTGGCAGCCTCCTTGGGGAATTGGGTGCTTCTGTGTTGCCATGCCAACGGGGCCTAGTAGGGCATAGGTAAAGGTAAAGGGACCCCTGACCATTAGGTCCAGTCATGACCGGCTCGGGTTACAACGCTCATCTTGCTTTATTGGCCGAGGGAGCCGGTGTACAGCTTCCATGTCATGTGGCCAGCATGACTGAGCCGCTTCTGGCGAATCAGAGCAGTGCACGGAAATGCCGTTTACCTTCCTGCCAGAGTGGTACCTATTTATCTACTTGCACTTTGAGGTGCTTTCGAACTGCTAGGTTGACAGGAGCTGCGACCAAGCAACGGGAGCTCACCCCGTCGTGGGGATTCGAACCACCAACCTTCTGATCGGCAAGTCCTAGGCTCTGTGGTTTAACCCACAGCGCCACCCACGTCCCTGTAGGGCATATCACCCACAAAAGAGAGGTTGATCGTTGTACAGAGACCCTGATATGTGGGTGGGTGGGTGGAGAACAGTGGTGGGTTGTTGTTGTTGTTAGTTTTTTAATGGAAAGGAGGCAGGCTAAGCTTAAATGAAGTTGTTTTCTGTTGCCCCTTCCTCACCCGTTATTCACCAGGAAGTGAATAGGATCTTCCAGGCTGATGGAGGACATGGAAGCTTACGATTGTAGGTTGGGCATCCTCGGAACCACTGAGGATTAAACTGGAAAGATGTTAGACACTGAACGTGATTTTTAAAGCACACAAGGCTGGGGGTGGAAAGGCTGGATGAACGTGTCGATTTCATTTTCTCTGTTTTTCACATTTCCAGGCTTAAATCCAGTTCTTCCCATTTCAACCTCAGCTTGATACAGTGGTACCTCGGGTTGCATACACTTCAGGTTACAGACGCTTCAGGTTACAGACTCCGCTAACCCAGAAATAGTACCTCAGGTTAAGAACTTTGCTTCAGGATGAGAACAGAAATCGTGCTCCGGTGGCACAGCAACAGCCGGAGGCCCCATTAGCCAAAGTGGTGCTTCAGGTTAAGAACAGTCTCAGGTTAAGAATGGACCACTGGAATGAATTAAGTACTTAACCTGAGATACCACTGTATTTAGTTTTAAAGCCCTTGTGAACATTCACCATATTTCTAACTGCAAATTTAGCCCAGTCATATATCCTTACGGATTTTTGCACTGGATTTCCCCCCTAACACGATGCATTTTTATATGCTTTTCGATGCATGCTTTACCCCAGTCTGTGCATCCCCCCCCACCCAATTACTCAGGAGGAGAACTGCATTACAAAATTCAAAGATATATTGGTAAGCCCATAAGAAGAGCATAGCCCATTGTGGTTGGTAGCCACTGACAGTCCTCTCTCCTCCACGAATCTGTCTAATCCTCTTTTAAAGCCATCCACATTTGAGGCCATTGCTGCCTCCAGTGGGAGAGAGTTCCATAGTTTAACTATGAGCCACGTTGAAGCAGTTTCTTTTCTCTGTCCTGAATCTTTTAACATTCAGCCTCCTGGAATGTCCACTCGTTCTGGTGTCCTGAGAGAGAAAGAAGAACTTTGCTCTATAACAATAATAATTTTATGATTTATACCCCACCCATCTGGCTGGGTTCCCCCAGCCACTCTGGGCAGCTTCCAAACCATATAAAACGTCAAACGTTAAGAACTTCCCGACACAGGGCTTCCTTCAGATGTATTCCGAAAGTTGTGTAGTTCTTTTTCTACGTGGAAAAAGTTTTACGAACTTCAATCATGTTGCCTGTTACTGAATTTCTTCCACTAGCGGGGGAACAGACGTGAAGACAGGGCAGGAAAAATGTATTATGCGGAACGGGTGACCTGTTGGTGCCTACGAGGCATTTGAAGCCATGTCTAGCAGGCTCCCCTGATTCCACAGCACGTTTCTGTCTGGCCTCCCCCCACCGAAGCCCCCCCCTGTCTCCTGTCTCCGTTTTCTAAGCCTGATGGACGGTAATCCTGCGGCTGTGCCAGGCTGGACGTGCCGGGCTGTCCGGTGTGGCTGCAGGGCCGCATCCAGCCGCATCTTCTTCTGCCACTCGCATGCTAAACCCCTTTCATTGCCCCCAAGGGGGAGACAAAAATCTCTGCGGCGCTTTCGAGGCTGCCTGGTTTATTGCCGTGCGCCTGCTTTCGTAGGCAAAAGTTTTTCTCTCTCCCAGTTTTTGTTAGAGGCGTGAAATGGTCTGTGCGAGGGAGGCGATTCAGCAGAAATTGGCCTCTTATTTCTCTCTCCCCGCCCCCCCACCTCCGCCCGGGAAAAAAACCCCGGCATTAGCTTTTCAACTTTACACCAACCTGGTTTTTATTGCGGGCTGAACCCCTCCTCTCCGCTGCCAGCTCTTCCTGAAATAAATTTTGGGTGCTCCCTTTCTTGAATCACTGCAGCAGGGCCAATGAGAGCGTTGGATGCCTGGGAAGAGAGATGCTCGTGAAACTAATTCACGTATTGTAGGCAAGGAACATTAAGGAGCTGGTGTTGTGCCGCCGAGCTATGATCTTTCCCCAAAAATTAAAGTAAGATTCCAGTCGTCATGGTACTCAGTACAGTGGTACTTCGGGTTACATACACTTCAGGTTACAGACTCTGCTAACCCAGAAATAGTACCTTGGGTTAAGAACTTTGCTTCAGGATGAGAACAGAAATCGTGCTCCGGCGACTTGGCAGCAGCTGGAGGCCCCATTAGCTAAGGTGGTGCTTCAGATTAAGAATGGACCTCCAGAATGAATTAACCCGAGGTACCACTGTATATAGGAATACAGGAAGCAGCTGCCTTATGCCTAGACAGACCATTGGTCTGCCTAGCTCAATATTGTCTACACTGACTGGCAGCAGCGGCTGGCCAGGGTTTCTGGCTGAATTCCCTCCTAGCTCTACCCTGGAGTTGCCAGGCATTGAACCTTGGACCTTCTGCTTGCAAAGGCTGCAGCCCCTCCCTTAATTTGTACTTTGGGTTAACTTGGGGACCTCGCTGTGGCAAGAAGTAAGGTTGCTGATAAAGAGATTATTTGACGATCTCCCAACAGCTATTGACTGTGACAGATCAACAGAGCAGGGCTGGCGAAGCTCAGACCCAAATCTGTATCTTGCTTTAAGCCTCTCTGTCTGGGGCTCGGGACTCTCTTGCAGACCTTCTCTGCAGACCATGAGCGTCACTGTTTCTATTTCACCCTCCTTGAGGGTTTTTGCGTGGCTGAAATGTATCCATGATGTCATAGAATTGTAGAGTTGGAAGGGATCACAAGGGTCATCTAGGCCATTGGTTCCCAAACTTTTTTGGGGGGAGGGCGCCCCCTTGGTTCCATAAACTCCCCCTATTCAGAATTAGCACTTTGCCCGACTCACTAAGATGATAACACAATAACACAAAGATGAAAACAATTTAATTGTGCATGTATGCAAATTAAAACTATTTAACTTAACTAGGGCTGGATCCAGACACATCAAATAAGCGTTTCAGGAAAATGCGTTGTAAACTTTGTATGAGAAATCGCCTTGGCAAAAATCGAGCTCCGCAACGCCATCTGGTGACACAGTGCTATAATGCATATACAACACACATAAAACTCTTTTTCTTTACTAATCTTAAGGTAAAGGGGTAAAGGGACCCCTGACCATTAGGTCCAGCTGCGGACAACTCTGGGGTTGCTGCGCTCATCTTGCTTTATTGGCCAAGGGAGCCGGCGTACAGCTTCCGGGTCATGTGGCCAGCATGACTAAGCCGCTTCTGGCGAACCAGAGCAGCGCACGGAAACGCCATTTACCTTCCCGCCGGAGTGGTACCTATTTATCTACTTGCACTTTGACGTGCTTTCGAACTGCTAGGTTGGCAGGAGCAGGGACTGAGCAACGGGAAGCTCACCCCGTCACGGGGACCTTCTGATCGGCAAGCCCTAGGCTTTAACCCACAGCGCCACCTGCGTCCCTCCCTGAGTCCTGTTAGGAAAACTGATGAACTACCATCTTTTCAAAGACTGGCAGTCATTTACATTTCCAGCACCCCCCAGTGCCCCAAGGGGGTAGTACCGCCCACTGGGAACCACTGATGCATAAATATTTTACCCAGGGCTCTTGCTTCCTTGAACGGAGGATAGAGAGGGCGTGTCTACAGAAACTAGCCTGCTGCAACAATGGTAAAATTCACTGTTTGTTGCTCCACCCACTTAACCTCTGGCTCCGCCCACCATTACCATGTGGCCCTTGGAAGGTTACCTTGAATAGGATGCGGCCCTCGGGCGAAAAGAAACAAAAGGTGGTTCCTCTTTCCTGGGGTACAGTAGGCGGCATCCAGCTAAATTCTACGTAGAGTAGACCCATTGAGATTAATGGACCTCAGTTTGTCATGCTGATCGATTTCAGTAGGTGTAATCGGAACCGAGATACAGCCCCGTGCTAATTGCCATACATTACACAGCAACATTGACTATGGAACCAACTCTCAGGTGTTGAGCATAGATCCATCTTGAAAGATTTCTGATGGCGGCTGGGCAGATCAATCCTGGGGGGTGGGGGGGCTGGCGAGGCCTTGCCTTTATACAGTATGAACAGTGTCCTTATAACTCTCGTCTGCTGGGGATTTACTGTCAATTGATTTCCTCCAGGATCTCCTCCGCCCCCAACTTCTAATCTAGCATTTTGGAGAAAGGACAAACACTTCTCCCTCTGGAAGATTTGTAATTTTTATAAAACCTCAGGCGTGTGCCTGCCTTTGTTGCGATTGTGGCAGTGCAGTAAATACGCACTGTGTTTGCTTTTTAACAGAATAGCACAAAGATGTGGGTAGTAGGAGAAGGGTCCCTGCCCGGATGATCTTACAATATGAAACGTCACCTTCTTAGAACATTATCTTTTGTTCAGAGAAGCCTAACCAAACAGACAGAAGTTATGGTGGCTTTTTATTTATTTCCGAAAATGTATACACTGCTTGGTTGTAAAAGAAACCCTCAAAGCGGTTTACAAAGTAAAAGATAAAACAATATGAAGAATTAGCAACAATAATTTAAGACATCCGAAAATTTAAAATAACAATGGGCTAAAAACTTATTGCCAACAAAGGTCCGTATAGTTAAAGCCATGGTTTTCCCAGTAGTCATGTATGGAAGTGAGAGCTGGACCATCAAGAAGGCTGATCGCCGAAGAATTGATGCTTTTGAATTATGGTGCTGGAGGAGACTCTTGAGAGTCCCATGGACTGCAAGAAGATCAAACGTCTCCATTCTGAAGGAAATCAGCCCTGAGTGCTTACTGGAAGGACAGATCCTGAAGCTGAGGCTCCAATACTGTGGCCACCTGATGAGAAGAGAAGACTCCCTGGAAAAGACCCTGATGACAAGGAGAAGGGGACGACAGAGATGGTTGAATAGTGTTCTCGAAGCTATGAACATGAGTCTGACCAAACTGCGGGAGGCAGTGGAAGACAGTAGTGCCTGGCATGCTCTGGTCCAGGGGGTCATGAAGAGTCGGACACGACTAAACGACTAAACAACAAGAAAACAACAAAAACTTTTTAAAACACTCCCCAGCTTTCTAAGCTTCTGGGTAGAGGTAAAGGCGAAGGGACCCCTGACCATTAGGTCTAGTCGTGACTGACTCTGGGGTTGCGGCGCTCATATCGCTCTACAGGCCGAGCTTCTGGGTAGGCTTGTCTAAACAGAAATGTTTTTAGGTGGCGCCGAAAATAATACAGTGAAGGCACCTGCTTGATATTGATAGGCACCAAAAGCTCAATCTCTTGTAAAGGCAGAATGGGTGTTGTGTGGCATCTATAACTGCGCCGGTTCTGTGGATCAAAGCAGTCTGGTGGGGATATATGGGCGGAGACAGTTTTGCAGGGAAACTGGTCCAGATTGTTAAAGGGTTTTGTATACAGCACCTTGAACCTGGCCTGATAGCAAATTGGCAATCCAGGGCACATCTCTGAGCACAGATGTTACATGCTGACAAGGCCTCACTCCCGTCAGCGATCGTGCTGCAGCATCCTGGCTTTTGACACCTGAGATGAGTATTTTTAGGACCGGCCTTATTTCTGTGATTGCAAGCTGTTCCAAACTGTTTTTAGCATTGTGTTTTTAATTGTTGTAACCTGCCCTGAGACCTTGGGATGAAAAGAAAGATGATGATGTTGATAATAATGATAATTATTATAATAATGATGATGATTCTTAGCTACTGTTGATTTCAGCCCATCTTTTCGATATTTTGAAATGTCTGTTTTTAACTCTTTTTTAACGTGGAATCTTAACGCTGATGAGAAAGTGTAGCCTAAGGAGGGTCATTGCAGGCCGCAACTGGTCCCAACCCCTGAGATCCCCCACACCTGCTGTAAACAATTTTATTTTATTTATATTTATTGAGACAACAAAACTGCTTGACTGTATATGCCACTTGATTGTAGTTAAACCTCTAAGCGGCTTATGAGAAGTATTAAAATTATCAATCAGAAAAGACTATTCATAGTGTTGGTCCTGACCTTTAAAGCCCTAAACAGCCTTGGTCCAGTGTACCCGAAGAAGCGTCTCCACCCCCATCATTCAACCCAAGGGTCTTCTGGCAGTTCCCTCACTGCGAGAATTCAGGTTATAGGGCGCCCGCCTTGTGAAACGCCCTCCCGTCAGATGTCAAAGAGATAAATAACTATCTGACTTTTAGAAGACATCTGAAAGCAGCCCTGTTTAGGGAAGTTTTTTTATGTTTGATCTTTTATCGTGTTTTTAATATTCTATTGGGAGCAGCCCAGAAACCCAGCCAGATGGGCAGGGTATAAATAAATAAATAAATAAATTATTATTATTATTTATTTATTTTATCATTATTTATTGGAAGACCCTTGAGGTCCCTTCCAACTCTACTATTCTATGCTTCTGTGAAACTTGGCAACATGTTACTTGTCTGGATAGGCTTGTCTGAACAAAAAGTGTTTTAAGCAGGCGTTGGGGACAGTTTAGCAAAGGCGCTTGCCTGGTGTCAACAGGCATGGAGTTCCAAAGTGATTGATTTCGTATCGCTGCAGGACAACTATCGTATGGCCCCCGTAGCAGTGCCTGTTCCACAGCCCAAAGCGGTCGAGTGAGCACGAACAGAGTGCCTTGCAGCTATCCACCCCGGATGCCACCAATGCCTTTGAGCTGCTACAATACTCTTTTAATGGGTGATTTGGGTTTAACGCAATCTCGCAAGCGCTGTCTTCCTGGAGGCTCGGTCCCCAGCTTCTCATCGCTTCCCAGTTCCCCTTTCCGAACGGAAGCTAGCCTCGCGCCTTGGCCGGCGGACGGGATGCAGAGTGGAAGCGAAGGGCAGATGTGGCCTGGAGGAGAAAGCTGCCACGAGCCGCCTTCAAAGGACTTCGCCCCAGGGCAGCCACCACAGGCCAGAGCTGGGGGTAAAGGGAATGGAAAGCAGGAAGGCAACTTCCTTTCTCTCTTCCCCTCTCCAGAAGAGTCCAAGCAGCCAGAGAGGGAGTGTGCAAGAGACCAGCTCTGAATCAAAAGGCAGGGCACAGGCTTCTTCTGTCCCTGGCTTCTGAAGCAATCCCACTCCTATCCAACACTTAAGAAACACTGGCAACCACAACGCCTGCAGCAGGTGATATTGACCGGAGCGGGTCAATAGCTCCCTCTTCTTCAAGTGAAGTGCCCTGGGTTATTGTTGGAGGGTGAGAATAAGCAGCAGAGGAGGAATTGGGGGGGGGGGATTTTGCTGTTGTGTTACTATAAAATATATATTTGCTGACTTTTTTTTAAGGGTGTTTCAGATGAGATTCCACTTCATGAGCTGCCTTTCAAGCAGTTTTATAATGTTTTTATATGGGGAAAACCCATAACTCAGTGATAGGGCATCTGCCCCAGTTTCAGTCTCCAATGACATCTCCAAGTAGGTTCTGGAAGAGATCTCTGCCCAAAACCCTGGAGAGCTGCTGTCCGTCAATGCATAAGTAAAGGTAAAGGGACCCCTGACCATTAGGTCCAGTGGTGGCCGACTCTGGGGTTGCGGCGCTCATCTCGCTTTATTGGCCAAGGGAGCCGGCGTACAGCTTCCAGGTCATGTGGCCAGCATGACTAAGCCACTTCTGGTGAACCAGAGCAGCGCACGGAAACGCCGTTTACCTTCCTGCCGGAGTGGTACCTATTTATCTACTTGCGCTTTGACATGCTTTCGAACTGCTAGGTTGGCAGGAGCAGGGACTGAGCAACGGGAGCTCACCCCGTCGCGGGGATTTGAACTGCCGACCTTCAGCGTGCTCTCGTGCGCTGTCCGTACCGCTCTCGTGTGACTGTACGGTCACTGTATGCGAGCGGCATCCCATACGGACTGTGCATGTGCGGCATCCCATATGGTCGCCGCACATGCGCAGTTCGTATGGGATGCCGCTTGCGCGGCAGCCTCTATGGTCACCATGCAAGCTGTAGCCTGTACGGTTGCGTGCGAGTGGCAGCCCGTATGGACTGCGCATGCACGGGATGAGGCACATGCGCAGTCTGCACGGGATGCCACACATGTGCAGTTCATACGGGATGTGCCGTCCTGGGTGCCAGAGAGGGTTCCTCCACCACTGTACCCAGAAGGACGGGGGGAAGCATAGCCCATCATTTTCTTCTGTCACAATTCCACCCCCCTAGAAAAAACCACCCACCCTCTGAGACTCCTGCATTGCAGGGGGTTGGCCTAGATGACCCTTGGGTCCCTTCCAACTCTACATTTCTGTGATTCCGTATCATTACAAAAGCATCAAGCACCACTTTCCCCGGGTCCCTTTTTAGGATTTGGTTAATTGCTAAAATAATGTTGCCGTGATTAACAAAGCAGAGGTGCCGCCCCCCCCCCCCCCCATTTCTATGGCAAAACGTTCCAGCTTCATCACTTGCTCTCATAAAAACTCATGCTGTTTCCAAGCCGGCAGTTCCAGAGCTTTGAGGACGGCACGCTCAGAAAGGCTTTGTTTGCCGAAATGAAGCGATGCTATCCTGTAGGTTGGGGCCCTGCCACGTTAATGTGCCCAGCGTGTACATCCTGAAGGTTTCGCTGCGGGCCTCTCTGCGGCAATTACTGATAAGCCTGGCAGGGCTGTGCTTGAGCCCAGGACCTTCTCCTCAGCACTTTGAGCTGCACCTTGCCCTAGGGATGGGGGTGGCAGAGTCTATCAGGCCACATTCATGCCATATACAGCGAAGCCACGTTGAACAGTCGCGGTTTCCGCCAAAGGATTCTGGGAGCTGTAGTTCATTAAGTGCGTCAAGGGAGTTACAGTTCCCAGAGTCTGCCGTGAGTAAGGTTTATTTGTTGAACCACTGTGGAAGTTGTCACTCTGGGTGGGGAATAGGGGCCTCCTCACAATGCTCAGCACCCTTAACCAACCACAACTCCCAGAATTCCTCAGGGGAAACCATGACCGTTCAGGGTGCCAAGAGTTGCTAGGAGAAGCTATTCCTCTCTCAGAGCTGTAGTTCCAGAGTGGCTTAAGAATCAGTCCCTCCTCTCAGAGAACTCTGGGAATTATAGCTCTGTAAAGGGATTTTTTTTGGGGGGGGGGTGTTATCTCCTAACAACACTCAGCACCCTCAACGAACTGCAGCTAACAGAATTCTTTGGAGGAAGCCATTTCTGCTTTAAGTGGTCTCATGTACAGTGGTACCTCAGGTTAAGTACTTAATTCGTTCCGGAGGTCCGTTCTTAACCTGAAACTGTTCTTAACCTGAAGCACCACTTTAGCTAATGGGGCCTCCTGCTGCTGCTGCTGCTGCTGCACCGCCGGAGCACGATTTCTGTTCTCATTCTGAAGCAAAGTTCTTAACCTGAAGCACTATTTCTGGGTTAGCGAAGTCTGTAACCTGAAGCGTCTGTAACCCGAGGTACCACTGTACAGTGTAAATGTGGCCTCAGTTTGTCGTCATTTTCACACTAGTTTGCCTTTTCAAAATAACACTCATCAAAACGCATCAAGATGTCTGTGCAAATCTCTCCTGATATACACAGTTCTATATGCAGTTTTGGCCAGTATACGTGTTTTTGAAAAGCAAGTCTCCTAATGTAACACATATTTCTATGTTCACTAATGCATGCATGTTACTCATGCTTTGCCCTAGTTCATGCATTTATGTACACATTATTTGGCTGGCTAGCTAGACAACTGCATGGCAGAATCAGGAGGGATGAAATCCAAAGGGTGGCTGAGGTTCTGGTTCTTGGATTATTTTGGAAATTGGAAATTAGGAAGGTGTGCAGTTAAATGTAGCCCCTACCCCCCCCCCTCAATATTTGGAGGCAACACTATATTTGACCCCTCTGATCTGCAGCCCTTCACTCTTTTGCAGAGTTGAATCTGAAAGGGGGGGGGGGGAGAGAATGCGGTTTATCCAAGATTGAGATTCAAATCCAGAACTTCCCAATTCAAAGCTCAACTACTTAGTCAAAATAGGCTGCAAACACACCATACATCTATGTCCATTGCTTCCCCCAAAGTACCCTAGGAACAATTGGAGTGCTACAGTTCCCAGCGCCCTTAACACACTACATTTCCCAGGGTTCTTATTGGTGTGATTTAAATGTGCTTTGAATGCATGGTGCTTGCGCAATCATGCCCTACCCCATCATTTAAGAGATGCATTGGCTTTTTCTTTCAGGGGACCAAGGTTGGATAATTAGGTTAGAAAAATGTTAGGACGATTCAGGAATGATAAAAAAGAAATATCTGCTTCTGTAAAAAGGAATGAGAAAGAAGAAGAAGAGCAGACCTATATTTTTTGGTGTAATGTTTTTATTTCTACGGACCCCCACCCCACCCCTCACAAGCCTTGTATGAAGGAAGGAAGGAAAGAAAGAAGGGGGTCTCCCGAGACCCACTCTCCTCCCCACCCCTCCTCCCCACCCCTCCTTCCCTGGGTTTAATTGGCTTTAATCACAGCCATGTCACCGGGTGAGTAATCGCAGGGTAATTACCCACTGGCACCGGGACAATCTGTGAATAAGCCCCTCAAAGCAGAGCCTGCCTCACAGGGGATTAGGGAAAATAATTACTTGGATCAAATGATAGCAGGGGGTTAACCCCTTCCCTGGCGCAACTTCTGCCTGCCTCCTCAAGTCGTCTCTGACTTGGGCAGCAGGCCTCCTCCCCTAGCACCTGTGTGCCTTTAAGGAGGCAGAAATCCAACAGGTGCTGCTTTAGCTGCAGCACAACCAGGGAACAACGGCCTACTAGGGTGGCGTTTTGTCCCGTAACTGCAGCCTTCTTCAACCTGCCGAAGAGCCAGCATGGCCCAAGGGTCAGGGGTGATGATGCGAGTTGTAGTCCAGCTACATCTGGATGGCCACCATGGTGGAGAGCCAGTGTGGTGTAGTGGTTAAGAGCGGTAGTCTCGTAATCTGGGGAACCGGGTTCGCGTCTCCGCTCCTCCACATGCAGCTGCTGGGTGACCTTGGGCCAGTCACACTTCTCTGAAGTCTCTCAGCCCCACTCACCTCACAGAGTGTTTGTTGTGGGGGAGGAAGGGAAAGGAGAATGTTAGCCGCTTTGAGACTCCTTAAAGGGAGTGAAAGGCAGGATATCAAATCCAAACTCCTCTTCTTCTTCTTCTTTCCACACCCCTCTAACAGGCACATGTCCCAGCCAATCAGGGATCACACATTAAATGCACTCACAGAAGTGGGTGGAAGAGCCCATGACCCTCCAGGTATCACTAGACCTTTCTGCATTGGTTTGTCCATTGAAATCCATGGGCATGACTATATAGGAACTTAGGAAGTTACCCTATTTGCTTAGTCCCAGGAGGACTGGAATTTTACTTTAATAAATAGGAATATAGGAAGCTGTCTCAAACTGGATCAAGCCATTGATCCATCTAGTTCAATATTGCCTTCACTGGCCAGCAGTGGCTCCCCGGGGTTTTAGGCAGGGCAGGGGACACCCCCAGGCCTACCTGGAGATGCTGAGGATTAAATCTGGGACATTCTGCATGCTAAACAGGTGTTCCTTCCTTGAGCTACTATGAAATGAGATGTGGAGGAATCTGTAGCCCTCCAGACGTTTCAGAACTACAACTCCCATCAGCCCCAGCAAGCGTGGCCAACAGCCAGGGATGATGGGGGTTGTAGTTCAGCCATGTCTGGAGGGCCAAGGGTTCCCCAAGCCCTGCCTGAAATTATCTGTTAATATCAGTGGGCCTACTCTGAGAGTGTAGCTTGGCTGGGGTGCAATGCAAAGTTCTGGTTGGTTTGTGATTTTCAACAACGCACACACACACACCATTTCTCAGCCAGGTCCGGCAAGCTCAAGGCCAGACGCTTGAGCAGCAAGAAACGGGATCGATGGTGTGAATAATTTAGAGGGGGCTGTTGGGGAGTTGGTGGGGGGGGGGCAGATGGACACATCCCAGTGACAGATTCACAGGCCCCAAAGGGGCCGGGTCAGCAACGCATTTATGGAGCACATTCCCCACCCATCCATTCCGCAATATGCTGACATTAAAATGCAGACTTCCAGAAACACTACTGGCCCCATCCTCCCTGTGTTTACTCCAAAGTAACCAGCTGTCTTTACTTTACTTTACTTTATTTACTAAAAATGTCTGTCCTGCCGTTCCCTCCCCCCAAAATGCAAACCAGAAAGCAGGGGGGAAACCAATACAGTTAAAAAATAAATAAACGTAAAAAGTTTTAAGGACAGTCTCATATCCTCACAGCTAATAATTTTGAAGGAAGATCAGGACTCGGCAGTGGCTCACATGGATGGCTTTAAAAGAGGACTGGACCAACTAGTGGAGAATTATAAGGCGACCAGTGGCTGCTAGCCACAATGGCTATGTTTCGCCTCCCTGGTTGAAGGCAGTGATGTTGTTTCTGAATACCAGTTGCTGAAAAACGGAGGAAGGGAGAGTACCTAGGTGCGTACCCACCAACATTTTGGGAGAGCAAATTGGGATACACATACCCTGCACCATTCACTTCCCCCATCGTGTGCCTGCTGGCACCTGCCACTGCTGCCCAACCACCCTCTCCTTTGCCCAACTCCTCCTCCTTCTGTGGTGGCAGGCGCAGCCTCCCAGATGTGCTCTGGCCTGACCCTTTGGCGTTCCCAAAGCGCCACCCTAGAATTGTCAACAGGTTCATACCAGAGCGCCTTCTGGTCCCAGCGATCTGGCACTCATCAGCACGGCTGGACGTGACCCTGCTGACTCATGCCCAGGTGCCTGTCTTAAACAGGACATTGCAGGATCCAAACAGAAGCCAGGATGATCTGGGATGTCCCGCTTAAAATGGGGCAGTTGTGGGGTTTGAGGGTACTTTTCTACTCAGGTCCTGATTGGAGGTTTCCCAAAAGGCACATAGTTGGCCACTATGGGAACAGGATGCAGGACTAGGTGGGCCTTTGGCCTGATCCAGCACCTGGCCTCTCCTGCTGTTCTTTAGGGTCCCCGCTCCAGACTGATGGGCTTTCTGTTTTTCTGCGGGTGAATCCTGCACTGTGACATTGATGCAATCATACCACATTATTGGTGGATTGATAATAGGCCATCCAGACATCAGCTGGCTTTATTGGTTGACATTATTACCTTCTAGAAGGGTACCTAACCCAGCACCACAACGACGAGATGAAAAAATAAATAAATTGGGATGTTTGTGGCATAGAAAGATTCAGAAGTTATGGGGCATGCGGGTGGCACTGTGGGTTAAACCACAGAGCCTAGGGCTTGCCGATTAGAAGGTCGGCAGTTTGAATCCCCGTGACAGGGTGAGCTCCTGTTGCTCAGTCCCTGCTCCTGCCAACCTAGCAGTTCAAAAGCACAAAGTTCAAGTAGATAATTAGGTACCGCTCCGGCGGGAAGGTAAATGCCGTTTTCGTGTGCTGCTCTGGTTCGCCAGAGGCGGCTTAGTCATGCTGGCCACATGACCTGGCCACCTGACCTGGAAAACTGGCTCCCTCAGCCATTAAAGCGAGATGAGGGCCGCAACCCCAGAGTCGTCCACGATTGGACTTAACAGTCAGGGGTCCCTTTACTTTACCTATGCACAGATTAGAAAGGTAGCAGTCTGCCTGCCCTGGAACTTTTTCAGGTGCAAACAGTATTGAATGTGAGATCATGTCTAAGCACCTTGATAGCATCATGAACACAAGTCCTCATAAGTGCACCCTTCCTTCTTTCCTTCCTTCCTTCCTTCCTTCCTTCCTTCCTTCCTTCCTTCCTTCCTTCTCTTTAGCAAATTTAACAGTGGAACAGGATGTCTGGATTGGTCCAAGCGTAACAGGAATCTTCTTATGCTCTTATGAGTGACTAAAGGGATATCTGGTTGGCCACTGTGCGAAAACAAGATGCTGGACTAGATGGGTCATGGGCCTGATCCAGAAAAGGGCTTTTCTGGTGTCCCAGCAGTTACAAACACCTTCCTTCCGCAGGGGAAATTTGCTCCACAGAGGAGAAGGGAGGGGTTGAAGGACAGAGACCTTGTCAGCCCCAAAGACCCAGTGGAACAGACTCCCTTAGAAGGTAGTGGACTTCACTGGAGATTTTGAAAGAGATGTTGGGAGGCCCTCTGCCAAGGATTTTTAAGCCGCGATTCCTGCATTGCGGGGGTTGGGCTAGATGACCCGCTAGGTCCCCTCCAACTCTGTGGCCCAGCAGCCCTGTCCGCTGCCGCAGCCAACCATATTCCACTTGGAAAGCTGGCAAGTGGAGTACGAACGCAGCAGCCCTCCTCTGCCTCTTTGCCCTTGCCGCACCCAGCAATGGCTGTTCAGTGGTAGACTGCCCCTGACCTGGAGGTTCTGTTTTAGCTGCGATGGCCGTCGGCTGCTGGTCAACCCAGGAAACTGGGGTTGTAGGGTGATGTCAAGGCCCCTAAATTTCTCTCTCTCTCTCTTGGGGCCAGATTTGATGTCGTTGCGTCCCCCCCACCCTATGCACCGTCCCAGAATTCCAGTCTGCCAGCACGGAGCATCGGGCTCCCGCCTCGGTTTTCTGCGACAGAGTCTTTGCAAGCGCCGCCCCTGAACCCAGCGGAGCCATATTTCAGCATTACCGTAGCGCAGCGCCAGGGCTCATCCGTTCCCATCCCCCGATTATTTATTGCCTCATTTTCTCCTTGGCGCCGCCGGCTGCTGAGGGAACGAACCAGCCATCCCCCCCCTGCCTGCCTGCCTTGCCTGCTCTCCCCATGGCCGCCGAAATTGCTAGACGGAATGAGCTGAAAGAGAGCAGGGAGGAGGAGGCAAGGTGAAGGAGCTGGCCAAGTGGCCATGTTTTTTGAGGGCCGTGGCCATGCAGGAGCAGGTGGCCCAATTGGGGGAGTGACCCTCTGCCTGGCTGGCGTTTGCCCGATGGCGTGTGGAAGACCCCAGTTTCAGTCCTGGAGAGCTGCTGCCAGTCAGTGCGGACAACACACCACTAGATGGGCAAGTGGCCTGACTGCATCCAAGACAGCTTTCTGTTTGGGGGACGGGACAGAGCTGAGCGGTCAGGTGTCTCCTCTGCATGCATGAACTCCTAGTGGTGGGGAGGTGCAAAGCAAGGCCAGGAAGGGGCGTGGCCTGGGGGAGAGGGCCAAGGGCCAGATGGAAAGACCCAGAGGGCCACATGTGGTCCCTGGACACCTGAGATTCCCCACCCTTGGTTTAAATTCACTGGGGAGGGAGAGAGGTAACAGAGAGAAAAGTTAGGATCTTGAGGGCTGAATGTCAGGAGACGTACCTGTGGTGCCCTAAGAAGAAGAAGAAGGAGAGTTTGAATTTGATATCCCACTTTATCACTACCCTAAGGAGTCTCAAAGCGGCTAACAATCTTCTTTCCCTTCCTCCCCCACAACAAACACTCTGTGAGGTGAGTGAGGCTGAGAGACTTCAGAGAAGTGTGACTGGCCCAAGGTCACCCAGCAGCTGCATGTGGAGGAGTGGGGAATCGAACCCGGTTCACCAGATGCTCTGAACCACTACACCACACTGGCTCACTGGCTTTGGGTTGCAGGTGACTGGGGAGCTGATCGTCCTGCATGCCTGCATTGCCCGATGGGACTGGGGTTGCCAAATGACAGGGGGGAAACCAGTCTAGGCTGCTCTGGTGGCTTTCAACAACAGCTGGATGTGCAGAAAACGAACAAGGACTGCAACCTGAACATTATTGCTTGCTCAGGTCCGCGGATGAAGTTAGCGTTACAGTCTTCCTCCCACAATGCAGCCCAGGCTGGTCCACACTGCACTTCCCCAGTGCTTGGGGCGAACGAGCTCAGTTGAAGGAACAGGCTGTACTTCAATGGCAGAGCACCTGCTTTGCATGCAGAAGGCCCCAGGGGGTCAATCCCAGGCACCTCCAGTTAGAGGTCAGCGCAAACAACACAGAGCCAGGTGGACCAGTGGTCTGACTCCATAGAACATAGCCTCCAACCTTTCTCCGATAAAAATTTGTTGTTGTTTAGTCGTTTAGTTGTGTCCGCCTCTTCATGACCCCATGGACCAGAGCACGCCAGGCACTCCTGACTTCCACTTCCTCCCGCAGTTTGGTCAGACTCATGTTTGTAGTTTCGAGAACACTGTCCAACCATCTCGTCCTCTGTCCTCCCCTTCTCCTTCTGCCCTCCATCTTTCCCAACATCAGGGTCTTTTCCAGGGAGTCTTCTCTTCTCATGAGGTGGCCAAAGTCTTGGGGTCTCAGCTTCAGGATCTGTCCTTCCAGTGAGCACTCAGGGCTGATTTCCTTCAGAATGGAGAGGTTTGATCTTCTTGCAGTCCATGGGACTCTCAAGAGTCTCCCTCCAGCACCACCGATAAAAATAGGGACATCCTATTCCACCATCACCATATTTGTGCCCCAGCCATCGACTGGGTTGCCCCAGCCACTCTGGGCAGCTTCCAACATATATAAAAACATAATAAAACATTATACATTAAAAAAAAACTTCCCTGTACAGGGCTGCCTCCAGATGTCTTCTAAAGGTTGTATAGTTACTTATCTCCTTGGCTCGGAGGGTCACATAATTCCATACCCGCCAACATTTCTCCAATGAAAATAGGGATGTCCTAAGGAAAAGCGGGACATTCCGGGATCCAATCAGAAACTTGGGCGGCTTCTGTAAATCCGGGACCATCCTTGGAAAATAGGGGCACTTGGAGGGTCTGGTATAAAGCATCTTCCTATGTTCCTACCAGCTACTATTTCTAAACGCATCTATACCCAGAAATTAGCATACACAGATCAGCACCCTCTCCTTCTCCATATGCAGTGGTGTAGCAGCTCTGGGTTGCAGGGGGTCAGAGTCCCATTTTTACTTCTGCAGCAGGGTCCCTGCCTCCAGCATCCTCCAGCTGCCCAGCCAGCATGGAAGGGGGCCGCTTAGCCTCTGAAGAAGAATCTTATCAGTCTTTGTGCTGATTGGAATCAATCCGAATGAAAGCAGGTGAGTCAGCCGTTGAGGATGGGCTCTCCAGGTCATTCTGGAACAGGTGTGTGGGAAGAAAGGCGAGGAGACATTCTGTATGTTCCATAGCCGAGCGTTTAAGAACACAGAAAACTCAAGGTGCTTCAGTTTCAAGAGAACGGTGTGTAAGTTCTGCTATGAGACAATGGAGCTATGCGGAAAACACACCTTAAGTCGCTCTGAAATAAGATACTGGAGCACTCCAAATCCTTTGCTCTTGCACGTGCATGGAAAATTGTAGATCCGGCTGAGAGGCAACACATGGAGATCTGCATCGATCGCTGCAAAGCCTCCCCGTTATTGTACAATTATGAGATTGTTGTGTAATCTTAGAAGGGGCCTTGCTGCGATGGGTGTTGGCGCCTGTGACGATCACAAAGGAACTCTGCACCTACGGAGTGTGTGCATTTGACAGGTCTGAATGATCGGTGTGATAAACTTCGGCACATCGCCTTCCTAGAGAAACTCTCTCGGAAGCCACAGGTGATGAGGGGGCAACGGGAAAGAGATCAATTTGTGGCCATTTGGTTTCCCTTTATTGAATTTACAAATGCATGAGAGCGTGGCAGGGTGGTCCCGATGATATATAAATCAGTGCGGATATCCTGAAGCCCGTGGGGAAATCTTTAACATTTCCGTATATGCTGGTCAGAAACGTTGTAAAAAATTGGTATCCGAAAGCCACTGCCTGAATATTCAAATACTGCTATGGACAACTTATTAATTCAACATTTCATTAAATCGTCATATTTCATATTGCACCTTGATTGGGGTCTGGATCCTGATTCTCTCTTGGTGGGTGGCATTTTTGGAAGTTTATTTATTTGCAGTACAGTGGTACCTCAGGTTACATACACTTCAGGTTACAGACTACGCTAACCCAGAAATAATACTTCAGGTTAAGAACTTTGCTTCAGGATGAGAACAGAAATCGTGCTCCGGAGGCCCCATTAGCTAAAGTGGTGCTTCAGGTTAAGAACAGTTTCAGGTTAAGGACAGACCTCCAGAACGAATTAAGTACTTAACCCGAGGTACCACTGTAATAGGGACGCGGATGGTACTGTGGGTTAAACCACAGAGCCTAGGACTTGCCGATCAGAAAGTCAGCGGTTCGAATCCCCACGACGGGGTGAGCTCCCGTTGCTCAGTCCCTGCTCCTGCCAACCTCGCAGTTCAAAAGCACGTCAAAGTGCAAGTAGATAAATAGGTACCGCTCCGGCGGGAAGGTAAACGCCGTTTCTGTGCGCTGCTCTGGTTCGCCAGAAGCGGCTTAGTCATGCTGGCTACATGACCCGGAAGCTGTACGCTGGCTCCCTCGGCCAGTAAAGTGTGATGAGCACCGCAACCCCAGAGTCGGTCAAGACTGTACCTAATGGTCAGGGGTCCCTTTACCTTTACCACTGTAATACCTTTTGATTATGCAATGGTTTTCTTTTTTTGTAATACATAAGCAAAAACTCAATAATGCTCTATATTTAGAAAAGAAGGGGCATGGCTGTGAACGGGGTCTTCCTGTGACCATCAGGAAGGGACCCCTACACCACTGAGTGGGTATGCATGTGTGATTGACAGGCACCTGGCCAGCCTAGGAAAGGAAACATTAGCGGGTCTCTCCAATCCAGCCTTTCGACCACTGTTGTCAGCCCGTTAAGCGACATGAATCCGATTGGGAAATGGCAGGCGCCATCAATATCCTGGTCCCGCCACAATTAATCACCGGCTAATTAGCAGCGAGGGCTCCGATCCCAGACAGAGCTGCCGGCAGTCAGGGAGGGAATCAAGACAGGAAAAAGTAAAGAGGGAAACCAAACAAACCCAGAGGCACCTGTTTCTACTTCCTGTTGGGAATTACTTGGATTGCTGATAGGTTGGCCTGCTTCTGGGCGCTCACCGTTTCTGACAGGGAAGGGTGTGCGCGCATGTATATAAAGAGCACACTCTGCGCTGAGGTTCACGAGGACACGGCAAAGTGCATTTATTGTTTGTTATGGCCCACATCCAGGGCAGCTCAATTCAGACAAGAGATTGCAGTGAAAGTAATTAAGGGTTGTACCTGACACTCGACCTGCTCAGAACCAGACGCATTGAAATTAATAGATATAGCTAACTGAAAGATTGTATCTCGCTATACAAACCTGCCTGGGTACTAAGATCTTCAGGTGAGCACCTTCTCTGGTTCCCATTGACACCAGAAGAATGGAAGTTGGCAATGAAGAAGAAGAAGAAGAAGAAGAAGAAGAAGAAGAAGAGTTTGGATTTGATATCCCGCCTTTCACTCCCTTTAAGGAGTCTCAAAGCGGCTAACATTCTCCTTTCCCTTCCTCCCACACAACAAACACTCTGTGAGGTGAGTGGGGCTGAGAGACTTCAAAGAAGTGTGACTGGCCCAAGGTCACCCAGCAGCTGCATGTGGAGGAGCAGGGAATCGAACCTGGTTCACCAGATTATGAGTCCACCGCTCTTAACCACTACACCACACTGAGAGAGACTTTTCCATGGCTGCTCCAAAATTGTGGAATTACCAAGAGAGGTCAAATTGGCTATGCTTCCACCACTGACATAGGCTATCAAATTGGCTGTCCTTCTGCTTTTGGTTATCCTTCCGCCACCAGGCCAACCATCCTGTTCAGACAGGCCTTTGGGAACTAAGGTGCCGTCAATGCTGGCCACTGGGCTGCTTTCAGGGCAAACCGTATTTTAATTGTAGGTTCTGATTGTGTTCTGGTATGTTTTCACTATTCTTTTTAACTTGTTTGGGGGGTTTTGTGTTTTTGTATTCTAGAGCGATGTTTTTAAATGCTGGAAGCCACCTTGAATCCCAGCTTGGGGAAAGGCGAGCTATAAACACATTAAACAGAACCATAGAATTGTAGAGATGGAAGGGACCCCAGGGGTCATCTAGACCAACCCCCTCTGTGCGGGAATCCTTCTCGCAGCCATCCCTGGGTGGGCTCAAACCACCAACCTTCTGGTTAACAGCCAGGTGCGCTGACCCATTGTGCTGCCAACTAAAAACAGTTGAATAAATCTATTTTATTTGATCCACTGATTTTAGTGGATTGACTCTTGAGTATAACTTAGTTGGGGACAACACTATACAGTAATGAACATATCATACATTTGAAGCACATTCTCCCTCTCATCCCCAAAGAATCCTGGGATCTGTAGCTTGCCCTTCACAGAGCTGCATCTACAGGTAGGGCAAAGTTTTCCCGTCTGAAACAATGGAGAGCTGCTGCCAGTCAGTGCAGGCAACATTGATCTAGATGGGTCAATATGTCAGTTTCCTCTGTTCCTTCCCATGCTCCTCCTGTTGAATTTCAGCCTGCTGGGCTGCTTTCCCAGCACCCACAAGTTCTCACCAGCCCTTGCCAAGAAACCTGCACCATGTAAATTTATTTCCCCGGTTAATTTTTAGCCCAGAGTGATGTTTCCTACAGGAATGCACTGGCTACGGATTCCTTGGCAATTGGAAGGGAAAGAGTGGTTTGCCAGGAAGGGGTGGGGGTGGGGGACCTTAACAGTCAGGAAAGCTTCCCATGAGCTTTGATTTGTTGCTGCCACTATCTGACTCTCCAGATCAGCAATTGACAGCCATTGAGCAACTGAATGGTGCAACTTGCCCCTGGGCCAGAAACACTGCTTGGCTTTGCCCACTGACTCATTCAGACATGAGACCTGGGCAGAGGACATTGTTAACCCCTACCTCCCTGGGGGCTTTGGCTGAGTTGTGCTCTTTGAAGGCGGGACTGGGGGAACCTGCGGCTTGACTCCATCTCCCATCAGCCCTCCAGCCAGAATTGCCAATGACCAGGATAGATGGAGCCCAGCAGCCACATTCCTGGGTCATTCCTAGCCAGGTCTCAGCTTGTATTAAAACCAGCAAAAGCTGGAGATCGGGGATTATTTATGCATTTGTTGCTACACTTACGTACGTGTAAAAAAAAACCCCTAAAAATCCAGCCATCTCCCTTTTTGTTTTTTATGATTTCTAGCTTCTGTCTTCTTCTGTTAACTCGACCTATACTCATGTTTTGATCGGTTTTTTTGATGTCCTCTACTCAGACTTAATGAGGATTTACACAGGAAGGTGATGGGTGGATGATAAAGGACCCTGCGCGAGAGGCAGGGAAGGGAAGGTCTCCCAGAGTGGGAGGCTGGGAGAAGGAAGGGAAGAGCCCAGGTGAGAGCTGGGAGGGTCCACTACCTTTTGTGTGGGACAAGGGTTAAGAGGTAACTCTGCCAGATGGCTCTGTGTGTTTGTGTGCACCATTTTCTCTTTGTTTCCCTTCATTTAACAAAGAAATTCAGGCAACACGCCATTTATGCCTGTTCAATATGTGCACAACCGCACATTCGCACATTGAACTGACCCCAAAAGGGGCGGAATGGGGTGTTTTGCAGGTTTTTCCAACAGTGTTTCAAATATACGTGATTTCACTTAAATGAAGCACAACTCCCGTGTAAATGGAGATTTCCCTGCACTTTCTTTTATCTATTCTGAATCTTCAGACATTCAGCCTCATTGGGTGGCCACAATTTCTACTACAATGGTACCTTGGTTTTCGAACATAATCCGTTCCGGAAGACCATTTGACTTCCAAAATATTCGAAAACCGAGGCACAAAGGGCGGTCTGCCAATTTAATAGAGAAAATTGTGAAAAACAACAGATAGACGCAGCGGAAGTCTGCGTTGTGCTTCAAAACAAGCATTTACTTCCCGGTTTTCGGTGTTCGAAAACTGAAATGTTCGGAAATGGAGATGTCTGAAAATTGAGGTACTGCTGTGTTACGTGAGAGGGAAAACAACTTTATTCGGTCTCTCCACGCCACACATCATTTTCTGAACTTCTTTCACGGTCTCTGCTGCTTGGTCTTTTTTCTAAGAGCTCCAAACGCTGCAGCCTTCCTTCACGGGGAATCCACTCCATTTTTATTGTTTGGTGTGTTATGAAATCCTCCGTTTTAAAACGGCCTTTTATCTGTGGCATGGTTTTCCCAGTAGTGATGTATGGAAGTGAGAGCTGGACCATAAAGAAGGCTGATCGCCGAAGAATGGATGCTTTTGAATGATGGTGCTGGAGGAGACTCTTGAGAGTCCCATGGACTGCAAGAAGATCAAACCTATCCATTCTTAAGGAAATCAGCCCTGAGTGCTCACTGGAAGGACAGATCCTGAAGCTGAGGCTCCAAGACTTTGGCCACCTCATAAGAAGAGAAGACTCCCTGGAAAAGACCCTGATGTTGGGAAAGATGGAGGGCACAAGGAGCAGGGGACGACAGAGGACGAGATGGTTGGACAGTGTTCTCGAAGCTACAAACATGAGTCTGACCAAACTGCGGGAGGCAGTGGAAGACAGGAGTGCCTGGCCTGCTCTGGTCCAGGGGGTCACGAAGAGTCGGACACGACTAAACGACTAAACAACAGCAACATCTGTGGCATGTTGCTAGTTGCTTGGGAAGCCCTTTAATTTTCTACGAAGAGGCTAGCAAAGGTGGCTATAACCAGCCTCCCTCCCTGCTTGACTTCCCACAGGCAGAAAAATGCCTCTCTTCCTCCTTCCCCTAGCAAGCAAGAATCTCTGCCCACGTGCCAGGCGAGGCAGGGCCAAAGGTCGGCTCCCTTAGGTAGCCTGCAGAGAGCCTTGCCAGCCGCCTCCCTGCCGCCGCCTGCCGTCTAGCCGCTCCCTCCAGATCCGTGGTTTCACCGGGGCTCCTTCTCCATCTCTCTTCACACCTCGGCTGGCATTTCCTTGGATCTCTGTCTCTTTCTCTTTCTGCCGGCAGCCTGGCAGAGGCAAAGAGCGGGTTAAGGCACACAGCCCCTCCGCCTCACAAATCCCCCCAGGAGGATGCACTACTCAGACAGGCAGCAAAGGAAGCATCTTATCACCTTCTTTCCCTGACTTGCGGCCTCTGCAGAAAAAGCGCAAGTTAGCTGCAGCATTCGTTACTTTTATTATGACATTCATCTCCCACCTTTCTTTTCTTTTTTTTAATCCACGCAGCTCAGGCTGGCACCCGTGATTCTCTTCCTCTCCTTTTCACCCTCCCAACAACCCTGAGAGGTAGGTTAGGCCGTAAGACTGGACACCCGGTGGACTTCGTGGCAGAGCAAGGATTTGAACCCAGGTCAATTCAATTCAATTCAAAATCCTTTATTAGGCATAGCACACCGCACATTAACATACAAACATCATATATAGACTGTATAAAATACGGGCTCAGCGAACACAATTTATCCCAGTCCTAATCTTAACTCCAAAAAATAAATCGATGTACATAGATAGTATAATACAACACAGCAACATCACCTACCATTAAAAACCCCTAAGTCTCTTTATCATGGGCCAGTTGAACCCAGGTCATAGTCCAGCCTTCTAACCACCGAAGCGTGTCTTCTAGGCTAGGTGGACCCATAAAGGTGGAAGTGTAGCCTGCCAGACAGAGGGTTACGGTGGCCTTGGGCCAGTCTCTGCTTCTAGGCTTAGCCTACCTTATAGGGTTGCTCTGTGGATTAAAATAAAGGAGGGGAGAAGAACCTTTCTGCCACCTTGAGCTCCTTGGAGGACAGGTGGGTATAAAAACGCTTGTTTTCACGCCCCCCCCCCACTTGAAAAACCATTCAGTCTGGTCCAGAATCTAAAATTATCTGAATGTACTCCATTCTGAGGCTGCCACCTCCTTCCCCCCTTGCCCCCCCAGCCCACTGGCTCCATACACCAAGACCATGGATTTGGAGTTGCAAGGAGAATGGGAAGTAGCCGGATCCCATTCAAATGCAGATCCTGAGGATTGCAGGGCTATTGAAATCCAAAGGTGGCCCCAATGTGGGGAGGGAGCTTAATCCTCAGCCCCCCAGCCTACCCTGCTTTCCATAATCCCCTTTGAGTTAGTGGTCTGGAGCCTGGAAGGGGAGGAGTAAAGCCCCCACCCCCTTCCCCAATACTCTTGTTTCCCTCTCCATAATATAGAGTCTATATCTCCCCATTGCTCTCTCTCCCCTTCTTTAATCTCCATCCATGTGTGAATCATTTCAGAAGAGGATGGAGGAGAGAGGGAGAACCTGAATCTGAGAGGTGTTCTGTGCTGTACAGAGTGGGAAGTTGCCTTATACTGAGTCCGACCATTGGTCTGTCTAGTTCAGTACTGTCTGCACTGACAGGCAGCAGCTCTCCAGGCTTTCAGGCAAGTGAACCCTCAAGGGGAGGAGGCTCAGAGCCAAGGGAGTGTTGCTGGGATGGCGATGACTGGCCCGAGGGAGCAGGCTGGGAGGAGGAAGTGTCCGAAGATGAAGAGGGAACGGGGTTTAGTGAGCAGGAAGATGCAGTGGCAGAGAGCGGTTCAGACTCAGAGGCAGAAGCGGAGGCTGGAGAGGAAGAGGTGGCCAGGCTGCTGAAGAAGCCAGGGAGTCTCCCCCTTCTGCTGTGTGACCAGCTCCTCTTCCCTCCTGGTCTCCCAGAACCAGAAGAGGCATGAAGAGGGTGAAGCAAAGAGTGACAAGACGAAGGAGTCTCAGGTTGCTGGGAAAGGGCCCTGGGGAGGAGCCTTAGAAAGTGGTGGAAGTTGGGGACTTTCCATCCTCACAACCGCCTCACCGGGGCAAGACCTGCCGGGAAGAGTTTCTGCGCTCACAGGCCTACGCTGTTCTGCTTCTTTGAATAAAGAGCTAACTTCACAGACAACCTTGTGAGTTATCGCCGACTTGCTCCGGACTCCCGCCTTGGCATCCAGCAGCAGCTCTCTCCTGTTCTTCTCAGCAGCTCCTTCTGCCTAATAAAAAGCAAGACGCTAGTCCTCATGGTTCTGAATAAAAAGGCTGATTTAAATAGGAATCTGGGAGGCTGTTTCATGCCAAGTTATGCCATGGATCAAAGGAACATAGGAAGAAGCTGCCTTATCATGGGTCTGACTCTTGGTCCACCTAGCTGAATAGCTAGAATGCCAAAGTTAGCCAATCCAAGGGTGGAGCCACAGGGTGATCTGTTGGCTCTGGGGTGGGGCTAATGCAATACCTGGCGATTTGCAGGCGGAGCCTCTTAGAACCCACCTGGAGGCTTAACGCCCTTGTATGTCCTCCTTCCCAAACACAGTTTTCCCCGTTTGGGGCTTGCAAAACTCCGTAGCCAGCTGGCAACCCCATGGATGCCCTGGGGACAGGTGGTCCGTATTGCCATCGCCTTCAGCGTAGCCCCCCGGACGTCGCTGGGAGGGCGGGGAAGCGTAGCGGGCTGAGCGCTGGCGAGACGTTGACTCAACCCGACGAGCCATGAGGGCCTCATTCAATTTTAATAGGCACCGTGGCGCTAAAAAAGGAAACAGGAAATGGAACAATGGGCAGGGGAAGGGAGAAAGGCGCCCACCCCCTAACCGTGGGATCTGGGTGAACTGGGGTGGGTGGGGACGCAATGCTCTCCATCGGTCACTATCTTCTGAAGCTGGGCGGTGGGTTTTGCAGTGCAGAGATATACAGTCCTAGCATTTCTGAGTTTGTGGTGGGGATTCAGACAGGCAGCATGACAGAACAAGGCCTATCCACTGTGGTAGAGTGTCGGGCTAGGACCTGGGAGGGACCAGGGTTCAAATTCCTCCTTGGCCTTGGAGCTCACTGGGCGTGACCTTGGGGCAGCCTACCTTCCAGTGTTGCCTTGTGGATTAAATGAGGACAGGGAGTAGAATTATGTATGCCGCTTTAAGCTCCTTGAAGAAAAAGCTGGATAGAAATACAATCAATGGACTGATCAATGGACTGATCAATCAATTGATCAATGGACTGATCAATCAATTGATCAATGGACTGATCAATCAATTGATCAATGGACTGATCAATCAATTGATCAATGGACTGATCAATCAATTGATCAATGGACTGATCAATCAATTGATCAATGTTCTGCAGGGATGCCAAGCGATTCTCGGAGTTCTCAGAGTGTTTTAACAATCTGTCCTCTAGGGAAATCTGGGAATTGCAGCTCTAGGAATAGGGGCCTCCTGCCAACAACTTTCTGCACCCTTAACAAACTACAGTTCCCAGGATTTTTCGGGGAAAGCCATGGCAGTTTAAAGTGGTATGATACTGCTTTAAATGTGAGGTGTGGATGTGACCACAATGGTTTTTTAAAAGTCAGCATAAGCACCATACATTTAAATCGCACACCCCATGAAAACAATCCTGGGAACAGTAGTTAAGGGTGCTGGGAATTGTAGCGTTCTAAGGGGGAAACTACAGTTCCCAGGATTCTTCGAAGTGGGGAATGTGTTTTAAATCTATGGTATGGACACAGCTGAAATCCAAAGCTGACATGTGGACATTTAACATCCGGAACATGAGTTGCCAACTGCAAGAATGTATTCAGTTTTCTTTTAGGGTTCTCTGGTGCTCACATATTTCAGCGGAGAGACTACTGTCGTCAGAGATGCAGTGGCATTTGGGCTGGGGTGCTGTGGGTGGGGCTCAGCCTGGCCTACTCAGTTACTCTTACTTTGTGGTTATCAGTGTTTTATTTGTATTAGGTTGAAAGAAAACAACAGAACTGTTTAGAAAATTAAAACCCAGTTTTGTCTGGGACGTTTTATTTGAATCAAAATGATGAACATTTAGAAAATTAGGTTTCGCTTTATTTTTAAAAATGTGCTTTTTAATTCAAAGACATATACCATTAAGCAGAGTGTGGCGGCACATATACCATACATTTAAAGCGCACGCCTCCAAGAATGCTGGGAACTGTGGTTTGTCAAGGGCCTGAGAATCGTAGCTCTGTCGGGGTCAAAACCACAGTTCCCAGGCCTCTTTCGGGAGGGAGGTGTGCTTTAGGGCGTGCATTTAAAACACCCCCTCCTCCCCAAGGATCCTGGGAACTGCGGTTTGTTATGTGTGCTAAGAAAGATTGCTTTCTTGGGGGTAAACTACAGTTCCCAAGGTCCTCGGAGGTGCTTTAAACGTCCTTTAAAAGTACGGCATGTTCAACTGACTCCAGCTTTTTGTCCTACATTTGTTTGACACGTTCCTCCGGTCACGGCGCTTAAGGGGCGACGGCTGGATCGCGAGGAGCCGCGGTTTGACTTCCACGTCTCGGGTGCCACGCGTAGCACCTTGGGCGTGCCTCGCCCCCCCCCTTTTACGTGGACTAGGTTTCCATCGCCGGGGGCCCCCGGAGGGGGTGACGGTTTCATGCCAGGCCTGTTTGCCAAGGCCTCTTTCCCCGCGACGCTCCCGCCTGCTCCTTGCAAGCTCGCTCCGTGTTTATTTATTTAATGAATAATTTATCCCGCTCTCTGCTCGGCAATCTCCATTATCACGCGCCCCCCCCTCGCCCACCGCCCGCTCCAGCTGCAATGCACCCCCAACCCACCCACCCACCCCCCTTTGCTCCTGCCTCCACCGCCCTGTGCAATGATTTATTGAACACTGTCTATGCACTACACTGCGAGCTGTTCTGTCACAGGAAGCCACGGTTAAATATTAACCAGGTCAGGAGGAGGCAGTTCACACACACAAAGATGCAAACACACACACACACCGCAGGCCTTCTCCTTATGCCCCTTAGAAACATGCCGGCCAGAGGTTTCCCAACCCTGAAGTAGGGGTACTGTGCTAGGCTTCTTTTTCTGATCGAAAACCGGGACACTTGTCTTCCGGGACGCGCTCCTGGGGTAAGTCATGCGACCCGCGCCACAGTCTCGTCCGTCGAAAAGTGCTTTTCTTCGGGCGCATCTTGCGTGGTGCCCCAAAAATGCATGGTTTTGGGTGCCGTGCAAGATGACGGCTTTTTCCAGACAGGAGCGTGCGAGATCGCGGAGGCCAAAGTGGCCGCCTCCGTCTCACGCAAAGAAAGGGAGTGTCCCGTTTTCTCCGGGCCACTTGGCAGGTATGGGGTACCCAAGTCCAGGATCTAGGCCCTGCCGCACGAGGGAGAGATTCAGGCCACGTTCACACCCTGCATTTAAAGCATGGTGATTCCAGTCATGGCTTCCCCCAGAGAATCCTGGGAAACGGTTGTTTGTTAAGGGTGCCGTTGTGTGGAGACCCTGATTCCCCTCACAGATGGACCAACTCTCAGCGCCCTTGACAAACAACAGCTCCCAGAATCCTTTGGGGGAAGCCATGACTGTTTTAAGTGACATAGTAAAGGTAAAGGGACCCCTGACCATTAGGTCCAGTCGTGGACGACTGGGGTTGCGGCGCTCATCCCGCTTTATTGGCCAAGGGAGCCGGCGTACAGCTTCCGGGTCATGTGGCCAGCATGACTAAGCCGCCTCTGGCGAACCAGAGCAGCGCACGGAAACTCCATTTACCTTCCCGCCGGAGCAGTACCTATTTATCTACTTGCGCTTTAACGTGCTTTTGAACTGCTAGGTTGGCAGGAGCAGGGACCGAGCAACGGGAGCTCAACCCGTCGCGGGGATTCGAACCGCCAACCTTCTGATCGGCAAGTCCTAGGCTCTGTGGTTTAACCCACAGCGTCACCCGTGTCCCCTTCAATGACATGATACAGCTTTAAATGTGTGGTGCGAATGTGGCTTGCAGGAGTTTTTCTCTGAGGCAAGATTTGGACGCAGGTCCTCCTCAATCTTTCCACCGCATCTAGGCACCCGGTCCATCTCCTTCATTCTGGTGCTGTGTGCCATTGTGCCGCCGAAACACCTTTAGGAAGCGTTTGGCTGCCCCTGCCCTGGGCAGTCAGTCTCCTAGTCCCTGGTGCGCTCTCTCTCTCTGCCTGCTGGTGTCCCAGGGCCGAACTCTGCCGAGTGCCGGCAGCTTGGCACCCGTTGGCGGACCACCCCACCCCCTCCCCATTTTGTTGTTGTTGTTGTAAGCTTGGCGTTCTCCCAGAGCCAGCACGTGGAAACGGAGCCGCCTGCCACCGGCTTGGGGAAATGAATCAGAGCCGAAAAAGCGACAAAAACAACCACCCCCTCGCTCTCAGCCAGCCAAATCCGAGTGATGGCATTTGCTCCCCCCTTGGTCAGCAAAGGAACGGGCATGGGTGGGTCCCCCGGGACCTGGCAAGGGGTGGCTTGTGGGGCTGGTAGGGCTCAGCAAGCTGCGTGTGCCACCTTCCTACCCATGAGGAATGGCTGCTGATCAGTGGCAGAACATCTGCTTGGCATGCAGAAGGGCCCAGGTTCAGTCTCCAGCACCTCCAGAACCTGGTCGCCCTGGAAGAAACTGGCATGTCTCCCAAAATAGACAAAATAGCCTTTATGTGCCGTGTGCCACATGGACCTAGGAATGCAGGCTGCTTCATTCCACAGAGCTGTAGGAAGAGCCAACCTAGGAAGCTGCCTTCTGCTGAGTCAGACCACTGGTCCGTCTAGCGCTCTATTGCATACACTGACTGGCAGCAGCACTCAGTAATGACACCAGTCTGGTTGAATGCCCTCCCATCAGGTGTCAAGGAAATAAATAACCACACAACTTTCTGAAGACACCTGAAGGCAGGCCTGTTTTGGGAAGTTTTTAATGTTTGATGTTTTATTGTGCTTCTACGTTTGTTGGAAGCCACCTAGAGTGGCTGGAGCAAAGCAGTCAGATGGGCAGGGTAATAATAATAATAATAATAATAATAATAATAATAATAATAATGCCCCGCCACCGATCCAAGGCCCATGAATGCGCTCGTGATGCAGGCTCCATGTTGGGCCTGGCGTTCCCCTTCCACACGACGGCGGTGTGTTTATAACGGCATGTGGAGGTGTGTGTGCCTTTTATGTGTGTTTTCATCCACAAGAGAACGCTGTGTAGGGGGAGTTATTTCCATACATCGGCGGATGGGGGGAGGGAGAGAGAAATTCCCACTGCTGCGCAAGGGTGGCACAGAGTGGCAGAAGGTGGTGGCTGGCACAAAGAGGCAGACAGAAAGCCAACACATTTGCAGTTCCCTGCCACAGAGCTTCAGCTGTGAATCCCATTCCTCTCTCTCTCTCTCTCTCTCTCTCTCTCTTTCTCTTTCTCTCTCCCTCCTCTCCCCCCCACAATTGCCTGTAACGAACTCAACCACCGTTGTCGTTGGCACTGCCCGTTCTCGCTGTCGGCACTGCTTGTGCCGTCAACCTGCCACGGTTCCTGACGGCTGCGCTGTGGGCGGGAGATCGCAAGGGGGGTGGGGGGGTTCTGCAGGCAGCGTGCCTCAATCTTGTCTCTGGTGATGTGCCAAGAGGAAGGGTGCCAGCCTCGCCGCTGCCGGAGCGCCCGTCAGTCACATCACTCCACCGCGGTGGTAAATGGTGTACCCTGGCGGGCACGCTGAATAAGAACCAGGGAGGTGGGGGGAATGTTCTGTATCCTTCCTGCAAGCATGCTTTCCAAAGGGGGCACAAACCAGCGGTTGTGTTGTGTGTGAATATATGTGTGTACAATATGTTGGCGAGGCTTGTTTTCTGCAAAGTTGTGCAAGTTCCTGGCTGCTGTGGGTTATGTTCCTGGCTGCTATGGGATCATGTGCCCCACTCACTCCAAATCGAAACTGGTGGAAGCCTCTCCCATCCCAATATTCTGTTCCATATATACGCATCTGTGTCAGACTCTGTTCTGGAGTCCTGACCTGTGAGGTCTGTCTGTCTATCCCTCCATCTATCTATCAATCACCTATTGAAAGTATTTAGTTAAACTGCCACCAACCTGAGGGATGCGGGTGGCGCTGTGGGTTAAACCACAGAGCCTAGGGCTTGCTGATCAGAAGGTCAGCTGTTTGAATCCTCGCGGCGGGGTGAGCTCCCGTTGCTCGGTCCCCGCTCCTGCCAACCTAGCAGTTTGAAAGCACGTCAAAGTGCAAGTAGATAAATAGGTACCACTCCGGCGGGAAGGTAAACGGCGTTTCCATGCGCTGCTCTGGTTCGCCAGAAGCGGCTTAGTCATGCTGGCCACATGACCCGGAAGCTGTACGCCAGCTCCCTCAGCCAATAAAGCGAGATGTTCTGTGGGTAGAAATGGTGCGGCTGAAATAGTGCAGCCCCCCCCCCCCCCAAGACATGCGCAGATCAGAGATTGGCAATCCTTGCAACAATCTTGCAAACGACAACCTAGCAATGTCAGCCAGAATCATGAGTTGCGTTGTGCCGGAGGGGGGCGGGTGGAGGCTGTGTAAATAATTATTTTGGCTACTGCAACAGTGTCTGTGGCAGAGGTGAGACTCAAAAGAGCTGCATCTCTACATTTTGGGAGGGGGACTGGATTAAGGGGGAGACAGACCTCTTCTCAGTCTTCCCTCTGTAACTGTCTCAAAGGTTCCTAAACCCCAGACTATTAGTATTATTAATTTAATTTATATACCGCCTTTCGACAGAAGTTTCCAGGGTGCTTCACCACGTACAACGCAAATGTCACTACACATCATAATATCAATACAACATAAAGATCAGAACATTTGTATAATTACAATTGTAGTAATAAGGTTTACAGAACAAAATACAGATTCCCCTAATGGCATTAAAAGCACTCTGCTTTATTTGCCATGGCATGTGGCTGTAGAAACTTGCTGGGAATACCTGTTTCAGATCCAGAAAAAGTGAGGAGGTTAAAAGCACAGTGCCTCTGAGCATGCGCAGGGTGTTTCATGGTCTCCAGCTGGAGCTTAACTCCAACTGTTGCTGGACTCCTGACTCCTCTGAGCCAGCCTGGCCAGGGTTGATGGGAGCTGGAGTCCAGCAACATCTGGAGGGCCACAGTGTTCCCCACCCCTGTCCTTTACCCGTGTCCCAACCAACCAGGGTTCACAGATTCAATGCGCTTATGGAGGTGTAAAGCACGAGTTGGGAAGTTTGTGGCCCTCCAGGTATTGGATTTCCAACACCCATCTTCCCTGGCTGCTGGCTATACTGGCTGGGTAAGTTCATTTCATATGTGATCCCTGATTGGTTGGGGCATGTGCCTAGGACAGGAGTGGGGAACCTGTGCCCCTCCCAATGTTGCTGAACTACAACTCCTATCCTCCCTGGAACTATTGGCCATGCTGGCTGGGGCTGACAGGGGTTGGAGTCTAAGAATATCTGGAGGTCCATGGTCTCCCCATTAGGGCTGGGTGATATATTGTCCAAAACCAGTTTGAAGTCCATATCAGGATATCGGTTTCATAATTTTGATGTGTGAAGCCAGCCAATGCCTCTACATAGCTCTGTTCTTATTTCAGACATCGTGATATATCAGTATATCACAATGTTTAGCCGGTGATATATTGAGATGTTGAAAACCAGTTATGTCCCAGCCCTACTGTTTGCCTCTACATAGTTTCATCCTTATTCCAGACATTGTGATATGTTGGTATATCATGATGTTTAAAGGTAAAGGGACCCCTGACATTAGGTCCAGTTGTGGCCGACTCTGGGGTTGCGGCGCTCATCTCGCTTTATTGGCCAAGGGAGCCGGTGTACAGCTTCCGGGTCATGTGGCCAGCATGACTAAGCCGCTTCTGGCAAACCAGAGCAGCACATGGAAATGCCGTTTACCTTCCCGCCGGAGTGGTACCTATTTATCTACTTGCACTTTGACGTGCTTTTGAACTGCTAGGTTGGCAGGAACAGGGACTGAGCAATGGGAGCTCACCCCATTGTGGGGATTCGAACCGCCGACCTTCTGATCGTCAAGCCCTAGGCTCTGTGGTTTAACCCACAGCACCACCCGTGTCCCTTATCATGACGTTTAGCTGGTGATATATTGTGATGTTGAAAACCAGATGTCACCGAGCCCTCCTCTCCATCCTTACTTTGCACCTCTGCAAGTGCATTTAATATGGGATCCCTGATTGGTTGGAATATGAGTCTAGGACAGGGGTGTCGTGGGAGGGGAACCCTGCAGCCCTCCCAGCGGTTGCTGAACTTCCAAACATGCATCAGGCTGAGCAGCCAACATGGCTCAATGGTTACGGGTCGCAGGAGGTGGGAATCCAGCAGCACCTGGAGGATTTGACAGCCCTGCTTGCGGTGTCAGCACCGGAAGGGTTAATGGCCAGCTGCTTCCATCACACACACACTCTCTCTCACTCACACAGAGCCTCTGGGACTGCTGTTCTCTCCTTGCCCCCTCCCCTTGTACCTTCCACCCCTCCTCTTTCTCTACCCACCCCCTGCCCACCCCCTGCAGCCACCCTGCCCGCTCCAACCATCAGCCCAGTCGTTCAGAGCTTGTTTTTTTCCATGTTGTATTTTCTACACTTCACTTCCTCAGATGAATAATTAATTGAAGCTTTTTTTGGTCTTTCCGCGTTTGTTTCGCCAGCCTCCTCCCTTCCCACAACTCCCCAACCCCCACCCTTCCCAGCTGGGGCTACTGACAGGCATCTAAACAGCCTCTCTCCCCACCCCCCCACTCACTTCCAGCCAGCCATGCACAGCCACAAACACACGACCCACCTTTCTGCAGGCGGGCAGAGGTGAGCAGCCCTTCCCCAACCATGCCTGGTGCACGCCTACGCATGCGTTGGTGTGTGAGCATGCATGCACATTTTGCTGCTCAGTAGCTCTAAGCCCAGGCCTGTGGGGAACCTGTGGGCCTCCAAGGTGTGCTTGAACTCCCAACGCCCATCAGCCAGCACGGCCAGTGGTTGGAGTAGATGCAGGCTTCCCACAAGCATCTGCTAGGCCACAGTGAGGACAGGATGCTGGGGTAGATGGGCCTTTGCTGGATCCAGCAGGGATGCTCTTATGGGCGCTGGAGCCCATCAACATTTGGAGGGCCCCAGCTTCCCCACCCCTGTCCTTGACACGTGTCCCAAACAATCAGGGATCACATATGAAATGCACTTTGTTGTTGTTTAGTCGTTTAGTGGTGTCCGACTCTTCATGGCCCCATGGACCAGAGCACACCAGGCCCTCCTGTCTTCCACTGCCTCCCGCAGTTTGGTCAAACTCATGCTGGGAGCTTCGAGAACACTGTCCAACCATCTTGTCCTCTGTCGTCCCCTTCTCCTTTTCCAACATCAGGGTCTTTCCAGGGAGTCTTCTCTTCTCATGAGGTGGCCAGAGTATTGGAGCCTCAGCTTCAGGATCTGTCCTTCCAGTGAGCACTCAGGGCTGATTTCCTTCAGAATGGAGAGGTTTGATCTTCTTGCACTCCATGGGTCTCTCAAGAGTCTCCTCCAGCACCAGAATTCAAAAATGAAATGCACTTAGAGAGGTGTAAATCAGGGATGGGGAGTCCGTGGCCCTCCAGATGTTCATGGGACTACCATCAGCCAGCACACCCAATTCAAACAAACAAACAAAAAATCATTGCAATTTTGAAATCAGTGCTTAAAATCCGTGCAAGGCTCAGTCCACCATCTTAATTCAAAATGGTGCCCAGTTGTATCCAAAGACAGACAAAAACCTGCTGCTTGATCTCAGGAACCATCACGCAAAATCAGGCGGCGATATTGTAAGATATCATAAATGCAGAACGAACAGTGTTCCAAAAATACAGATTGTTATTGTGGCTTTTGTTGCACCATCTATATACATGGCGCTGTACCAAATAAATAAGTAAAGAAGTGAGAGACAGTTCTCTGTCCTGAGGCACTTACAGTCTAGAAAACCTCACAACGGGAGACAACAGAGCAAGGGGAAATGAATCTGCAACGATTTCTGTTCTGAGGGTTGATTTTTTTTCCATAGTGAACAAGGTCCAGGGCTGGGGGTTCCCAGCTTTTTTAGGCATGAGGGTACAGCTGGATTCTAGGGCCGGGCAATACCTGGTTTTCAACATCATGATGTTTCACCAGCTAAATATACAGATATGTCCCGATCTCTGAAATAAGGATGGAGCTGTGTAGAAATGTTGGCTGGCTTCACGGTTTTTCCCACATTGTGATTTTTGCATAGTGCACGCACATCCCATGATTCACAAAATATTGCCAGGTCAAAAATCACATCACAAACTACACCCCCGCCCAAGTTATATTCTGATGTGATTAAAAAAACACACACACACTCACAGAACCAAGAATAGATTTTTATGTGGCAGGGGCTATGGAGGCAGATAAGTACAAAGTCAGCTCTTGCAGATTCCACCTCTCTGCTTTCTGAGCCTCTAAATGTCTGCCTCAACTGATCCCACGGTTGTCACTCATCCAGAGAGGGAGAAGGAAAGCGCCAGGCAGGTGGGGAAACCTTTGGCCATCCCAGATGTTGCGGAAATACAGCTCCCATCATCATGCTGTCGGGAGTTGTGGTTCAGTAGCGTCTTCTTGACACTTGTCCCAACCAGTCAGAGATCACATACATTTAGAGCAGTGTTTCTCAAACTAGGGTCCCCAGGTGTTGTTGGACTACAACTCCCATCATCTCCAGCTAGCGGGACCAGGGGTCAGGAAGGATGGGAGTTGTAGTCCAACAACAACAGCTAGGGACCCAAGTTTGAGAAACACTGGTTTAGAGGAAGGGCCACAGCTCAGTGGTGGAGCACCTGCTCTGTGTGCAGAACGTCCCAGATCCCAGCGTTTTCCAGGCTGAGAATTCAAACCCGAGAGAGCTGCTGCCGGTCAGTGTTGCCAGTACTGAGCTAGGCAGACCAATGGCTCTAACTCTGTATCAGGCAGCTTCCTGTGTTCCTCTTTAAGCCAACTCTCTATTTTGAACAAGGAGGACTAAGATTTTACATCAAGAACCTGCCCTCTGCCCTCTTTCCTGCCGAGTGACCGGATCCTCAAATACAAGGGTGGGAGCACCCTTGAGTCCTTGCACTGTAAAAGAGAAAAACTCCCTCCTCCCATTCATACAACCCTTTCTAAGGAGTGTGATAATGAGATGATTTTTCTAAAGGGGCGTGTCAGGCAGCGGTAATTCCGCGAACAGAGAGGAAATTCATTCCAAAGGTTGCTACTCATCTCAGCAGACATGACCTTGGCGGTTCTCGGGCAGGGCACCAACCTGGAAGAGAGGGAGAATAGAAGCTCGTTTCAGCCAGGAAGGGAAGGCACCTTTGGGACCCTGGGGTAGGGACCCTCCAGGCAACTCCGTTTGGCCCTTGAAACTGTCCACAATGGTGAACTGTCAGCACACTCCTGAGCTGACCTGAAGTCTCCAAGTTAGCCTCACTCCCCCTCCACGTGGCTTGAATCTCCAGGTGGGCAAGAGTGCCTTTAATGATTACTGTATTTTTTGCTCTATAAGACTCACTTTTTCCCTCCTAAAAAGTAAGGGGAAATGTGTGTGCGTCTTATGGGGCAAATGCAGGCTGCGCAGCTATCCCAGAAGCCAGAACAACAAGAGGAATTGCTGCTTTCACTCGGCAGCGATCCCTCTTGCTGTTCTGGCTTCTGGGATTCAGAATAATTTTTTTCTTGTTTTCCTCCTCCAAAAACTAGGTGCGTCTTATGGTCTGGTGCGTCTTATAGAGTGAAAAATACAGTATTTCTTATCAAGAAGACTATGTGTGGAGCTGGCAAGCTTCTGCTGGGCAGGATGGGTTGCAAATTGTTGCAAAGACTTGGGGTGGGGGGTCCTGCTCTGCTCCGCTCCTTCTTCCCCTCTCCCAATTAACCTCCGTCTCCAGGACTCAGTGGAGGGAGGAAGCACAGAGGAAGAATAATCAGAACCCCCCACAATACATCACCAGGGGCCACCCCTAGCTCTCAGGTTTGGGCTCTGAAATCTCAGAGTCTGGGATACTCCTGTCTTGGCCATCCTAGCCCACAAGCTGCCCCCTGTGATTTTGCCTGGCTGGCTTCTGAGCATGCCTCTTGCTTCTAAGGATGGTGGTTAGAGAAGTGGTGGGTTGAGCATATGCGTAGAAACCAGCCTGCTGAACGGTGGTAGCATTGGCCTTTGTTGCTCCGCCCACTTTTGCCCCTGGCTCCTCCCACCACAGACATGTGGCCCCCAGAAGGGAACATGTTGCTGGATTCCATCTCCCAGCAGCCAGCATGGCCAATGGCCAGGGAAGATAGGAGCCATAGACTTCACAGCATTCAGAGGGGAATGGGGCCCTTATCCTGGGCTTCCTGCCTGGAAGCTACTCTGGTGGCCCTCCAGATATTGTTGGGTTACAGTTACCATCGGCCCCTGGACAGCATGGCCACTGGTCATGGATGATGGCAGTTGTAGTCCGGCAACGTTCTTGGACTCCAGCTTTCATCAACCCCCAACCAGCACAACCAATGGTCAAGGCTGATGGCAGTTCTTGTCTTAACAGCATCTAGAGGGCAACGGGGTCCCCCTCCCTGTTCTCCTGCCTAGAAGCTACTCTAGATATCATTAGACTGCAGCTCCCATCTGTCACGGTCTGGTCTACGGGCGATCGAAGTCCCGGCTGAGGACGTTGGGACCGGGGGCAAGATGGCGGGGTGGGAGGAGGAATGAGAGTCCAGAAGCCAGGGGTCCGAGGGTCAAGAAGCAGGAAGTCAGGAAGCCAAGGTCCGAGGATCAGGAAGCAAGAAGCCAAACGCAGCAAGACAGGAAACGTGTTGCTGTGGCAAAGAGCCAAAGGGAAATGCTGACCTTATATCCCTTCCCAGCTCTTGCCACCAGGTGCTGTGAGTTACCAATTGGCCTCACCTGTGCGGCCGCGCCTTGCCTCTCCAGAACAAACTTAGGAAGGCCCCAGTCCTGCGAAGCCCTACTGGTCACAGGGCCTGGCTCCCGCACGCACTCCTGACACCATCAACCCCCAGGCAGCATAGCCACTGGTCAGGGACGATGGGCATTGTAGTCCTGCGACATCCAGAGGGCCACAGATTTCCCCTGCTTCAGGGAAGTGCCCTGCACTTTGTTGCTTTGCCAAGCAGAAGGGAAGGGTGGAGTCACCCTGGCACAGTGTTCCTTTCTCAGTCCCAGGCCAGCATTCGCACCTTGGCCCAGGACCTGGGGCGACATTCCTGACGCGCCTGAGACGCAGCCATGGCCACAGCCCCAGACATGTTCAGGCAAGGGCTGGGCCCTGCCGGCTGGCGTTGATTTTTCTCCCCGGTGGGCGGGAAGGTGTTGTCTGCCTCCCAGGTTTTCTGGATCAGCTTTTTTGGGGATCACAGGGAGGCCTCCCCAGTTTGCCGCATGAGACCACAGTAGCCAGGGAGGAGGTGATGGTAGTGGAGAGTTTCAAGCCTGCAGATTCTCTGCCATTGAGGACCCGGCCAACTCCACACTCCGGAGTCCATTCCAGGACATTCTTTGCTGGTTGCTTAACAGGATAGGTGCCAAGCAAACCACACCCTTTCCCCTGGAAGCCGTGGTTCCTGATCTCAGAACGCAGGGAGGCTGGCTGCCATTCCGTGAGGAAGGAAGGGAAACAGCGCTCTGCACCACCTCAGAGGCACTTTTCTCATTGTCCCTCCCCCCCCCCGGCATAGAAACTATGTAGTCCTGCGGCTGAGTATGGTGGGTTGTCGCCCCACCTCTCAGGATGAAGCCTGCTCCTAGTTCTGTTTGGGGGATGGATGGAGAGTGCGGAGATAAAAGACAACCTCTAGCTTTCTTCCAGATGTTCGCCACCTGGCAACAATTATTTCCTAAACTGTAGAGTTTGCCAGAGGCCGAGGGGGGCCTTCTCGCTCCAGCCTGGAAACTGTTGCCCTATAAACCTGACTTTCCTTCCTTTTCCCAGATGTCCGGTGGCTGCTGATGGCAAGGCCCTCTGCCCATGCTCAGAGGCTGCGTTCCCCCCCCCCCCACATCCTGAGCGCTGCAAAGTTGTGGCATTCAAAGGCAGCTTTTAAACCTTTGCAGATAAGGTGCACTCAGAGGCCCTTTCCCTCCGGTGGCCAACTTACCCTATTTCCACGGAATTAAAAATATTATTGATGTTTTTAACATCAGCCCCTCTCTCGTCCACAAGTGAGTCCCAAGGACAAAGCCCCAGGGAAATGCTGAGGCAAAGGCACTCTGCCCATGCCCAGGGGCCTGTCCCTGTGATTTTTGACTCCGCGCAGAATTCAAAACAGCCTTGGCACAAATGTAATATTTTATATGGGGGAGAAGGAGGAAGGAAAGGTGTGTGTTTGAAAGGGAGGGGGGTTCTCCAGATGTTCTGAAAGGGGGGGCTTTCTTTAAAAGGGGGCGGGGCGTAGTGGCCGGACACGGACACGCCTCCATCGCCTGTAATCGAAAGCAAAGGGCGCGCCAGGAAAGGGACCCCCAATAGATGGAGAGACGCGTCGGGCGCGCAGCGTGGGGAGCCCGTGGGAAAGATCGGGCGCGCGCGGCGTGCAGGGAGCGCGCGAGAGGGGCGGTCCCGGGGCCGGAGGCGCGCGAGGAGGAGGGAAGGAGGAGCCTCGGCGGCGCTGGGGGCTCCGGCGGCGAAGAGGAGGAGGAGGAGGACGGCGGCGGCTCCGATCGCCTTTGGATCTCTTTCTCGCCCTCGCTCTCCGTTCCGGCGGCTTCGCCTCTCGTGCACGGTCGCGCCTGGCGCTGCGCTGCCCCGGCCGGCGGGATGGCCGCGCTCCTGCTGCTGCCGCCGCCGCCTGCCCCGCCGCTCCTGCTGCTCCTCCCGCTGCTCTGCTTGCTGTGCCACGGCCCCGCCGGCAGCCTCGGCAACCGGCACGCGGTGCATTGGAACAGCTCCAACCCGCAGTGAGTACCGAACCCGGTGGTCTGGGGGTGGTGGGAGTGGGGTGGCGGGAGAGAGAGAGGGATGGGGGGGACAGTGTTTTTGCTTTTTTTTAAGGGGGGTTGCTCAAGGAGAAAAGAGATCGGGCTCCGTTTGTCCGTTTGCGCCTGTATTATCCCTGGACCCCCGAAATTTGCCCCGGCGCGGGAGGCGAAGGTGGGTGTTAGGCAAAGAGGGGTCGGCGGGTGAGGTGGGAGAGGGCGCGCGTGCACTGCATAAGGTGGGGGGAGTGGGTGTCTGGGAGGAGGGGGTGCGCGTGCACGTGGACGGGGCGAGGGCACGTGCGCGGTGGGGATCGGGGTCCGCGCGTCGCCGGAACCTGGAGATGGGGGAGCAGAGATTTCATCGGGGGGGGGGGGAGGGAGCGGGGTTGTCTGCTTTTTGTCTGTGCGTCGGGAGAGATCCTGCAGAATATGAAGCTTCCTCCCCCCCCCTTCTCTCCACCCTCTTTCCTTCCTAATCACCCCCTCCCCCAGTCTGGCGGCTGTCTGGACTGGGACCCCAGTGTCTCTTCTCTCTCTCTCTCCACCCCGCAACTCACCGGCACCCCCGTCTCTCCTTGCCCGTCTCCGTCCCCCCACCGTCTGTTTCCCCCCTCTAGTTTTTGCAATTTCAGCTCTGCTCCGCTTCTTAAACCCCCCCGCCGCCAAATTCCCCTAAATCCAGGCACCGTGGCCTCCATAGCGAGGTGTGTTTAGAGAGGGGGAGCGGGGCCGTCTGCGCTTTCCGAGCAAGTTTATGTGTTTATTTCCTTGACCGTCGGTTTTTTTTAAAAGGACAATTTCTCCTTAGTTCAGGGGTTTTGGGGGGGGGGCTCGATCAGACCGCGGTTGAAGGGCAACAGAGCCCTGTGTGTGTGTGAGAGAGAGAGAGACAACGTGACCTTTGCACCCCCGTGGGCACTACCAGCACCCAAAACTTGGGTGGCACACACTATTTGGGGGGGGGTACGCTCTGCCCTTTTTTTAAAATATAACCCTCCCGATCGAGATCTCCCCATGCCTGCTGCTACCCCCAGGACTCTCGCCACAGACAGGATGCCCAACCTTGATCATGTGTGTGTGGCGTGACCTATATATCCGAGCCTAGGTGTGACTCCGTGTGCCAAACCCTCGCCAGCCCTGGCACGGCTTCCCCGGCTGTTTGTGGGGCTGAGCCGCGAGACTGGCAGAGAAGACACACGCCTACCGATCCGTAGGCACGGCAGATGCGGGGGGACGTCGAGCGCCCTGCCCGCCTTGCATCCCCGGAGCACCCCGTGGCACGTGCCCAGGCAGTGCCGGGGCTCCTCTGGGAACTGGGCGAGGTTTTTTCCCCTTCTTCTTCCTCCTCCTCCTCCTAACTGGCTGCTGCTTAGCGAGAGAGAGGGAAGGCTGTGGGGTGTTTATTGCAAAGAGAAAGGCAAAGTGCCAAGGGAGAATCTGTCTCTCTTGAACATTCATGCAGGGATTTGGAGTGTGTGTGTCTTTGCAGGGACGGAAGCTGCCTGATTGATGCCTAATCATTTCTCACACCACCCCCCGTATTTTTTTAAAATGCCTCTTTTAAAACCATCCTAGACAGGCAAGGCCGGTGTTCATCCTAGCATAGCCTTCTCTGGAGTCTAGAGAGAGACTTGGTGCTTCTAACTCAGTGCGGTCTACACTGGCCGGCAGCAGCTCTTTCAGGCAGGGAGATGCCAGGGATCCAAATTAGGACCACCTGCATGCAAGGACAGAGGCTCCTCCTGCTCAGCTGAGGCCTTTCAGCGTCACCTTTTCACCCTTTCCAAAGGGGCTCACCTGCCTGACCCTTCCTTTGTAAATTTGCCAGGACACCACAAAGGAAACGGGCTGCCTGGATGTGAGTGTTTGGGAACACACACACAGAGAAGGTGTGTAGTGTGTGTGTGTGGGGGGGCTTAACCAGGGGGGCTGACAGTGGGGAGCCGCAAGGTTTGAAAGCTGGAGGCATTAAGGGCATTCCTGCTCCATATTTTTTTGTTTTCCCAAGTGGGAGGGATCTGAAAGATATTTATCGCACACACCATCTCTTGATTCTCTTTTGTTTCAGAAGGAGCGTCATTTAGCCGGCTCTATTGACTGCTGGGCTCCGTGTTTACACGCTGGAGATAGATAGCAAGTGAGAGGGGGATTGTACACACCTCCCCCCCCCCCCCAGTTTGCTTAATATGAGTCAGTTAGAGCTGCTTTCATGGGCCTGCCGCTTGTATTTTGAAGTGATGCTAAAGTGTGATGGGGGGGGCGGTATATAATTTGGCCTATTCCTCTTTATTCATTCATGTGTGGTCCACTCGAATTCCTGGTGGAGTCCTGGTGGCCAGCAATGTTTTTTTCCCTTTCTCTCTCTCTCTCATGTGGCGGGAGGCTGATTAACCAACAAAGCCACCTGATTTCTTTACAGGGCCCAGGCAGGGCCTGCTGTGTGGCAGCAATCCTTGGCCGAGGAAGACGTGGTTCTCGGCTTGTGTAGGACGCCTACCCCCTTTTATTTACTCCGGGATCGAATCTCCAACGAGCAGCGGCGTTGATTCCCAAGTGCATTTGGCTTGACCGGCGGCTGCTGGTGCCACGAGTGGCCCAGATCTAGAGACTTGAACAGAAAAGTGTTGTTTTGCAAGGTGGGACACCTTGCCGAGTCGCCGTTTCTCTGCGTGATTCCACCCTTCGCTTTTTTTAAAAAAAATAATAAATCAATGGGGGCTTTAAGTAATAATCTGGAAATTGTAATGGCCGCCGAACAGAGCCACAGGGAGCCAGATCAATGGGGGAGTTAACAGCGCCTGTGTGTTGCATCGCTAATGCTCTGCCCATGGGGTGAAGCGAAGGAAGGGACACGGCCGCCGTTGGGAGACCAGGGCGGCAGCGTAAGTGGGCGGCGCCAGGCACAGGACCCTAAAAACGGGTGCTGACGTGGCTTGGGATCAGGGTGACCCTCTGGAGGCCCACTCAGGTCAGCGCCTGTTTCCTACTCCCCGGTGGCATATCCATGCCGCTTTGCGTCTGTGGCTTCCATTTTCTCTGGGACTTGGCTGTTAACCGACGCTGGGAAGGACGGGTCGAGCCTGGAGTCCACGTGTGCCCGGCTGTCTGCAAATTTCTCTCCCTCCTGCTCCCCAGTGTCTGTCCGTCCGTCCGTCCTTGGTGCGTCTGGGTCTCACGCCCTCCGTTCGTTCCCTCTCCCGCGCCTCCTTTCTGTGTGCCTCGAGGGAGGACCGTCTCCTTTGAGAATGTCTTCTGAGGCGGAAGCCCAGGCCCCATAAATTGCGCCTCTGAATTGGGCGCTGGCGGGCGCCACACAATGGCGGAGCAGCGGACGCGGGGCCCTTTGCTGGGGGGGACCTCCCCACACACCCAGCCCCCTTCCTCCGGCTAAAAAGCTTTCTAACCTGGCCTGACTTTTAGTGGTTGTGTGTGAATGTGTGCGTGTGTGTGCGGCGCAGGGGTGGGGGTGGCAGTTGAAGAGAGAGGATGGTTGCTAAGGAGCCGTATCAAGGGCTCAGGTAGATCTGCTCTGCGGAGCCTGACCCACAATGCACTGGGGCTGCCTTGGTGGCAGTGATGGCAGTGGTCACAACAAGCCTAGCTCACCTGGCCTGGCTTATTTCCCGTGAGGCCTCGGCACCCCAAACCAAACCTTTCCCCGCTCGGTGCCGCGGACTCTTTTTTTTGGGCCTAGCCATTCGATGGTTGCCTTTGCTGGGGTGTCGGGGAAAAGCTTCGGTTTGGCTCCCTTTCCCGTCGGTCCTTACGTCCCCGCCAACCGCGCCGTGGGTGCTGGGCCCCCGCCTTTTGTGGTGAGCCGAGGCGTGTTGTTGGGGGGGCGGGGGGTCCCTGCCGCAGAGCCGAGTTGCCGGCGCGTCGGGGATATTTATGGCGGAGCAGTGCGGCAGTGTTGGTTTCACTGCAGCCGCACGCGCCGTACATAGCCTTGCGCGCCGGGATTTTGGGGATAAATTATCGGCGGAATTGGTCCTTGTGGAGCCCCGGTCACCGGGTGTTTAGAGAAGCCATAAACAAACCCCCGCGAGACACCTGTCATGGGGATGAGGTTGCTCTGGAGACATTTTGACCTGACAGCATTGAAAGCTGTTCCTGCGGCCTTAGGGTGCTAGGCTTTGAGAACAAGTGCAGTAGCCCTTCCTGGGATGGAGACGAGACGATGCCCCATTTCTTCCACCTCTGAGAAGCTGCTTGCTTTCCCCTATTCCCCTGGAGAGACATTAGGGAGCATTCCTTCTCCTCCGTACAAAGCTTGTTTGTGTTTATGAACATCCAGTTTTCCTCTAATTCAACTGCTGCTGAAGCAGGTTGCTCTTATTATCCAGGATTGGGGAGGGAATGAGTTTTTTGACGTCTGTCCTGTCCCCCGCCCCCAAACCCGTTTCATCAATGCGGCGTCTTACACACACACACACACAGAGAGAGAGAGAGAGAGAGAGAACGTGCCCCACTGGTCTATTTCTGCCTGCTTTGACTTATGTGTGCCCCTCTCCTCAGGACCACATTTCCTGTAAACCCACAATGAGATGGAGGTTTGCCGTTGGTTTTGGAGGCTCCAAGATGGCTTCAACGCTAGGTCTTCGCTCCATCACCCGTCCCATCACCTTTCAGGAACCGGCATGGCCTTAGTGGATTACCCTTGGGTCAAAAAAACACTTTGCATTTCTGGGAGTTTGATAGGTTTTTTAAAATAAATAAAAAAAAAATTGGCTGCAGAGTTCCAAAAGAGCCATGGTTCTTACATTTTCCTAGGCACTTGGGTGAACTGCAGCCTGGGATTTTCCCAGATCGGACATCAACACAACCCGATCCTCTCCTCCAAATATTGTATTAGACATGAAACTGATGCCACCTGCCTGAGTTTGGTCTCCCATCCCTTTTATTTTGAAGTCTCTCATGCCTGCTCCGAGATTATGGTGGCGGTTGTTGTTGTTGTCCTCAGATTCCCTGCAGAAAAGGTGTCCTCCGCTCCCCAAAAATCTCTGGGGTCCACACCCCTCTTGCTTTTTAAGCAGGTCTCTGTGTCACACTGGTGTGTATCTGTGTGTTTTTCCGGACAAGGGCAGATGTGACTGGTGTGCTGATGAGCTGCAGAGCTGCTGATTGGTCCAGGATGGGCGGAGGAAAGGTTGGGAGGTGGTCTTCTTTAGAGGGTCCTGCATACAAAAGCTCCACACATCTCTCAGTCTTATTTCTCAGTCTTCAGACGAGGTTCAAACGCTCCCTGCCCCTTTAAAAACAGAGAGCCAACTGGAGTCGGTTGGGGAATAGCTTGAATTAGGAAACCTTTAAACTTCTTACCATTTTCTTTTAAAAAGACAGGCTGGCATGTTATTCATGGAAGGTTTCTGGTCCTCATGCTCTGCAAGCAGGGAACAGTGTTAGAAACATCAATAGTATGGGGGTATGTGGAACACTGGCATTATCTTAACAGGAGGAAGAATACCAGCTTAAATTTTGCCACGTTTTAGTGGGTAGACATCTGAGTAAGATTGTGTGCGTGTGTGTGGAAATACTCCCAATATTCTTTATGGGGCTATCAAATCTGTGTTTCGCAGCCCTGTTGAGCCAAGCGTGGGGAATCTGTGCCCCACCGGAAGTGTTCAGACTACAACTCCCATCATCCATAACTGATGGTGGACTGACTACAGCAGGGGAGGGACTCTTTGGCCCTCTGTATGTTGCTGGACTTCAACTCCCATCAGCCCCTACCAAATATTGCCCTTGCCCAGTGTTGATGGGAGTTGCAGTTCAGCAACATATGGAGAACCAAATGTTCCCCTTCTCTGAGCTACAGGCTCATACAAGGCCTGGTGGCAACTTGGAATCCCTTCCAGGCGATGATGCAGAGAAGCTACAGAAAAGCCGGTTGTCTTCCTTTCAGACCCGCAATTATTCATACATTAAAGTTGGGCAGCCAGACCAGCTATGAAAGGAGATGTTGTGGACTAGGAACTTGTGTGGACGTGCTGGTGAGGCTGGGCTCCTAACCCCATGTGCACACCGTGAGGAGGAGCTCCCTGGAGGAAAGGCCGGATTCAGATGTGATGCATATCTCAAACCCACAGAGCCTGTGTATACAATCACGGCGCTCAACACCCTGTAGCAAGGTTGGGCAGGCTGTGGCCCAGCTAGCCTGGCCAGTGCTCAAGGAAGATGGCCAGTAGCCAGGGACAATGGAGTCCAGCAATGTGGTTTCTCATCCCTGGGATAGCTTAGTCGGTAGAGCATGAGACTCATAATCTTAGGCAGAAGATTCCTGCATTGCAGGGGTTTGGACTAGATGACCTCCATGGTCCCTTCCAACTCCACAATTCTATGATTCTGTCAAATGGCTCAGGACCACAAGGAATGCCTCTCCTCATATATAGCAACCCAGACCCAGAGATCATCCTTTGAGGCCCTTCTTCATGTGCCTCCTCCACGAGAGGTCCGGAGGGTGGCAACACGAGAACGGGCCTTTCCTGTGGTGGCTCCCCGTTTGTGGAATGTTCTCCCCATTTGTGGAATGTCTGGTGCCTCCATTGTATACCTTCAGGTGCCAGGCAAAATGTTCTTATTTGCCAGGCCTTTGGTTGATTCTATGGCCTTTTAAATGTGTTTATGGGATGGGGGTGGTGGTTATGCTTTATTTTGATTATATATTTTGTAGTTCTTACCCTGTATTCTTACGTTGTGAACTACCCTGAGATCTTCGCCCTGATCGCTTCTCGGCCTTTTGGCTCAGATCAGCGCCTTATCATGTCCAACAACCTTTTTCCATAGCAGACGATTGCTGCAGTGTTAGAAATTAGCCAGGGGCCAGGTGCATTTTGCTGCTGGCGTGGGTCCAATTGCAACCACATGGAGATCTCTGGATGCCAGGCTGGCAACTAGGGAAAACCAAATGCCATTTAGAAAAGGCGGCTCTGGAATGTCTTCCTTGAAGCCTGAATTTGTTTTCTTCTGGATTGTTTCATTTGATGTTTTAATGTGTCGTAAACCACTTTGAGAGTTGCTCTCTAAAATGTAAAGCTGCATAGAAATGAAATGAATAAGAATAATACTAAGTCCAATTGGAGAAAAAAAAAACCACAAAAAACCCAGCATCTAGACATTTTGTTGTGGCAACTATGACCTAGGTTTAAGGTGCCATTTGGCGATTAGTTTATATACAGTGGTACCTCGCAAGACGAATGCCTCTGAAGACGAAAAACTCGCAAGACGAAAGAGTTTTTCGTTTTCTGAGTTGCTTCGCAAGACAGATTTCCCTATGGGCTTGCTTCGCAAGACGAAACATCTTGCGCCTTTTTTAAAAAACCGCCAATGCATTCCTATGGGAAACCGTCAATACACAGCGGTGCTTCGCAAGACGAAAAAACTCGCAGAACGAATTAATTTCGTCTTGTGAGGCACCACTGTATCTGAATTTCTAACACTGCCAACCAGATGCTTATGGGAAACCTACAAGCAGGACTTGGAGCACCACAGCAGACTAGTGTTGGGTAATACCAGTTTTTCAGCATCGCAGTACAGTGGTACCTCTGGTTGCGAATGGGATCCGTTCCGGAGGCCCGTTCACAACATGAAAAGAGCGCAACTTGCAGCGGCATGTCTGTGCACGTGCGGGTTGCGATTGGCTTCTGCGCATGCACGTGACGTCATTTTGCACTTCTGCACATGCGTGAGCGGCGAAACCCGGAAGTAACCCTTTCCGGGTTGCTGCGGGACGTAACCTGAAAGAACGTAACATGAGGTATGACTGTATATCACCAGCCAAACATCTGGCGATATACCGCGGTGTTGAAAACACAAGCTGCATTGGCCTCAGCCTGCAAGGTACCGGGTGAAATTGCCACAGCTCTCACCATCCCCAGTGCCCCCCCCCACTTGTGGCGGGTGCCAGTGCCGGGCTGGGGGATCCCTTGATTGCTTGGAGGGGAGTTGGCAACCACACTCTCCTCAGCTGAGCAGTTAAAAGATCCAGAAGGAGGAATAAGCTGTATTGGTGCCTCGCCAATGTAGCTTTTTTCTCCCTGTGCAGAGTTATGAGGTCAGAGTGGGATGTCAGCTTCACTCAGCTGTATATCGCGGGTAAAACCGCCACCACTCCTGAGTCCCTCTGCTAGCGACGCTCCGCTGGAGGAAGTCGCTAGCAGAGGGACTCAGGAACGGTGGCCGTTTCACCAACGATATACCGCTGAGTGAAGCCGACATCACGGTCTGCTCCTCATACCGGTCCTGGGTGATATATTGATATATCGCCCCAGCCAAAGCAGACACAGTCTTCGTATCTCATAGCCATTAATCCAGTCCAGACTCCTGTTCTTACGGCCCCCAGCCAGATGCACCAGTAGGAAGCCCCCAGCTGAACCTGAGCACAGCAGCGTCCACTCTCCCCACCTGCGATTCCTAGCATTTGGCATTCAGAGGTGCACTGTCTCTGGCAGCCTATGTAGGAACATAGCCATGGATAACCCTGTCCTCTAGGAACTAAGCCAGCATCCCTGCTGCATTGAGGGTGTGTGTGTGGCTTCCGCCCCAAGTCCTTCCTTGATAGCATTGCTGCTCAGGATCCTGGGAAATGGGATGCTTGGCTTGGCGGGCCAGTGGTGCAACCCAGCACAGCTCTCTTCGCTACATGCTGAAGCACATTTGCTCCTAAGAGCATCTTCTTTTATGTACCGGCGCATCCAGCGATGTAACACACACAATGCCAGAAAAAGCCAGTCTTAATCAGACTGCTGGTCCCATGGGATTGTGGTTATTTATTTTGTGTAGATGATCCTTTTCCCTGTTGCTAGGGACACACTTTCCGTTTTTTTCCCCCTTTTCTTTTTAAGGTCTAGTTCTCATTTGAGGTGATGGGTATGTGCCTTGTCTGCACTGCTTCCAGACCTCCGGTGAGCGTCCATGTGACTGGATGCTGCTCTGTGCCAGTGGCAACAAACAAACATTCCCTGCGGGTAGAAAACTAGGGAGACAGTTGTAGCCTTGCTTCTCCCCGAGAAGCTAGCTTTCCCTGTGAAGGGAATGGTTTCTGATGGAGGATAATTTCCATCGGGTAAATCTCCACTTGCATTCTGGGTTCAGCCCATCCCTGGTACAGTGGTACCTCGGGTTAAGTACTTAATTCGTTCCGGAGGTCAGTTCTGAACCTGAAACTGTTCTTAACCTGAAGCACCACTTTAGCTAATGGGGCCTCCCGCTGCCTCCGTGCCGCCGGAGCACGATTTCTGTTCTCATCCTGAAGCAAAGTTCTTAACCCGAGGTACTATTTCTGGGTTAGCGGAGTCTGTAACGTGAAGCGCCTGTAACCCAAGGTACCACTGTATAATGAAAAAGCTTCTTTTTTAAAAACCCATCGTGCTTCTTGTGAATGTGGTCTCCCGATTTTGGGATGATTCAACAGATGAGCTGATTAGGGGCAGAGGTAGGAAAGGTTTTCACCCTCACATGATGTGTGAGGCTACTGCAGGCCAGGATGGGGGGGTTTTTTTGGGGGGGAGGGAGGTGTTGCCATGAAGGAGCTTTCGGAAAATCTGTTTCTGCTGCGCCTTCTAAGATGTTCCACACCCAGGAGAGGTTTGCTCCTTGCTCTCCCTCTTCCACCCGCCCAGATCGCTCTTAGGGCCACTTTCAAACATGATTGCCTTCTCTCCAGCGCTGTTAAAAAGCTTTCACCGTGTCAATGCTCCATGTGGAATCAGCGATATCAAGCATCAGTGCATGAATTATTGGCAGGGGGCTGATGTGCAGGAGGGTGCCGTAATGAAACGGGGGGAATAGGAAGTGGTCCTGGGCTGAGTGATTTTGACTCCTCCAGCCTGGTAGATAGCCACCCTGGCTTCCAGTTCTGGGCACCACAGTTCAAGAAGGACACTGACAAACTGGAACGTGTCCAGAGGCGGGCAACCAAAATGGTCAAAGGCCTGGAAACGATGCCTTATGAGGAACAGCTAAGGGAGCTGGGCATGTTTAGCCTGGAGAAGAGGAGGTTAAGGGGTGATATGATAGCCATGTTCAAATATATAAAAGGATGTCACATAGAGGAGGGAGAAAGGTTGTTTTCTGCTGCTCCAGAGAAGCGGACACAGAGCAATGGATCCAAACTACAAGAAAGAAGATTCCACCTAAACATTAGGAAGAACTTCCTGACAGTAAGAGCTGTTCGACAGTGGAATTTGCTGCCAAGGAGTGTGGTGGAGTCTCCTTCTTTGGAGGTCTTTAAGCAGAGGCTTGACAACCATATGTCAGGAGTGCTCTGATGGTGTTTCCTGCTTGGCAGGGGGTTGGACTCGATGGCCCTTGTGGTCTCTTCCAACTCTATGATTCTATGGTGAGCTCTGACTAAATGCTGCTCTGCAGGATCCCAAGCAGCGAAGGATCTCCCCTGCCCCTTCTGGCTGATCCTTTCAACTTGGGTGGTGAGGGACCTTTGGTCCTCTGGATGCTGCTACACTACAACTCCCACCATCCCTGGCTGTTGACCATGCAGAGGCGGCTGGGAGTTGTAGTTCAGCAGCATCTGGGGGGGGGGCACTGGTTGCCTCACACTTGTTTTTGCTGAGGGTGAAGCCAGGGAACCAAGCAGGGGATGAAGCCAAGCTGTTGCCCCTCCCCTAGCTAGCAGGACCAGTGGCCAGGGATGATGGGAATTGTAGTCCTCACACAGCTGGAGACCCAAGTTTGGGAAACACTTTTGTAGTGGGTTAATATTTGGGAGGCATAGCTGGGGAACGGAGCAAGCAGGGGCACAGCTCCTAATATCTAGAAACTACGGTATTTTTATACAGTGGTACCTCGCAAGACGAATGCCTCGCAAGACGAAAAACTCGCAAGACGAAAGCGTTTTTTGTTTTTTGAGTTGCTTCGCAATACGAATTTCCCTATGGGCTTGCTGCGCCTTTTTCTTAAAACCGTCAGTGCATTCCTATGGAAAACCGTGCTTCGCAAGACGAAAAATTCACAAGACGAAAAAACTCGCAGAACGAATTAATTTCGTCTTGCGAGGCACCACTGTACTCTGGCTTAATGAAATAAAACCTGGCAGCGAAAACGTACGTGTGTGTTTGTCTTGTAATGCAAAATGCTACTTAAAATATAAGCCTACTAGAATATATATATTTTTAAGTGCAATGGATCTCTAACAGATCAGCAGAGCATTATTAGTAGTAAAATTGTTGTTTTTTTAGTGGTCAAAAGGCACCAGCTGCCCTCTGCTAAAAGCCTAAGAGTCAAGAGGAACTGTGTGCGGCCTGCCTTAGTTTCTGAGGCCCATGTGTCAATTCTGAGGCCTACCTCTGGGCTTGTGTTGTGCCTTGCCTGGCTGGTTGTGGGTGCTTTGAGTCCAATATTTAATCAGGCTTAAAGCCAGAGAAGGGCCTTTAGTAAGGGCGGGAGACCTGTGGCCATCCAGACATCGTTGGACTCCAACTCCCATCAGCCCTGCAATGTCCAATGGCCAGGGATGATGGGAATTGGAGTCCTGCAACATTTGGAAGGCGACCCGGTCCCCCCATCCCTGCCCTCCTCCAACTGACAGCCAACTTCCAGAATCTTGGGGTTTCTGCTACCCCTTACCCCATCCTGTTTTTTATCCCAAGAGCACACCAGCCATTTTGGTTGCTGTGCTCTTGCGCAATTTCAGAGCATGATTCCCCTCAAACATGATGGGGGGCACACAAAAAGTGCTCTTTTGGGGGGGGGGAACTGTGATGTGAAATCGCGCAAGATCACAGCAACCAAAATGGCTGCTGTGTCCCCGCAATAAAATAAATAAATGAAAATGGGGTTCGGAAGATGGCGTCCCAGATTTTGGCTTCAAAGTGTTAGAGGGTTTGCAGATTATTAGCATGGGATCTCTTGGAGCTCGACTTGTGACCTTTGGTCTACAAGCATGACATTGTTGTCAGACATCAGTTGTGTGGAGCAATGGCGGCTAGAAGTCGCCAAGGAGAGTGGTCTTTTGATAAATTTCCTCCAGGCCCATTCGCTATGAGGCTTAACGCACACACCCCGAGTTTAAGAACTGAAACGTTGTGTAAAAACCATTGACAAGAAGTCTTGTGGCACCTTAAACCCAGGCAAATTTATTATGGCATCGGTTTTCATGGGCCAGAGTTTGCCTCATAACACGGTTCACCCTCTGGAAAAAACTGTGTAGGTTTAATTGGTTTCTGTGATGTTTTGGCTCTGGGCTCAATCCATACACCATGGATTAAAATGTGGTCAAGGGTATATCCCATGGGAATCTCTGACGGGTAGAAAACTTTCCTGAATGGGATTTCACTCCACTGCCAAATATATATATATATATTTCCTGTGCTAATTTTTTCTCCGGATTTTTTTCCTTTTTCATAACATCATTAGTAACAAATGCTGATTGCCAGTGCCCTATTACACGGCGGCTGGCAGGTTCAAAAGTTTTCAGCTTTCCTTTGCTAAATACAAATAAAACAAATCTGCAAAATTAGATCGCAAGGGCATCGATGAATTTCCCAATGCGAAACCTTCTGGTGGAAATGACCTTATGGGAATTAGCCTAATGTGGATGAGAAAATTCTCCAGAAAAATGTCTGTGGCTAATTTTCTCCCCATAAAATTCACACCGCAGTGTTTCAGGGATCTTAATTACAACCCTGCCTGTCTCTGTTCAAACACACACACACACACACACTTCCTTTCTGTTGGCACATCACTGCTCTGCTTTCACCATCCTATTTAACATCTCCTGCGATTCTTCTCTGGGTGTGCCTGACTCTTCCTGAACCTTTCACAAGAGCAGGGTGGGGAGTGGGGAAGAGCAGGCTGGCTGGGCGTGTGCTGATCTGTCAGCGGCTGCGTGGGTAGCATTCCTGAATGGAGAGATGCTTCTTTCTTCTGCCTTCCCACCCACCCTGACCCGCGTCACGGCAGGACCATGGCAGGTGGTGAAGTCCAGAGGCCCTATCTCGTCCAAAATTCTGCAAGCGGGATTGGATTTTTTTCTCCCACTCTCTCATAACACACAACTCCCAACACCCATAATCTAACGCTCTCATTTTCTCTAAACTTAAAAAAAAATTATCCCCAAATGCATCAGCCTTTCCTCAGACAAGAGTCGTTCCATCCACTGGTTCATTTCGGTTGCCCTTGTCTGAACCTTTCCCGCAGTATCCTAGCTGTTCCCAACTATTCCTCATAGGAGTTGCTTTACAGATCCTCTCCGTCAACCGGTCTTCCTTTTCCGAACACACACCCCTTTGTCAACACCGTCCTTGGAGTGCCGTAGACAGCGTTCCGGAAGCGACAGGCTCAGCTTCCTTACAGGGCTTGTGATTCTCCACTGGATCCTAATTTCACCTAGTCCAAAAAGATGGGGAAGAATTACCCTCCTTTTGTGTCTCTGCAAGAGCCTCTGCCCTGGCCTGGCTTCTTCCAGAGGTGCAACAGGCAGCCTCGCCTGAGGGCATCTCCTTCTGCTTGCCATCCCGTTCACAGCCAAAGTGGAGTCTAGTTGGAAGGAAGCAAATCCTACAGAGGCAGCTGCCTCTTATTCTGGGGGTTGGTCCGTTGGCGCTCATGGGAGCCTTTAAATAATTTTTTGGTGTGTTGCTTGCAGTGCGCTAATGTGCCCCAAACGCACACTTTGGAAATCATTGCTTTGGGCTGTAGCAAAAGCAATCGCTGAGAGTGTGGCGGCGTCTTAAAAAGAGAAACACATTTTATTGTGGTGCGCAATTTTGTCCACAGCTACCCTCCGTTTGTGTGGAAGGGGTTTTGTGCCCCCTTGACCCTTCCCGAACACGCCGCGTTTCCGCTCTCTGTTCTGCTACGGTAACCTAACTGCTCGTGACCGATCTTAAATTCAATCTTGTTCCTTTGTTTTGTGCAGTGGCGTCTCTGCCACAGAGAATGCCGAGCAAAAACCAGCCGCTTGGATCTTTTCGAGTTGCCTGGCTTTCTCTCTGCTAAGGCGCATGCCATAGAAATGATTGAAAGTGAGTTGATGGGAATCTGCAAAGTCCCAACCTGTCAACCTGCCTTCTGCTTCAATAACTCGCAGGCGGCGTGCGCCCCAATGCTGAGCGGTCTGGAGAGAAATGGTGGCTTTCGTGAGCCTGAGCACCCCTCCTGCCTGTTGTGTCTCTGTATGATTCCCTGTTCTGGGCTGCCTCATTCCCCATTTATTATTTGTTTGTTTATTAAATTTGTATGCTACCCCATACCTGCCAACCCTTCAAGTGTCCCTATTATCCAGGGACAGTCCTGGATTTACAGAAGCTGTCCCAGTTTCTGATTTGATCCCAGAATGTCCCGCTTTTCCTTAGGACGTCCCTATTTTTGTCTGAGAAATGTTGGAGGGCATGTAGTTATGCGACCCCCAAGTCAAGGAGATAAGTAACTATACAACTTTTAGAAGACATCTGAAGGCAGCCCTGTATAGGGAATGTTTAATGTTTTATTATGTTTTATATATGTTGCAAGCCGCCCAGAGTGGCTGGGGCAACCCAGTCAGATGGGTGCAGTATAAATAAAAAAAATATTATTATTGTCGTTAGGGAATAGGGTATCCCTATTTTCATCAGAGAAATGTTGGAGGTTATGTACCCATAGATCTCAGGTCAATTCACAACATAAAATCCCAGTGTATACAACATAAGATACATAATAAAAACAAAAACACAGACAACCCAATCATCCCTTCTTCCACAATACATTTTAAAAGGGCATCGGATTTCAATCAGCCAAAGGCCTAGTTGAAGAGGAATGTTTTCCCCTGGTGCCTAAAGGTGTATAATGAAGGCGCCAGGTGAACCTCCCTGGGGAAATCATTCCACAAATGGGGAGCCACTGCAGAGAAGGCCCTGTTCTCGTGCTGCACCCTCTGGACCTCTCGTGGAGGAGGCAGACAGAGAAGGGCCTCAGAAGGTGATCCCAGGGTCCGGGTAGGTTCATATGGAGAGAAATGTGTTTAAGAAAGTGGTGTTTTGCGTTATAAAACATGTTTAGAAATGCATGCAAAAAGGTTTCGGGTTTTATCTGAGGTTAGTCATATTTAAGAGCCAACCCCACTGAAATGAATGAACCTTAGTCACACCCATCAGTTTCAATGTATTTACTCCTGAGTATGACTAACGTTGACTCCAACCCAAAAGCTGGATTCGAATGCTAATCTTTCTGTGCATTTTCAAAAATTGAAAAATAAAGATAGTATATATTTTGTGCAAGCATGGCACAGAACAGACTTATGAATGAACAAATCTGAAATGGACATGGAAATAAACCAGGGGTTACCCAACATTCTGTTCTCCAGATATGATTGAACTCCCAGTTCCCATCACCCCGACCATTGGCCATGCTAGCTGGGATTGATGGGAGTTCAGAGGGCACCATTTTGGCTCCCCTTGAAATAGGCTGATCGGTTTTATCCTTAAAATCATCCCTCCAACACACCCTTGCTTTGCAGGGAATTGTCATGGCACAGGATGGGCTCCTCTTACTGCTTTTGCACCCAGTTAGACAACTTCTTGGAGGATAAAGCCAAATCGATAGTTGCTGGCCCCTATGGCTGTGTTTTCCCTCCCACGTCGGAGGCAGTGATGTGCATCTGAATACCAGTTTCCTGTGAATCACGAGTGAGGAGAGTTGCTTTTGAGCTCAGGTCCTGCTTGCGGGCTTCCCATTGGGGCACCCACTGTGTGAGCAGGATGATGCCCTGGCCTGATCCAACAGCCAGGCTGTTTGTACAGTCATACCTCATGTTACATTTGTTTCAGGTTGCGCGTTTTCAGGTTGCATCCCGCGGCGACCCGGAAGTACCGGAAAGGGTTACTTCCGGGTTTCACCGCATGCGCAGAAGCGCAAAAATAACATCATACGCATGTGCAGAAGTGGCGAATTGCGACCCGCGCGTGCGCAGACGCGGCTTGCGTTCCTTTCAAGTTGCGAATGGGGCTCCGGAACGGATCCTGTTCGCAACCAGAGGTACCGCTGTATGTCCAAATGCTCATCAGTTAAATTTGGAGGAAGGGCTGCCCCATCCTTGTGAGAAGCCAGGGGAACATGGGAATCTAACCCGCCAGGATTTCAGGCCAGGGGGCATCCCCAGCCTTACCTGGCGTCACCAGGGATCAAACCTGCACTCTTTTCCGCTGATCTGCAGCCCTTCCCCTCCAACGTTTGCTGACGTCGCATTGCTAAATCCAATTTGCTCCACCGATGATCTATGACCCTTCCAGACATCAGGAAAAAGGTTGCCTTATACAGAGTCTGTCCAACTGGTCCATCGGTGTCACCTACAAACTGACTGGCAGCTGCTCTCCATGGTTTCCCTGCCACCAGGGTCTGAACCTGGAACTTTCGGCATTCAAGGCAGATGCGTCGCCATGGAATAAAGTTCAGGTTCTGGTCCTCCTGTTTCTGATGAATGGGCTGGTTTTAACTGGGAGCTGATTTACGACCTCATTCCCAGCCCTACCTGGAGATGCCAGGGATTGAACCCGGGTCCTTCTGCATACAGAGCAGGTGCTTCCGCCAAGCTACAGGTCTTTTCTCTCTCCGAGTCCCCTGGAAGCAGCAGCCGCATCCTTCCCTGCGTCCGGACACAGGCGGAGGAGAGGTTGAGAGCTCCAGCGCTGTGTAAACGGCACCATCCCACCCATTTGTACCTGTTTAAAGAGGGATTACGCATCTGAAGCAGAAAATCCCCGATTTTAATACCAGTTCAAGGAGCCGGGCCTTTTTTAACAACAGGGAGGAATCAACTTGAGGGCAGCCAAGGTGGGGCTCTCATCATCATTATTATTTTTTGTGGGGGGGGGAGATGGGGGTGGCTGGCGGGAGATCAGAGAGGTGCGGTTTTGACACGCCAGGCGAGTGCCAGTTGCAGCCAGCAGGGAAGAGAGCAGCACTCCATCCGGATCGGCAAGTTGGGGGGGAATGCGCGGAACCTTAATCCAGATTAACCCCAGGGTGGAGATTAAAGGGTATTTTTTTTACAGTCATCTTAATCCTGTTAAGCAAAGCCCCTCTCCTCCTCCTTTTTTCAAATTCTCCTTTTGCGCGCTCTTTCTCTTTCTTTTTCTCTTTCTTTCTCTCTTCATATAGCCGACCCAGCCAGGCTCTGAAGTCTTGAGCCAGGATCGAGAAGAATCGCAGAATTTTCTTAGAAAGACAATAAATAAGCTTCTCCCGGGGGTGTGTTAGAGGCAGAGTTGTTAAGTATCATAGGACTGCCTCCATGCTGGCTGGGAATTTGATGCCACAACGTAGGAGTAAGGCCTGGAAGTTGTTTTGATTATTATTATTATTATTATTATTATTATTATTATTACTACTACTACTTTGGGTTGTTGTTTTTTTACCCCGGAACAATAAATCAAAGTCTTTTGTTAGGGGTGTCATCAGATTCCACAATATATTTCTGATGTGACTAATGTTCTTTGCTGAACAGGGTGCAATATAAAGGGATATTTTCAACCTGTTTTCTTTCTGAATTGCCCCTTTCCTTGCCTATCCCTGCTCATGTCTAACATTGAAGGGGAGAGGTCGTTGCTCAACGCATAGAGTAGGTGCATCATTATGTGCAGACGCTCCTGGGTTGAGAACATAAGAGCCCCGCTGGATCAGGCCAGTGGCCCATCTAGTCCTTTATCCTGTTCTCACAGTGGCCAGATAGATGTCCCAGTGGGAACCCAGCAAGCAGAACCCAAGTGCAGGATCCATCCCTTCCTGCCTCCAACTGCTCCCCCCCCAAAAAAATCCTGGGAACTGTAGGCTGAATATTTTTTTGGGGGGGGAGGGAATTCCACTCTCAGCTACAATTCCCAGCACCCCTAACAGACTACAGTTCCCAGCAGTCTTCCGGGGGAATGTGCCACGGCCCTTCAAGGGGTCTAAGAGTGCTTTGAGTGCATGTCGTGGATGTGACCAAAGAACTGTTTTATTCTCAAACACCTTGCCTGGCCGCAGTGGCGTAGCGTGGGGGGTGCAGGGGGGGCCGGCCGCACCGGGCGCAACAACTGGGGGGGGCGCTCGCACTCGCAGCTCTCTGCCCCTACCTGGCTCACTCACTCTCTCTCACTGCAGTGCTGGCTGTGCGAATCCGATCCGAGCCACCGGGTCGCCGCCCACTGTGGAGGGGAGGGTGCCAGGCGTGCGGTGCGGTGCGGAGAGAGAGCGAGGGACTATCTGGGGGAGGGACAGTGCATCAGGTTAGGGGGCGCAAATTACTTGCCTTGCCCCAGGTGCTGACAACCCACGCTACGCCACTGCCTGGCCGGCCCTTGTGAACATTTTCCTGCTTCCCCCCATGCCCCTTAATGTTTTGACATGGCTACCTGTGTTTGATCGACGAGAAAGGAGCTTCAAATAACAGCCGCCCTTTCTCGCAGCCCCTCGTGGGTGATTCAAATTGATTTCAGGCAGTCGGTTTGGCACATAACCGGTTAACGCAGATCAGGGACAGGGGAGGCACATTGGACTCCCATCAGCCTTGGAACTTGGAGGGACTGGGGTTCTGTATCTAGACTTAGATCCAGAAACTCAGACATATAAGCTGATTGCCAAATGACACCTTAAACCTAGGTTATGGTCGCCACAGGACAACGGCTGGGTGCCCACTCCATCAGGAAGCTCACTGGGTGACCTTGGAGTCAGTCACAGACTCTTAACCTACCTCACAGGGTCGTTGTGGAGATTAACTGAGGGGGGGGGGAACCATGTACACCTTGGAGAAAAAGGTGTGCTATAAATGCAAAATATGGTCTGAAGCTCAACATCAAAAAAACGAAGATCATGGCCACTGGGCCCATCACCTCCTGGCAAATAGAAGGGGAAGAAATGGAGGCAGTGAGAGATTTTACTTTCTTGGGCTCCATGACCACTGCAGATGGTGACAGCACCACAAAATTAAAAGACGCCTGGGAGAAAGGCGATGGCAAACCTAGACAGCATCTTAAAAAGCAGAGACATCACCTTGCCAACAAAGGTCCGTATAGTTAAAGCCATGGTTTTCCCAGTAGTGATGTATGGAAGTGAGAGCTGGACCATAAAGAAGGCTGATTGCCGAAGAATTGATGCTTTTGAATTATGGTGCTGAGTCCCATGGACTGCAAGAAGATCAAACCTCTCCATTCTGAAGGAAATCAGCCCTGAGTGCTCACTGGAAGGACAGATCATGAAGCTGAGGCTCCAATATTTTGGCCACCTCATGAGAAGAGAAGACTCTCTGGAAAAGACCCTGATATTGGGAAAGATGGAGGGTACAAGGAGAAGGGGACGACAGAGGACGAGATGGTGGGACAGTGTTCTCGAAGCTACCAGCATGACTTTGACCAAACTGCGGGAGGCAGTGGAAGACAGAAGTGCCTGGCATGCTCAGGTCCAGGGGGTCACGAAGAGTCGGACATGACTAAACAACAACAACATAAATGCAATAAACAGGCTGTTCTGCTTACCTGCTTAAGAAATCTGGAGGGGCCAGCCTGATGGAGATGTCATTTGCCAAGCTGGCATCCAGATATCTCCACATGGTCGCAACTGGACCTGCGCCAGTCGCAAAACACACCTGGAGGCTGTCTAATTTCAAGCCCTGCCTAGATCAATAACAGCTCTATGCGCTTCTGGCCCAGGTTTGAGTAGTGAGGACTAGCAACTTGGCATGTGTTTGGGCTAGACTGCATCAGCCAGCCTGGCCAGTTGTCAGGAGTGATGACAGGAGCTGATATCTAGCAATTCCTGGGGGGGGGCTGACCTAAATCAGTTGCTGCTCCCTGCCCTTCTGGGGCAGATCCCACCCCTTCATTTTATAATGAATATACAGTGGTACCTCAGGTTACATACGCTTCAGGTTACAGACTCCACTAACTCAGAAATAGTGCTTCAGGTTAAGAACTTTGCTTCAGGATGAGAACAGAAATCGTGCTCCGGCGGCACGGCAGCAGCAGGAGGTCCCATTAGCTAAAGTGGTGCTTCAGGTTAAGAACAGTTTCAGGTTAAGTATGGATCTCCAGAACGAATTAAGTACTTTAACCCGAGGCACCACTGTAGAACAATTATAACAGCAGCTGAAAACGTAAACATGAAAAACAGAACCATAAAATACGCAGAATGAGTACTGTTCCACATGGGCTGAGGCACAAAGACCCAGTCACAGAAAAAGAAGAAACAAGAACAAAAGTTGTCCTCAAAGAAAGAAAGAAAGAATATTAGTTTTATTTGATTGTCAAGTTTAGTTCCAGATTTGCCGGGCTTGTGACGACGGGTGCCTTGAAAATGATGGTTCAGCTGTGTATGTAATAAAGGGATGTCAGATCGTATGAAAAGTGCCTGGAGGGTCCAGTCCTTGCTGAAATCTCAAATTCTGTGCAATTTCCTCCATTATAGCTATGTTCCAGAATGAGTGATAACAAGCGTTTGGTGTAAGATTTCAGGCTGTTTTCCATTGAGTTGCAATTACTGACAGGGGTGATTAGTGAGGACTACCAACTTAGCATTTTTGGGGAGAGAAATCTCTCAGAACTGGGATTTCTATATATTTTTTTATTTATAGCTGTCTGTCTGTCTGCTCTTCTATATAATGCCTTGAGAGCAGTTGTTTCTTCTGGACCAAGTTGTGAGGAGTAGCTGGAGACCTGAGTTCTGGTCTGCCTGGATAGCTCAGCTGGTGAGCGCGTGGTGATGATAACGGCAAGGTTGCAGGTTCGACCCCCGTATGGGACAGTTGCATATTCCTGCATTGAAGGAGGGTTAGACTAGATGATCCTCAGGGTCCCTTCCAGCTCTATGGCTCTATGATTCCACACACACTCCGATGCCACCTGTAGTTTGGCTCCAGTTCCTTTGACAGCAAATCCCCTCTGTATCCACAAAAAGTCCCCACAGTCTCTTGACCATGTCCTGTAACCAGAGGCCCTCCAGCTGCCATCGTGACATCATGGGGGGAAGATTTAAAAATAAATAAATTGCAAATTGCTGTGGAAATGTGGAGAACTGCATTTAAGATGGGAAGAATTAAGAAAACAAAGCTAAATGGAAATGGACAGATTCATCTATCCGCCCAGGGTGGGGTAGGGGCTCTCTTTATTCCTCCACCTGTAAAAATAATGCCAACATAATCCAAATATAGTCAGTCAATGTGGACTACAACTCCCATTATCCCTGCCCATTGGCCATGCCGGCTGAGGCTGATGGGAGTTGTAGTCCGAGAATGACGTTGATGATGAAGATGATTCAATTTATATACTGCCCTTTATCCAAAGATCTCAGGGCGGTGTACACAGCGTTAGAAACTCCCATTGTTCTAGGCGCATTTTGCAACAGTGAATTTCATTAGCGTGATCAGTTTTTGAGCTCTGGGCACAGTACTTCCACATAGGAAGGCTCCTTATGGCCCAGGGTGAATTGACCCCAGGCAGCTCAGACAGCCAAATGTGGACTACGACTCCCATTATCCCTGGGCATGGGCTGTGCTGGCTGAGGCTGATGGGATTTGTAGTCCAAGAACATTGTTGTTGTTTATTCAGTTTATGTACCACCCTTTATCCAGAGATCCCAGAGCTGTGTACAACATTAAGAACATAATCTGTGCAGCATTGTTGAACTACAGCTCCCTGCCCATTGGCCATGCTAGCTGGGGCTGATGGGAGTCCCATCCCTGCTTTATATACTCTGCAGGTCCATTTAATATGTGATCCCTGATTGGTTGGGATGTGTCAAGGTCAGGGGCTGGCAACCTGTGGCCCTCCAGATGTTGCTGGACTCTACCTCCCATCATCCAGGACCAGGGCCCTTGCTGGCTGGGGCTGGTGGGAGTTGGAATCCACAACATCTGGAGGGCCGAGGTCCCTCATCCAGAGTGTCTCAGAGCAAGCAGGCCCTGCGTTCAAATTCCCACTGGCCCCTAAAGCAAGGTGAGAAGCTGCATCCTTCAAAATCCCCCATTTTCCATTTCTGCAGAAATCACACCCCCTTTCCGTAAGTCGCTTTGCATTCTTTTGTCCTGAAAGAAGCAATAATATAATAAATGTAAACTACTACTACTACTTGGAGGTGGTGTGGGGAACCTGATTCTCAAGAATCACATTCGGACCTTTGGTCTTCTCTGTCTGGCCCTTGGGAGTCTCCTCAGGCCACACCCCTTCCTAGCAAGGGGTCTGTAAGTGTAGAACTAGCCGCCTTGTACAAAGGTTTAATTTGCATTTTGCCCCGCCCACTTTTGCCTCCAGCCCCGCCCACCCCTAGCATGCGGCCCCCAGAACAGAATGCAGCCCTCAGTCTAAAAAAGGATCTGCAGCCCTGATGTTGCAGTAGAGATTATTCATCCTAGCATATATTTTTTAATGGCATTATAAACCACAAAGCCTAGGACTTGCCGATCAGAAGGTCGGCGGTTCGAATCCCCGCGACGGGGTGAGCTCCCGTTGCTCAGTCCCAGCTCCTGCCAACCTAGCAGTTCGAAAGCACATCAAAGTGCAAGTAGATAAATAGGTACCGCTCCGGCGGGAAGGTAAACGGCGTTTCCGTGCGCTGCTCTGGTTCTCCAGAAGCGGCTTAGTCATGCTGGCCACATGACCTGGAAGCTGTACGCCGGCTCCCTCGGCCAATAAAGCGAGATGAGCGCCGCAACCCCAGAGTTGGCCACGACTGGACCTAACGGTCAGGGGTCCCTTTACCTTACCTAACCCCAAGCAAGGAGCTTAAGGTGGTTGCATGTGGTTCTCCCAGCATCCTCCTCACAACAACCCTGGGAGGTAGGCTAGGCTGAGAGACAACCCCGTGAGCTTCGGATACCAAAGCCCCAACACACACACACACACCAATGTCAGTTAATTGTGGGGAGGGTGGAAATTGCAGGCCTTTTAGGAGATTATTTTCTGGGATGGGCCGGGCAGTGGAGCCTTTCCCTTCCAGTTAAGAAAGAGTTTAGCCCCGCCATGAGCGTTCGAAACGACATTGGCTCACTGCGGTCAGAGAGCGCGCCAGCCTCGTCCGCCGAGAGAGCCTTGCCTCTTTGCGTTTATGTCAGCAACACTCAAATCTACCTTGTCAGGCCGATGAAGCGTCTTTGAGAGGAATTGGTCCCCGTCCAGTAAGAGGGAACCGCTTCTGGTGGTAGCAAAAGCTGGTGGTGCGACTGGGAAGAAGAGGAGGGTTCTGGGTAAAACCTGCGGCACCAGAAACAGGGTTACCAACCAACAGGCTGGACTGGTAATGGGAATTTTCTTGCTCAGCTGGGATGGCCGCGTCTGGGAAGAGAATTCACGGAGTACCAGGCTTCCTGGGGCTGGTAGCCGCAATGGCTAGGCTCTGTCGAAGACGGTAATACTTCTGAATGCCAGTTGCGGGAAACTGCAGGCAGGGAGAGTGTTCTTGTGGCCGAATCTTGCTTGTGGGGTTCACAATGAGGCATCTGGTTGGCAACTGGGAAAACAGGATGCAGGACTGGACGGGCCACTGTGCAGTGTTAGAAATTACCGTATTTTTTGCTCTATACGGCTCACTTTTTCCCTCCTAAAAAGTAAGGGGAAATGTGTGTGCGTCTTATGGAGCGAATGCAGGCTGCGCAGCTATCCCAGAAGCCAGAACTGTTGCTCAGAGCTGTTCCGGCTTCTGGGATTCATATTCTCCCCCCCCCCCTTGTTTTCCTCCTCCAAAAACTAGGTGCGTCTTATGGTCTGGTGCGTCTTATAGAGCGAAAAATACAGTAGCGAGGTGCCAGGCTCATTTCGTGACTGGCGCAGGGGTCCAATTGCAACCCCGTGGAGATCTCTGAATGCCAGGTTTGTGACTGACACCTCCATCTGGCTGTCCCCTCCAGCTTTCTTAAGCCAGTGAGTGGGGTGCATTTACACCCCACCTTGTTCTCCAAGGACTCAAGAAGCTGAAGGCCAGGCTTCCTGACTGAGTGGGATTTGAACCCTGATCTCCCAGGTCCTAGTCTGACACTAACCACTACAGCACCCTGGCCGCCTAGAGTACTTCCGCTGTGGGGCAGCACTACAAATTAAGTAGCTAAATCAATATGGAGAAAAGGGCAAATGTCCTTTAGCGAAGGATCTGAAATAGTTTCCTTGAAGCTTGTATTTCTTTTATTCTCGATTGTTTTATTGGATGTTTTAAGGTGTTGTCAACTGCTTTGGGGTTTTTTTAATTTAAAATATAAAGCAGTATAGAAATTGGAAATAATAATAATAATAATAATAATAAAAAAAAAAATGGTGATGGTGAATATGCCATTGGGGGATAGGGATGGCACCTAGACAGTCTGTTGTGGCTACCACAACCCAGGTTTAAGGTACCATTTCGGGATCAGCTTAAATACCTCAGTTTCTCACACTGCCCACTGGCCTGGCTTTTATGTTCTTGAGTGAATAGCTTGGCTTACTTGAGTCACCGGAAGCTGTTTGTCCTTTGATGTGCTAGACCAGGGGTGGGCAACCTAAGGTCCATGGGCCACAAGCGGCCCATGGGGGTCGTTTAACCAGCCCATAAGCAGCCCCCGAACTGAGCTACCCATTCGGCAAGTCCCTGCGCGCTGCGCTAAAGCAGCACAGCATGGGGACTCACTTCCGCGGCGCCGGAAATCACGTCTGCGCAGGCGCCGGAAATCGTGGGCGCATGTGCTAATGCGCGCGCGCGCAATCAGGCCCACAGAGGGATCTCCACTGGAGTGAACTGGCCCAGGCGAGGTAAACCTTGCTGATCCCAGGGCTACACTCAGTGCCTATCAGTGGCTGCTAATCATGATGGCTGCAGATTTCCCTCCAGCTTTGGAGACAGCAGACCTCTGAATATCTGAGGTCTCCAGTAAGGAGAGTTGCTGCTGCACTCAGGTCCTGGAATTGTGGCCTTTCCAGAGGTGTCTGGCTGGCCACACTGAGAACAGGATGCTGGACTAGAGGGGCCATGGGCCTCATCCAACAGGTTCTTTTATTAACATTGCTGGGTTTCTTTATCCCATTCATGTTTGGGGAACGTTTACGTTCAGGAGCCCCAGAACTCACAGCAGAATAGGAATCTTGAATGGGGCGCTGGCATCCTGGTGTTGTGTTCTGTGGGGAAAAGGTGAATCCTTTTTGTGGTGGGTGGATTTTATTGGTGCTCAGCCCGTGTGATCGCTATATGGGGGACTTAGCAGGATTTATTACGTTTTGATCAGGACCCACGAAAGGAAGCTTTCTGCTGCTCCAGAGAAGCGGACACGGAGCAGTGGATCCAAACTACAAGAAAGAAGATTCCACCTAAACATTAGGAAGAACTTCCTGACAGTAAGAGCTGTTGGACAGTGGAATTTGCTGCCAGGGAGTGTGGTGGAGTCTCCTTCTTTGGAGGTCTTTAAGCAGAGGCTTGACAACCATATGTCAGGAGTGCTCTGATGGTGTTTCCTGCTTGGCAGGGGGTTGGACTCGATGGCCCTTGGGGTCTCTGCCAACTCTATGATTCTATGAAGCGCTTCTTTGCACGGTTAAACTGTGGAATTTGCTCACACAAGGGAAAGAAGTGGCCAACTTGGATGGCTTTGAAAGAGGGCGAGACGACACCCTCTTTTCCCACCTTGCCCCTCCACCCCTCCGGCCCAGCGTCTTCCCTCTTGAGATGCCCCTGCGCCAGAGCGTTTAAGCGCCCGTCCCGTGGTCCCTTCTGCTGCCGCGCTTGGTGACTGGAGACCCGTCCGCCTGCAGCAGCGCCCGGCGTTTCCACTTCAAGGCGCCTCTTATCTGCTCGAGCTCCACAGCAGCCGTGTGTTCGGAGGCCGCAAGCTGTTGAGATGGAGAACCCTTCAAAGCGGCAGCCTCTCAGCTCCTGCGGGGGCCGCTGCCTCAGCCTCCTTTGTGCGCCCTGAACGGCTGGCTGGCTGGCTGGCTGGCTGCTCGCTCTCTGGGCAGGTGAGAGCCGTGGCCTCGCAGCTGCCACTGATGCTGGGCAGAGAGAGGTCAAAAGCCCGGGGCCTTAATCCCCATCTATGGAGGGGGGAGGCAGGCCGGGGCCAGGGATGAAGGCAGGCAGAAAGTGAAGCCTCCAGGCTTGGATCTGTGTCTCGGGGGGGGGGGAGGTGAAGCCAAGGAAGGGTTGGTAGGCATCTGCCTTGCAAACAGAGGGTCCACGTTCAGTCCCTGGCAGCTTCAAGTATGGCTGGGAATGTCCCCTGTCTGAAACCCTGCAGAGCCACTGCCGGTGTTTGAAATTAGCCAGACGCCAGGAGCATTTTGCACCTGGCTTTCAACCACTTGCGACCAAGTGAAGACCTGACATCTCCATCATCTGAAGATCCTTGGATCTGGACTGTTTTCGCACACCAAGACCCCACCCTATAGAATTCTATCGGTTATATTTTATCTGCACAATTGGAAAGAATTTCTGGAACCAAAATGCTTTTTCTGTGCGACCTGAGCAGGAGCAATGAACAACAACAACAAGAAGAGTTTGGATTTGATATCCCGCCTTTCACTCCCTTTAAGGAGTCTCAAAGAGGCTAACATTCTCCTTTCCCTTCCTCCCCCACAACAAACACTCTGTGTGGTGAGTGGGGCTGAGAGACTTCAGATAAGTCTGACTAGCCCAAGGTCACCCAGCAGCTGCATGTGGAGGAGCGGGGAAGCGAACCCGGTTCCCCAGATTACGAGACTACCGCTCTTAACCACTACACCACACTGGCTCTCCGTTAACCGTGTGTTTCCTGAGCATGTGCAAAATGCTTTTCCTTTCTGCTCTCCAGCTCCTGCACATGGGAGGAGGGAGGGGAATTTCAGAAGCCCAGGAGGGTGTTGACTTTGGGCAGGGTTTGTTCCCCAGCGTTTTCCCCGTCCTTCAAAACAAAATGCCTTTCATCAGCAAAGGTGTCGACCGGTTGTTGCGCCCAGTTTTGTGGTGCTTTCTTCCTTTTCTCAGCAGGTGAAGGTGGAACTAGGTCCCCGAGGACAAGGCAGCTCCCCAAAACTGAGCTCGTGACTCATGGGTGTCAAGCAAGCAGGACTTGGCTGCTGCTAACTGGGTGTCTCTGCAGAGCAAGGTGGAAAAAATGTCAACAAAGGGAGTTAGGAGGTGTGCTTATGCCTGTGTGAACGAGGACAGAGCCCCAGGGCCTGTCAAGAGTGCCAGAATTTGGGCTGAGAAACGTTTCCGCCATACCTGACATCTCCTGGCAGGGCTGGGAGAGAACCTGGTCTGAAATCCTAGAGAGCTGCCAGTCAGTGTAGACAATACTGAACTAAGGTGGACCAGTGTTTGAAATTAGCCAGGCCCCGGGCACATTTTGACCACTTGTGATCAAGTGAAGATGCCTGGGCACCAGGATGGAGGTGCATGCCTGGGGATCCTGGGATCTGGACTGCTTTCACATACTAGCGACGCATCCTGTAGAATTCGATCAGTTATATTTTATCCGCACAATCAAAGAGTTAAGAACAAGCCAAGATAAATGTTCAGGTTGTCACCTGAACTAGCCAGATGTTTAACCGAGAATCAATCGCAGTCAGTCCGTCATTTGAAAAGTAAGACTTGAGAGCTGTCTTGCCCAAAAATGGCAACTACAGTCATACCTCGGGTTACAGACGCTTCGGGTTGCGTGATTTCGGGTTGCGCACCGCACCGAACCCGGAAGTACTGGAACGGGTTACTCCCGGGGCTTGCATGTGCAGAAGCGCCTAATCGCAACCTGTGCTTGCACAGATGTGGCGCTGCGTGGCTTGCGGATGCTATGGGTTGCGAACGTGCTTCCCACACGGATCACATTTGCAACCCGAGCGTCCACCGTAGACGTTTCGTTTTAGCGACTGCAATCTTGGCTTAAGGAGCCATTTAAAGGTAAAGGTACCCCTGCCCGTTCGGGCCAGTCTTGCCAGACTCTAGGCGCTCATCTCACTCTATAGGCCGGGAGCCAGCGCTGTCCGCAGATACTTCTGGGTCACGTGGCCAGCGTGACAAGCTGCATCTGGAGAGCCAGCGCAGCACACAGAACGCTGTTTACCTTCCCGCTATAAAGCGGCACCTATTTATCTACTTGCACCCAGGGGTGCTTTCGAACTGCTAGGTTGGCAGGCGCTGGGACCGAACGACGGGAGCGCACCCCGCTGCGGGGATTCGAACCGCCGACCATGCGATCGGCAAGCCCTAGACGCTGAGGTTTTACCCACAGCGCCACCCGCGTCCCACAAGGAGCCATTTAGCACCTAGCTTATGTATCTTCATTTCTAACACAGTCGTCTGACCTCTGTAAAAAGCAACTTCCCATTCCCCTACTTGGGGAAGAACCAGCTTGGCTGCTGGGAGTTTGCTGAAGTAGCTTTGGCGTGATCCAACAGGGCTACTTTTAAGTTTGCAATTGTGCAAAAGGCTTGCAGTGTGGCATTGGCTGCCTTGTGCCTTGCCGAGTGCGAATAGTTGTTCCTGCAATGGAGACATGTGTGCAGGGGGAGACATGGGGCTGCAGCACTTAACCGGGGAGGGGGGGGAGTACTGGGGTGTTGGGGTCCCTGAGCGCAGGTGGCCGGGGTGTCCAGACGGGCGTTCCCGACCTGTGGCAGGCAACCTGAGCGCCGCTGGGGGTGGGCCGCGCTCTCCCTGGTGCCACACGGACCCCTTAATTGAGTTGCCAGCTGCAGATTGATCGCTTAATTAAAACTCAATTAAAAATCCCATTGATCTTGTTAGCCAAAGCGGGCAGGCTCTAGATTTACTGGGGATTTACCCGCGTGGCTGTTGTCGGGCGGACGATGGCGAGAGGGAGGAAATAGAAGAAAGTGTTTCTAGTTTGCTTCTCTCGCCAGGCTGAGGTTGCTTTCTGTTTCCCTCTCCCCCAAAGCACAAAACTTGAGGTGTATTTACTTGAGGAGTGAAGTCATTCCTGATGCAAACATCCCAACCTATGCCTCTGGCTCTTCAAACATTCTGCCCCTTACATTTTCCTCCATCTTTCCTCCCAAAAGGTTTGTTTGCTTCCCACAGCAAGCCTGCGAGGTGGCCTAGGAGGAATGACTCAGTGCCCAAGGCTGTATGGCAGAGACCGGGTCTCCCCCGGCCCCTGGTCTTGACACTCTCCAGGGATGGAGAACCTGTAAGGCGCCCCCCCCCCACATGGTGATGGACTACAGTTCCCATCATCCCTGGTGATCGGCCCTGCCGGCTGGGGCTGATGGAAATCGGATCCTGACAACATCTGGAGGGCCACAGATGTTCATCACCTTTGTGCCCTCCTGGACTGCAACTCCCATCATCCCTAACCATTGACCCCACAAGCTGGGAATGATAGGAATTGTAGTCCGTCTGGAGGACTGTGCATTGGCTGTTCCTGTGTTAACACCATACCTGCATCATATACTTGAGTCATCTAGCTGTAGCTCAGTGGTAGTAGTAGTAGTAGTAGTAATAATAATAATAATAATAATAATAATAATTTGTACCCCGCCCATCTGGCTGGGTTTCCCCAGCCACTCTGGGCGGCTTCCATAGAAACCCAAAATACACTAAAATATCACAGATTAAAAACTTCCCTGAACAGGGCTGCCTAGTAATTTATTTATTTATTTATTTATACATACATACATACATACCCCGTCCATCTGGCTCCGTTTCCCCAGCCACTCTGGGCGGCTTCCAATAAAAGATTAGGATAGCACCTTTGCATGCAGAATGTCCCAGGCTCAATCTCCTGACATCTCCAGAGGGACTGGAAACGTCCCCTTTCTGAAACCCTGGAGGGCTGCTGCCAGTCAGTGTAGACACTATTGAGCTAGAGGGACCCAGTGGCCTGACTCTGTATAGGGCACCTTCCTGCGTTCCTACGGGAGACACAAAGGCCTGAGCAGACAAATGAGAAGCCAGGCCCTCCCCCTGCGCCCTGCAGGCCTCTGCTTTCTTCCACGCTAAATAGAAATCAACCAGATCAATTAATTTATTTGCAATAAATCCGACTTCGTCTTGTAGTAAATAGCGCGCTTGGTCGCCAGTTCAAATTGGTAGGGCAGGCAAGGAAGCTTTTAATCGGCTCTTCCCCAATAAATGGGATTGGGGGGGGGCAGGCAGGCTTCGCTGGCAGAGGCAAAGGTTCTTCTGACGGCTAATGGGTGGACATCACAAGCGGGGAGGGTAGCTGGGTACTCTCAGGTCCGGCTTGCAGGCCATTGTTGTTAGCCGCCCTGAGCCCGGCTTTGGCTGGGGAGGGCGGGATATACCGTATTTTTCGCTCTATAAGACGCACCAGACCACAAGACGCACCTAGTTTTTGGAGGAGGAAAACAAGAAAAAATATATTCTGAATCTCAGAAGCCAGAACAGCGAGAGGGATCACTGCACAGTGAAAGCAGCAATCCCTCTTGCTGTTCTGGCTTCTGGGATAGCTGCACAGCCTGCATTCGCTCCATAAGACGCACAGACATTTCCCCTCCCTTTTTCGGAGGGAAAAAGTGAGTCTTATAGAGCAAAAAATATGGTAAATAAATTTTATTATTATTATTTATTATTTTTATTCCCATTGAGGCATCTTGGTGCGCCACTGGGAGAGCAGGATGCTGGACAATGGAGTGTGCCTCCGGGGGTGAAGTCAAACCGCTGTGTTAGCAGCACCAAAGTCCCTAACTCACCAAGGGTTTGAGACCCTTGGTTTAGTCTTGAGACTTGGTTTAGTCAGCCCGTCAAAGCTGTTCCCCAGGTGTGGCCTCTGTTGCACGCTGCCAGCTTCTCAGAGCCACAGGTGAGAGCTGAGCTCAGGGTGGGGACCAAAGGTGAACAAAGTAGCCCAGAAGGAGCACAATGTGTGGGTCCCCAAAAGTACCACCCCTCCCCGAATACCCCCTGCACATGCAGAACTAGGGGGTTGTTTATGAGGCCTGATCCAGCTGGGCTCTCCCCTAACATCCTTTGGTAGCCTAGGTTTTAATGCTGGGGTGGGGGTGTTTTTTCCTGCCCGAGGGCCGCATTCCCTTCCAGGGGCCACATGCAGGTGGTGGGCGGGGCCAGAGGGTGGACGGAACAGCAAATGTAAATTTCACCTTTATACAAAAGACTAGTTTCTCTTCCACCCACCCTCTGTTTTCTCCTGCATCCAGGCATGCAAGAAACATTATGAGAGTTCATGGACATATTCTAGCAGGGCAAAAAACATTAAGGAAGGTACAGAACACAGCCTATTGAAGGATGTGTTCTGGGGCCCTTACAGGGGGGTCCCAAGGGCCTGATGGAGATGCCTGGGGGGGGTCACAATTAGTCTCCAGGCTTGAAGTCCCTTATCTCCAGTTCAGTGTTTCTGTTGGCTAATTGAGCTCAGCAGGCCAACCTGTGCCCCCCCCCAGCTTTTTGGGGGGGGCATGAAAGTGGGCCACTCTTCAGCCATCTCCAATAACTAGGTTCCCCTCTTCTCTGCTGCCCACTCCCGCCTCCCCCCACAGCAAAGTCTGTGCTGCTGTGTACTCTGTCGGGGAAAGAAAGTGTAAAATCAATGAGCTGTGTTGCTCTTAGCCGATCAATACCCTCCTCGCCACCCCCCCCCCACCTCCCGACGCACAAAGGCAAAGCTGGAGCGGAGGCCCGAGTGGCCGCCTGCACCGCGGGGTGGAGGTCTCCTCTGAGCCAGTGTCATACAGTCCCTGGCATAACCACATGTGGACGGGCTCTTTGCGATGTCTCGCTGCTAGAAGGCCAACAGAGGTGTGTGTGTGTGTTTGTTTGTGTTCCGTCCCCCCACCCGCAAAGCTTAAAAGGCACAAATGGCCTGAAAGTTTTTCAAAAGGCTGGATGTGGGAGGGATCTGTACTCAGAACGGTTTCAGATGGTGTGCTTGTTTATTCTGCAAAATTTTCAGCGACATTAATAATACCTAAGTATATCTTGCTCTTGGGAAGATTTGTAGCAGCACATCACAATGCTATATTTGCAGGATGTTAGGGTGGCAGGTTGTATAGGGGTTTCGTGGGGGGCGGAATGGCAGGGGGTCGGTGAGTGGCGCAAGCAAGGGCACAGCCCCTTTGGGGGGGGGTGTATATATATATATGCACACACACACCTCCCCACACCACACCACCACCACAACAACAACAACAAATCTAGCAACATCAACAAATTTTATTCTCCAGTCACAAACCCAAGAGCAAATTTTATTGTGCGGTCACAGACCTGGTGAGAATATATATATACATATAGCACGGTGATAAACAGCATAAAATCAACCATAGAATTACATTCATAAAACCAGTACAAAACAACTTCACAAAATCAGTAGGTCAGATTTAATACAGCAGCATAGCTGGATCACGCCTCAGGGAAGGTCTGGGATGAGCAGAATATTAAGCAAGGGCCTAAACGCCAGCGCTGTCCTTGCCTGCTTGGCGTTCACCTGCGTTTGAGCCATCTGCCAAAACTCAAGGGGCAAATGGAACTCTGAGGTTCTTCTTCATGCACACTTAGCCTATGGAACTTACCGCCACTGGGTTTATTTATCTATTCACAACAACGGTTGTCTTATACGGAGATACCTCTGGGGTTTGAATTTGGCACCTTCTGCATGTGGAGCAGATGTTCCTTTCCCCCAAAACTCCCTCGTACTGAGTCACACTATGGGCTCATCTATCCCAGTGCTGCCTACACTGACTGGCAGGGGCTCGCCAAGGGTCCGGGCAGCAGCCTTTCCTAGTCCTACACCTGAGATCAAACCTGTGACCTTCTGTGTGCAAAGCGGGTGCTCTGCCACTAAGCCACGAGCTGCTGGAGAGCACAAGTCCCCACGTCCTCCTTCTGACTTGCCAGATGCTGAGGCCTAATAACGAGGGAAGGATATTCCCATCATGCCCTGCTGGTAACCCTCCCTGAGGCGTTTTCATTGGCTGCTGTAGCATTGAGCAGGAATGCATCGAGGAAGGAGGTTTCTTGGCCTGTTCCAAGAGCCCAGTTCTCCTCGATGTGTCATTTTGGGTACAATATCCTCTCTCTCCCGCCCACCAACTGCTTCCCCTAGCCCTGCCCTTTCTCTGTTGCCACGTGGCCACCCTCTGCCATCGCCGCAGTGAGCACCAGGCCGTCCCCACTGCACTGCCCCACCAGCCCCTCTTTTCGCCTGGCAGATGGGCTACCCCTGGCACCTCTCCTTCCACCCCCCCACCCTCTGTCCTCTGCCACTTGCCAGCGATCTCGGGGGGCACTGGCGGGTTCCTGGGCTGCCGGACGCCGTGCCCGGGCAGCGCTCGTCGCTGGCGGTTCTGCCAGGGGAAATCCATCTGCCCGGCTCCGACAGGATGATGGAAGGTGCCTCTGCCCTGAAAGCGCCTGTTCTAAAAACCCAGCCGTGCAGAAGCGATGTCGCTCCTGTTCCGCCGCGGTGCCTTAACCCTCCACGCGCCGGCAGAAGGGGCAGGGAGACCTCCAGATGCTGCCGAAGCTAACAGAAAACTGCTGCTGAGTAGTTCGAAGGGGGTAGGGGTAGAGATCTGGTTCCAGAATCTTGGGTCCAGGTGGAGCTCTCCAGACCCCTCCCAGGAAACTCACAGGCAGGGCGTCAAATTGCAGGAGTTACATAGGTGGTTGCTCTATACTAAGTCAAACCACTGGTCGATCTAGCTCAGAACCGCCTGCTCTGACTGGCAGCCACTCTCCAGGGTTCCCGAGTGGGTCTCTCTCCCACCTGGGGTGCCATTGGGGTTTGGACCTTCTGTGTGCAAAGCAGATGTTCTGCCCACCCCAGCTGTTTGTCCTCCGGTATTCCAGGGTAGACTATCTCTGGACATGGATGCTTGACCATCAGTGCATCAAGCTTAAGAGGCATTTCTATGCCTTATTAGGACCGCCCTCTTGAAGGAATCCCCCCCAGTCCCTAGTATCTTCTTTCCGAAAGGAGCCAACCACCTGCCCCAAGAAGGGCGCAAAACAAACGGCCCTCCTGCTCCCTCAATCTGGGCAGTGCCACCCAGTAGTCAGGGATGAGGGGAGTTGCAGGCCCCAGCAGCTGCATCTGGGGAGAACTGGCTTTTGGGGGTAGACTGCGTCTGAGCATGGAGGTTCTGCCTATCAGCAGCTCTTCCTCTATACCCTGCTATATAGCACCCAGCAACTGATAGGCATGTGTGGTGCATAGTAGCCAGCCCCCAGCTCTTTTCTCTCTGTCTTTTTAAAAGGCTTTTTTCCATATCCCGTGGGATGGTGCAGAGAAGGTCCCAGGCCTTGAGCCTCTCCCTCGCCTACCCACAGAGCTCTTCCCTTCCCCAGCTCTGCTGCAAAGTTGGGAGAGGTTTGGGGGGGGGGGAGAGAAGATCCCTCCATGCAGGGCAGAGAGCCAAGGGATGCCACGGGCGCAAGTGAGTTATGGCAGGAAGGGGTGTCCTTTTCAGCACAGCATCCAAGCGGCTGGGCACAGCAGCACGTTGTACTCGCCTGGGCAGGAGCCGAGCGTCATCCTGGGCGGGGATTTGGCCCGAGGGGGGTGCTGGGGTGGTTGTTGGCGGTTTGCAGCTGCGCTCTCTTTTGGAGAAGTCGAGGTGTGGCTCCGGCATCCTCGAGGTCCTTTTGGAAGCGCAAGGAACCACACTGCAGTGTGTTTGTGTGTGTGTGTGTGTGTGTGTGTGTGTGTGTGTGTGTAGAGGAGTCATAACTTAAGAGGCCTGCCAAATCAGGAGTCCCGTCTCCTCCATCATCCTGCAAGAGGACCGGAGCAACTCTCCCCACTCGCTGCTCCCAGCAACGGAGGCACATCGCTGACCCCGACCATGGAGGGAGATCATAGATGTTGTGGCTAGTAGCCATTGGCCACCCCCTTTTGGGAACCGCTGGTCTGCACTGACTGGCAGCAGCTTTCCAGGGTTTCAGGCTGCCCTCCCTGGCAATGCTGGGGGATTGAACCTGGGGCGTTCTGGCCCTGAGCCCTTCCCCCTGACGTGCATTAGCGTGTCCAAAACATAAGACCACAGTCATACCTCGGGTTGAAGTAGCTTTGGGTTAAGTGTTTTCGGGTTGCGCTCTGCGGTGACCCGGAAGTAACGGCGCACATTACCTCCGGGTTTCGCTGCATGCGCAAAAGCTCAAAATGACGTCACGCGCATGCGCAGAAGCGGCGAATCGTGACCTGCGCCTGCACAGATGCAGGTTGCGTTCGCTTCAGGATGCAAATGGGGCTCCTGAACAGATCCCGTTCACATCCAGAGGTACCACTGTAGAACATCACCTGATCCATGCTATCTGAATGGTTGGGAAAATAAAAATGCCATTGTGTGGTCCAGAAGTGATGAGAAAGTTGATGCCCTGGGGAGAGAATTGAATAGGGTTTGGGGGGGTGAAAGTGCTCTCCATGTTCCGGATCTCCCTTGGAGGGGGCACAGGGACCAGAGCCTCAGGTGACCACCACTACCCAAAAGGAGACTGCAAGGGAAGAATGAGTGGCAACAGCCGGATATTCAGTGTGGTAGAGTAGTGGACTTGAGGACCTTGGAGCCATGGGTTCAGTTCCCCTACTCAGCAGTTGCCCCAACAGGAAGTGCAGGCGAACTGCAGCTTTCACCTAAAACAGAAAAGGGCAGCTTCTAGTCCACATGGATGTGAATGGACTCCTTTACATAAACCATTGGATCCCACCCAACCCCCCCGTTTGGTACGTTGGATTCCTTTAAATTCTGGAAATGGGGTGAAGCGTGATGTGGGACCTCCCAATGTTTTTGTCTGGACTACAACTCCCATCATCCCTAACCGCCAGCCATGCAGGATGGGATTTGGAGTCCCAACAACATCCAGAGGGCCGCAGGTTTCCCCTCCGCCCCTAGTTTAGACAAATTGCTGCCCAGCCCCCGATTTTTAGCCTTGAGAAAAAATTATTCTCCTCTCCAGCCCTTAGTTTATTCCTGAGACTGTTTACCAGGCTGCCGATAGTTCTAATAGGTCCCACTGCAGGAAGCAATTCCTGTGGGGGGTGCTTTGCACCCTCAGCAGCGCTCTCTCACTCTCTCTCCTGAGCCATGGGGAGAGGCGAGGGTTGGGACTCTGGCTGTTGTTTTGCATCTAAGTAGAAGTTTGCGGCTGGGTCGGAACCCGCTTGCTTACCAGGGTAAGGATGCAGGCAGAGGTTCAACAGGGGATGCTTCCCGTCACTTGGGGTAGAGGGGGAAGGTTGCTGTACCTGTTGAATTTTGCCTGCAGCTTCACTTACAGAAAAGGGAGGCGCTGTTTGAGCTGAATTACGGCCTGCGTCTTCCCTCTGCAAAAAGGAGCTTTCTCTGGCGAGAGGATAGAGAGCAGTGATCTGAGCTCACTAGATACCGTATTTTTCGCTCTATAAGACGCACCAGACCACAAGACGCACCTAGTTTTTGGAGGAGAAAAACAAGAAAAAAAATATTCTGAATCTCAGAAGCCAGAACAGCAAGAAGGATTGCGGCGCAGCGAAAGCAGCAATCCCTCTTGCTGTTCTGGCTTCTGGGATAGCTGCACAGCCTGCATTCGCTCCATAAGACGCAAACACATTTCCCCTTACTTTTTAGGAGGGAAAAAGTGAGTCTTATAGAGCAAAAAATATGGTAATTTCCATTGAGCACGAGGGATGCTGTCCCCCCTCCCCAAACACAGTCTTACGTTCAGCTTTGGATCACTTCAAAGTGCAATCCTATGCACGCCTATCCAGAAGGGACTTTATTCCCAGCAAAGGGTGCACAGCCCAAGCAGCGTTAGAAACGCAGATGTATAAGCTGATCGCCAAATGGCACCTGTAGCCTAGGTTACGTTTGCTACAACAGAATGTCTGGGTGCCATTCCCCACCCCCCATGAAATCTGCTGTTATTGTTGTTTTCATTTCTATACCGCTTTATATCCTAAAGGGAAAGACTCAAAGCAGTTTACAACACATTAAAAAGATCAAATAAAGCAATCCATAATGACACAAATTCAAGCTTCGAGGAAGTGCCTGGGTCCTTTTCCCACACTGACTGCAGCCAAGCTAGGCCTTCTGCATCATATGCCTGGTACTTTGAGGAGGTAAAAGGTAAAGGGACCCCTGACCATTAGGTCCAGTTGTGGCCAACTCTGGGGTTGTGGCGCTCATCTGGCTTTATTGGCCGAGGGAGCTGGCATACAGCTTCCGGATCATGTGGCCAGCATGACTAAGCCGCTTCTGGCGAACCAGAGCAGCGCACGGAAACGGTGTTTACCTTCCTGCCGGAGGGGTACCTATTTATCTACTTGCACTTTGACGTGCTTTTGAACTGCTAGGTTGGCAGGAGCAGGGACTGAGCAGGGAGCTCACCCCGTCGCAGGGATTCGAACCACCAACCTTCTGATTGGCAAGCCCTAGGCTCTGTGGTTTAGAACACAGTGCCACCCATGTCCCACACGGGTCTTTGAGGAGACCCAGGTGCAAATTCCCCCCTTAGCCATGAAGCTCACTGAGCCCCTCAGCCTAACCTGCCTCTCTGGGTGCTGCCAGCCAGTGCAAACATCACTGAGCTCAATGACCATTGGTGGCAAAAGGCAGCTTCCTGTGGTTCTAAGCAGGGGGCGGGGCCTGGTGGGAAACATCTGCGGGTGAGAGAGTGAGGCCTGTGGACCAGAGTGTCCCTGCCCCTGATGTGGGAACTTGGGTAGGAGGCAAAGGGAAAGCCTGCCCTCTGCTGGAGAAGCTGCAGAATCCCTGCCAGCCCAGACAAGACAATGCTGGCCTTGACAGGGTGAGCCGCCGGACCCAACAGACAGCACCTTCGTACGCTTCTCTGACGAACACAGGCAGGTCCCAACCTGTCAGGGATCTTGAATGCCTGGGATTATTCCTGGTCGTGCGCCCCAGGCAGGTCTGGAAGCCCGGCCAAGGCTTCTTGCAGAAATCCGGGCACTGCCCTTTGAGGTGCTGGCTTAGGAATTTCGCTTGGCTGGGTGCGGCAGTGGCGGTGAGGGGCTAGTCCGGGGCGGGATCGCCTGACTTTATTTGCGGCCTTCTGCCAGCCGCTTTCTGCTCCTCTGGCGCAATGAGGGCTGACCCCTCCCTCGTCCCACCTTGGCCTCTTCCCTTTTCACAAGACGCCGTTTTCACACCACTTCAAAGGCAGCCGTTTCGCTCTGGGGCGGATCATTGCACCTTGATGTGTGTGGGGTTGGGGGGGGAATGCGTTGCCTGCTGTGTGGCGCTGCCCGCACTTCCAAGGGGCCTAACTGGCACAGCCCTGAGAAAGGGCATCAGACCAAGGAAGCTGCGTCTTTGCTGCCCCACCTCAGGCCTAGCAACCAGGGACGGTGCCTCTGAACACTAGCAGAATGCATTTCTCCTAGGTTGGGAGCCTGGGGTGGTGAAAGCTGTGGGCTGTGCATGGCATGAGGCCTGGTCTTCTGCAACCCAGCAGGCCTGCGTTAATGCAGGGGAAATCTAGGAGCAGCTGGGGGGGATCCCTTCTGACTCTACAGTTCTGTGATTCTGTGCACATCTGGGCTGAAGGCCGGTCCTGGATCTGTAAAGGTTGAAGACCTGCCGCTCTAAGCAGCCCCACTTGCACCCCGATCTCCGGTGTTTCTCCAGCCTGTGCAAATGGACTTGTGAGGCTGGATTTGTTCCAGCTGCAAACCCTCTTCTGCCTCCCCTTCATCCTCTTCTACCTCTTGGGTTTTGGGGGTAAGCGTTCATCGATTTTTAAACGCCTACAGAATAGGCCATTGATTGCAAAAGGCTCCCGTTGCCAAATTTTAAGAGGGAGCTGTGTGGGCACCGTTCTGTATTATTTAAACGGATCTTAACATGGAAGCCGCGTTGCAGGTTCCTGTGGGGGGGGGGACCAGGAAAGAGGGGGAGATGCATATTGAACATGTATATTATTGCTGCGGATTCCTGTACCCTGGAGAAGACATTAGGTGCCTCCTGAATCTGGGGCCTGTTGAAAATGTGCTGGAACTGTGTGCTTTTAAAAGAATTCCATACAAGTACTCTAGCAGCCTTAAGACATGGTTGCTTTACACCTCTGTAGGTGCAGCTGAATGTGTGATCCCTGACTGGTTGGGAGGTGTGCCAAGGACAGGTGTGGGGAAACCTGCAGCCCTCCACATGTCGCTGGACTACAGTTCCCAGCACCCCTGACCATTAGCCCTGCTGGAAGTTTGAGTCCAGCGCTGTCCGGAGAGCTGCAAGTCTCCCTTCTCAGCCCTTAAGAGGTATCTACCTACCGTATTTTTTGCTCTATAAGACGCACTTTTCCCTCCTAAAAAGTAAGGGGAAATGTGTGTGCGTCTTATGGAGCGAATGCAGGCCGCACAGCTATCCCAGAAGCCAGAACAGCAAGAGGGATTGCTGCTTTCGCTGCGCAGTGATCCCTCTTGCTGTTCTGGCTTCTGAGATTCAGAATATTTTTTTCTTGTTTTCCTCCTCCAAAAACTAGGTGCGCCTTATGGTCTGGTGCGTCTTATAGAGCAAAAAATGTGGCACCTTGAGAGCGAATGCCTCTTCCAAAGAGAGGCATTCTCACATCTCTCCCGTGCAGCACAGAATCACAGAATGGGGCATCTGGTCCAACCCCCTGCAATGCAGGAATCTTTTGTGCAACGTGGGACTCAAACCCATGGCCCTGAGATTAAGGGTCTCATGCTCTACCCACTGAGCCATGCTGCTTCTTAGAGCAGGGCTGAGGAACCTGCAGTTCTCCAGATGTTAATAGTGTGTATGAGAGACAGAGTGTGTCGGACAGTGGCTTATTCAGCCAGAGAGGTTGTGACAGAGGCAAAATTTGAACCCAGGACTTCTCAGGATCCTCAGGTCAGGGCTAGCCCGCCAGCTGCTGTTGTTGGACTCCAGCTCCCATCATCCCCGACCATGGGCCATGCTGGCTGGGGGCTGATGGGAGATGGAGTCTGAGCACATCTGAAGGGCCCCAGAGACTTCACATCCCTGGCCAAAGATCCTGTTTTCGATGCTTATGGAGGACCACTTTTGAGCAGCTGAAAAGAGATGCAGTTTGCATTGGCTGCAAACCCTTGTTCCTCTAAACAGCAGAAGAGGGTCCTTTGCTGTCCTGCCCCTGGGCGCGGGACTTGTTGGAGAGGGGAGGACGGCAGCACCTCCAGCCACAGTGTGGCGGTCCCCCCTCACGCATCAAAGGAAGGTGGAGAGAGAGGCTGCCTGTCACTCTCGTCAAGGCCTCCGATTTCAAGATGTGCACACAAGGCGCTTTTGCTCGTTGGGCTGGAAATCTGGAGGAGATGACAGTGGCAAAGCGATGGGCCAGCAGGGAGTTGCTGAAGGGTGTTTGTGTGTGTGTGTGTGTGTGTGTGTGTGTGTGTTTGTGTGTGAACCTGCCCTTGGCTTCCTAGCATGGGTACAGAACGGGGACGTGGTGAACTGTCCATGTACGAACGTCATGCGGAACAATTGTTGTCGGACAGCAATGGGGAGCCTGTGGGCCTCCAGATGTTGCCGGACTGCAACTCCCATCAGCCCCCAGCCAGCATGATCAATGGTTAGAGGTGATGGGGGTCCAGCAAAACCTGGAGGGCCAAAGGCTCCCCACTGCATACTGGACACACGTCCCAACCTATCAGGAATCACATATTAAATGAACTCACAAAGGTGTGAAGAAGGGGTGCCGGAGCCCATGGCTCTATAGATGTCTTTGGATTCTAAATCCCATCAGTCCCAGCCCGCAGGGCCAATGGTCAGGGGTGTTGGGAGTTGTAGTTCAACAGTGCAGAATATCCCACCAGACTTAATATTTTGCTTGCAGGTGTTTTGAGCTTCCACTGTGCTTTGTGTTCTCGATCTTGATAATCCTTACAATGACGCTGTGAGGTCAGTTGGTATTAGCAGCCTTCTACATTGGTCTCAGTTCCTGGGAGTGCAGGGCAGTGGACAAACACAGCTACTTCAGTAAGAAGGGGGGGGAGCCCCCTGAGCATGTGATGTGTGCTTTTCCTCCTTTCTGAGTGCTATCAATACCAAGATTTTCTAGTAAGGAGGCCTGGCCTCGGGGTCTGAGACAGTAGCAGAGCAGAGATGTGATCGCTTGAGTTTCAGGTTCACCGCTTACTGTCTCCACCGCTGCAGTGTGCAAGTTCTCAAGTGCAGTACTACGTTGCATGATAAGAGCATCAGATTTGGGATCTGAGACTGGGGAATAGGAGACATGCCAGAAGTATAGAACAGCCTCGTTCTCTTTTGGATCCCAGGCCTCCAGCGCTTGAGAACTTCACAAATCAGGCACACAGACAGCAGCCAAGCCCTGGCAGCTGGCATTTGGAGGTAGACTGCCATAGCACGAGGAAGCTCCATTCTCAGCATCCATGGCAGACACCTCTTTTCAGCAGCTTATGAATTAGAATCTCAGCCCTCCTTAGAAGGATTGCTCTGCTGGGTTGGCCAGACAAGCTTCTTTTAACCCAGCCTCTTTTTTCATCCAAAGGCCTTTCCCATGTTGCATTTCCCCTGACCGTCAAAGATAGACTGGCACTGGTTGTGGAGGTTCTGCTTCCCCATTGCAGCCCGTAGCCAGTTCCCCCATGGCACGGGACACACCTACACAGACATTGGGGTGCATGTGTCTCATGCCCAGCCGCCCCCAGGAATCTGTCCCCAGCGCCTGGTCTTTAGAGGCGTTTTGGCGCCTTGCATCTCGCTCCCCCCCCCCCCCGTCGGCGGCGCAAAGGGTTACGTCCCTCCGTGCCGCCGGTTCAGTGCTGCGCGGAGACCGTGGCTAATTAATTGGCGGAGCCGTGCATGCGTGCTGGTGTGCGGCCTGTCAGGATTATCAAAGCCCGGGCTCCCAATCAGGCAGGATTAGGCAGTGCCGGGGCCTCCCCTGAGCACATCAGAGGGGCCTTGCGGTGCTGGATCAGCGTAATGGAAGCTCCCCGGGGGCGCCCTTTTAGAGCATTAACGGGTAACAGGATTAGTGCCAGCAGTGGTGGAGAAAGTGGGGAAGAAGGGGTGGGCGTCACGGGCGGCTTGGCTGCCGTTCCTCCGCACTCCACACACGGAAAACAAGATTTCACCCCCTTTGAAGGCTCTCTCTTGCACCCACACGTCCTGCAAGTTGTCCCCATCTTTTGGCAGCTTCCTTGAGGCAGAGAAGGCAATGGCCAGAGTTAGTTTGTGCCTCCCCAAATGCATAAAAACCGGAGGGGATTTGAACTCGCTGCAGGCAGCCCCTTGTCCCCCCGGCCACACCCCCTGCTTGGCGCTCTAGCCACTACACCACACTTCCTTCCTAGAGTACTTCTGCTATTGGGCAGCTCTATAAATTAAGGCGGTCAATAAATATGGGGAATTCAAAATGTCCCTTAGATCTGAACTATTTTCCTGGAAGTTTGCATTTGTTTTATTCCGGATTGTTTTATCTGATGTTTTAAACTGCCTTGAGATGTTTTCTTTAAAATGTAAAGCGGTATAGAAATGCAAATAATAATACAACAACAACTTACTGAGAAAAACATTCTGTTGTGGTGGTCATGGTAACCGAGTTTTAAGATGCCATTTGGTGATCAGCTTACATATCTGAGTTTCTTGCCCTGTTACTTAGTCTTATATTGCCCCTGAACACAATGGTTTGGTTTTAGCTGTCATGCAAATAATAGCCTTCTCTATCCTTCTCTGTCCCAAATGTCTCTAGGTAATACCATCTCAACGGTGGGAGGGTGGGGGGAATATTGCTCTGGTTTGATGCCTTGGCTGTTGGAGGTAGAGAACCTCACAGGGCTGCAATTCCCAGAGCTGGTTTAACAGTCAGTCCCTCTTCACAGGGAATGCTGGGAATTGTAGCTCCCGGGATTCTTTGGAGGTGAAAACATGCTTTCAAGATATGGTGTGTGCGTTAATGTGGCCATTCAGCCCAGACCTCTGTACAGATGTGTGCATTTCCCCCCCCCCATCAGCACACCTCAGTAGAGGAAAACGAGAGGAGGAGGGTAGAGGAGCACTTTTCCTGCTCCTCTCTTTGCAAAGGACCCCACCCTTCACCTCCACCTCTGCTCTTGCCTGCCCTTGCTCGTCAGCAAAGTTATCTTAATTGCTCAGTGGGATGCAATTAGCGTCAGTGGCCCTTGTGTGAGCTTTTTTCTCTTTTCACACACTCACCCCTTGCTGGGTGGCAGCAGCAACAGCAGCAGCCCCTGGTGGGAAAGCGTTGGCACAGCGCAACCCGCTTGGGCACTCCCTGGCGCCCGCCCAGAGGCTGAAATCCCTCTTGCCCTGTTAGGAGCTGGCAACCAGGAGGGGTGAAACAGACAGGGAGGGGTGTGTGAAGCGCAGCGTTCTCCGACACGATCCCCTGAGATTTGGGCACTGGCAGAAGGCGGCTCGTGTGGGGAGACTCGGCTGCCCCCTTGCCAGCCAGCTCTGGCAAAACAAGCTGCCGGGATTTATTTATTTATTTATGGGGGGGGTGCCGACGATGGCGGCATTCCTGTGCCTTCCCCTTGTCAACTTTACAAATGGAGTAAACGGCTGGGTTTGCACCAGGCTGGGAATTGCAACTCCTGCCCTGGAAAATAAACGAGATCAAGCAGAGGCAAGACCCGATTCCTTCCAAGAACAGATGCATCACTGAAATACACACACATGCAATTAAGTGGGTCTGTTTCCCGCCTCCTAAGGGTGCCAGCCATGCCCTTCCGCCAGGGCACTCCATTCCATCCCTACCCGAGTTTTGCAAATGGGCAAATTTTGCAACAGCCCACAGCTGTCAGTTCTCATTGTGTGTTTTTCTTCCCTAGGGGAGGATTTCCCCCTTGGATTTTTTAAAATAAAAATTGTACTTGGTCAGCCCTGGATAGCTCAGTGAGTTAGAGCCTGGTGCTGGTCACGCCGAGGTTGCAGGTTCGAGCCCCGTATGAGACATCTGCTTATTCCTGCATTGCAGGAGGTTGGGCTAGATGACACTCGTGGTCCCTTCCAACTCTACTATTCTATGATTCTGCAAATCTTGGGGACCCCCCTAAACATGACGGGACCTCCCTCCCCCCCCAACCGGCCCCCTTTAGCTTCCTGGGACATTGACACTTTTCCACATGAGTTTGCTATTGAAATGATTTGCCCCGGTTGGCGATGACCCATGACGGGGCCTCCTCGGTGGCCGTGCCCCGTTTGTGGAATGAACACCTGCCCTAGTGGTGAGGTGCGTCAGTCTCCCTCGCTGTTTTCTTTGAGGAGAAATGTAAAAACATTCCTGCTTGCCAAGGCGTTTGATGACTGAACATCCTGTCCCTGCCAGTCCTGAAATTCTTTGCTGGAGAGCGACTCCACATTCTCATTGTACTTCGAAAGCACTATGATACCACTTTAAATCATCATGGCTTCCCCTACCAAAGAATTCTGGGAACTGTAGTTTGCTATGGGTGCTGCTGGAGTTGTTAGGAGGCCCCTATAGCACAACAGTGCCATAATTCCCAGGTTCCCCCTGGGAGGAGGGATCGATTGTTAAATCACTCTGGGGGTTGTAGCTCTGTGAGAAGAATAGGGGGGGGGGCTCCTAGCAACTCTCTGCACAAACTACAGCTCCCAGGATTCTTTGGGGGAAGCCATGGCTGTTTAAAGTGGTATCGCAGCGCTTTAAATGTATGGCACGAATGCGGCCTAGGTGATTGCTCTTAGAAGTTTTGAACGTTGTTCTAAACTGCCTTGTGGACATTTTAATTGAATCAGGATTGATATGTTTTAATTGTGTTAGCATGGATACACTTCCTTTGGAGGAAGCCTCAATCTAATAAATAAAATTATCTATTAGGCTTAATAATTGTGTAGAAGACGGATTGTCTTGAGCATAATAATTCCTCTTTCCACACAAACGTGCAGTAGTACCTCGGGTTACAGACGCTTCAGGTTACAGACTCCGCGAACCCAGAAATAATATCTCGGGTTAAGAACTTTGCTTCAGGATGAGAACAGAAATCGTGCAGCGGCAGCAGGAGGCCCAATAGCTAAAGTGGTACCTCAGGTTAAGAACAGTTTCAGGCTAAGAACGGACCTCCAGAACGAATTAAGTTCTTAACCCGAGGTACCACTGTATTAAGGTTCTCCTTTCAGCCTTTCTGGGGCTTGCAAGCTGGGAGAGATGGCCTTTCTTCTCCCTGGGAAGAGCCCTTAACCACATTTTAGAGTGTTTGATCTAAGCTTCACAGAATCCTGGAGTTGGAAGGGACCACGAGGGTCATCTAATCCAACCCCCTGCAGTGCAGGAATATTTTACCCAACTTGGGGCTCAAACCCACAACCCTGAGATTAAGAGACTCATCCTCTTATCAAGTGAGCTTGGGATTCATCCTGCAACAGAGTGAGCTGCTTGCAGTTAGCCTGTCCCCATCAGCAGCCTAGCCCTCTGGGTGGGTAGGGCCATTATCATTGCAAGGAACCTATCTTAGAGCTAGACTGCAACTGTTCCCTCCCTTTCTACAGCTTGGAGAGCTGCTTAAAGGGCTTTTCCCCCTCCCCGCTCCTCAGCATCCCTTTTCAAGTTCTTCATAACACCCCCCACCCCCAAACACACACACACACACACACACACACACACACGTCTTTCTCTTTGGCACATCTTCCTTCTGGCTGCTGGAATTTTCTCCCTTTCGGCAGAAAGTGTGTGGGTGTGTTTTTCCCCCCTTGAAAAAATAATTCCTGGGATTGCCTTCAAATCACAAGAGCCGGCAGTGCGTTTTATGTAAATAATGAATCCACCAACTACCACCCCACACCCCACTTTCCTCCTCCTGTTTCGTGAGGCTGCACAACTTATAGAATTTGTGGTAAAATTTAGATACGGGATTAAAAAAAAACTAAAAATGAAATCCATCTTTAAAATCACATACACGGGGCTATAAACAGAACACTCGGCAGCATTTAAATAGCACATGGGGATTGGAAAGGGGAAAATGAGTAGGAGACCGGTGGCTCTTTCTGGAGGGGATGAAGCAGAGGGTTTTTTGGGGGGTCACCACCACAAAGGCCCCGTAATCTATTGCCACCCACCTCCTGAAGGAGGAATGGGACACAGAGAAGGATCTGATTTTTAGTGGTTGGCCTGGTTCCTACTTCAGTCTGGTTTTGTGCACCATCACAACACAAAAGGACTGTTCTCTTCACGCAGTGGCCCCAAGAAACCAGTTTGTGATAACCCTGAAAGACAGCATGTTGTTGGGTTCCTGACTCCATCGGCCCCAGCCAGTGTGGCCTGTGTCCACGGGTGATGGCAGTTGTAGTCCAACAACATCCAGAGGTCCGCAGGTTCCTCACCCCTGTCCTTGACACGTGTCCCAACCAATCAGGGAACACATATTAAATGCACCTGCAGAGGTGTAAAGCAGGGATGATGGGAGTTGTAGTTCAACAATGCAGTGAAAAACAATGTTCTTAATGGGGTACACCCAGTGTTAGATGGCACCACAAACCAGGGTTATGGGCGCAATAATGGAATGTCTAGGCATGCTTTATTTCATAACAAGACTACGAAGCTGAAAATGAATGAACTTTCACATGGTCTAGGCCTTCCTCCGCCACTAATGTTCTTAAGAGGGTCTTTTCTCCAGTCTTCAGAGAGTGGCTGGAAGTGGGGAGGCAGAAAAAGGTGGTCCTTTCCTTCCACTCTGCAGTTTTAATCAGAAATCTTAGGGACAGTACTGCGCCCAGAGCTCAGAAACAGATCACGCTAATGAAATTCTCTGTTGCAAAATCAGCCTAGAACAATGGGAGTTTCTAACGCTGTGTACACCGCCCTGAGATTTTTGGATAAAGGGCAGTGACAACAACAACAACAATGTCGTTCTCGGACTACAACTCCCATCAGCCTCAGCCGGCATGACCAATGGGCAAGGATAATGGGAGTTGTGGTCCACATTGACTGACTATATGTGGATATGTTGGCATCATTTTTACAGGTGGAGGAATAAAGAGAGTCCCTCCCCTGCCTGGATGGGTGAATCTGTCCATTTCAGTTTAGCTTTGTTTTCTTAATTTTTGCAATCTTAAATGCAGTTCTCCACATTTCAACAGCAATTGGCAATTCATTTCTTTTGCGCAACTTTCTCCTGATAAACACATTTCTGCATGCAGTTTTGGCTCATAACATTTTTGCAAGCAGCTTTCTCTAAGACAAGGAAACTTTATATCTTATTTTCACCAATGTGTGCATTTTCCTGGATGCCATTCCCAGGGTGGCTGGGGAAACCCAGACGTGCAGGGTATAAATGTTGTTGTTATATGCACACGTCTTTGCACATATCGAATCATAGAGTTGGAAGGGACCACAAGGGTCATCTAGTTCAACCCCCTACATTGCAGGAAACTTTTTCCCCAATATATTTGGTGGGCCAAGAAAATTGCATTGCTCTCCATTTTTATTTTTCTTGCATTTTATATACACCCTTTCCCCTACCCCAGCCTAAGGAACCCAAGTTGGCATAAATGGTTCTCTCCTCCCAACAACAACCTTGACAGGTAGGCTAGGCTAAGAGACAGTGACTGGCCCGAGGCCACAAACATGCCGATTATATAGATTAGAAGTTTGCTTTCTTTCTAAACGAAAGCTGTAACTCACAGTTTACTGACTCCTGCCCCAAAATCTGGACTTCCAGCCCAAGCAGCTGTCGCTCAGCATGCTTCACTTTTGCGTGGGGATTCAAATCCTGCTCTCTCCCAGGTCCTATTCCAACACCTTACCGGCTCTCATCCTCAGTCCCTTGCCGCCTCCAGCACCGCACAGGAGTCTTAACATAAGTTGCGTTTTGCAAATTAGAAATACATAAATAATTTGCAGAGCGCATCTGCACAGCATGTGTGTCTGTGGCCAATCGATGTTCGGCGCCCTCCGTTTGACACAAGCTTGGAAAAGGAGAACATGGGGAGGGTGCCTTGCGCGGGTTCGAGCGAGAGGATTGGAAGGGTCTGGGGGAGGCAGAGGGGGTGGGGGGACGACACGGACGACCTCGTGGCTCAGGAAGGGGCACCAGAGTCTTCCCAGCCCGGCATCCGCAGGTCGCGTCCGTTCCAGGCGCATCGAGATGACTGTTGCTGTCCAGACCGATCTCGCGAGGTGTCAATCACCGCGGCCCTAGACGCCCGATGGCGTTAGGCTGACTCCTGTCATTTATACACGGGCAACCTGCAGAGCTGGGAGCGGGCCGAGGGGGGGACGGGGAGGGGGTTGGATGGTAGGTGCATGGTCTGGCTTGATTAAAAAATATATCCATTATAAAACGGATACAAAGCCATCCTGCAAAATGACCGCCCAGCACTGCCCGTCCCCTGGCCTCAAGCAAAATTTGGAAGACTTTCAGTTCCATTTGTAGCATCCTAGAGTTTTAAGAGTTGGAAGGGACCCCCCCCCCAAAAAGGTCATCCAGTCCGACCCCCTAAAATGCAGAACTCGCAGCGGAAAGCATTCCTGATGCTACTCTGGTGTTCACACCACTCATATAAAGCACGCAAGGCTTTCCCCAAGGAATCGTGGGAAGCGTCATTTGTTAAGGGCACTGGAGCTCTGTGAGGGTGCAAACTACAGTTCCCATGATTCATTGGGGGGGGAGTTGTAACTGTGAGTGTATACAGTGGTACCTTGGGTTACATACGCTTCAGGTTACAGACTCCGCTAACCCAGAAATAGTACCTCGGGTTAAGAACTTTGCTTCAGGATGAGAACAGAAATCGTTCTCTGGCGGCGCGGTGGCAGCAGGAGGCCCCATTTGCTAAAGTGGTGCTTCAGGTTAAGAACAGTTTCAGGTTAAGAACGGACCTCCAGAACGAATTAAGTTCTTAACCTGAGGTACCACTGTAAATGGTGCTTTGTGTTGTATTGTGTGGGTGTGAAAACAATGCACCGTTTTATTTTTATTCTAGTACTGTAACTGTTTCAAACAAGAAGCTAGGGTGACGTACTTCATTCCTGCATTGCAGGGGGTTGGACTAGATGACCCCTGGGTCCATTCCATCTCTACGGTTCTATGATTTTGTCTCCCAACCCTTCTCCCTTTTCGGCTTTCCAACAACCCTCCAAGGTAGGACAGGCCGAATGAGAGAGAGCAGTTGCTTGGAGGGAAACCCACCTGAGTGGCGATTTGAACCCGGGTCTTTCCTCGCTCCCCCCCAGCAGAACAGCACTGAATTCTTTTGCCTTTATCAGTTGTGCAAATGAGAGTGCATTTACATAACTCCTGCCGTTGCATTATTTTTTATTCTGGTTTTGCCAGCTGTACAGGAGACGGACTCTCCACCCTGCATGCACACACACACAAACACAACCCCGGCCACCAGGAAGCTTGTTAGCCACCCATCAGGCCTCTGCTGTTTCGTCAGATGACGTCCCCACACTCTTTAGTCCTGAGGGTCTGAAAGCAAAGGAGGCCTTTTCCTTACTGAGGGCCACATGCTGGTGGTAGGTGAAGACAGAGGGAAAAGTGCATGGAGCAACAGATTTCAATTTTACCTTCAAAGGTGCCTTGTTGTTGTTGTTACCTCCCAAGTGTGCAGTCTAGGGTTCATTTTGGACTCACAGCTGTCCATGGAGGTCAACTCTGTGTCCAGGGCAGCTGTCTACCAGCTCCACCTGGTACGCAGGCTGACACCCTCCCTGCCCGCGGACTGTCTCACCAGAGTGGTGCATGCTCTGGTTATCTCCCGCTTGGACTACTGAAATGCGCTCTACATGGGGCTACCTTTGAAGGTGACCCGGAAACTACAACTAATCCAGAATGCGGCAGCTAGACTGGGGACTGGGAGTGGCCGCCGAGAACACATAACACCGGTCCTGAGAGACCTACATTGGCTCCCAGTACGTTTCTAAGCACAATTCAAAGTGTTGGTGCTGACCTTTCAAGCCCTAAACCAGGCATAGACAAAACTCCGGCCCTCCAGATGTTTGGGACTACAATTCCCATCATCCCTGACCACTGTTCCTGTTAGCTAGAGATGATGGGAATTGTAGTCCCAAACAACTGGAGGGCTGGAGTTTGCCTGTGCCTGCCCTAAACAGCCTCTGCCCAGTATACCTGAAGGAGCATCTCCACCCCCATTATTCAAGGGACAAACAGAGGGGCCTGGGGGCCACATTCCACCCCTGCTCTGAGTGGGACTATGTAACATTGGTGTGGACTCGCTCGGAAAGTGCTCCTCCATAGGCAGAGCTTGGTGGCCGTGTGTCAGGGATTCCTTAGCTGTGATTCCTGCTGCGCAGAGGGTTGGACTAGATGAGGCTGGGGTTTCAGAGTCCTGCACCCCCAGTACTGTATTCTCTGCTCCTGCAGGGACTTGGGGCAGACACAGCCCTGATTACGGGGGTGCTGTTTGTATTGGGAGGGCCCAGCGGACGCGTTTCGTTGAAATGAATGGCAAGCTCATCCCGAACTGGTGGAAAAGGTGCCAGGTTGTGTCCTGCGGCCTCTAGTGGTCGCCTCTTGGAACTTCATCCCAATCTTGGGCGTTGGGAGAACCCCAAACTCCTTGCTGTTGATGGGGGGGGGGGCCTTTGGGCTGGGGGTGCAGTTGTCATGTACTGGCATTTATACCCTTTCCTTGCTTTTACATACAAAGGTATTGAGACAGACTGTAGACTCTGTGCAAGTGTATTAACACTTTTAATACATTGATCAGTTTTTAATGTTAATTTAAACTTGGGCTGTGACTGTGCTTTGTTATCTAAGACAGCGGGAGCCACAACTTGCATGTAGCAGCCTTGCGTTTTCTCTCTCCTCTCCGCCTCCCCCCCCGCCCCAAAAAAGTGCATACCAAATCTGATGTTCTTCATCACCCCTAATCATTTTTACATGATTTTGCAAGGTGTGCTTATTTTAAATTGGGTTTATTTGCTGCTTTGTCGTTTGCTGTATCATAGAATTGTAGAGTTGGAAGGGACCACGAGGGTCATCTAGTCCAACCCCCTGCAAATGCAGGAATCTTCTGCCCAATGTGGGGTTTGAACCCACAACCCTGAGATTAAGAGTCTCATACTGTAGCAACTGAGCTATCCAAGGGCTGGGCTCCTTTAGGTGGAAGGAGGAGATAAACTGAATAAATAGCTAGTCACTGTGTTGTTGGCATTCGAGAGGCAATGGAAAAGTGACATTATTAATAATTCATAGATTATTATTGCCAATAATAATAACAACAACCATGGATTGTATCCAACTACTCAGCATAGACCTGTCGAAATGAATGAATCTAAATTAGCCACATCTACTCAAGACAGCGGGTGGCGCTGTGGGTAAAACCTCAGTGCCTAGGACTTGCCGATCGCATGGTTGGCGGTTCAAATCCCCGCGGCGGGGTGAGCTCCCGTCTTTCAGTCCCAGCGCCTGCCCACCTAGCAGTTCGAAAGCACCCCTAAGTGCAAGTAGATAAATAGGTACCGCTTTATAGCGGGAAGGTAAACAGTGTTTCCGTGTGCGGCTCTGGCTCGCCAGAGCAGCTTCGTCACGCTGGCCACGTGACCCGGAAGTGTCTCCGGACAGCGCTGGCCCCCGGCCTCTTAAGTGAGATGGGCGCACAACCCTAGAGTCGGACACGACTGGCCTGTACGGGCAGGGTTACCTTTACCTTACTCAATACAGCTCAGTAGGTAGCGCTATGAGACACTTAATCTCAGGGTTTGGGGTTTGAGCCCCATGTCGGGGCAAAAGTTCCCTGCATTGCAGGGAGTTGGACTAGATGGCCCTTGTGGTCCCTCCCAACTCTACAATTCTATAATTCTAATATTGGCTACGTTTTGCTGATTCCGAGTACTGTATTTTGGATATCCTATTTTGGATTCCTATTATTTTAATAATAATATTTCCGCCTGTGTGCAAGTTCTGAAAATTACACACGTGCGTGAATGCTCCTTCCACAAACTGGGGAGTTGCAGTTTGTTTGTTTGTTTGTTTGCTTGGGACCAATCCTGACTCCCCCCCCCCTCCTTTCTCCTTCTCCTTCCCAGCTTGCGCCGCGAAGGCTACACGGTCCAGGTGAACGTCAACGACTACCTGGACATCTACTGCCCGCACTACAACGCCTCTGTGCCCGAGGGGCGCATGGAGCAGTACATCCTCTACATGGTGAACCACGAGGGCTACCGGACGTGCAACATCAGCCAGGGCTTCAAGCGCTGGGAGTGCAACCGGCCCCACGCTCCCCACAGCCCCATCAAGTTCTCGGAGAAGTTCCAGCGCTACAGCGCCTTCTCGCTGGGCTACGAGTTCCACGCCGGACACGAGTATTACTACATCTGTGAGTCTTTGAGATGCACCATCCCATAGTCCTTAAATGCAAGGGGTGGGGTTGAGTTCCATCCCTGACACCATCCATTGATGGAGAAATGGGTCTCTTGTTAGCAAGTGATCAGAAGGACCTGTTTCTGAGGCTTGAAGGATTTGGGAGAGCTCCCAGCTGTCAAAACCAAAGTAGTCTTCTTGCACTGGGGCCTGGCTGAGGTTTTGGGTTGCAAGTCCCATCAGCGCCAGCTGAGGTCCAACACATCGGCCAGGGGCCCAAGGTTCAGGAAGACTAGACAGGGATGAGCTTGATCGTGCAGCAGGCTTATTCAGTAGAGGGAAACATCTTGTGAACTCAGGGGAGGTCTTTGGAAAAAGGCCCATAAACTCAATGCTAAAGGATTTGGGTTCAATCCCCTTCGTCTTCTGAGCTAGATGCACCAGTGGTCCGACTCAGGATAAGGCAGCTTCCTGTGTCCCTGTTTAAGTGAACCTTTTATCCAGAACGATGAGGACTAGAATCTTACTTTGGTAGCAGAGCCCCTGCTTTGCATGCAGAAGGTCCTGGGTCCAATCTCCCGCTCCTGATTTGAGTAGACAGTAGAGTCGATTGATTTGTGTTTATATCTCACCATTCCTCTGAGAAGCTTAGGATGCACACAGTTTTCCAACCCTGCTTTTCCCCCATCCTCACGACAATCCAGCAAGGAGTGTTAGGGTTGAGACTGAGAGAGAGTGGCTGGTCACCCAGTGAGCTCAGTGGCTGAGTGGAGATTTAAACCAGGGTCTCCCCAGTCCTAATCCAACAATCTTAAATGCTTTGGCCGCATCTCTACCTTAAAATTAAAGCACTCCTAAGGACTCTTAGCACCTTGAATAAGGTTTGGTTCCCAGGAATCCTTGAAGGAAGCCATGACTAAAGTGGCATCATAGTGCTATAAATGTCTGGGGCAGATGAGGCCTCTATCTCCCATTAAGGCTGCTGAAAGGTCAAGATAGTTAAAGACAGCTGATTCTGCTCCACCCGACCAATTTTTGAAAGGAAATTCTTCCTTTCAGATGCGTGCGCACACATTTCCTCTGCCCTCCACACCTCTTACTCCTTGTGTCACCTGGCAGGGCTAAGTGGTCGCATGTATTTCTAGGGTCCACCAGGGGGCAGCCCTGGCTAAACTCTGGTGCAGCTTTGCTCAGGCCCAATCTACACCTTGAGAAGAATCACATGATACGGGACAGGGTGGCTCCAGAGTGAACGGGTGGAGGGAAGGATCTGTTAGCTGGCTAATGGGAGCTGGAGCCCAAGAACACTGTTGAGCTACGGTTCCCATCGTCCCTGACCATTGGCCACATTGGCTGGGGCTGATGGGCATTGGAGACCAGCCGCATCTGGAGGGCCAAAGGTTCTCCATCCCTGTTTTGCACCTCTCTTAAGTTCATTAAATATGTGATCCCTGATTGGTTGGGATGTGTGTCTGGTACAGAGATGGGAACGCTGTGGCCCTCCAGGTCCAGTCTTGGACTATAACTCCCATTATCCCTGATAATTGGTTGGGCTGGCTGCTGGGAGGCCAACAGTACTGGTTTGAGTGCTGGACTAGGACCTGGGTTCAAATCCCCACTCAGCTATGAAGCCTACTGGGTGATTTGGGGCCAGTCACTCCCCCCCCCCCCCTCTCGGGCTAACCTACCTCAGAGAGTGGAGATGGAAGTGAGGATGAAATGGAAAAGGGCAAGAATCATTAGAATTGTAGAGCTGTAAGGGACCACAAAGATCCAACCGCCTGCAGTGCAGGAATCGTTTGCCCACCGTGGGGCTCGAACCTGCAACCGTGAGATTGAGTCTCGTGCTCTACCAGCAGAGCTATCCCAGTTTATGTGTGTACATAAGAGAAAAAGTGGAATGCAAATGGATTAATGAAATAGGTTGTTTCCCCCTCTCATTTTCTCATCCTCTACAACGCACTGGCTTTTGTAGCTGTAGACCGGGGGCCAACTAGAAGACCCAAGTTTGTCAGTGGACTCTCTCCCTTCTCCTCCCCCCCCCCCTCAAAAATCCCCCTGCCTATCCAGCCAGCAAATGTTGCCGAGCACGTCTATAATGAGTACAACCAGATCCGAGCGCGAGATTAAACCTTTTACTAGAGATTACGCTCCTCGCCTTCTTTAAAGGGAAGGAGAGACGGGGGACCGTGTTGATCAATTTGCTAATGCTTCCTCCTTGCGTTGAAAGGCGGGGGAGTCCCTTGCCAAGGGGCCGGATTCCCGAAGGCGGCCAAGGAGCTGGGTGGGGGGAGCCTTGAGGAACGGGCAAAGGTGGGGGTTGGTTAGTTCAGGCCGTCATCTTTCCGGGGTGCAAACAGATACAGATCAAGTAAACAAGGCTGGCTGCCCTGATTCTCATCTGCAGAATGTCAGCAGGTGGAAGGTGCGTTTCTGGGACCAGCGCCAGAAATCCGGGCTGTTGGGCAACAGCCAAGGGCCCCCCCAAGGGGTGGGGGCAGCATGGAGCTGCTGGCTGACACAGAGGCAAAACATTGCTCCATCTAAGTCCAGTCGTTGTCTTGCAGTGCCTCTCCAGCCCTACTGGGGATTCCACCTTCTGGATGCAAAGCAAGTGCTCTGTCGCTGAGCTGTGCCCTTCCCCTCAAAATAAAAGCAAGAAGCTAGTCCTCATGATTCTGGGCGAAGGGCTGATTTAAATAGGAAGCTGCCTTATAAACCAAGCAGTCGGACTGTTGGCCCGTCCAGCTCAGTATTGTCTGCCCTGGACAGGGGCAGGGAGATTTCTGCCGGCAGAGTCAGTCTCCTGCTGCTGAAACATAGCACCTTCAGTGCAAAAGGGCCCCCAGGTGCAATCATTGGCATTTTGCAGCTCAGAGGATCTCAGGTACTGGGGAGGAACTTAGCATATGGCTCAGGTAGACTGCCTTTGCCCAAGGAGGTTCCTTTTGACTTCGCTAATAGAACTCCCGCCCTATGAATTTGTTGGGCGTGTGGGTGCCTACTCTGCAAATATACCTCTTCCTTCCTTTCTTAAGAAAGCAGGTAGAAAAAATGCCCCCCCCCCAACTGGCTGGCCACTGGGGGAATAGGATGCTGCACTGGATGGGCCACTGGGCCTGATCCAGCAAGGCTCTTCTGATGTCACAGCAGTTCAGAGCAGAACCTCCATGTCCTACGGCGGTCTACCACTGAACAGTAGATTGCAGGCTTCCCATTGGGACATCCAGCTGGCCAATGGGGGAACAGGATCCTGGACTGGACGGGCCTTTGGCCTGATCCGGCGGCCTCTTCTGACGTTACTTTCTGTTCCTTTCCAGCGACTCCATCGCACAACCACCGCCGGGCCTGCCTCCGAATGAAGGTCTTTGTCTGCTGCGCCTCCCGTGAGTGCCCGGCTCCTTTTCTCTTTTGAACCCCCACCTGGCGCCCCCCCCCCCGGGGCACACCCCTCACCCCCGGTGTGCGGGAGACACATCCCTTGTCCCAAGCGCTCTGAGCACGTTCATCCCATGCAAACACACAACTTGCATCCAGCCAAGTTCGACTCAGTGTAGACCTGTTAGGGAAAACGGTCACGCTCATTCAAGTTAATGGGTCTACTCTGAGAGGTGGATACAAGCCCCTCATTTTTCTTCTTCTGTGCTGCTCTGGATAGCTGTGCCTGACCAAAGGGAGCAAGGATTATCTGGGGTGCAAAAGGCTGCAGAGGTCCCAAGCAGCCGACTTTTTCTCACTCTGTTTGTGTTTCCATGCTTTCTGCAATTGCACCACAGAACCTGGTGCTAAGCAAAGCGTGCTGACAATCTTCATTATCATTGCGCTGTTTTTATTTTCCAAAGCGAATTGCGAGCTCTCATGGACAGGGTGCTGTGTAGATACTTCTTAGAAAGTTTACCTCCTGGTTTCCCCCCCCTTCAAAAGCAAGCCGCTAGTCCTCATGGTTGCGCTCTCTCCTGCTAACGCGCCCCCGTGTGGTGAAATGGAGGTGCAACAGAAGGAAAGGTCGCCGGCATGCCCAGATGGAAAGGGGATTTCGTAATGTTTACGTTTCTCTCATTCGGCGCACGGGGCGCGTTCGGAGAGAGCAGACAAACCCCAGCGGCAGTTGTTTCTCCTTACTTTCCAGTGACAAACAGCCCCTCCTCGCCTGTGAGACTGACCTCCGGCTGTTTAAATAAGTGCATAAATCCGCTGAATATTTCATAACATTTATCGTCGCCGTTAATTTATTAATCGCGTTGTACACAGCCTATGCCATTTACCCAATACTTCCATGCAATGATACGGTTGCGGTATTACGTATTTACACACTGGCTTATCTATCAAAATACCCAAAGCGTTTCCGACACAGAGCAGCATGAATAATGGGGGGGGGGGGAGAGGCGCAGTGAGCACCAGAGGGCACTCAGCACCAGCCATGACTCTGTGTCTCCATCCCATAATCTGGGGCCTTCCAGCTATTTTTGGACTGCAACTCCCACCAGCCCCAGTCAGCGCTGAGATCCCTGAGCTAGATGGACCAAGAATCAGAATAAGACAGTGCCTTACATTCCTACAGCAGCTGTTTGGTCAAAACCATGAGGACTAGAACAATACTATTATATTTAAGAGAAGGTCAGCAGTAGAGCTGAATGTCCCGTCTGAAATGCTGCAGAGCTGCTGCCAGCCAGTGTAGACAGTATTGAGCCAGGTGGACCAATTGGTCTGACTCTCAATGGGGCCGCTGCCTATGTTCTGATGGCGTTGATTTGAAAAGGACACTAAGGTTTAAGAGCCCGCTAATGATAATCCACACTAAGTCTTAGCAAAAAGAAAGGCAGTGACAGATTTGTGCTCTGCGTGCACCCCATAATATTCCACTCTCTACAAGGTGCTGTTCATCATTTCTGACACACCCACAGCCCTCCTGGCGCATGCTCCATTTTCTCCCCCCAAAAACCTACGTTGTGTGTCACGTGACCCAGTGGCCTCAATTGACATCTCACCACCCCCAACCACATACAAGGGGCACCCGGCTTGTTTGGGAGGTCCAGGGTGCCAGGGTTGTGGGGCAGCAAGCTTCATTGGGGTGGGATGGGTGAAAACCACAACATAGGGGCGGTGGGGTTTGGGGCCTGGTTGCCGTCCTCTCTCCCCCCTGGGCATAACCCTCTTCCCCCCCACCCTCTCCTGCCCACAGCGTCGCATTCTGGGGAGAAAGCGGTTCCGACCCTCCCGCAGTTCACTATAGGGCCCGAGGTGAAGATCGAGGACTTGGGTGAGTGATGCCCACAGTGCTCTCTCTCTCTCTCTGCTGGGGTGGGGGGCGGTAAGGGGCACTGGTTTTTCTCCCGGAGACTCAGCAAAACACCAGCCCCTCCCTGTTGGCAGTGCCCCCCTCCACTTGATGGAACGAGGGCAAGAACTTCTCCAGAATTCTGTCTGTCCTGGACTGGGTAATAAAGCCCTCTAGTTGTGGCGTAGCTGCCGTCTCCTTCCCTGATACACCCAGAATCCTTTGCTGCCTGCCATCTTGAAGGCACTTTGAGCAAGAGACACCTGCTGCAGGAAGAGGGTCCCTGACCCTTGAGCTGTGGGGTAGCAGTTGTCTTCCTCCCTGATACCCAGAATCCTTTGCTGCCCACCATCTTGAAGGTGCTTTGAGCAGCAGGCACTCGCCGCAGGAAGAGGGTCCCTGACCCTTGAGCTGTGGGGTAGCAGCCGTCTTCCTCCCTGATACCTAAAATCCTTTGCTGCCCGCCATCTTGAAGGCGCTTTGAGCAGGAGGCACTTGCCAGGGGAGGGGAGAGGGTGCCCAACTCCTTGCTAGAGTCCAATCTTCCCCTTTTCTCTCTCTTTCTCTCTCTCTTTCTCCCCCCTTGCAGATAATTTTAACCCCGAGATGCCTAAGCTGGAGAAAAGCATCAGCGGGACGAGTCCGAAGCGGGAACACTTACCCTTGGCGGTGGCTGCTGCCCTCTTCCTCATGACCCTGCTGGCCTCCTAGCCGCCCGCGAGTTGCCGCAGGAGAGGGGCCCCGACTCAAGCTCACCGACCCAGCCTGTGCCAGCGGCCCTCCCCGGTTTGTTTCTGAGGACAAGAAAAAGAGAGAAAACACCAGACCTTTTTTTAATCTATATATCAAAAGAAATACAATTCCAAAGGGAGGCAGCTTGAGGTGATGCAGAGGAGGAAAGGCCCCAAGATGGAGGACGACTGACCTTCCTGGCTGTGCTGCTCCTTCTTCCTGCTCCTGCTCCTCCCCACCAGCTGGGGGGGGGGTTTCCTCCACTTCTGATTTTTCTGTCCCCCCCACCCCGTCTGCCACTCACTGGGGCTGCTCATATGTGTGTGAGGGGAATGGCGGGTATTTCAGAGGAGGCCCTCCCTCTCCTGCGGACTTTCGGAGGGGCGGCCGGGGTTTTGTTTTGGTGTCCGGGAGAAGAAAAAACCCAGAATATGGCATTTCCCTCCTCCTGCCGGGCTCCCAGTCTCTTTTGAGGACCGCAGCAATAGGCAACCTGCCCGCCTTTTCCGATGCCACCACTGCAAAAAAAGAAAAAGGCACCTGGAGGGACAGAACCACCTTCAGGAACTTTTAAAAAATGGCTCAGGTCAGGACACGGGGAGTGTTTTGCACGGCCTGAGAAAACTTTTGCAAAGGAGAGTTGTGCGCCCTGCGTAGGGGGTGCGGGCACCGTGCCCCAGGAATGCCCACCCCAGAGACAGGTGGCGGCAGCAGCAAAATACACTGTCTTCCTGGTGACTCTCAAGCTGGAGGGTGCGTTTAGGGTGGGGTGTGTGTGATCTCCTAGCCCTCAACCCGAGGGGGGGGGTTACCTGTACATATCTCTTTATGTGTCCTGTACAGAGAGAGAGGCTCTATTATCCGTGTCTATAGATTATATAAAAAAAAAACTGATCATGTAGTGGGGTGGGCACGGGGCGGGCACCGGCCCGCCTGTCTAAGCCAGAGTCTTTTGGGGTTTTGTTTTTTAGGTTTTTTTGGGTGGGGTGGGGGCGCGATTCTTCCCTTTGTCTTCTGTGAAGACCGAACCTATGCAAAATGCACGGACACTTTTTTTTCGTTCCCGGGGGCAAAAAAACAACCAACCAACCGACTACACGGACAAAAAAACAAGCAAAGGAACTTTGGGGGTGGCGAGGTGGGGGTAGGGTTCTCCTTTTTTTTTTTTTTTTTTTTTTTTGGTGCCCCCTTCCTCCCCCACCCCATGAGAGCTTTGGCTGGTGATTTTCATATACTTGCTCTTAGTCTATTAAAAAAAATGAAATAAAAGGTGGAGAAAAAAAATACATATAAAGATAGTTGTCTTTTCCCTGCGCCGTCACCTTGCAGTGGTTTCGCAAGGGCTGTTACTCCTGCTCCTACTCAGAGGAGGCCCATTGAACAGAAAAGCCCAGATGGACCAGGCCAGTGGCCCCTCTAGATCCAGCATCTTGTTCTCCCAACCAGACAATTGTGGGGAACCTGCAAGCAGAATTCAAACACCAGAGCGCTCTCCCCTCCTGTGGCTTCCAGCAACGAGTATTCAGAACCATCACTGCCTCTGACAAAGAAGGCAGAACATAACTCGGTCCTCCGTGAATTTGCCTGATCCTGTAAGAACAGCCTGGCTAGTCCAAAATCCTGTTTTCACAGCGCCCAGACAGGTGCCTCTAGGAAACCTGAAAGCAGGACCTGAGCTCTCTTTTCTTTTGATTGTTAGCATGCGAGAGAGATGATCAGTAGCAGAGGTTGTTGTTATTTAGTTGTGTCCGCCTCTTCGTGACCCCCTGGACCAGAGCACGCCAGGCACTCCTGTCCTCCACTGCCTCCCGCAGTTTGGTCAAAGTCATGCTGGCAGCTTCGAGAACACTGTCCCACCATCTCGTCCTCTGTCGTCCCCTTCTCCTTGTGCCCTCCATCTTTCCCAACATCAGGGTCTTTTCCAGGGAGTCTTCTCTTCTCATGAGGTGGCCAAAGTCTTGGAGCCTCAGCTTCAGGATCTGTCCTTCCAGTGAGCACTCAGGGCTGATTTCCTTCAGAATGGAGAGGTTTGATCTTCTTGCAGTCCATGGGACTCTCAAGAGTCTCCTCCAGCACCAGAATTCAAAAGCATCCATTCTTCGGCGATCAGCCTTCTTTATGGTCCAGCTCTCACTTCCATACATCACTAGTAGCAGAGGTAAAGCACAGCTATTTTAGCCAGTAGCCATCGATCCACTGCAGTTTCTTGAAATGGGCAACAAGAAAGCCCACTGACTTCCATTGGGCAAGTCCTGAGCACCTCCTGCAACTCACCCCACCTTTGATTCTCAGCAGCTGGTATTCGGAGGTGTGCGACGCCTCTGAGAGTGGGGAGCCTAGCCACCGTGTCTAGTAGCCATCATTAGCCTTTGCATCAAATTTGTATAATCCTCTTAAAGCCATCCAAGTTTGGGAGGCAGGGCCGGGAGGGGCCGGGAGAGAAGTCAGAAAGCCTTCTCTGTAATGATGCTGTACCCTTCTGACCCCAAGAAATGATGCCCCCCCAAATCAGGCTGAAATGTTTTTTGCTTGGAATAATTCCATATGCCTCAATTTCGTGTGGCCTGCAGAGGAGGGGGACAGAGATCGGAGAAGCTCCGCCCACTTTCCCAGTTTTCCGCGGACCCTGCTTCATTTTCACCCTACAGGAGGCGCAGAAGAGAAAAGGGCCCCCCTTCCTTGCTCTAAGCCTCCTGCGCCAGCTGCAGGGAACCCGCAGCGCTCTGTCCTTCCAAGAGCTCACTGCTGCTCCCACGAGGGGACTGAGTTCTTTCCTTCTGGGGCTCAGCCAGAGGTCAGGGTGCTCCTCTGAGGCTTAGACACAAAGGGCAGAGTGACACCTCATCCGCCCGCCTCCCCTTGAGTGAGTCACAGTCTGGAAGGATTCTGGCTGCCCAGACAGCCGGGGAGAACCTAGAAAGTCCTCAGGTGCCCATCTTGAATCACCTAATTGCACAATCCTTGCTCAGACTTTAGGGGGTGAAGTCCCTCCCCCACACAAACAATGGCAACTGTTACCATCTGCAGGCATACGCTAATCACCCCTAAACGCAGTCTCTGATCTTTACACACACACACACACCAGCCATTCTGTTAGACTCCCATGTTCTGAAGCAGTTTCTAAATTGTAAGTTCCTTGTGGCAGAGACCTGTCCTCATTTGCAAATACAGTGGTACCTCGGGTTAAGAACTTAATTCGTTCCGGAGGTCCGTTCTTAACCTGAAACTGTTCTTAACCTGAGGCACCACATTAGTTAATGGGGCCTCCCGCTGCCCCTGCACCATTGCCACATGATTTCTGTTCTCATCCTGAAGCAAAGTTCTTAACCTGAGGTACTATTTCTGGATTAGCGGAGTCGGTAACCTGAAGCGTCTAACCCAAGGTACCAATACATAATAAAGAACCTTAGAAGCGGATCTGTAACAAAATGTTGCAGTGTTCAGGATTCCAGACACTTTGTTCTGTTCCCGCTCTCCAACCATTATCCACATGCACCCATTTTTTCCCCTGAACACTCTTATTCCTCATAGAAAATGTGGGGTGTATTCCCAATCCCACACACTTTTTGTCCCATTCCCCCCCCCCATAAAGACTTCCTATTTCTGCCACCTTTGGGGTCCCTTGCAAACAGGGGTGTTGGAAAGCTCCATCAGAAACAGGAATTGAAACTGCTGTAACCCACACATTTGTCCGAGGTCAGGAGCACAAACTGCCTAAGCCAGTATTCACTGCCATTGCTGCTGCTGCTTCTTTACAACACAAACCGTACGTAAATAATCGTGTTACCGCCTGCTGATGTTTGATGTTTCCCTTCCAGGCACCAAAGTCAATTTATTAACTCACTACAAAATTAACTGCATCAGCTTTGGCCCCAACAGGCAGCAAGACGGACAGCGTAGGGTTTGGCCAAGGTAGAAGAGAAGCAGTACTGTCTGTGATGGAAATGTCTGGCTCCTTAAATCCCTACCTCTGTGTGGGGGGTAAGGGACGCGGGTGGCGCTGTGGGTTAAACCACAGAGCCTAGGGCTTGCTGATCAGAAGGTCGGCGGTTTGAATCCCCGCGACGGGGTGAGCTCCCGTTGCTCGGTCCCTGCTCCTGCCAACCTACCAGTTCGAAAGCACGTCAAAGTGCAAGTAGATAAATAGGTAGCCATGTTCAAATATATAAAAGGATGTCACATAGGGGAGGGAGAAAGGTTGTTTTCTGCTGCTCCAGAGAAGCGGACACGGAGCAATGGATCCAAACTACAAGAAAGAAGATTCCACCTAAACATTCGGAAGAACTTCCTGACAGTAAGAGCTGTTTGACAGTGGAATTTGCTGCCAAGGAGTGTGGTGGAGTCTCTTTCTTTGGAGGTCTTTAAGCAGAGGCTTGACAACCATATGTCAGGAGTGCTCTGATGGTGTTTCCTGCTTGGCAGGGGGTTGGACTCGATGGCCCTTGTGGTCTCTTCCAACTCTATGATTCTATGATTCTAGGTACCGCTCCTGAGGGAAGGTAAACGGCATTTCCGTGCACTGCTCTGGTTCACCAGAAGCGGCTTAGTCCTGCTGGCCACATGAACCGGAAGCTGTACGCCGGCTCCCTCGGCCAATAAAGCGAGATGAGCGCCACAACCCCAGAGTTGGTCACAACTGGACCTAATAGAGGTCCCTTTACCTTTACCTGTGTGGGGGGTGCTGGTTTGACTGCACACACAACAACATGTACGAACATCAGAGCCTGCTGGATTAGGCCAACAGCCCATTTGGTTATGCATCCTGTTCTCACAGTGGCCACCCAGATACCTATGGGAAACCCGCAAGCAGAACATGAGCACAAGAGCCCTTTCTACTCCTGCAACTGGTATTCAGAAGCATTGCTGAGGATTAGACAAATTCATGGAGGAGAGGCTGCCAGCCGCGATGGCTAAGTTCACCCTCCACGGCAGGATGCCTCCTGAGTGCCAGTTTCTGGTTCGAGTCCTGCTTGTTTGCCCTGCTGACCAGTGTGACTGCAGGATGCTACACGAAATGCTTTATCCCACCTTGAGGACCGAGATTCGAACCAGGGACTTTCCCGCACATGCACTCAAGCTGCAAAGCTGTGCCGTTGTGTTCTCTTTCTGCCTCGCCAGGTGACACTGTTGGGTTTATGCGCAGGGCGCTGCCAAGTCAGAGCCTGCCCTGGGAGGGAGAAGCTGGCAAACTGGCTGGACGGGTCTTGTCAGCAGCGGGGGAGTGTGTGGAGGCTGCTTCCTTCCCACAGACCTGGTGGCAGAGGATAGGGGCCAGGGGGAAGGAAAGCCTCTTGCAGAGAGGAAGGGGACCACCCCCAATCTTCTCCTGGCTCCCCCAGAATCCCCCACCTGGAAAAGAGGGGGAAATCCCTGGCCTTGGCATGGGGCAAAGTCTGTGCCCGCCAACTTGGCTGCGTCTGTGTCTGTGGGTGCGGCTGCTTTCAGCCGCATGCAGGAGTGGATGTGAGAGGCATCAAAGGACTGCTTTTAACTAGGGTTCAGCTGCAAAGAGTCCTTTCTTTTGCGAAGGGGAGAACATTAAGGTGTAAGGTGATGCAGACAGAGTCTCTGCCCCAGAGAGTCTCCATCCTGGGCAAAAAAAATGGTCATTAGGGAAAGGGATCAGGGAGTGAATCGGTTTGGCCTGCATTTAAGGGAAAGTGGAAGCTGTATTCCCGCACCGCAGCCTGGGGTTGGACTAGATGACCCTTGGGGTCTCTTCCACATCTACAATTACCTAATTTGATGAAAGGCAACGCTACCAAATCCAGACCTCCCAAAACAATATGCAAAGCGGAATTCGGGCATCGATCGGGATTCACACTTCTCCAGATTTTGTGACACAGGTTTCCAACCGACATTTCCCACCCCCCCACACAAAAAATGCATCGTATTAGGGGAAATTGTACATAAAAGGAATCTATTTGTGAAAATAATACATCAGGACTGAATTATATTACGGAAGACCGCTTGCAAAAAAAATGGGTACCCAATTCAAAACTGCATCTACGCATAGAAATAATAGAATCCTAGATTTGTCGAGTTGGAAGGGACCATGAGGGTAATTAATCCAACTCTGGAAGCAGGAATCTTTCACCCAGTGCGGGACTCAAACCCGTGACCACATATGTACCTTATCAGGAGGAATTCACATTAAAACACTGACAAGTTTTTATAAGGGTTTTTTCTTAACCCACTAATTTCTGCAGAAACATGAAAAGCTAACTTTAAAATGGGAAAATCTGAAAAAACCTGAAATGGACAGGTCCTTCCACCTCCAGCCAGGACCAGGCAATTGATTGTGGAGAGATTCGGGGAGAGTCATTAAGGTGAGCCCAGGCTGGTTTGTTCAGTGGGACTCAGGAGCCCCTTTCAGACTCTGGGAAATTGGGAGGCTGTGTTCTCCCCAAGAGAAGGGAGAGACCCTCTGTACATGCTCAGCGGTGCTCTTGCCCAAGTTCCGAGCCCGAGAGCTACTCGAACCCAATTGCAAAGCACCCTGGCTTCATGCCAGGGCTCTTGTTGGGCTGCTGTGCCCTTTGCCCAGCCACCTGCCCGCGTGACAACCCCTGTGCCCGCCAACTCACCCGGGCACTGCCCTCACTCCCTGTGAGCTATAAAGTAAGTTGATCACGAGATTCTTGCCCTTGCGACTACAAGCTCAACGCAAACATGCTCCTTACTACTCCTTGGCTATTTGTGTACTTGCTCTGGGCAGGTGCACGTACGCAGAAATCTCACTCCTCCCCTGGTGACTGTGTTGACAATGCTACGATAGAGTAAAGTCTCGCCTCACCCTTGCTCTGCCTCCAAGCTGGCACTGCTCCCTTGTTCTCTTGGGTATGTGTGTGCCGGCCTGCTGTGGTCTTCGCACAGAGATGGGGGAACCTGCCCGGACCTTCAAGCCACAGATGAACTACAACTCCCATCATCCCTGGCCATTGGCCACACTGCCTGAGTAGGGCTGGTGGGAAGTAGGAGCCCAGCAGTATCACGAGAGCCATGTGCTCCTCATCCCTGCTTTACACCTCTGTAGGCGTGTTTAATATGTGATCCCTGTTTGGTTGGGACATGGTTGGTCTAGGACAGGAGTGAGACACTTGCAGGCCTCTGACCATTGCTGAGCAACGACTCCCATCATCCCCTGCCATTGGCTATGCTGGCTGGGGCTGATGGGAGGTGGACGTCTAGGAATATCTGGAAGGGCCCCCAACTCCCCCATGCCTGCTTTCCATGCATTTAATATGTGATCCCTGATTGGTTAGGACATGATGGGTGTAGGAGATGAGTGGGGGCTCTGTTGCCCTCCAGATGTTGCAGAACTACAACTCCCATCATCCCTGACTACTGGCTATGCCCTTCCTATTGCCCTTCCTCCACTTCTCCAAATTAGCATTTGAGTTTGCTGTGTGATACGCAAAGAAGCCAAGCACAGGTGTTAACAGGAGGAGAGAAAAATTACAGGAGCCCAGCTTATTTTCATCAACTGACCCTCCATCGATCCAAACCTCTCCATAAATCATTTTTCTCACTCCAGCAACAAGATCCAATCCTATTACGCCTTTCCCAATACCGGAAGAAGTACTTTAAAACTGTATGCATTTTAAAGTGCTAAATCTTGCTTGGTTTACAAGCGCTGGGAAGCAGGAGAGATCAGACACGGTCAGATCCCAATTCGTCTGCAGAAAGCACCTTCGTGGAAGCACTGTGAGCAAAGAGAGGCTGTTCTAGGCCTGGGAGACAAATAGTTGGAGACCTGATAGACAGACAGAAAAGACTGCTGCCTTTTACGGGTTAAAAACGGGGGCTGTGCATCTCTCAGCCTCAGCATTCCTCATGTGTAAAATGGGCACATTACTTAGTGACCACTGAGCAGCTCCAATGGCATCTTTCAGCTATTTGTCATGGATCCCTGGGTCCTACTCAAAAGGTAGCTTTCGATGTGATATATGTGGGTCACCCCAGCGTGTGGCTCCAGCAGTCAGTGGCCTTGTTCCTTGAACCACAAATTTTGCAGCTGATTCTGCCCTTTTTAAAGAGGAATGCCTCTCCCAAGATGGCACCTGCTGCCACACACCAAAGTCTAATGAAATAATTCTCCCCGCCCCTCATTTCTTTTTTTTAGTCCAGCAAAGGGCAAATGTGGCTGGACACCGCAACTCCCATCAGCCTCAGCCAGCTTGGCCAATGGTCAGGAATGGCGAGAGTTGGAGAGTCAGTATATTTCATCAGCTAACCAATCGAAACTCAGTTTGGATCTCTTTTATTGGACACCCTTAAGATGGGGAAAGAGGACTTGATGTCAAACTTTGGTCCTGAGCGCGGAAACCTTGAACCTGGTGCAACAGACAGGCGAGGGGGCATAAAAGCAAGAGGTACTGGGACTGAAGAAAGCCACACTGGCTGCCCATAGACATGGGGGAAATAGTCCCCCCCCCCCGGCAGAACATCTATGTTTTTATTGGCAAGGGAGCACTCTGTGCATGCTCCATGGCACTATGATTCCCTCACCTGCCCCTGGACAGAGAACACAAGTGAGCCCTGGCTTCAGCAGATCCCTGGTGTTCTAGGGGTTGGGGGGGAGACAGAAGGGGGTTTCCAAGGCTACCCTCCTCCACGCCCCCCCCCCCCCAGATTATGACCTACTGGTTAAATCCTTTCTGCCCTGCAAAGGGGGAAACTATGTCTCTTAATTTCTGGGAACTTAGCCGGAATAAAGTGATCCCCTTCCGCCTTACGTGTTTTCTTCTTCTTACATGCGGGACGTGCGGAAAAAGCCTTGGGAGTGAAAACCCCGGCCATAAACTCTTGTTATCTGTTTGCTTTTATAGAAGGTCACTGTGTGAAGAAAACTCTAGAGAGGTTGCACGAATGCCTTTTGGCAGCTCGAGGGAGGCGGGGGAGGCTGCGGGGTCCAGCGGGAAGGGGGGCGTTGACATGCCTGGGTTCAGGAAGGTGGAACCAGAAAGAGAAAACATTTGTTTGCTTTCAAAACTGGGACTGTAATGCCTAGCGCAGGGGTCAGCAAACTTTTTCAGCAGGGGGCTGGTCCACTGTCCCTCAGACCATGTGGGGGGGGGGCGGTTTATATTTTGAAAAATAAAATAAAAAATGAACGAATTCCTATGCCCCACAAATAACCCAGAGATGCATTTTAAATAGAAGCATACGTTCTACTCATGTAAAAACACCAGGCAGGCCCCACAAATAACCCAGAGATGCATTTTAAATAAAAGGACACATTCTACTCATGTAAAAACACACTGATTCCTGGACCATCCACAGGAAGGATTTAGAAGGCGATTGGGCCGGATCCAGCCCCCAGGCCTTAAGTTTGCCTACCCACGGCCTACCGGATGGAGCTGGTGTGTTTCTGGACGAGAGAAGGAAGTAAGCGAAAGGAGTGTCACCACGTGCTTGGGATTTGCACAGTCTGGAAAGGTTTGTGCCTATAAGGCATGGAAATAGAAAAAGGACTACAGTGGTACCTCGGGTTACAGACACTTCAGGTTACAGACACTTCAGGTTACAGACACCGCTAATCCAGAAATAGTACCTCGGGTTAAGAGCTTTGCTTCAGGATGAGAACAGAAATTGCACAGCTGTGGTGCAGTGGCAGCGGGAGGCCCCATTAGCTAAAGTGGTGCTTCAGGTTAAGAACAGTTTCAGGTTAAGAACAGACCTCTGGAACGAATTAAGTTCTTAACCCGAGGTACCACTGTACTAAACAAATCCACCAGTGGCGTAGCGTGGGGGGTGCAGGGGGGGCCGGCCACACTGGGCGCAACATCTGGGGGTTAGGGTTGGGGGGTGCAAATCCACGGGTTAGGGGGCGCAAATTACTTGCCTTGCCCCGGGTGCTGACAACCCACGCTACGCCACTGAAATCCACTGAGGATCAGGCTGCTAATGGCTACTAGCAACAATGGCTATGTCCTCCCTCCACTGTCGTAGAATCACAGAACGGTAGAGTTGGAAGGGACCCCATGTTTCATCTAGTCCAGCCCGCTGCAATGCAGGAGTCTCAGCTAAGGCATCCGTGACAGATGGCCATCCAACCTCGGCTTAATAACCTCCAAGGAAGGAGAGTCTGTCACCTCCCAAGGGAGACCGTTCCCACTGAACAGCTCTTGCTGTCGGAAAGCTCTTCCCGATGTTTAGCCGGAATCTCTTTTCTCGCGACTTGAAGCCACGGGTTCAAGTCCTGCCCTCCAGAGCAGGAGAAAAAAAAGAAGCTTGCTCCATCTTCAATGTTCTTATGTTCATAAGATGTTCCTGCTTGATGTAGCATTGCTGCCTCCAGCTCACAAGGAAGCCTTCCCCACGTCCTCCCCCGGCAAAGATGCTGGACTAGATTAAGGGCTCATAGCCACAACGATGGCTAGATTTCTAACGCCCCTGTTTGGAGGCAGCAATGTGCTTCTGGAAGCCAGTGGCTGGGAACTGCAAGCAGGGGGAGTTTCAGGTCCTGCTTGCAGGCTCCTAGTGTGTTGGCCATTGTGGGAACAGATGCTAATACCAGACAGGCCTCTGGCCTGATCGATCGGAGCTCTTCTCAAGACCGTAGCGGAGGACCCTCCCAGAGCTTACTTTGCCGGGAAGGCCCTCGAACCCAGGACCTGTCCTCTTTCCTCAGTCCTACCACCTGAGACGCCAAGCATGTGCTCTGGCCGCTGCTCCCTGTGGCGGTTCGAAACTTGCAAGGGCAGGAGGAGAGGGAGGTTTGTGAAGGTAGCCTCCTCTCCAGCGTGTCGCCAAGGGGGAATCGGCTTACTGCGGCCTGCTGTCTGGCATGTCAGGATTGCCGCCAGCTCCTGCTACCTCCCTCTCGCTCACTCGCGCGCTGCCTGCTCCGTGTTGGGCATGGAACATTACCCGCAATCAATGCATCATTATGCGATAAACAAGAGGAAAGTTGTTTTGCAGACACGTCAAGGAGTTATCGCTTTCTCTGCCTCTCGCTCTCTCCAGCAGCTGTTTAAACGAGAATGGATCGGCGTTCGGGACCGACAAGCGCCGCCGTGCCGGTAAGGAGAGCTTGACGGACGGCCATGTTTAGGTGCTCTGGGGAATCCGCCGGAGGCTCTTACTTATTGGTCCTATCGACACAGGCAGCGGAACGGAGTGGTACAGTCCGGGATGGATTGTTCGGCTCGGAATAACTTAGAGTGCTCCTCTATGTCCTTAAAACAACAAAGCAAAACAAAGCGAACTCCCAGCAAGCAGAAAGCTAGCACAGCAAACCTTTCTCTGTGAGGGGTTATGTTTCTACTGCCAGGGAGCTGTTCCAGCTTTTGTTGTATGGAGGGAATTACTCGAAAACATTGACTTTCCCCAAGTTACAACTGAACTATCAGATCAAGTCGACCAAAATGGCGCGCTCAGGATAAAACTTTGCCCTGACTCAACAGAATAAGCATGAGAGTCCAGCAAACGTTAGCACATTCTGGAAGAAGTGAATTACAGTGGTACCTCAGGTTACATACGCTTCAGGTTACAGACGCTTCAGGTTACAGACTCCGCTAACCCAGAAATAGTGCTTCAGGTTAAGAACTTTGCTTCAGGATGAGAACAGAAATCGTGCTCCAGTGGCGCGGCAGCAGCAGGAGGCCCCATTAGCTAAAGTGGTGCTTCAGGTTAAGAACAGTTTCAGGTTAAGTATGGACCCCCGGAACAAATTAAGTACTTAACCCGAGGTACCACTGTATTGCAGAATGGCAGCCTTGTACCTGGAACGGCTTGGGAATTTTAAGGAACAACAACAATAAACCCAGTAAAGTTTTGAAAACAGCAGCTAAAATCAGTGCAGGTTTCAGAGGCTCAGTCAGCCATCTTGATTCGAATAGCATCCGATTGTATCAAAACGTAAACAAAAACCCACTTGTTGATCTCAGGAGCCATTGTGCGAAATTGTGGTTAAAATCAGTGCGGATTCAAACATTTCTGTCCTCCATCTTGATTCAAAATGGCATCCAGTCGTACCCAGAAATAGATGATCTCAGGAGCCATTGTGCCAATCTTAAAAGGTGTCTGAATGCACCACTAGCAAACACCTTTCCAAAATATGTCATGGGTTGCTAATTAAAAACAGGAGGCCTGAGGAAACTGGTACTCTCCTGAATGAAGGTGCGAGTTCATGAATGGTGCTTTGCCAGAGACAGCCAACACAGTGCCCTCCGGACGTCAGGGATGATGGAAATTGTAGTTCAGGGACATGAGCTACGTCAATGCTGTGCTGGTGTTGTCAATTAACACACAGCCACTGTTGTCAAGAGGTGGGGAGCCAGGCAGAAGGACACACATACCACTCTAGGCCAAACTTACCCCAAGTGGGCACTAGAGGGCTCTCTAGGCCAGCAGCGTGCACTGCACAGCACTTTTGCTGAAGCAGCCGTGATACAGTTCAAACCCCAGTTACGGTGCCCGGTTCAAATTCTGCTTGTTTGCTTGTCCACAGAGCAATGGCAATAATTAAGAGCAACACAAACTGTCCAGTTAAGAAACAGGGCAGTTGGAGCCCTCTGATCATGCGGCTCCTATCTCATCGAAACACCTTTGCTTATCCAGATAACAGGCTATTAGGGATGTCACAATCTCGAGGTCCAAGCCCCCTCAGAAGTTGGGCCATTATCTGCTCTCCTTTGTCTTCTTGTCAGACTTGAGAAGCCCTGCTTAGCATTTGAGGGAGGGGTGGAGAGTAAGCAAACCTACCCAGTGCCAGATTTACTATAAGCTAAACAAACTATAGCTTAGGGCCCCACTCTCTTGGGGGCCCCCCAAAAAAAAATGTAAAGGGGGAAAAAACTGGACGTACATTTCCAAAATATAAAATTAAAAACATAAAATAAAACCTATATACAGCAACAGTGTTTTGTGTTGTGTAGGCTCCTATGATGTAAGTAACGGGTCTCCAATCATGTTAAGCTGGAGCAGGGGTCAGCAAACTTTTTCAGCAGGGGCCGGTCCACTGTCCCTCAGACCTTGTGGGGGGCCGGATTATATTTTGGAAAAAAAATAAATGAACGAATTCCTGTGCCCCACAAATAACCCAGAGATGCATTTTAAATAAAAGCACACATTCTAATGTAAAAACATGCCGATTCCTGGACCATCCACAGGTCAGATTTAGAAGGCGATTGGGCCGGATCCGACCCCCAGGTCTTAGTTTGCCTACCCATGAGTTAGAGCTTAATAATTATTTCACTATTAATATGCTTCTTCTTAACTGCATTTCCGTTCAACAATTACTTTGATAAAATACATATTTTGTTATGTGCAAATGGCTTTAGATACCTATTAGGTCCATAAATTACCATATAGCATATAGTCAACACAAAAAACAGTGACAATTTGTTGTTGACAAAGGACAGCTGGACATAGAAAGGGCCCCATTACCTTCAGTAGCTCAGGGCCTCATCAGACCTAAATCTGGCCCTGAACCTACCCAGCGCTCCACAGCATTTTTCCTACCTCTTTCTAGAAGCAGCTTCCGTCTCCTCCTTCTCCCCTGCCATCTCCTCTGCCTTCAGAGCCCATCAGATTTGCTGACTCAGTCCAGCTGCCCTTCCACCCTGACTCAGCTGCAGCCTATCTTGGCTGATGGCTGGTGGGGCTGCCTTGAGTTGGCCGCAAAATTTAGCAGCTTCTTCCCCAATATATCACTTAAACTCGTGTCTTATACATGCACACACATATACATATATCAGCATCCTTGTAGGCTTGGGAATTCTACAAAAAAAACACCCAAAAAATAAGAGCAGTTTTTCCAAACAGCGGTTCTTTTCAGCATAGGTTTGGAAGGGTCCAGCCGCCATCTTGATTCAAAATGGCGTCCAGCCAAGCAAGAAAGAACAAGCTCGGTCTCAGGAAACCTTCGCACAAAATTTGGTTGCCATGTCTTGAGAGGTGCCCACATGCAAACAGGCAACGGACCGGCAGTGTTTCCCAAACTTGGGTCTCCAGCTGTGTTTTTTTAGACTACAACTCCCATCATCCCTAGCTAGCAAGGCCAGTGCTCAGGGATGGTGGGAGTTGTAGTCCAAAAAAAAACAGCTGGAGGCCCAAGTCTGGGAAACCCTGGATGAACTGGAAGAATAGGATCCCCTTTAATCAATGGATTGACGGCATGACGACACTCGCGACATATAAGCACAGGCATTGTTTTGACAAATACCTTGACATTTGGGACGAGATTATTCAGAATATAGTAGGTTTTTAATAATCATATCCATCCGGACAATAATATTATTTATATATCTATATAACAATTTATGGAAATGTAACTGGTTATATTTATGTCTTTCTTTCTTTATGTGTTTTTTCACTTTTTAATCTTTCCTTTCCTTTCGTCACTTTATTTTGTATAACTGAAATCCTTTCAATAAAATATTAACAAGAAGAACTTTTTGAAATACAGATATTATCTATAAATGCATATACATATATTGTGTACATTTATACACACATTCATATGTATATGCATATATAAACACACAGACACATATGAATTCCTATTTTCATATGCTTTTATACTACTATGTTACTGGCTTTGTATTATATTTTTGCTTTAATTTTATTTTCTATTTCTGACACTGTTTAGTGATATATATATATATATATATATGATCAATGCCACAGCCTTGAACTGTGATAAATTTGCTTTGCTGGGTTGGCGGTTTGTTTTTCCAAGTGATGCCAGTCCAGAACTGCTGTGTTTACTGGGCAGGCCTTATGCTCTATTGATGGGGGGGCTGGCTTATTATTGGGCTGCTCAGATTAGTTACCGGCTCCCCATACGTTCAGACCAAGGTCTGATCTTGCCCTGTTCACATGGGTTATTTGTTCTCGGATTAAGGGGAAGGAGATGAAAGGAGATGAGAGCGCTGGAAACTCATAATTCCCGTTCAAAATTGGGAAACAGAAACATAAGGATTTTGACCCCAGCTTTGAAGGGTTTTGTTTGGGGGAGTCAAGCTTGGAGGAAAACACACAGGTCACTGTGAAATTTAAGGCAACCACCTCAAGCACGGAAGCACCAAATCTAAGAACTTAATTGAGGTTAGAGCTAGCTGGCATGGTGCCTTCCGGAGCGGAACTACAACTCCCATCATCCATGACAACTAGCCACGCTGGCTGGGGATGATGGAAGCAGGAGTCCGACAACATCTATAGAGCCACCCACCCCCCATGCTGATAGACTCCAACTCCCATCAGCTCCAGTCAGCAGAACAGCCAATGGACAGGGCTCATGGGCATTGTAGTCCAGCAACACCTGGAGGGCCACAGATTCCCCAACTGTGCCCTATGACTTAAAGCCAAAGGGGCCCAAACTGAATCCCCCCACTGAGCTAAAAAGGACAGAGCTGCAAGGACGTCCTTGTGGGATTATTCAGTGTGAGTGCCTCTTTGGCCACATCCACAGCCTACATTTAAAGTGCTATGATACCGCTTTAAACAGTCACGGCACCCCCCAAAAGGATTATGGGAGCTGTAGTTTGTGCAGAGCATTGCTAGGAGACCCCGCTATTCCTCTCACAGAGTCACAACCTTCAGAGTGGTTTAACAATCGATCCTCAGAGCACTGAGGGTTGCTAGGGACCTCACTGCCCTCATTCCCCTCACAGTGCTACAATTCCCAGAGTGGTTTTATTCCTCTACCCAGGGAGCTCTGGAAAATGTAGCTCCCTGAGGGAGAACAGCCTTCTCCTCTGTGGATTTGTCTAACCCAGGGGTCGGCAAGGCTTACTGGGCATGGGCCGGATCACTCCCGCGGAGATCCCCCGTGGGCCGGACCAGCACAGCGCGAAGCCAGAAATCTCATCTGCACATGTCCACAGCGCCGGAATCACTTCTGCGCATGCCCAGATGCTGAAAATTGTGCCTGTGCAGAAGCGATGTTCGGTGTCTGGGCATGCGCAGAAGCAATTTCCGGTGCCACAGACATGCCAAACGCAATTTCTGGCATCTGGGCATGCGCAGAAGCAATTTCCGGAGCCGCTGAAGAGAGTCCCCACGCCAAGCTGCGCTGGTTTAGCGCAGTGCGCGGGGACTCACCAAGCGGGCGGCTCGGTTCAAGAGCAGCTCATGGACCAGTTAAACTGCCTCCATGGGCCACTTCTGGCCCATGGGCCTTAGGTTGCTGACCCCTGGTCTAACCCACTTTTAAAGCCGTCCAAGTGGAAGCGGATTCCCTAGTTTAACTGACCCTAGGATACCCTCCTCTCTTCCTCTCACGGAGCTAGTTTTCAGAGTTCCCTGGGAAGAGGGAACTGATTGTTGAACCACTGTGGAAATCTTGGCTCTGTGAGGGGAAGAGGGAGGTATCCCAACAACAACAATTTTATTATTTATGTGCCGCCCATCTGACTGATTTTTGCCCTGGGCGGCTCCCAACAAAACATTAAAAGCGCAATAAAACATCAACCGTTTAAAACTTCCCTAACAACTCTCAGCATCCGTCAAAAACTACAGCTCCCAGAATTCTTTGGAGGAAGCCTTGACTGTTTAAAGCGGTATCACCGCACTTTAAATGTATGGTGTGAGTTCCCTGGGACCTAACTGTTCTGGGTCAAAAAAGGGCCTGTCGGACGGCGCTGGTGTTGCCGTGTCATGTTTTCTGGTGTGACTGCTTGGATCAGCCCTTGTGCAACAAGTTGTTGTGGCACATGGGAGGCCGCATGTAGGCATAGTGCGAGCCTGGGCTTGCCCACTCACCTCCTGCTGCCGTTCCCTTCGAGCACATGAGTGTCTGGGTCCCTCGAGTTTACAAGCTTGCTTGTGTTTAAGGAGGCAGCCGCAAAAGCTACGCCTGACTCCGTGCCCTGCTTCTCTGGCGCGACCCCTAAGTTTCTTCCATGTGCCAAGAGGCCAGTGTGGGGCAGTGTGTTTATGTGCATGCACTGCCCTACTGCCCTCTTCGATTTTCCTTTTCGTTTTAGAGAATTTCATTTGCTGTTGATGGTAGTAGGTGCAAGTCTCTTGCGTTTGTTATTTTCACCTTTAAAAAGGTGTGTATTGGCTGTTCTTCCATTCCTGCACAAGAACAAGAGATGAGTGCTTTTGTGTGTAATAATGTAAAGCTTTGTTCCTGTTTCTTTTTAGATTATTATTTATTATTATTATGTATTCAACATACACTGCCCTATTCATGGAGGTCTCAAGGAGGTTCACAACAGGAACATTAGACTTTAAAACTATTTCTTTTATCCTTGTACATTATAAAAAGACACTTTGCCTTGAGTATAAAATTTTGTATATCTTTTGATGGGTACCAATAAAAATGTTTTTAAAAAATAGAAATGTAAAACTGTGAACAGCTGCCCAGCCGTATGAAGGACTATGTTGTCTTGCTGTGTGTCATTTTCTAAGATTGCATGTGTTTGATTTATCACTGCTGCTATATTTACTTATTTCCCTTTATTAAAAAATATCAATATTTTGCTTTCTGTCCAAATAGGTCCGCAGCAATAAAGCACAAAGCTGAAATACAACCATTGTCTAATAAAATAATTATTTAATGCAATCATTCATGAAAGATTAAAAGCCCAAAGTAGATAAATAGTGGCTGGTGCTGCAATTCTAAAACGTACTTACTGGAACAGCCTTGCCCAAAATACGTAGTCCAAATTTTTTGCACTACAACTCCCACCAGCCACGCTGTGCATGATCTTCTATTCCTCAATCACGTCCACATCTTACTCATCATTTTGCGGAACTCCATAAGCCCCAAATGTTGCAACCTTTCCTCGTAAGGGAGTTTTTCCATTGCCTTGATCACTTTGGATTACCCTCTTCTGAATCTTTTCCAGGAATCTCTTTTTAAAGATTCCTGTGCTCATGGTTCTGAACAAAGGACTGATCTGAGCATAGGGATAAGGGAGTCTGGGGAGCCCTCTAGATATTGCTGGACTCCAACTCCCATCAGCCCCTGGCAGCACAGCCAATGGTCAGGGATGATGGGAGCTGGAGTTCAACATTACATCTGGAGAGGCACAGGTTGCCCCTTCCCTGTCCTAACCATTCAGCGATCACGTACTGAATTCCCCTATGACACTGTAAAGCAGTGTTCCCCAAACTTGGGTCTCCAGCTGACTACAACTCCCATCATCCCTAGCTATCAAGACCAGTGGGCAGAGATGGTGGGAATTGTTGTCTGAAAACAGCTGGAGACCTGAGTTTGGGAAACCCTGGTGTAAAGCAGGAATGGGGAGCCTGTGCCCTCCAGAGGTTGCTGGACTCCAACTCCCATCAGCCCCAGCCAGCACTGGCCCAACAGTCATGGATGATGGGAAGTGGAGTCCAACAACATTTGAGGGCCGTGGGATCCCCATCACTGTGGGGAAGTTGCGTTATACAAGCTATGACCCTTGTTCTGGGGAATCATTTTCAGCCCAAGGCCCATATTCCTTCCTGGGCAGCCTTCCAGGGGCACAGTGGTGGGCGGCGCCAGAGTATAAAGTGGGTGGAGCCACAAATGCAAATACTGTAAAACGTTTCTACATTACGCTAGTTTCTACATACAGAGACTCACCCAGGGAAGCAAGAGATGTTTGATCTGGGTTCAAGGCACATCCCAGCCAGAAACACTCAAGAAGGATGCAAAGCTGGGCATTTAAATCACTATGCTAGCACTTCCAACTGTCATGGCTTCCCCAAAAGAATTATGGGAGCTGCAGGTGGTGAAGGGGTACTAAGAGTTGTTAGGAGAACTGTGTTGTCACAGAACTACAATTCTCAGAGTAGTTTAACAACCAAGCCCGCTTCACGGGGAACTCTGGGACCTGTAGTTCTGAGCTCCTCTTGGCCCCCTCAGCAGACTACAGTTCCCAGGACTTTCGAAGGGGGGAACTAGACTGTTTTAAAAGCGGCATCATGCCTTTTAAAAACTGTAGCGCAGATGGCGCCAAGAAAAAACAGACAGCTTTGCTGTTGTGTTTTGCTTTCTGACCCACGTGCAAGGACCCAGGGCGTGGCAGCGGCTGTTGTTGTTAGCGGTGGGGTGTGTGAGAGGCTGACTCCGAGCGGGTCTCTCCCGCGCTCTTTCCCTGTTTATCTCTCTCTCTCTCTCTCTGCGCGCAAAAGTCTCCGCAGCGAAGTGTTGCTCTTACTCCGCCTTCCCTCCCCGTCCTAACCAGCCCCACCCAGCCCAACCCGGGGCGGGATCCTCCCTGGTGTATAAAGCTCGGCTCTGGGCAAGCTGCCCAGCTTGTAGAGAGAGCGAGATCGCGAGGCGAGGGCGGAGCAGTTTGGAGAGAGCGCTTGTCCGCGCCGTCGATCAGGCGCCACTGTGCCGCGGCTGTGCGTAAAGGCGCATCAAGCACACTTTTGGTTTTCTACTCTTTTACGAGAGAACCCCAGGCGTCCTCTCCAATGGAGCTGCTGCTTTTGCTGTGGGCCCCGCTGGTGGGCCTCTGGTGCGGGCTGTGCGTGGCGTCCGGAGAGCGGCACACCGTCTTTTGGAACAGCACCAACCCCAAGTGAGTTTTGGGGGAGCGTGGAGGGGAGAACCAAGCCCTCGTAACCCGGGGCTGGAGAGTTATCATCGTCACCAATGCCCAGCCAGAATTTACTTTTTGCGCGTGTATAAAAGGGATGACCCTTTATTTTGGCGTCACTCCCGCCCCACCCTGTGATATGGGGTTGTGTTGGAGGGGTGGCATTTGGAGACCCCCGCCTTCTAACCAGGCACCCAGGGGACGCTTAGGGGTCCGGTTTCAGGGGGTGTTCCACTGGAGGCGCCTTGCAGGCGGGGAGCGCGGCCAGCCTTGGCCAATGATCGCCCCGTTGTTGAAAAAATCTGCCGTGTATTGAATAGGTGTGCGTGTCTTTTTTGCAGAGGGGGCGGGCAGAGGTTTCTTGAAGTAGGGCGCGGACGTTCAGGGAAAGAAGGAGTTTCGCCTAGAAACCCCCTTCGGTTAGAAGTTAGCCATGGAGGGGTCGTTTTCCCTAGAAGTTGGAATATATCTGGGGAAGGGCCGTGGAGATTCTGAGGGGTGGAGATTAGTTGGAGGGAAATAGGACTCTGCTTCCATCCCCTTGGTGGTTTTGGGCACTCTCCTACCTTCCAGCCTCGGTCGTTGCCCCTGTTAAGGGAAAAGGGGCAGCTGGCCCTTTAAATCTGGCGTGAAGGCTCTGCAAATGAAAGTTTTTCCCTTTCTTTTCTCCCTTGTTCCCCCCCCCCCACTCCGCCTCTTTGCCTTAGCAAACTCTTCTTCTGTTCCTGCGCCTGCATTTTGGGCGAGGGCCACCCAGGGCAGCCCACCTCTGGCAGCCTGGCACAGATTTCCCTTGCCAGCCCCCAAGCCTCATGTTTCAGGTTGCCTCTTTCTTTGGAGGAGGCAGGTTTAGCTTTGCAAAATGGGGGTGGGTTCCTGGACCTTTGGAAGGAGGAGGAGCTGGTTGGGCATAAAAGCTGGAATTCGTAAACATCCACACGGTAGGCCTGCGCTTGGCACCCAGCCCGTACCTAGGCACCGTGACAGAGGCATGAATCAGGTCTTTGCTGGGAAAGATAGGGCAGTGCGGACGGAAAGGACCCTTTGCTTGCCGAGGTGGGGAGAGGGACGCCGCCTTTGCCCCTTGGGGTTCCCGAGTCCGGTTTATATCATTTTTGAGGAGCTCGTGGTTTTTAATGAGTTATGTCACGCCGGCTGTAATTTATGTATGACTCGCAAAGGACCGAAAAGGAAAAAGACAGGTTCTCTGCCCCAAGGAGCTTACAGATCTGTACTTCTGATGGCACCTGTAGGAGACATCGGGCTTTTGTTTGCGTGCTGGGAATTGGAGGGTGGGGTGGGGCATTAAAAGTGGCCCACAGCCAGGGGTGCCAACTTGAATAAAATATGGGGAGGGGGCGGGAGAGTAAGCCTCATCCCACATAATCGATCACATGACTCGGCTCACCATTTGAATGGCAACGCCCATCGTTTTTTGAGGGAGCTGCCCCCCTCAAAATACTCATAAGGAGATGCATTAGGAAAGGAGGGAGAAGGTGTTGTTGCGGTTTGTCTGTTTTTTAATAAGAGCTGTGGGGGCTTGGGCTGAAATCCAACAGGTGCGCCCCCTGGCATCTCTGGGAGGGCTCACCTGTTGAATGGTGGCACGGTTTTCCCCATTTGTTAAAAGGCCCAGAGATGGGTGGGCAAAGGGTTTCCAGTCAGTTCCCGGGGACTGAAGAGTTAATAGCATTAAGCCATTGTTTTTATGCTGGAAGGTAAGGGGAGGGGAGGGAGGGAGAGCGAGCTCTGGTGCCTTTGTTCATTCAGCCTGTGTGTGAGAAGCACAGACATCTGTGTCCTGTTGTGCAAACCTCAAGGCCAGGGATCTGGCTGGCCCTTTCCAGGTGGCCTTCCCCCCCCCCCCATGGCAGCTAGCTTGTGAGATTCACAGGTCCCCCTGGCCTCGGGTCAGGTCAGCTCTTTGCTATTGCCTTGGGTGGGTCTGATCTTGCTTTAATCAGAGCTTTTGTAAATGCTGGCACTGAGTCTTTGTAATAGGCTGAGTGATTGGAGAAGTAAACCCTCCACGCCTAGGGGCAGTGTACCTCTGAATAACAGTTGCTGGCAAGGAGGTGGGGGCAGCCAGCAGGGAGGCAGGGCTGTTGCCCTGCTTGGGGAACACACAGCAGAGGTGTTGGGTTAGCCACTTCTGAAAGCAGAATGCTGGACTTTAAAAGAGATTTGGGCAAGTTTGTTAAGGCTATCTGCTGGGAATCGCATATGGGGAGATTTTCGGTTGAGCTCAGGTCTTGCTTTGGGGATTCCTGGAAGAGGCATCTGGTTGGGCCCTGTGATCCAGCAGAGCTCTGCATCAGTGTTCAAAATTCAGATATATAATCTGATTACCAAATGGCACCTTAAACCTCGGTTGCGGTCGCCAGAACGGAAAGTCTAGGCAGCATTTTTATTTTGCAATGAAATTCATTATTATTATTATTAGTATTATTAATTTCTATACTGCTTTATGTCCTAAAGAAAAAAATCTGAGTGGTTTACAACACATTAAAACATCAGATTAAAAAAATGCAGAATAAAACAAATTCAGGCTTCAAGGGAAATATTTCAGATCCTTCTCTAAGTGACATTTGGCTTTCCCCATACAGTATTTATCTACCTGCTTAATTTGTAGAGCTGACCCATAGCAGAACTACTCTAGGAAGGCAGTGTGGTGCAGTGGTTGGAGCAGGCAGCCTCAGCCCCCCCAGATGTTTTTGGCCTACAACTCCCATGATCCCTAGCTAGCAGGACCAGTGGTCAGGGATGATGGGAATTGTAGTCTCAAAACATCTGGAGGGCGGAAGTTGAGGAGGCCTGGGTTAGAGTGTCAGGCTAGGACCTGGGAGATCAGGGTTCAAATCCCCACTCAGGAAGCTTGCTGGAGTCAGTCGCAGACTCTTAGCCTACCTCACAGGGTCATTGTAGGGGTAAACTGGGGGGTGGGGAATGATTCCCATCGCATAGCAGATTCTCTGCAGTAGCATAAGTGGTGCGGGAATTGGTCTTTGCAAATGCACAGAGGTTCCTTTCGTCTGTTTGTAACTAGATGTTCCCAGCTTGGCACTGAAAAGAGATGCTAGGACTCTTCAGCTTTGTAAGCCCTGGGGAGAGGCGTGCCTGTGGTGAGATCCTTTGGGGATTGATTTAGAAAAAATATATGTCCCTGGACTACAACTATAGCTCAGGTAGAGCATCTTCGTTGCATGGGGAAGATCCGGGGTTCTGTGTTCCTATTGGAGTCAGAACCATGAGGACTAGAATCTTAGTGTATTTTTAGGGGAAGGGCTAGGTGCAGCAAGGATCCAACTCAATAACAAGGAGCTTCCAGGGTTCAAAAAAACCTCCCATTGCCACTGACCATTGGACATGCTGGCTGGCTGTGAGTTGGCCTCTGGCGAGTGCCAAGTTGGCAAAGGCGCCTTGAGGATGATCTGCAGAGCTTTACTTCATTGCAGAAGATGAATCGGGTGGTGATTTCAGAGTTGCGCCTGTCTGCCCCCTGCAGATATTACTGGCCTCTTCTCTGCCTTTCACTGGTGCCTTAAACCCGCCGGCTGGCATTGCCAAGAGGGCAAAGTTCTCAAGCGGTGCAGGCAGCAGGTGGTGGGCCTTGGCCAGCAAGGCTGAATCAGCTTGGAGAAAGTTGGAAGAGAGCAAAGCCGCAGCTGGCCAGCCGCTCCTTCCTTTCCCAGGGTCCATCTCCCCCCTTCCTTACTAGCCGTGGGCCTCTTCCTTCCCGCCCGGCGCTGGCGAGAGCCCAAGGGAAGGCGCCAAGGGCACGCGGGGCAGGAAATCTTTCTCCTTTTTTAAAAAACCAACATGTTGTTAAGATATATATTTTAACGTGTGTTTTTTCCGCCCAGGACGCTGGAGGCGAAACCGTCTTTTTGGCACGGAGGCTTAAGAGATGGCCAAGTCCGATGCCAACCTGGCTGGAGGGGCGGGTGTGTGTGTGTGTGTTTTGTGTACAGCTCCTGCCCCTGCAGGGAGGAGGCAGTTGCTGTGGCGGGTGAGAGTCCAGGCAGAGGAGATTGCAGGGCCCAGATGTGGCCACCTCTGGCAGGGTGGAAAACCCTGAGGCTGCTGTGTCTGGGCAGTTTCCTTCCAGGAAGGGCAGCCTTAATCGCTTTGTGTTGGCCTGTTGGTTGTCAGAAACAGCAGTGATCGCATCCATGCCATACTTTCAAAGCACCTTTCCAAAATGATCTTAGCCCTCGTGGAGCTACAGTTCCCAGCACCCTTAAACTACAGTTCCCAGGCTGGGAGCAATGGAAATTGGAGTTGAATATCTTGGGGGGGGGGGACAGCCTCCCCAGCTGTGACTCCTTAAAGAACTATTGGACTTACCATGGCTTTGCCTTTCACGGTCAACTTCATCACTCTCTGGAGCAGCCGCTAGCCCATGCTAGCTGCAGATTATGGAGTCTGAAAGCTGTTGAACGCCAGCCCTGCTCGGCCCCAAGTAGCCAGCATGCCCAGTGGTCAGGGATGATGAGATCTGTAGCCTGAAATATCTGGAGGACCAGTGTTCGAAACTAGCCAGGTGTGTTTGCTACTGGTGCGGGTCCAATCACGACTACGTGGAGATTTCTGGGCGCCAGGTTTGGTGACCACAGTTTAGAAACTTCTGCATAGTTAGTATCATTTCCCCTGTGTGTTTCTCCTTCTTGCATACTGGGACAAGCAAATTGCTGTAAGAGCAAGTGACAGCCAAGCGCTGCAGTTGAGATCACAGAATCGTAGCTTTGGAAGAGACACCATGGGGCATCTAGTCCAACCCCCTGGTGGATAGACATTCCATTGTGGCCACTGGTAACCAGGGTTTAAGGTGCCATATGGCGCTTAGCTTATATACCTGAGTTTGTAACACTGCGTTCACCACCCCGATCTACAGTTTCTCATTCCGTGTTGTACTCCACTTTTATTCAGAGCAGACCCATTCACGACCTGGACTAACTTAATTTCAGCACACCTACCTTTTAAGTAAAAAGCAATTGACTACAACACATCAGTGCTATGCTATCCCGGCAAGTGGCTTTGGGTCACTGGTGCAAAAGGGACAACAACTAAGAAAAGCGAAATGATAACGATCACCTTAGCCAGATCTTCGCTGTGTAGAATTAAATGCCCAGCCTTTGCATGCCAATAAACCCCCTCCTGCCAAAAACAGAAAAAAGCAAAAACCCTTCGAAAACCACCCCCACCGGACCTGATGTCATCAGGCACCAGTTGTCCCTGAGTGCATCACTCAGTTTTACACTTTGCCATCCCTTGGATCATGAATTTGGGGGCGCCAGCCCCATCTAAACTCGTCTTCTGCCAGCTACCCCCATTGCAGCAAGCAGCCTTTTTGAATCCCAGTTGTTAGAAACCGCAGGAGGGGAGAACTCCTGTGGTGCTCAGGGTCTGCTTGCAGGCTCCCCATAAGCATCTGGTGTGCCCCTGCAGAGCATCACCCTGGACCTGTCAGGATTGGCACCCGCTGCCTTGTGACATCAGGCAGGCGCCTTCCCTGTACCCTTTGGGGCGCTTGCTAAAAGCGATTTTTTTTTGTTTTTGTTTCGTCAAGCTTATCCAGACATGTAGAAACCGCCGTGTGTTGTTAATCTGGTTTTCGCTTATAGCTGATGTTGTTATTTTTTGGGAGTGTCTAAAAACACTTGCCTTTTTTTAAAGAGGATACTTCTGTTGTTGTCTTGCCGGCTGATTTGAGGGCTTGTGGCAACCCAGCGGTGCATAAAGGTCCTGAAATAAATGGATTTGGCTCAGAAGGGCCACTGGTCCTTCTTGTTGCATTTGATTTCACTGTTTTGACAAGGATCAGCCAGCTGCTTCGGGATCTTCCAGGGGGTCAGGACTTCTGGGTGGTGCCCTGGGGCGAGGAGACAGACGGAGGGTGGGTGGGCGACCCCCCCCCCAACCCAGACCCTGCTGCTATCTCTGCACCTGAGGCCAAGATAAGGTGGATCCTTCGTTGCTGCCTCCTGCCACCTGCCTCGGGCGGCCAAACCGGTTTGTGGGTTCGTTCTCCTGAGGAGTCTTTCGGTTTCCAAAGCTTCTGTGACTCAGGGCGGAGTCCCTCTTTCCACAGCTGGCTTGGCGAGGCTTTAATAAACACCTTGGCTCTCTGCTGGGAATGTGGGCTAGCCCAGCAAACTTCCAGGGCCAGCCCTGAAAGGGGGAAGCGATGCTCTTGTGTCGTGTGCTCAGTGGGTAGAGCATTTGCTTTCGATCCTGGGTTCAATCCCCAATGGCATCTCCAGGTAGGGCTGGGAGTATCACCTGTCTCCAATGCTGGCGAACTGCTGCCAGTCAGTGTGGACAGCACTGAGCTAGATGGGTCAGTTTTCTGACTCTGTATGAGGGAGCTTTCTGCGTTCCCATTTAAACTATTTTGAACTGTGAGGACTGGAATCTTTCTTGAGCTTTCGCGCCGCAAACTTGCCCATGGAGGAAGCTGCCTTCTACCACTCGCCTAGCTCAATATTGTCCACACGGGCTGGCAGCAGTTCTTCCAGATTTCAGGCAGGGAGAAATTCCCCATCCTACCTGGTTATGCCACTGGAGATTATCTCCAGATAATTTACAAGTAAGCCTGCTGACTTCAGTGGGTCTTACTCGCAACTTTTCTTTCTTTGTTTTGTATCACAAAATCCTTAATAAAAACCTGTTTTTTAAAAAATAAAATAAAAACACTAAGCACATGCAGGTTTGCAACCTAAGTTGTGACATTCAGACTCCCCCGTTCAAATCTCCCCTCTGTGATGGGCTCGCTTGATTAGCCTTTGGCCTCAGTGTTTCTCCCACCCCCATCTGCAATATGGGTATAATGTAACTGATTTACCTTGGGGCTGTTGTAAAGATGTCAGCCGGATTAACATGTGTGCAGCAGTTCCAAGGCTCATAAACGCTGTAAAAAAAAGTGGATTTTATTTTATTTTTTAGCAAATGGCCAGGCTGAAGTTTGTTCTTTCTTTTGGGCTGGGGTAGGGGAGCATCTGCCTTGCAGCTATAAGAGAGAGTTGCATAAAGGTTTATTTAAATGCATTTGGTCAACTTAAGAAAATAATAACACTTAGGTAAAGTGGCAATGATTTAGGTTAAGAGCCAGCCCCAAATAATTACCGGAGGGAGGGGTGTTTCAGCAGTCTCCCACTATGAGGAAGTTGTTTGTATGCATTGTTTTTATTCTATTCTTTAAAAATCCACCTCAAAGATATACAGGAAGAGCTCAACAAAAGCTCCCTTTGAGCAGCGTATGCAAGAAATATACAGAATCCATAGAAAAGCATGCGCTACTTTGTTAGCGACTGAATCAATGGGTTTCCATTTTTTTAAAGTGCATTTTCTCCCCCCTTTTCATCTGAATAGAATTGGCTGGTTCCTTGTCATAGCCATATTCTTGTAAATTTTACTTTTCCAGCCTGGGATGTTGAAACTACTGTATTTGGGGGGGTAGGTACGAAGGGATTCCTATCTTGCAAGGCTGTTTTGTGAGGATTTCTTGTAACTTTTATTTTATTAGCGGGGAGGCGATGGAACAGTATGTGACACTTTTATTTCATGGGGGTGCTGGGGCAATTGAAATGGTATCGATTTCCAAACGGGGTCTGCTCTCCCCCCCGCCCAAGCCTTCTACAAAGGGGTTAGGAGATAGTCTGTAAGAATTTCCTAGACGTTTCTCGCAACGTTAACTTTATTGGAGGATGGAGACGAAACGGCATTGGCTTCAAAATTGTGTCTGCCTGTTCCACCGCCACCAACCTTGTCTGAAGGTGCCTACTTTATAGGGTTGTTCATAAGGATTTGTTAGAGAAAGTTTATGCAGGCGTTATATTGCAAGCACTAATGTTGCTGTCGTTCCCTGCTCCTGATACAGGTTTCAGTGGGATAGCTATGCCGTCCAGGTGCGGCTGAACGACTACCTGGACATCATCTGCCCGCACTATGAGGACAGCAGCGTGGCTCCTCACTCGATGGAACGCTACACCCTATACCTGGTGGAGCAGGAGGAGTACGAGACCTGTAAACCGCGCTCGAAGGAGCAGATCCGGTGGGAGTGCAACAAGCCCGATGCCCTGCACGGCCCTGAGCGGTTTTCGGAAAAATTCCAGCGCTACACTCCCTTCACGCTGGGCAAAGAGTTCCGGGAGGGCCACGAATACTATTATATCTGTAAGTGTCTGTGGCAGAGAAACCACACACACACACACCCACACACACCCTTACCAGCTGTCATTTATTTTTCCGTTTTGCGCTCCTAAGATTTCTTAACTTGTGTCATTCTGAGACGGTGGAGGGTCACTTATTTAAGCCCATTTTACAGATGGGGGAAAAGGAGGCTGGGAACGAGAGGGCTACACGGTGGTTTTTATTTCTAACAGGCCCTGGTTATAGGACTTTAAGGGCCAACCTATAGGAGAGATCTGTCACGGGTTTTTCCTAACATTTGTGGTTTTGGTTAAGAACATCCACTGGGGTAGGAAGGTTTGTGTTAGGGGGCGTTTAACCCTCTTTTAAATCCATCTCAGCCAGAGGCCAAGGCTGAATTTTTCAGCAGTGCAGGGAATTGGGTCGGGTTTGTGAGTTGAGGGCCCCCAGATCTCTTGTTTTGGGCCGGGTAATGAATTTGAGCGAAATAGATCAGGATTATTGAGTAGGATATAAATTTTGCGGATTGAACTAAACTAAAATAACTTCTCTATAGGAAATTTGGGGGCGGTTAATGGGGCTGATCAAACTTGATAGGAACAGGATTTGTTGATGAATTAATTTGGGCAGAGGGTAACAAATGAAAGAGGAGCTGATTTGGGGTGATCTGTGGTGGGGTGTAGTTTAATTGAAGAATTGAAGATAAGTTATGTGTTGTATAATTTTAGCCTCCACCCACCCACCCAAAATAAATGCACCAGTAAATAAAAATTAACAAAAGCTTCTCTAGTCCGTGTCAAGTTACCAGGTCTCAGATTCATATAGACTAGATGTCCCCCAATACCTACACAAAACCACCTGGCTGTTTAAACTCTCGCCAATAAAAATCTCTTTCTCAATTCCTCCCTATTAGCAAAACCTATCCATCACCACGGAGAATCTTGCCTTAAATTGAAAGTCATAGTGGCTGGAAAGAATGGTGAGTTTTCTAGTGTCTGTCTGCCTGCCTGCCTGCCTGTCTGTCTCTAGTTAAACCCATGCCATCGTCCTGATCAAACTCCCCCCCTCCCCGCAAATGCTACCTGCCAAGTTCTGCAACAGCCTTTTGCAACCTGGTGCCTATCAGCCCTAGCCAGCATGGCCAGTGGGCAGCGATGACAGCGAAATCGGGGGGGGGGGGTGGGCACCAGTTTGGGGGAAGGCTGCCTTGGAGAAATAAGACAGATCTGATATGAGTCCCTGCCTCCCCTCCACGTCCTATTCCATAAGGTGAGATACTTGGCAGTTTGGTGGGGAGCGATATAAATTGGGATAACCGTATGTGAGATAGAGGAAAAGGTTCATATTCTCTTCCTACCTGAAGCTAATACTCTGGTCTAATCTCAGCCCCCACTTTTTTATGTGACTGCTCTTGAGCCTAGTAATAATACCTGACACACGTCAGTATTCAAAACTGTTTGCCTGTATCCTCTCCACCAGGCCTCGTCAACTTCCGCCCTCCAGATGTTATGAGACTACAATTCCCATCATCCCTGACCGCTGGTCCTGCTAGCTAGGGATCATGGGAGTTGTAGGCCAGAAACACCTGAAGGGCTGAGGTTGAGGAAGCCTGCTCTCCTTGCAAGGGGTATTGCCCCCTAGTTGCATATAGTATTGCCCCAGTGGTATTGCCCCGCATCAAGAGAACAGGGGCTGCAGGCTGAGATTTAAGCTGGGGTTGAGAATGATGGGCTCAGTATTTGGGTTGGCTGTGTTCTGGGGGTCCGGCCTTCACTGTGTGTCTCCGTTCGCTTTTAGGTCGGATGCCCCCCAGCCGCAGCCCCACCCTGAAGGGGAGACCTCAGTCAGGTAGGTCCATGGCAGAGAGTTTGTTCTGTAGGGGTGTGGAGGTGCTGCAAAGAGGGGCGGCACAATCAGCCATTTGCAGGGGACCCATTGACAAGAGACCCCTCTGGACCTGTGTCTCCTCCTTCCTCACTCTTGCCAAATAATAATAATAATAATAATAAATTTATTATTTATACCCCGCCCATCTGGTTGTGTTTCTTCCAGCCACTCTGGGCGGCTTCCAACGGAATATTAAAATACAATATCCTATTAAACATTAATAATCAACATGCTTTTCCACCCCCCTCGCACTCAGGCCCAGGCAACAGGGGCAGTGACAATGAGGCCACACACCCCAACACACATTTATACCATTACGGTACCACTTTATAAACAGTCGTGGGTTCCCCTCAAAGCCTTATGGGAGATGTAGTTTGTTATAGGTGCTGAGACAGCCCCATTCCCCTCCCGGAGCTACAATTCCCAGAGTGGTTTAACAATCAGTTCCTCTTCCTTGGGAACTGTAGTTCTGATATCAGGGTAGGGGTGTCTCATATTAGCTCTCAGCTCCCTCAGCAAATAAGATTTCCCAGAATACATTGAAACCGCGACTTTTTAAAGTGCCGTCGTAGTGCTTTAAACGTATGGTGGTGTGGGTATGGCGGGGAAGAGAAAGGAGCTGGCAGAAATGGTGGTGAGGAAGGAGACTCAAGGAGGGAAAACGGAGGGCGTCAGACCTCCAAAAGGACGGAAGTGAGTGGGTTTAGGAAGTGGTTCAGGAGGAGAGGATTTGAATTTGGGTTGAATTTTGCGTGCCACTTATTATTATTATTATTATTATTATTATTAAGTGTTTATTAATTTTCCAATTTTCCAATGCTGTATTGTTTTTAACACTTGATTGGAAGCCGCCCAGAGTGGCTGGGGAAACTCAGCCAGATGGGTGGGGTATAAATAAATTATTATTATTATTATTATTATTATTATTATTATTATTGTTATTGTTATTGTTATTATTCCAATAAGAACATCCAATTAACATATAAAATCCAATAAAAATAAAAAACTAAAATAAAAATGTCCACTTGTAATCTTGGACTTCCAAATTGTAATCTTAATTTTTTTGACTTCCCACGGTCTGAATTCCAAAGCATTTCCCACCTCATAGTCCTGCCTCTCATCATGCCACATATTATTCTCGTCCTATGTGCCCAACTTTGCCGCTTACCAGACCCTTTTCTCACCTGCTTGTCTCTCTTTCCCCCGGCAGACGACCCTGATGCAACGATGCTTCGCAGCGTGGGGCACAATTCGGCCCCCCGTCTCTGCAGCCCCTTCACCTTCGTCCTCCTCCTGCTGCCGCTGCTGATGCCGCAGGGGCCCTGATGGCACCCAGTTCCCCAGCTTGAAGCCATCAGCAAAGGGGGCAGCGCCTGTTCTGTTGCCGCCACCCCCCCGCAACACAGTGTGGTGTGGGGGATGCGAGTCTCCATGCGCCCGCAATGCCTCCGTGTGATGCGGTGGTGCACCAGTCGGTTTTCGCAGGCTGAGCGCCGGGATCAAATCGCCGGCAGCCCTACGAGGGATGTGGCTGGTGGGGTCTGGGACTGGTGAGGGGTCTTGTGGACAGATATATGCCTCCAGCAGACAGACATGGACCAGATGGGGACTCTCTTTGGCTCCCTGGCGGCAAACAAGGCTTGGATGGATCCGGCCACAAAGGTTGTGGCGCTGAGTTTCCTGCGGGCAGGAATGCCACCTTGTATCGCGCCCCGTTGGTGGTGCTTATGGACTTTTGGGCACACCATGAAACTGGAAACACACAGTTACCTTGGGACTATGTACAGTGCAAAAAAGAAATTATGTGACTATCAAACAGGCAGGCCCTGGAATTTTTGGAGGGGGGAGGAATCCCCTGTTTTTTGTGCCCCGCTTTGACGACGACGACTCTTCCCCCTGCCTGCGCCCAGAGTTCAGAAGACCGCTGCCTTGTACCTGAAAGGATCAAACTGGAGACCAGTCGTGTTGAGAATGTGATAGATCAGACTGAGGGGTTCACCTGGTCCAGCACCCTGCTTCTGGCAGTGGTCAGCCATTTATCTCCAGGAAGCACTACCAGTCCTCCCCGTGCTGCTTAACCATGGCCACCATCAGCTTCTGGTATACTGCCTCTGCCCAGGGAGGTTCCATTTTCAAATCTGGCAGGATGGCGGACATTTTGTGTCTTGTGTACGCAGACCTGTTGAGGACAGCAAAGGGCAATGCCCCTGTTTGGCACACGGTGATATTCAATCACAAGGACAGAGAAATGAACAGACTGCAAAAAATATATATTTCTGTGTGCGGAGGGGAAGGGGAGATAATGTTGTAGAGCTTTTTACCTCTGTAAAATATATATATATCTATTTTTATACTGAATAAATAACTCCAGAAGAAACATGCTACATCGGTGTTTGTGCTCCGCTGCGGTGCTGATCCGTATGAACTTGGAGGTCACCTCTGGTGTAGGGGCAGAGCCCGGGAATGGGAGGTGATTTGAATATTGAGCGGTGGGGCCTGGTGGTGGAATTGGCTGTTTTTTGTGGCAAATGGGCTATTTGCAGTCTGAGTGGCAGAGACTCCGTTTGGGCCTTGAATATTTTGGAGACACTTTTCCCCCCTACAGATCCTCTTGGTATATCTACTACTCTCAGGTGTTCAGGGTGTCATGGTTTGTCCACGGCAGTGCCTAAGTCATGGGTAGGCAAACTAAGGCTCGGGGGCCAGACCCGGCCCAGTCGCCTTCTCAATCTGGCCCGTGGATGGTCCAGGAATCGGCGTGTTTTTACATGAGTAGAATGTGTGCTTTCATTTAAAATGCATCTCTGGGTTATTTGTGGGGCATAGGAATTCGTTCATTTTCCCCCCTCCAGAATATAATCTGGCCCCCCACAAGGTCTGAGGGACAGTGGACCGGCCCCCTGCTGAAAAAGTTTGCTGACCCCTGAAAGTTGTGGAGTTTCCACAGAGATGTGTCCACCACCTTCATTACAAAGTATCAGTCCTTTGCTGAAGATGCACTCCGGCCTTTGAGAACAGATACATATTTTTGGGCCCACCCTCTTACCTTAATCTGTTTTAAACTGATTTTTAATGCAGTTTTTTATTATTACTGTAACTAGCTGCCTGGAACCTGATGGTGAAGGGGCAGCTAAGAGATTGAAATAATAATTACTATTTAGTTAGTTATTTGAGACATTAATGCACCGCTTAAATATCCGCATTTCTAAGTGGAGTGTGTAAAAATAAATATCGCAGAAAACAGGAAGATTTTTTAAAAATTATCATATAAACGAGCACCACCTTAACATGCCTTGCTGGAACAAGGAAAATTGTAGCAACGGAAGAAGAATAGCAAAAACCTACAAGTCAGGCTAGCTCAGGCTTCCTCAACCTCTGCCCTCCAGATGTTTTTGGCCTACAACTCCCATGATCCCTAGCTAGCAGGACCAGTGGTCAGGGATGCTGGGAATTGTAGTCTCAAAACATCTGGAGGGCCGAGGTTGAGGAAGCCTGGCCTAGCTTTTGCTGTTAAATATTCTGTCACCTGAATTTTTACTTTTTCCCTAGAAAACCCCAGGGAGGTAGGACAAAATGTCAAATGTTGAGACTTGGGGAATTTTACTGATCTTTTAAGATTGGTTTGCTACTTTTGTAGATACTTTTGGGTCAGTGTGTGTCATGTGACCCCCTTTTGATCTGGCATGCTACAGTGACTGCTTTTTGGTATTTCTACAGGTTTTTTTTTAATTATTAATTTTGTCAATGAGGCCATTTAACCTTTCTTTTCCATAAAGCAGCTGAGCATTGTTTCCATTTTACGGACCAGAGACCTGGTGAATGATTAACGTCGCAAGTTGATGCTAATCAGGGACTGGTTTAAAACCAGAGTATTTGTTGATTCCAATCTCTGCTACATTGCACTAGCAAGTGGGGGCGCGTGGCTATGAGAACTCTCTGCTTTCGTTTTAAACAACCCCCTGCCAAGATTCTAGTCCTTAAGGGCTGCACAAATCCACTTGACAGTGTGTGGACTATGTTTCTAAAAACCCCAGATGGAGGAGTTGCTGAATAAAGGCTTTCAGTGATCGGAGAGGGTGAGAGTTTCGCACTTCTGCTGTGAGCAGCAGCAGCAAGTTAACTTGGTTTTCAAAGGAGTGAAAAAATAATGGAAATGTGTGACATCTGGGCACCTGCATTGAGTTTGCTTAGTTCCAGAAAAGTTCTGCAAAAATTACATTGCTTTACATTTGTTTTGAATACATACGTACTAGGTAAAGGTAAAGGGACCCCTGACCATTAAGTCCAGTCTGGGGTTGCGGCGCTCATCTTGCTTTACTGGCTGAGGGAGCCGGCGTCAGAGCGGTACCTATTTATCTGCTAGGCTCTGTGGTTTAGACCACAGCGTCACCCGCTTCCCACTGTACTGGCAATCGTTAAAGGGTAAATCGTCAAGAAGGCATCAGCTCCTTGTCCCATGGAGCTTACAATCACAAATTTACCCCAGGGTAGGATGGAAGTGAGAGAAAATTTGGGGAAGGGTAAAGATTCAGTTAAAATGTACAGTGGTACCTTGGGTTACATACGCTTCAGGTTACAGACTCCGCTAACCCAGAAATAGTACCTTGGGTTAAGAACTTTGCTTCAGGATGAGTACAGAAATTGTGCTCCGGTGGCATGGCAGCAGCGGGAGGCCCCATTAGCTAAAGTGGTGCTTCAGGTTAAGAACAGTTTCAGGTTAAGAACGGACCCCTGGAACGAATTAAGTACTTAACCCAAGGTACCACTGTACTGTACTTAGTTTTGCCTTTTAGTAAGGGACAAGGACTAAGATGGGAGCAGGATCGGGGGCCAAACGTACCTCTAGCCCTGAATATTGGGCCCTCCAGATTCTCCCCAGGTCATGCCCATTCCTGAGCCACACCCCTTACCAGCCCTGCTGCATACCTTGCTTGAGCTTCTGCCCAGCTGGAATGTGTCTTGGAGCTCGGATCATGCCTTTTCCTTGCCTGGGTGGAGGATAGAGAAGGGCGTGTGAGAAACTAGCCTACTTTGGAAAGGTAAAACGTAAGAGTCATTTCCCCCACCCACCACTTCCACAGGCATGTGGCCCCCGGAAGCTTCCCCAGACAGGAATTTGGCCCTTGGGGGGAAAACAGTTTCCCATTGCTGGACCAAGATAGTTGCGCCCAAAGGCTTTAGGGGAGAAGGGTTTGGAGGAGGCTTTTGAGACAAAACAGGAGGGATGATCACAGACTGATTCTCTGCCATGTACCTCTCAGGGAAACCTGTAGAAAGGTGAAAATGTAATTGGTTTGTTGATGATGCATCAGCAGCAGGGGGCTTATCCGACGGGCGCAAGTCATGGAAGCAATTTGTCTGGCGCTGTGGACTTGTCTGTGTTTTGTTGTTGTGGTGCATTCGGAGTCGGGGAAAGTGACCCGGCCCAGACAGGCGGCTGTTACTCAGCTGAACCACAGCGGCTGCTTTTGTGGTCTTTGTCAAAAGTTGGTTTTAGGGTCACTGTTTTCTTGTGCTTCCTTTGGTTTGGTTTCGTTAGCCGGAATACAATTCCTTTCCCATATCTCCGTCACATCAGGGAGAGGCTGATGATTCGCAGGCTCAGACGGGTGTGAGACAGATCATCTGTGGTCTGATCTTGTGACTTCTGTTTTTATCTTCTGTGCTTTAAAGCAGACTGGGGCTGCAGACACACCATACTTTTAAAGCACAGCCTTGTCTCAAGAACCCTGGGAACTCTAATTCACCCCTCGCAGAACTACAATTCCCACCAGCACCCTTAACAAACCACCATTTGTTACTCATGGAGGGTTTGTTTGTTTATTATATTTATAAACCTCCACCTTTGTCCAAGGAGCTTAAGGTGGCAACATATAGTTTTCCCCCTCCCAATTTTATCTTCACAACAGCCCTGTGAGGTAGGTTAGGCTGAAATATGTTGACTAGCCCAAGGCCGGCCATTAAGCTTCATGCCTGAATAGGGATTTGCACCCATAGTGTGACAATCTCTAAGCACTACACACACATCATAGATTTAAAGCACATTATTAAGCCCAAAGTATCCAGAGAACTGTAGTTTCCCCCCTGCGCAGCGCTACAGTTCCCAGCATCCTTTTTAAAAACTACAGTTCCCAGGATTCTTTGTGGAAGGGAAAACACTTTAAATGTGTGTTGTGTCTGCAGCCTGGAAGAAGGGAAGGGAGGTGCTGATTTTCATGGAAGCAGTAGAAGTCACAGGCTGTTGAAATAACCTGGAGGGAAAGGATTTTGCACCCCCTCAAAATAAAGCCCTTTAATGCTCCTGCCTTAAAGTAGGGTGAAATTAACAGCAGGGGATCTGTCTGCACTTTGCTTGACAAGGCCTAGTGCAGAAGGTGAGGCCTGTTAGTAGTAAGTTGTGCGGGGATTGTATGGACTCGGGGCACAAAGCCCCCTATAGGTATGGAAAGGTATTGAGACAGCAATATCGGTCCTGGCCATTGGCTGCCCTGTCAGCATGAAGCCTCGGGATTGGCTGGGACTTGTTATAAAACTCTTTAGGCCTGCTCCCAATATTCCACAGAGGAATCTCTGGGAGCTGATGTGGTGTCTGACAAAGCCCACATTCACACCATACATTTAAAACACTACAATACCACTTTAAATAGCCATGGCTCCCCCCCCCCATTAATTCTGGTAGTTGTAGTTTAAGAGTGCTGAGAGTTGCTATGAGATCCCTCTTTTCCCCAAATTGTAATTCCCCAGTTCCCGGGGAAGAGGGATTGATTGCTAAGCCCACTTGGCAAATTGTTGCTCTGGGAGGGGAATCCTAACAATTCTCAGCACCCTTAACAAACTACAGCTTTAAATGTACGGTGTGAAGGTAGCCAAGAACATTATTGGGTGACTTGGGTTCAAATCCCTGCTCTGCCATGTACTTCAGAGCCTCCAAGTGCCCCTATTTTCAAGGGGCAGTCCCGGATTTACAGAAGCCGTCCCGGTTTCTTATTTGATCCCAGAATGTCCTGCTTTTCCTTAGGACGTCCCTATTTTCATCGGATAAATGTTGGAGGGTCTGGTACCTCACCATGTGACCTTGAGTCAAATGTTCTTTCTCAGCTGAACCTCACAGGGTTGTCGTGAGGCTCAAATGGTGGCCAGGGGAAGAGCCATATATATATAGCCTTGTTCTCTGTGGATAGATGAAATTGGAAAGTCCTTGGTACTTGTAAAATCCCTTTTTTTTTGCTCCAAAGGTGTTTGCCTTTGTACCAACACACACACACACACACCCCATTGCATGTTGCTCAAAGCTTTTTGTTCACTTAACCACACGCTGTACACCTTTGGAGTGAAGAAAGACATGACCTTTCAAAATGGATTGGAACTGGTTTTGAAAAACCTATGTTGTTTGCAGGGGTTCGGGTCTGCAACCAGACCACCTCTGCCACGCTTGCAAATGTTCTATCCATCTGTCCTGCAGAGCCTTCAGAAGCTGCCTTGTGCTTATAGCAAGCTGATCGCACTCAATTTCTATTTTTATATATCATGTCTGAAATGTGTCAGCCCTCCTGCTCGGCCCTCTGGGTTTCAGAGTCTTTTGAAACTTAGGAATGCTTTAGCTCACAGATGAACCTCTTTGCACAGCTAAAAGTCCTGTGGCACCAGGGGGGAAAAACTTAAGCAGGTGGTGATGGCACAAAAGAAAATAGATTGTAGACTAGTCGAATCCGCTTTGTCAAATGCTCGCCTTTGGCAGGCAATTTTATATATTTGGGTGTAAAGTAGAGGGGGTATTGTAAGCCGTGAGGTTAAAAGGAAATAACAAAGGTGAAGAGTACAGAATGTGGGCTTGCTGGGATACAGCCAGTGACCCATCTAGTTCAGATTCCTGTGGTGAGCGTGGCCAGAAACAAAAGTGGGTAGAGCAAATAATTTAAATTTTACCTTGCTACCGTACGCTAGATTTCATGTGTGTGCACATCTCCCTTCAGAGAAACAAACGTATAAAAATGGTTCAAGGACATGATATGGCCAGGAAAAAGCACTCGATGAAAGCAGGGCGTGTTTCTGTGAGAGGTGTGGCCTTGGTGAATGTCCTGAGGGTCAGATAAGAGAGGCTTAAAGGTAAAGAGACCCCTGGCCATTAGGTCCAGTCGTGGCTGACTCTGGGGTTGCGGCGCTCATCTCGCTTTATCGGCCGAGGGAGCCGGCGTACAGCTTCCGGGTCATGTGGCCAGCATGACTAAGCCGCTTCTGGCGAACCAGAGCAGCGCACGGAAATGGCGTTTACCTTCCCGCTGGAGCGGTACCTATTTATCTACTTGCACTTTGTGCTTTTGAACTGCTAGGTTGGCAGGAGCAGGGAGCGAGCAACGGGAGCTCACCCCGTTGCGGGGATTCGAACCGCCGACCTTCTGATCGGCAAGTCCTAGGCTCTGTGGTTTAACTCACAGTGCCACCCGCGTCCCCAAGAGAGGCTTAGAGGGCCGCATTTGGTCCCAGGGCCTAAGATTCCCCACTCTGGTCTTCTTAAAATGAAACATTCTACCTCTGTCCCGCCCTACCGCCCCCCAAAGAAATTATCCAAATGGCAAATAGGAACAGCTGGAACATTTGAAAAGCCGTCTCCCTTTCCAGCTGCCTGGAACGTCCCTCCTGCCTTCCGCAGATGAGGCCCTCTGAGCTGGAGCTGTTGACCTTCGCTGCCCTGCCCGCTGGGGTTCTTTTGATTAGCTAATTAATTAACTGGCTTTACAAAGGGAGGAAAATTACCCCAGGGAGGGGTGGGGAGAGAAAATTAGCAAAGAGGGCGATGGGTTGGAGGCGAGAGTAAGCTGTGCTTATTGAAATGCCTCTGGGCTGGGTTTCTCCAGGAGAGAGGATGTATGGAAGCTACAACCCTGCTTGCCAGTTTAAAATAAGGCAGGCACGTCCAACACCCAGTATAAAAATATAACTCCCAGTATAAAACTCCCACGTCTAACTCCCAGTATAAAAATATAACTCCCAGTATAAACATACTGGCTTGTGATCTACCCATTGTCAGTACCAGGTTTTGTTGAGCTTTTTTGGGGGGGCCACCTGGGGGGGGGCATCGACCAGGGACAACCCCGTGATGGACCAGTAGATCGCGATCGACCGGTTGGACATGCCTGAAATAAGGCTTTGGTCCTATGGTACCGCTTTGAACCGCCATGGCTTCCCCCAGTGAATCCTGGGAGCTGCGGTTTGCGTGGGGTACCCAGAGTTGTGAGGTGACCGCTGTCCTCCCAAAACTACAATTCCCAGAGTTCCCTGGGAAGAGGGGTTGACTGGGTTAACTGGGAACTGTAGTTTCTTGAGGGACCTGAACATTTCCTCTCCCAGAGCTACAATTCCCAGAGTGGTTTCATAATCAATCCCTCTTCTCTGGGGAACTCAGGGAAGGGAAATACGGTGGACTCTGTACAATTTTCAGGACCCATAACAAACGAGAGTTTCTAGAGCTGTCGTCTTTGAGGGGAAACCATGACGGTTAAAAGTGTTATCACAGTGCTTTAAATGTTCTTGCTGCTGTTTTATTATTATATGCCTCCCATCTGACTGGGTTGCCCCAGCCATAATTTGTTCACAACAAAATATTAAGAACGCAATAAAGCACCAACCATGAAAAAAAATCCCTTTACATGTATGGTGTGAATGTGACCTGAGGTAGAGGAATTTGAATTTTCCAGTTATGTGATTGACTCGCCTACTGAAAAGGGTCATTCCGGAGGTGCCTCACTGAGTCTGGCTAATCTCAGCGCTCTTTATCCTGGGAGCTTTTACCAAAACTGTTGCTATCTCTGCGTGGGATACTGACAAGTCCAGGTGGCCTAATGAAAGTCGATTTGGTGCTCCTACGCAACAGATCTGCTTCCCAAAACAATTGGACTTCTTGCAAGAACAAAAGTGGCTGGGAAGAATGCACTGCAAAGGTGGGAAAATGCTTGCTTGAGCCAGCTAATGACTCTGCTGCAAATAAATCTGCATGGATTCTCAGTAAACAGTTTGTCATGGTCTCACTTCCCCACAAACTCTGTGCAGGCAAATGCTTGAGAAAGAAGGTAATCTGGAAGCCACTTTTCTGGATCTGGGAAACGGTTGTATAGCTCAGTGGGTAGAGCATCTGCTTTGCATGCAGAAGGCTGCAAGTTCAATCATCAACATCTCCAGATAGTGTTCAGAAAGCCTCCTGCTGAGGTCGTAGAGTTGCTGCATTCTGAAGAGCAAAAAAAGAAGAAGACACTTTTATGGCCATTCAAGGCAAATAAATTCAATTTGTCCCAAATTTTAGCCCTCAGTTTCTCATTCTTCAAATCTTAAATTCAGTCCTCCACATCCCACAGCAATTTATTTTTTTAAATTGTCATTAAAATTCATCTGCAGTTAGTGCAAATTTCTCCCAATAAACACATGTAGTTTATACTAACTTGGGAAAGCAATTTCCCCAAATTTGCATTCGTATATGTTATTTTCACCAGGAAATTCCCCAATATATGCATTTCTCTTAATGTTGTTTGTTTGGAGAACTGCGTCGTGAAATTCGGATAAGTGCCAATTTCGAGGGACTGCTGTGTTTTCGCTTCTGGAAGGAGCAAATTTAATAGATCCTGTTTTAAAGGCATACTGGATTAAAATGTCTCCTTCAACCCTCCTCCTGCCTCAAACTACTGTGTAGAGAGCTGTTGCGGTTAGTCTGTGCAGACATAGTATGGAGGTAGATGAACCAAGGGCTCAACTCAATATAATGTGGTGTATCTCCCTATGTTCCAGATCTCAGTCAAGATCAAACTGCAGCCTCTTCCTTTGTTACATCCAAAAACACCTAGATTGCATCATCCTTCGCTGGGAGGTGGAGATAAGTGTTTTGTTTCCCAGCTATTCAAAAGGCAGGCTATTGAGAGCAGGCAGCCAATCCCCCTAACAAAAAACATTTATGTGCTTGGCAACTGTGCTAGGATGATTAAGTCCGCAACAATATTCCTGGCTCCATCAAACCCTCTTCTACAACACAGTTCCAATCTTATGGCAAGTTATTATATGTACCGTATTTTTCACTCTATAAGACGCACCAGACCACAAGACGCACCTAGTTTTTGGAGGGGGGAAACGAGAAAAAAAATATTCTGAATCTCAGAAGCCAGAACAGCAAGAGGGATCGCTGCGCAGTGAAAGCAGCAATCTCTCTTGCTGTTCTGGCTTCTGCGATAGCTGCGCAGCCTGCATTCACTCCATAAGACGCACACACATTTCCCCTTACTTTTTAGGAGGGAAAAAGTGAGTCTTATAGAGCAAAAAATACTGCACTTATAATTATCGTGCTTCATTCAATTCCCGTTTTCTGCAAAGTTTACGTATATATGATGCAAGGTCTGAAGAAAGTAGCTGTTTCTTTTCTTTCTGTATCTGTTTATTTTTGCTTTCTCCCATAAAACTAGAATTCAGGGATTCTTTCCCTGAATTCAGTCAAATAAAATAATGGCGGAGAGGTTTTTTAATAATTATATTTGTATTCCCTGCTCCCCTTCGTCCAAGGAGCCCCACCAAGGCTGCATGATCCACACCGTACATTTAAAGCACGCTATTTTCCCAAAATAATACTGGGAACTGCAGTTTACCCCTCACTGAGCTGCCATCGGTGGCACCTATAACAAACTACAGTTCCCAGGATTCTTCGAGGGTGGGAAAAGGCACTTTAAAGCAGGCAGCCTGACGTTTTCCATTATTAGTTAAATAAAGCCTCCAGAATCAGAAGCAGTATACATTTGAATACTGAGCGAGATGGAAAAAACGTCATGACCCAGTATCAGGCTGCATCCCACGTCATTTTAACCTGCACATCTCACAATAAATAAGGTGTAGCTGGAAAATATGACACAGAAAACATGACAAAAGATCCTGCCCCCTCTCTGTTCCACAGTCACAGCTGTGCAGGTGTCCTGCTGTCTATATTTTCCAGGCCCCGGGCAACTGCTCCCTGTGTGTTGCAAGCAGTGATCTGAAAGCACAGCTGGGCGAAGGCTGGCCGGCGTCTCCTGTACCAAGATGGCAGCCCTCCCGTCAACAACAAGGCAGAGTTGGGTGATTGAGAGAGGTTGCAGTTGGAATTGCGCAAAGTTTTCTAGAAAAGGGTGAGGAAGAGTTCCAAGGGCCAGAGAGAGAGGTGTCTGGGGGCCGCATTTGCATACCATCCAACAATTATTCGATGAAAATAGGGACATGCTATTCCATGATGATGATGATGATGATGATATTATTATTTATACCCCACCCATGTGTTTGGATTGCCCCAGCCACTCTGGGTAGCTTTCAACACATAAGAAAACATAATACAACATTATATATATATATATATATATATATATATATATATATATATATATATGGTAAAGGGACCCCTGACCATTAGGCCCAGTCGTGACTGACTCTGGGGTTGCGGCGCTAATCTCGCTTTATTGGCCGAGGGAGCCGGCGTACAGCTTCCGGGTCATGTGGCCAGCATGACTAAGCCGCTTCTGGCGAACCAGAGCAGCGCACGGAAACGCCGTTTACCTTTCCGCCGGAGCGGTACCTATTTATCTCCTTGCACTTTGACGTGCTTTCAAACAGCTAGGTTGGCAGGAGCAGGGGCCGAGCAACAGGAGCTACCCCATCGCGGGGATTCGAATCGCCTACCTTCTGATCGGCAAGTCCTAGGCTATGTGGTTTAACCCAGAGCACTACCCGTGTCTACACACACACACACACACACACACACACACAGTGGTACTTCAGGTTAATTTGTTCCGGAGGTCTGTTCTTAACTTGAAACTGTTCTTAACCTGAAGCACCACTTTAGCTAATGGGGCCTCTTGCTGCCGCCGTGCCACCAGAACACATTTTCTTTTCTCATCCTGAAGCAAAGTTCTTAACCCGAGGTACTATTTCTGGGTTAGCGGAATCTGTAACCTGAAGCGTATGTAACCCGAGGTACCACTGTATATATATATATAAAACATCTGTATACAGGGCTGCCTTCAGATGTCTTCTAAAGGTTGTATAGTTACTGATCTCCTTGGCTCGGGGGGGGGTCGCATAACTCCATAGCCCCCAACATTTCTCTGATTAAAAAATAGGGGCGTCCTAAGGGAAAGCAGGACATTCAGGGATCAAATCAGAAACTGGGACGGCTTCTGTAAATCCCTGTAAAATAGGGACACTGGAAGGGACTGCACTTGGCCCACCCTGAAGTTCTAGCTCTATGAGATGGAGCGCAATATCTCTCTCCACTCAGACAGACGGGTGATGTCACAAACCTCTGCCATGTTCCTCCTCGGCTGCCTTCCTCCCTCACCACCAAAAGAAAACAAGGAGCCAAAATGTTTGACTTGTTCTTTGTGTACAAAATGTTGTCATTGCTGCTTCTCAAGCCTGTAGACTTTTTTGGGTTCCCACAGTGCGCCGGCTCTGAGCCAGGTCAGTCTCAGCACTGGTCTAACCGGCACGGCAATTATAATGTCATGGCATAAGTAGCAGCTAGATGAGCATGACAGACGCGGAGGAATGAGTGTGGCGGTTAGGCTGACTTGGACAATAAGGCAGTTTACAGAACACCTAAGTATTTTTATGGAATAAACCTACTAGACACTCATCACCTAAAGGTCTGCATGCAGCTTACATGAAAGAAAAATACAGGCCCATACATAATACCGTGATGACATACCCTTCAACATTTCTCCAATGAAAATGGGGACATCCTAAGGAAAAGTGGGACGTTCCGAGATCAAATCAGAAACCAGGATGGCTTCTCTAAATCAGGGACGTCCCTGGAAAACAGGGTCTGTAATGTGAGGGGAAAGCGGGGAGAATAATACGTTAATATTTCATGTAACATGCAACGTATTGAAAAACGAAAACCCCTAAAGCAGTAACCAACAACATTAGTGAAACTCAAAGACTAGACAAAGCAATATTCCAACCCACAAAACCTCAACCCCTTTGCGAGTCCAAAAACCAAATCACTTCGACCCAACAATTCCCACCCCCCTTAACCTTCCCACCCCACCCAGAAGTCTGGTGTCAGGCTAGCCATGGGTGGGCCAAGGGTCCATGCCCCTCAATTGTCCCATTTTAAACGGGACTACCTGATTTACAGAAGCCATCCCGGCTTCTGATTGGATCCCAGAACGTCCCAGTTTTTGTTTTTGTGGCTTTTTTGTGTGTGACTGTGTGGAACCCATTTCAGCTACTGATTGATTGTGTGACTGTAGTACATTGTTTATTGCTTTCATTTTATGGATCAATGGTCTCGTTAGATAGTAAAATTCATGTTAAATTGCTGTTTTAGGGGTTGTTTTTAAAAGTTTGGAACAGATTAATCCATTTTGCATTACTTTCTATGGGAAAGCGTGCTTTGGTTTTGGAATGCTTTGGTTTTGGAACGGACTAAGTTTGAGAATCAAGGTCCCACTGTACTTATTCTTCAAAATAAAATGAGGACGATCCTCAGCCTCTACGTAGGTCGCAGAACGTGTAAAGTTTGTGGGAAATTGGGGCTCCGGAGTTATTTTCTCTACAAGCGAAGATGAAAGCGTTTGAGACTACTTCTTTGTCTGGGAAAAACTCCGGCTACAGGGAACACCTTGATTGAGGTTTAAGAAAAGGATGTCTGGTGTGGAGGAAGTGCACTGAGTGAGAATTCCTCTCTCTCTCATCAAACCAGATGAAACTCAGCTCAGGAGTCGGGCAAGATAAGCGAACGGGGGGGGGGGGGGGAGCCTTCTTCACACAATGCATAATTAACGTGGAATTTGTTTCAACAAGGTGTGGCAATGGAAAACAGGCTCAGATGCCTTATGAAAGTGGATCAGACAATTCAGGGAGGTGGAGAGAGATGGAGGGTGCTAGGAAAACTCAGCAGAGCCTCCCTGTCCAGGGGCAAACTACCAGATTGCTGAGAGGGGTGGGCAAGCGCAGAAGAGGTAAATTGTGTCTCCTGCTTTTGTGGGTTTTTCCAGAGGCGCCTGGTCTCCTCTCTGCACTCATTGGCCAGTGTTTGCTGTTAGTAAGAAGGATATTATCCGTAGGTAGCGCGGGTGGCGCTGTGGGTTAAACCACAGAGCCTAGGACTTGCTGATCAGAAGGTTGGCGGTTCGAACCCCGTGACGGGGTGAGCTCCCGTTGCTCAGTTCCTGCTCCTGCTAACATAGCAGTTCAAAAGCATGTCAAAGTGCAAGTAGATAAATAGGTACCACTCCGGTGGGAAGGTAAACGGCGTTTCTGTGCGCTGCTCTGGTTCGCCGGAAGCGGCTTAGTCATGCTGGCCACATGACCCGGAAGCTGTACGCCGGCTCCCTCGGCCAGTAAAGCGAGATGAGCGCCGTAACCCCAGAGTCGGTCACAACTGGACCTAATGGTCAGGGCCCCTTTACCTTTACCTTTTTAGCTCAGTTAGAAGAGCATGAGACTCTTAATCTCAGGGTTGTGGGTTCGAGTCTGGCATTGGGCAAATGATTCTTGTATGGCAGAGGGTTAGACTAGATGACTCTCTACAATTCTACGAACTTACAATTCTACTTACAATTCTACAAACTTGTTACTTTTCAATCCCCTACCACCTGCCGTGGATCAGAAATCCCACCCACCCAGGCCTTGTATTTTGGGGTGGGGGGGTGTTGAATAAAAGGAACATATCAACACAGCTAGTTCCCTTTGGTGGCTGTCAATTACATCCCCCAAGAATTTTCAAAAGCGTTTGCTTCAAATGAGACCTTTTTTTAATATATTTAAAAAAAACACCCCAGAATGCACATTATTTTTCATAATGCATGTTATCATAACTTTGAACAGTTTTTGACGCCTCAGCCAGCCGTTCCCGAACGCTAAATTATTCAGACCTTCAAAATTCATTAGCACAGCGACAAGGTTGCGAGATTCTGTTCGCAGGTAAGTGAGGCGCCGCTTGTTGTGGTGGGTGGAAGGGAAGAGACGAGGCGCTTTGCCACTAATTCAGGTTTTTAAAATTAGGTAAGATTTCAGGGCAGGGTGAGGAGAGAGGGTGTGTGCGTTCCCCCCCATCTGATGATAATTTCCAGGGGGAAAGAGAGGGGTGTTTTTCCTCCCTCTGATGATAATTTCCAAGGAAAGGCCAAACAGAATGATGGTGGAGATCAGTAGCTCCCCCCGTGAAGAAAGCTTACAAAATATGTGGCTTTTAAAAAGGTCGCCTCAGCAGCATCAGTATTTCGCAAGAGAGATGTCAAGCACGTGCCTGGAAATTTAGGTTTGTGCAATTAAAGTGGATTAATGTTTGCAGCCGGCCCAGCACAACAAATCCACTTTTTAAAAACAACAACACTTTTTTGTGGTTAGGGAAGGTAATGGGAAAGAAGCTGAGAGGCAAGCAAAATTGGATGAAGTCTCGCAGTCTTATGCCCTCCCTGCAAACAAATCAGAACAAATCCTCAAAAAAAAAAAAAAAAAAAAAGACCAGGCAATAGGCCACATTCACGTCATATATTTAAAGCACTATCGTGCCACTTTTAACAGTTTCTCACCAACGTTTCCCGGAAACTGTAGTTTAAGGGTTCTGCAAGTTGCGAGGAGACTGCCCTATTCCCCTCGCAGAGATGCAATTTTCAGAATTCCCCTGAGAAGAGACATTGATTGTTAAATCACTCTGGGAATTGTAGTTTTGGGAGGTGAACAGGGGGTCTCCAATGAGGTCTCTGCACCCTTAACAAACTACCGTTCTTAAGATTCTTTGGGAGAAACCATGACTGCTAAGGGTGTGGAGACTTGTTAGAAGATCCTTATTCAGTCCCCCCCCCCTCCAAATATACAATTCCCAAACGGGTTTAACAATCAAGCCCTCTTCTCAGGCAACTCTGAAAATTGTTAGCTCTGTGAGGGGAATAGAGACCACCTAGTAACTCTCAGCAACTATATCAAATTGCAGCTACCAGAATCCTTTGGGGGAAGCCATGATGGTTTAATGTGCTCTACAGCAGACGCTCAAAGCATAATCCACCTACCCCCAAAAAGAATTATGGAAACTGTAGTTTGTTATGGGTGCAGGGAATTATAGCTCTGTGGGGGTCAAACTACAGTTCCCACGGTCATTTGAGGGGACAGTGACAAAGTGCCAATTTCAAAGGGTGGCTATTGATTCAGAAAGTGCAAATCAAAGGCGCAAGAACTACCCACTCTGGAAGAATGGCAGATGAAGGTGATGGACTATATGGAATTGGCAAAAATGACTGGCAGAATCAGAGACCAGGGAGAAGAGACGGTGGAGGAAGATTGGAAGAAATTTAAAGACTATTTACAGAAATATTATAAAATTAATGAATGTTAGAATGATGTTGGATGGAGGTTAAAGGGTTATTAGTAATAATGTGGTGAAGGAGTATGGAAAATTCGAAGGTTAAAAATATATATGAAGAATTAAAGGTATAATGCACTAAGATAAAGACAAGGATAAGACAGAGGGAAGGGATTTGCTGATTAAATATTTGAATTGGAATACAGAGGAGGGAGGTGTGGGGAAGTCTGGGAAACAAGCGAATGTTAGTAATATTATGAAAATGGAATTGTTTTTACTTGTTTTTCTTTTTCTTTTTGTATTTTTCTTTTTTTTTTCTATGTGAAAATCTTAATAAAATATTAAAAAAACAACAACAGAAAGTGCAAATCAAAAAAGCCTACCTCTAAATGCAAACTGAATCTAATTTATCCCTCACCTCAGCTGACCACTGTTGGAAACTGGATCCTGGGTTAGGTGGAACATTTGGTCCAATATATCCAGGCAACCTGTTTGCTGTTGTGCCAGGCAAATTAAAGCACATTTGGCACATTTGGCAAGATGAAGCGAAAAGGCGCTGTGTGCCTACGAAACAGGCGCAGGTGGGAGAGAAAGGAATGTCCTTTGATCCTACCTTTGTTCCCGGAGGCCCTTTGAGTTCCTTGCCAAAACTTCACTTTTAACTTCCCACTGCTGGGATCACCGCAGGGAATTATTCTTATGTTCCATGGAAGGCAGAACTGTCAGGATGAGACCTACACGGCAGGGCTGCTAGTAAGATCTTTGGAAGATTCAGGGTCACAAGACCAGGGCACAAATTTGCAAAACATTTAAAGATGCTAATCTCCCCCCTTTATATTTATATATTTTATATATTTTATATATTTTATATTATTTATATTATTTATATTATTTATATTATTTATATTATTTATATTATTTATATTTGGGGGGTGTGTGTGTGCAGGTAGGTAGGTATACCTACATTTTAGGGGGAAATTTGTCTGCCTTGGTGAATCTGGGCATCTCTTAAAATTTGACCGTCATCAAATTTTGCATGGTATTTCCTGAGATCAAGGAGCAAATTTTGTCTACGTTTAGATGCAAACGGATGCTGTTTTGAATCAATACGGTCGACTGAATCTTTCAAAATGTACTGATTTTAACCCCTGATTTCAAAACTGCACTGATTCCTCCATGCCTACCCCCCCCCCCGTTTCTTAGAATTCCCAAGCCATGGTGAGTACAGTGGTACCTCGGGTTAAGTACTTAATTCGTTCCGGAGGTCCGTTCTTAACCTGAAACTGTTCTTAACCTGAAGCACCACTTTAGCTAATGGGGCCTCCTGTTGCTGCCGCGCCGCCAGAGCACGATTTCTGTTTTTATCCAGAAGCAAAGTTCTTAACCTGAAGCACTATTTCTGGGTTAGCAATGTCTGTAACCTGAAGCGTATGTAACCTGAAGCGTATGTAACCCGAGGTACCACTATATGTGGCTGCTAGTTCTATATACAGAATATAGAATGTGTGCGTTGTGTGTCTGTATTATATTTATCCTGGGGTGTGGGGGGTGTTAGGGGAAGAGTAGGACCCGGGGGGGGGGCACACCTAGGAGGAGTTTTATGCTCCAAAGCTAAGCCTTTAGGAACATTGCAATCAAACGCTGCTTCCTTTTCAAGAGAACGGGGTGAAAGTTCTTTTACAGACAATGGAACTCCCAAAGAAAACACAACTTCAGACACTCTGAAATAAGATATTGGAGCACTCCAAATCATTTGCCCATGAACATGCGCGGGTAAACTAGCAGATCTGGCTCAAAGGCCTCACATGGAGATTTGCATGCATCACAGCAATGCCTCCCTAGTTGCGATTATTGCATAATTAGAAGGTTATTGCGCAGCCTTGAAAGACTGTATAATCTTCGAAGGGGGTGTCGCTGCGATTATCCCAAAGGGACCCTGTTTTTATGAATTTGCCACTACACAACTGGGCACTAAGGCAGCGACATCTTTTCCCTAGCAGCTGGCATTTGGAGGTAGACTCCCTCCGGGCATGGAGGTTCTACTTAGCTAGCACAACTTATTAGCTTTGCGGTGTGCGGCGGCGATTAAGAAAAAAACAAAAACTGCCAGTGGGGAACACACCTTTGATGATAATATTAATCTGCAGCAAGATTGTGAGTGGTGGAGAAAGTGAGTGGGAATATTTTCCCTTACCTCATTTTACAAACAGCAGGGAACACCCATCCCTAAAGAGAGGCTGCAGGTTTAAGATCACAGTGTAGAAAAGAGAATTGATTGCCCTTGATTATGGAGGGTGTATTATGTGCTTTTATATAAGGGGGAGATGCAGCATGTGGGGTTGGTAGCCAGCTAGGCCCTACTCAGAGTAGACCTGTTGACATTCACGGACCTAAGCTAGTTGTTTCCATTCATTCTGATGGTCTTACTCTGAGTAGGACTGGCAAAAGCTAGAAGTCTTTATTCCCGAAACCAATAGCTTTGCCTGCAAAGGTCCACTGGCCTGATCCTGGAGTCCTCCTCAGGGAAAAAGCTTTTCTGGTCCTCACAAAAACAAGGGCAGTTTAATCTGTCTGCGAGGACAGATCCCCCTCTTTCCATAGTGCTGCAACAGCTTTCGTCTGCCGAAAGCTTAAGAAATAGTTGCGTCATTACGTGCTTCAGTCTCTTCTAGCGTTGCCCAATTAACTCCAAAGCATTTCACAGCCCGGAAGCAATCATAGAATCATAGAGTTGGAAGAGACCACAAGGGCCATCGAGTCCAACCTCCTGCCAAGCAGGAAACACCATCAGAGCACTCCTGACATATGGTTGTCAAGCCTCTGCTTAAAGACCTCCAAAGAAGGAGACTCCACCACACTCCTTGGCAGCAAATTCCACTGTCAAACAGCTCTTAATGTCAGGAAGTTCTTCCTAATGTTTAGGTGGAATCTTCTTTCTTGTAGTTTGGATCCATTGCTCCGTGTCCGCCTCTCTGGAGCAGCAGAAAACAACCTTTCTCCCTCCTCCATGTGACATCCTTTTATATATTTGAACATGGCTAGCATATCACCCCTTAACCTCCTCTTCTCCAGGCTAAACATGCCCAGCTCCCTTAGCTGTTCCTCATAAGGCATCGTTTCCAGGCCTTTGACCATTTTGGTTGCCCTCCTCTGGACACGTTCCAGTTTGTCAGTGTCCTTCTTGAACTGTGGTGCCCAGAACTGGACACAGTACTCCAGGTGAGGTCTGACCAGAGCAGAATACAGTGGCACTATTACTTCCCTTGATCTAGATGCTATACTCCTATTGATGCAGCCCAGAATTGCATTGGCTTTTTTAGCTGCCGCGTCACACTGTTGGCTCATGTCAAGTTTGTGGTCAACCAAGACTCCTAGATCGTTTTCACATGTACTGCTCTCAAGCCAGGTGTCACCCATCTTGTATTTGTGCCTCTCATTTTTATTGCCCAAGTGCAATACTTTACATTTCTCCCTGCTGAGGCTAGGCTGGTGGTTCTGTTGTCGAGCTGCAAGAGCAGAAAACTGATATGGATACCGACTGCATGTGTGGTGAGGTGAAGAGGCGAAGAGAAGTAAAATCAGGATGTTTGGGTGAGCCCCTCTTTACATCAGTCCATGCCAGACTCTGATCACAGCCACATCTTGATTTAAAGCAACATCACACCACATTTAAAGTGCCATCATACCACTTTTTAAAAAAAGGCATCGTTTCTCCCCAAAGTCTCCTGGGAACTGTAGTTTGAGGGCGCTGAGAGTTGTTGGGAGAGCCCCCTATTCCCCTTGGAGAGCTACAATTCCCTGAAAAAAGGGATTGATTTGTACGCCTCTCTGAGAATTGTAGCTCTGTGAGGGGGAGTTCTCAGCTCCCTCAAGAAACTACAGTTCCCAGTGGGGGGGCGGGGGAGGCACGACTGTTTAAAACTAGCACAATATTGCTTTAAATGTATAGTGCAGATGGCGGCCTAAGCTCACACTCCATTGGAATGAATGGGTCTAACTTAGGTCCTGCCCATTATTACGAATGGGTTTCCTCAGAGGAACAGACACTTGTGCTCTTTGACAACAAACAACCCTGGCTTGTCTCCAGCTAGGGTAAAGGTAAAGGTACCCCTGCCCGTACGGGCCAGTCTTGACAGACTCTAGGGTTGTGTGCCCATCTCACTCAAGAGGCCGGGGGCCAGCGCGGTCCGGAGACACTTCCGGGTCACGTGGCCAGCGTGACAAGCTGCATCTGGCGAGCCAGAGCCGCACACGGAACACCGTTTACCTTCCCGCTAGTAAGCGGTCCCTATTTATCTACTTGCCCCCGAGGGTGCTTTCGAACTGCTAGGTTGGCAGGCGCTGGGACCGAGCAACGGGAGCGCACCCCGCCGCGGGGATTCGAACCGCCGACCTTTCGATCAGCAAGCCCTAGGCGCTGAGGCTTTTACCCACAGCGCCACCCGCGTCCGTGGGCTTTTGCCCACATGCGCCACCCGTGTCTCCAGCTAGATTCTACTAAAAACAGACCTATTAAAATGTACGGACCTAAGTAAGCCATGTTGTTTCACTTCAAGGGGGTCTACTCTGAGCAGCAAAACAGTCAACCGCTCTTCCCAGGGCATTCTGGGAATCGTTCTCTTTGCTTTGAGAAAGAAAACAGCAACAACATGGGAGCCGAAGGAGAAAGCAAACACACATATTTATAAAGATGTGTGCAGTCGGGAGGGCTCTGCCCATGCAAACTACACCCCAGGAAGTTTAGCTTTTACCAAATATATAATTAGCTTGTGGTACTCCGGGCCGCGGGGTTATTCAGAGGGTAAAAGCATATGGGTTGTGTTTTTGTTTTTAAACGGGAAGGGAAAAGCGGCGACAGCGAAGAGCAGATGGACGGATGGAAGAGTCTGGCAAGGTCATTTCAGGCCACAAGCTTTGATAGATACAGTGGTACCTCGGTTGAAGAATAGCCCTGTTTACGAACTATTCGGTTTACGAACTCCACAAAACCGGAAGTAGCGTCCCGGTTTGCGAACTTTACCAGCAATGACAAACCTAGACAGCATCTTAAAAAGCAGAGACATCACCTTGCCAACAAAGGCCCATATAGTTAAAGCTATGGTTTCCCCAGTACAGTGGTACCTCGGGTTAAGTACTTAATTCGTTCCGGAGGGCTGTTCTTAACTTGAAACTGTTCTTAACCTGAGGCACCATTTTAGCTAATGGGGCCTCCTGCTGCCGCCGCGCCGCCGGAGCACGATTTCTGTTCTCACCCTGAAGCAAAGTTCTTAACCTGAAGCACTATTTCTGGGTTAGCGGAGTTTGTAACCTGAAGTGTATGTAACCTGAGGTACCACTGTAGTGATGTATGGAAGTGAGAGCTGGGCTATAAAGAAGGCTGATCGCCGAAGAATTTATGCTTTTGAATTATGGTGCTGGAGGAGACTCTTGAGAGTCCCATGGACTGCAAAAAGATCAAACCTATCCATTCTTAAGGAAATCAGCCCTGAGTGCTCACTGGAAGGACAGATACTGAAGCTGGTTGGACAGTGTTCTCAAAGCTACCAGCATGAGTTTGACCAAACTGCGGGAGGCAGTGGAAGACAGGAGTGCCCGGCGTGCTCTGGTCCAGGGGGTCACGAAGAGTCAGACACGACTAAGCGACTAAACAACAACAACAATTAACAGAAACCGAACTGTGGAAGGGCACCAGCAGCAGGAGGCCTCATTAGGGAAAGCACACCTCAGTTTAAGAACGGTTTCGGTTTAAGAACGGACTTCCAGAATGGATTAAGTTCGTAAATCCGTAGATTAATCAACGGAAGCTTTTTCATTGGTTTTGAACCAGGGCCATTTTTTGGCCTGTCTGGATTGATTAACCTGAGGCTTTAGGCCCCGTCTAATTTTTGGGGGGTGGGGGGTGGGGGCTCTAGTGACTTGCGTTCTCCATGGGGAACTTCCTAGAGTGGCTGATCCCAGCAGGACTCGCTGTCGGCAATGACAGCGAGTCCCGCTTGCAAAGGAAACTCCAGTAGCTGCCTTTAAGCTCCCGTTGTTCCTTCATACTTACCAGCTCCACACCTGACATCGCAGATTATGTCAGGTGTGGGGAAAGTGGGGGTGAACCGAGAAAAACAGCCCCACAGGCTTCATAGGGATCCAGTGGACCAGAGGCAACCAGCCCCTGTCTGCTACATCTCCCTGAGAACAAGAGTATATCTCCAAAAACAACTCTTTGGCCATGTTGTTGTTGTTTAGTCATTTAGTCGTGTCTGACTCTTCGTGACGCCATGGACCAGAGCACGCCAGGCACTCCTGTCTTCCACTGCTTCCTGCAGTTTGGTCAAACTCATGCTGGTAGCTTCGAGAACACTGTCCAACCATCTCGTCTTCTGTCGTCCCCTTCTCCTTGTGCCCTCCATCTTTCCCAGCATCAGGGTCTTTTCCAGGGAGTCTTCTCTTCTCCTGAGGTGGCCAAAGTCTTGGAGCCTCAGCTTCAGGATCTGTCCTTCCAGTGAGCACTCAGGGCTGATTTCCTTCAGAATGGAGAGGTTTGATCTTTTTGCAGTCCATGGGACTCTCAAGAGTCTCCTCCAGCACCATCATTCAAAAGCATCCATTCTTCGGCGATCAGCCTTCTTGATGGTCCAGCTCTCACTTCCATACATCACTACTGGGAAAACCACAGCTTTAACTATACGGACCTTTGTCGGCAAGGTGATGTCTCTGCTTTTTAAGCTGCTGTCTAGGTTCGTCATTGCTTTTCTCCCAAGAAGCAGGCGTCTTTTAATTTCGTGTCTGCTGTTACCATCTGCAGTGATCATGGAAAGAAAGTGAAATCTCTCACTGCCTCCATTTCCTCCCCTTCTTCGGCCATATCCACACACTTTTAAAAAGCTAAGATACCACTTATGGCTTCTCTCTCCCCCACCCCAATAATTCTGGGAACGGCAGTTTTCTAAAAGAGCTGAGAATTTTTAGGAGAACCCTGCCCCCCAGAGCTAAAATTCCCACAATGGCCTAACAATCAGGCCCTTCCCAATTTGCAAATTGCAGCTCCTTCGGTGGAATAGAAGGGGTCTCCTAACAGCTTTTAGAACCCTTTCGTATGAAGTGGCCTTTAGGGTGCAATCCAATTCATACTTACCTAGGAGGGAGAATCGGTCCATTTCATTTTCTCTCAGCTTCTCATGTCTCCAAGCTTCAATTCATTTCCTCACATCTCCAAAGCACTTTGCAATTTATTTATTTATTTTTTTAAAAGTCATCACCAGTATTTTAGTTTGGGATTCTCCTAAAGACGCACATTTTTGGAAACAAGTTTGTCTAACAGACACATTTTTTGCAAAAGGCATTCCCCCAAATATAAAGCATTTTTGGTATGTTAGCGTTGCTAATGGATATTGTATACTCTCTACCTTGTGAGATTCACTTCTGTACACATTACTAGGCTACAAAAAGGCCTTGCAAAATTTAGAGCATTGCAGATTTCATCAGATATCTCTGTGTTTTGGTTCGTGCCTTGATTTAGAAAGTGCAGATTAGGTTAGTTTGTCTGGAACCCAATTTCTTCCCCATCCCTACTTGGGAGCGGATATCATTCAACCCATTGGGCCTTACTTCTGAGTAAATGCACATATCATGGCATTGTGGGTCCAGGAATGCTTATTCCATAAAGAAGCTCATTTGTTTCTAAGGGATCACAAGGTTTTTTAACATCTGTGCTGAGCTTTGGGCTACATTCACCATTCCCTCTATATCTGGGGTTTCATGGTTAGCGCTTTTCCATATGTAGCCAAAATGGCGCTGTCCGGGCAAGTTTGGAGGAAGGTTCCCAGAAACACAGCAGATATTTCCCCAACATTAAGGAGGGGACAGAAACCCCAAAACAGCTCAGTGAGGAATGAGCAATGCTCACAGACTGCTGGAAATTGGGGTGGAGAGGGGGAAAAGTAGGGCGGAATGGAGTATCGTAGAGAAGGGCAGGACTGACTGGCCGGCACCTGCACTGCAACGTTTGGTTGCAGATCCCGCTCGCATTCACTAAACAGAACTGCTGAATGGATGGATTGGACTGTCCATAGGCGAAAGATAAAACAGCCTAAGCGTTTTGGAATGGGTCGACAGAAAAACGAGAGGGAGAATCGATCTGTCCTTCCATCGCATCAAAGCCATTTCTGCCACGAACTGGGAGTGGACGGCAGCGGGCTAACTTTGCCTCCCCTGCCCTCTCCCAGTCGCCCCAATTCCTGACGGCTTCTCCGCCAAGCATCTCGTAATGAGCAGTGTGAAGAGACAGGATGCCAGACTGGAAAGACCAGAGGACAAGCCCTGGCTGGAAGTGACTCTACCTTGCGACTATGCCGCTGCGTGACTCGAACGCAGAACCTGTCAGGCTCAACCTCAACGGCCCTAAGCTCAGGCAAGTCACTTTCTCTCTGCCTATTTCTCAACTGTCAAACGGGGATCACAGCATACCTAAGCCTGGAATGCTGTTTGCTGTCATCCGGGTGTCATTCAAAAGCTTGTGTGTGTTAATTTCATATAAGTTGCTTACTGATTGGAGTGAAGGCTTCCCATTTTACAAAGCTAGGTGCTATCTACTAAGGCAGGCTCTGAGGGCGTACACAGTTGTTTTCTCATCCCAAATCGCCCATACACTTTGAGTAAGAGGATCGAAAGATGAGATCTTGTGTCAAGTCTATGGCCTAACACAGGCATAGGCAAACTCAGCCCTCCAGCTGTTTGGGGACTACAACTCCCATCATCCCTAGCTAACAGGACCAGTGGTCAGGGATGATGGGAGTTGTAGTCCCAAAACATCTGGAGGGCAGAGTTTGCCTATGCCTGGCCTAACACCTGCTCCAGCAGTCGGGGTAATCATATAATAAAAGTCCATTTTAATATTGCTGATTGCCTTGGAATCTTACAATGATGAGCTAAGGGATATAATATCTATGCATAGCAAGTTTTATTTTTGAAACTACAGTATTAAAATATTACCATGTTTGCAGAATGACTATAGCGCAAGGAATCCTGGTTACATAATAAATGCATATGATAAAGGAAACTTGTGACTTCAAGTCATTTTTGTGGACAGATGGGTTTTATTTTGCTGCTGGTAAACAGCAGACACCTGACTGGCTCTTTTCCTTTCTCTATCCTTTTTCGACGCAGCTGTTATGTGCTCATAATTTATTTTCCAGCTCCAATATCGAGTGCAGTCGATTCGCAATCTCCATTGCTTAGCGTGGCCGATCCTAGCAGCCGCCTTCAAAATGGGATCTTGATGATTATTTGCAACATCTTTCATACAGTGTAATAGAAATATCGACGGGCCTAAAGATAATTCTAGTCCAGGGAGCACCACTTTATGCCCAAAATAATATGGACAGTTAAAGACTGTAGGCTCCTTGAGGGCAGGGACCTGCGGCCTGGGCGTTACTGTGTACACTGAATATGCTGCATTGAATCAAAGGGCCATAGCTCAGGGGTCCCTGATTCAAGATCCCGGGTTCAATATCCAGTTAGGACTGGGAGAGAATCCTGTTTGAAACCCGAGAACCACTGCCAGTCAGTACAAGCATTACTGAGGTAGATGGACCAATAATCTGATTCTGTATAAGGAAGCCTTCTAGGTTCCTATGTATATACAGTTGTTGTTGTTGTTTAGTCGTGTCCGACTCTTTGTGACCCCATGGACCAGAGCACGCCAGGCACTCCTGTCTTCCACTGCCTCCCGCAGTTTGGTCAAACTCATGCTGGTAGCTTCGAGAACACTGTCCAACCATCTCGTCCTCTGTCGCCCCCTTCTCCTTGTGCCCTCAATCTTTCCCAACATCAGGGTCTTTTCCAGGGAGTCTTCTCTTCTCATGAGGTGGCCAAAGTCTTGGAGCCTCAGCTTCAGGATCTGTCCTTCCAGTGAGCACTCAGGGCTGAATTCCTTCAGAATGGAGAGGTTTGATCTTCTTGCAGTCCATGGGACTCTCAAGAGTCTCCTCCAGCACCATCATTCAAAAGCATCAATTCTTCGGCGATCAGCCTTCTTTATGGTCCAGCTCTCATTTCCATACATCACTACTGGGAAAACCATAGCTTTAACTATATGGACCTTTGCTGGCAAGGTGATCTCTCTGCTTTTTAAGATGCTGTCTAGCTTTGCCATCACCTTTCTCCCAAGGAGCAGGTGTCTTTTAATTTTGTGACTGCTGTCACCATCTGCAGTGATCATGGAGCCCACAAAAGTATATACAGTAAATGACAATAACAAACATCACAATTGGAGACAGATCTGTTGGAATGTAATGTTAATGTGCTGTCTAAAATGTATAAGATGTTATTGGAATGGGAGGCGAAGGATAAGCAAGTAAAATCCTCAGTGATACAATAGGTAATAGATATTGGTTATAATAAAGATACGGAAGCATGGGAATGATTGTGGAACAGAGATAGAAAATTCACAGCGTCTTATGGTTTATAAGAGAAAACTATATGAAAATGTTATATCGATGGTATCTAACACCGAGTAAACTGGCAAAAAGGTATAAATCAAAATCGAATATAAGTGTTGGAAATGCAAAAAGAAGGTACTTTTTATCCTATGTGGTGGTCTTGTGGTAAGGTTAAAGCTTACTGGGAAACGATATATAATGAATTGGAAAAGATGTTTAAAATAGCATTTGTAAAAAATTCCCCCAAAACTAGAAGCTCTCCTTTTGGGAATTATTGAGGCAGAACTACTCATACTGTATAAAAAATTATTCATGTATGTGATTACAAGAATGTTTTTTGTCCAAAAATGGAAAGAAGACATCCCAGTGAAAGAAGAATGAATACAAAAATGTATGGAATATGCAGAAATGGCAAAACTTACTGGAAAAAATAAGAATTCAAGGTAACAAACTTTTTATTAAAAAATGGATATGGTTTATTGAAATATTTACAAACAAATTGCAAACAGATAAGAACATTGGCAGGATTATTGTAATACATATTTAGTATATATTTAAAGTAGATAAATAAATGAATAAGTTAATTTGGAATATGCAGGAAATATAAAAAATAAATTTAAGGAACCGCAGAAAGAGGAGGAAGAAAGTGGAGTTCTGAAATGTTAGAATGATTGTAAAACTATTGTAATGTATATAACTGAAAATCATAAATAAAAATTATAAATAAATACCAATAACGAGCAAAATGGGTTGGTGTAATTATAAAGCTTTATAATTCCAAATGTGAACACTCACAGAATGACCATTAGTTCGCCTGCCGCCTTCATTATACACCTTTAGGCGCCAGACAAAAATGTTCCTTTTCAACCAAGCCTTGGACTGAATGACAACCGATGCCCTTATAAATGAGTTGTTAGAAGGGGGTGGGTTATTGGCTGGTGTCCTTATTTTTAATATGTGTTTTGCAGCTTTTATATTGTAATTTTATGTAGAGTTGGAAGGGACCTTCAGAGGTCCTTTAGTCCAACCCCCTGAAATGCAGGAATCTTTTGCCCGAGGTGGGGCTCAACTCCCCAAAACCCTGAGATTATTAATCTCATGCTCTGCCAACTGAGCTAGCAAGCTACAGTTCCCAGGAGACTTTGGGAGAAGGCACGGCTGCTTAAAGTGATACAGTCGTGCTTTAAATGCATAGTACAGACGGGGCATTAGCTGGGTGCAACTTGGAACATGTTGAACAACCCACTAACACAACATAAATACTGCTTTTTTATTGTTATAATTATAGCGACTTGTTTAGGGTCCCTCTGGAAATGTTCTATTTACATCTCTCTCACACACACACACCCTCATCCCACGCAATCTAACTGTTTGGGTGCATCTGCCGAAGAATAATGACTCAGAAAGACGAACAATTAACTTTCCTTCTCCCTTTTCTCTGTTGTTATTGTGTTCGGTTGTGTTCCATATCGATCTGTTGTCTTAGGCTGCTTAACGCTTTGTTCAAGCCAATTGTCTCGCTTGCTAAAACTCTTAATACTGCGTGTTTGTTTAAGGGGAGGCAGGAGAAAATGAACAGCAGGACGGAGCCTTGATGACAAAGTCCCAGGACCAATTAATTCCTCCAGAAGCCCCAGCACCTATTTTCCTCCCCCCACTCCCACTTTTTAAAATCCCATGGATGGGACAATGAAACAGATTTTGAAGGTAGGCCTGACAACCAACTAAGCTCTACCTTTAAGCCTCAGGAATTGTGTCCCCTTTCCATCCTCCCCGCACCCACACTCTTTCCCAGCCAGTCCTTGTTTCAGCCCCAGAACCTCTTGTCCCTTTCTTGGGCTCCATGATCACTGCAGATGGTGACAGCAGCCACGAAATTAAGACGCCTGCTTCTTGGGAGAAAAGCAATGACAAACCTAGACAGCATCTTAAAAAGTAGAGACCTCACCTTGCCGACAAAGGTCCGTATAGTTCAAGCTATGGTTTTCCCAGTAGTGATGTATGGAAGTGAGAGCTGGACCATCAAGAAGGCTGATCGCTTTTGAATGATGGTGCTGGAGGAGACTCTTGAGAGTCCCATGGACTGCAAGAAGGTCAAACCGATCCATTCTTAAGGAAATCAGCCCTCAGTGCTCACTGGAAGGACAGATCCTGAAGCTGAGGCTCCAAGACTTTGGCCACCTCATGAGAAGAGAAGACTCCCTGGAAAAGACCCTGATGTTGGGAAAGATGGAGGGCACAAGGAGAAGGGGACGACAGAGGACGAGGTGGCTGGACAGTGTTCTGGAAGCTACCAGCATGAGTTTGACTAAACTGCGGGAGGCAGTGGAAGAGAGGAGTGCCTGGCGTGCTCTGGTCCAGGGGGTCATGAAGAGTCGGACACGACTAAACGACAACAACAAGGAAACAGATGCTGGGGCTGAACCCTAGAACCCATTGTTTAAGCCCCAGCACCCCTCCCCACCCATTTTACACAGAAAAAAAAATAGATTCAAGGGCTAAGCTCCATCACCCATTACTACTGCGTCACAGCCCCAGGACCTCTTTCCTCCATTTCAAAAAACAAAACAAGGGCAGATGTTGAATCCTGGAGCCCATTATGCCCTTGTTTGAACCCCAGCGCCTATCCAGGACCCCCTTCCCTTTAACCCCATAGAAAAAAATAGGTGCTGGGCCTGGGCCTTGGAAGCCACGAAGTCCTTGTTTGAGCCCCATCGCCTCTTTCCCCTGCCCCTTAAGCAAGGGGTGGGGGAGCTTTTCCATCTTGAGGGCCACATTGCTTTCTCGGCAGCCTTCCAGGGGCCACATGCTGTGGTGGGCGGGGCCAGTGGCAAAAGTGGGTGGAGTTTCTACACACGGCTCTGTTCTCCATCCCTGGACCTCCTTGGTATTCCTTCTCTCGAGTTCCCTTGCCTCTTCCCCGCTGCTTTGTAATCCAACAGGAACAAGAAAATAGGTTCTGGGGCTGAGCCCCAGAGCTTATGACCCCACGTTTGAACCCTGGCATCTCTCCCGCTTTTGTTCCCCACCCAGTAAGAAAAACGAAAATAGGCACTGTATTTTCTTAGCCCCAGAAGCTAAAATTACCCCCATGTCTGAGTGCCAGAACCTCTCCCCTTGCTATTCGAATCCAACAACAACAAAAAGGAAATAGATGCTGTTGTTGAACCCCGCAACATATCCCCCTTTCCTCTTGTTTGGACCCCTAACCTCTCCTCTTTCTTTTAAAAATCCAATAGGGAAATAAAAATAAAATAGGTGCAGGGGCTGAGCCCTGGGGACCATTTCCCTCCGTGTGTGAGCCCCAGAACCTCTATCTCTCTCCCTTTCAAAACCCAAAAGAGGGGGGAGAAATAAAGAAAATAAGTGAAGGGCTGAGTCCTGGAGCCTATTTCCCTCCCTGTGTGAGCCCCAGAACCTCTCCCTCCCTTTCAAAACCCAATCGAGGGGGGAGAAATAAAGAAAAAAGGCGCAGGGGCTGAGATCCCTTCCCAAACCATTCACGGAGCCCCTTTGCTTGAGCCCCGGTACCTATCCTTCCTCGCTCTTTAGGGAAGCCTTGAACGCCGCGCCCTTTCGCCGGGTCCGCCCCGTCCGAGGCGGAGCCGCAGCCGCGCGGCTGCCGGGGCCGCTTCGGCGGCAGGGCGGAGCGGGAGGCGGGTCCGGGCGAGGAGGATCCGGCCGAGGCGGGAAGGAGGGCGGCCGGCCGCCCCATCGCGGGGGGTTTGCCCGGGAGGCAGGCAGGCAGGCAGCCAGCCAGCGCTTCCCCGCAGGGCTTTCCCCGGGGATCGATCTCGCACGGAGCCTCGGCGATGGGTCCGGTGGGGCTGCAGCTGCTCTCGGGGGCCTGCCTGCTCTTCTCCCTGGGCATGTTCGGGACTGGCCTGTGAGCGCATTTTTGGGTTGGGGGCATTGGTTGTGGGGAGGGGGCAAGCCACGTCAAGGCCTGGGGTGGGGGGTTCTGGTTGGGTCAGGGATGTGGGGCTGTAGCAGGTGGGGAGGTGGATCTCCTGCCCTTCTTCCCCAGCAGGTGCCAGGCTCTGCCCCCGAGATAGACACGTGGGGCTCACAGAGCCCCCCCAGCGAAATACCGCCCTGTGCACGTGTGAATGCGACGTGGCTTAGAGTGTAACACGTATCGCGATGGGGCAGCGCTCCAGCGACGTGTCTCTGGGTGAGAGGTGCTGACAATAACAGTTTTATGGGGCGGACCTACCAGGAAGTGGGTTGCTATGGAGCAGGATATATGGGCAAGAGGCTCAGTTTCAGGTCTTTATTATTCTAGGTGTTTTCTCCCGCTCCCAACGACTTTTTGGTTCAGTGCCACACTTATAGTTTATGTGGGTTAAGGTATGGGGTGTATTTTGATGCGGGGCAGATAGATCCAAGGATGGTGTGGGCAACCCAGACTACATACACAGTTAGAGCACACATACACACTCCAATAATCCTGGGAACTGTAGTTTGCTCAGGGTGCTGGGAATTGTAGCGCCGTGAGAGGAACCGATGTTTCCCAGAATCCTTTGGTGCAAGCGGGCGTGCTTTAAATATGAATACAAAAACGGGGTCAGCTGGCGCAGAGCTGGGTATGTGAGTGGGGGAAACGAGCATGGATGGATCCGACGTTGGGGTGAAGAGATGTGGGGCAGAGCGGTGGGACGGGTGATGGAACTATGGGCACACAGGCGCCTGGTTGTAATCAAATGGGGAACCACGTCAGCCTCCATGACGACAAGCTATCCTCTCTCGCCTCTTATCCAGGTCTGACCTGAAGCAGATGTTTGCAACCCAGAGTGTGGAGAACATCCAGTTTCTGCCGTTCCTCACCACTGATGTCAAGTATGGCCTGGGACTGGTTGGGGGAGTTCTGCTTAACGTGGTTGTGGAACCTGTGGCCCTCCAAACTTTGATGGATTCCACCTCCAACCATCCCTACTGGCTGCAGGGACTGATGGGAATTGGAGTCCAACACGATCTAGAGGGCCGCAGGTTCCCCATCCCTGCTTTACACCTCTGTAAAGGTAAAGGGACCCCTGACCATTAGGTCCAGTCGTGGCCGACTCTGGGGTTTTGGTTCTCATCTCGCTTTGTTGGCCGAGGGAGCCGGCATACAGCTTCCGGGTTATGTGGCCAGCATGACTAAGCCGCTTCTGGCGAACCAGAGCAGTGCACGGAAACGCCGTTTACCTTCCCACCAGAGCGGTACCTATTTATCTACTTGTACTTTGACGTGCTTTCGAACTGCTAGGTTGGCAGGAGTAGGGACCGAGCAACGGGAGCTCACCCCGTCACGGAAATTTGAACCACCAACCTTCTGATCGGCCAGTCCTAGGCTCTGTGGTTTAACCCACAGTGCCACCCGCGTCCGTAGGTGCATTTAATAGGTGATCCCTGATTGGTTGGGACCACCTGTGTCTGGGACAAGGGTGGGGAGCGTGGTGGTCCTCCAAATGCTGCTGGACTCCCATCACCCCTGACCTTTGGCCATGCTGGCTGCAGGGGCTGATGGGAATTGGAGTCCAACACGATCTAAAGCAGGGGTCAGCAAACTTTTTCAGCAGGGGGCTGGTCCACTGTCCCTCAGACTGTGTGGGGAGCCGGATTATATTTTGAAAAAGAAAAAAAAAAAAGAACGAATTCCTGTGCCCCACAAATAACCCAGAGATGCATTTTAAATAAAAGCACACATTTTACTCATGTAAAAACACCAGGCGGGCCTCACAAATAGCCCAGAGGTGCATTTTAAATAAAAGGACATATTCAGCTCATGTAAAAACACGCTGATTCCTGGACCGTCCGCAGGCCGGATATAGAAGGCGATTGGGTCGGATCTGGCCCCTGGGCCTTAATTTGCCTACCCATGATCTAGAGGGCCGCAGGTTCCCCATCCGTACTTTACACCTCTGTAGGTGCATTTAATAGGTGATCCCTGATTGGTTGGGATTGCGCAGAGCGGGCTCCTGCTGCTGCGTGTCTTTGGGTGGTCGTTGGGCAAGTCTGCACAAGTGCAGAGGTTTACCCTTTGGGGTTGGAGCTGCAACCTGGGCGATGTAAACAAGGTTGTAGTGTGAGCTCTGCTAAAACCAGCAATTGTTCTGCACCAGAATCCACAGCCTGAATAAAGCATATTTTTCTATGGCTGCATGATTTCTTATTTTGATTAATTCATACTTTCTTCTTTTTTTATTATTAAAGATTTTCTTGATTTACAAAAGTATGTGCAATCTCTCTTTTTTAATGTAAATTTTTTTAAAAAAAAATTTAATACTTTATTCTTGATTTGCTACTCATGCAAGACACTGAATGATGATGAAGGTGATAATAATAATAATAATAATATAATAATAATAATAATAGCAATCTGCCAGAAGATAGGAAATGAACATTTTTCTTCCCCTCTTACATTATCTTTATTAACATCCTCATTATTAACTTCATTTGTTGCATATCTACTACAAAAATGTCTTGAGGCAACGTAACAATACTGAAGAATGCATTATATTTTAGGGCATCTAAAAACAACAAGCACTCAAAATGATCAACGGCTGTATTGTTAATCCCAACTATTGGGAATAATATTGAATTCAACAGGACTTGCATCTGAGTAGACATGGTTAGGGTTGTGCTGTAATTCATAAAGCAGCAGACAGAAAACCCACCTCCCTCTTACCAAGTACTCATGATTGTCCCATGAGGACTAGAGACTTGACATCTTACAAATGCAGCCTGAGGTTCTTGGGACGCAGAGATCTTGCACCTGGTAGCTTAGGCCATGATTCTGCTGCAGGCTAACTTGAGCTCTGGGTGTACATGATTGTGATATGGCTATTAGCAGAGATACGGTTCTTTTGGCACCCAGACCCCTTCTGAGGTACTTCCTGTGCTGGCTACACTGTGTGATCTGGAGTTACCGGAATGGCTGTCCTCGTTAAAAGCAACAACTTTTACCTTCTCTTTCCCCATCAGTAATTTGAGCTGGCTGAGTTACGGCTTCCTAAAGGGAGACTGGACTCTCATCCTCGTCAACGCAGTGGGCGTGACGTTGCAGACTCTCTACATCCTGGTCTACTTCTACTTCAGCTCCGAGAAGGTGGGTGGGGATTGTGGCCAAAATCAGACATGTTAACCACATTGGAAGAGCCCTGCAGGATCAGGCCAAAGGCTCGTCTGGTCCAGCATCCTGCTTTCTGGAAGGCCTAGCACCCTGAGATGCTAGCTTTTTACATACGGGGAGGACTTTCCTGGCTCGTGAGACCTGCACCTGCTCAAGTGGTACAGTCCCAGGATGCCTGTACCATGTGCCGTTTTCTAACAAGCGCTCGAATTGGCTCTTTGCTGGCACCCTCAAGCCTACATTCAGAGGCTGTTGACTCAAGAGGGCTGGTATCTTGAATCAACAACAGGCCACGTTTTGATGGGCCATAAATTTTCCATAGTGCTCCAGCCACACCTGACTTACTCTCCCTGGGTCATTTGCAGGGCACGGCAGAAGGATGGAGGGAGACTTCTGTATTACACACACAAAATCATTGTTTTAACAACCAAGTGCCTTGCATGATTTTTTAAATGTATATATTTAATGTGCATAATGTATATAATTATTATTCATTGCACTTCTTAAGTCACTTTTCTGGTGAAAACATAAACTCATAGCAGCTTCCAGTAGAATACAAAAAATTGAAACCAAGCTAAGATATAGCTTGGCTGGTAGTGCATGAAGACTCAAGGTCATGGGTTCGAGCCTTGCGCTGGGCAAAAATATTCTTGCATTGCGGGGGGTTCGACTAAATGGTCCCTTACAATTCTGTGATTCTATGAAAAGATAATAAAGGCTAACAACATGCATAGACATCAAAGGTGGTCTAATACAATACTAAAATATGCCACGATATACTGTATAAAATTTGCTAATTTAAAGCCTGGCTGAAAAGAAACATTTTTACCCGATCCTTAAAAATAACTGGTGATGGTTCCAAGCATAACTTCCTTAGAGAGAGCCATGAGTGCTTAAGGTGGTTATGCTACTGCTTTTAAGTTAAGGTTACCAGATTTTTTTTCAAAGAAAAAGGGGACACTTTTTTTAAAAAAAGGGGGAAAAATTATTTTTAATAAATAGTTTTTCAAAAAAGAAGTAGTATCTTCTCTTCTGTGGTCTCCTCTGTCGTGTGGCCTTCCTCTGTGTCCCAGCCTGCTCTCTTGGAGTGCTAGCAGCTGTGGAGTAGGCTCAGGTTGGGCCTGGTCTCGGCCACGTGTCCTTGCCCTCCCGGTGCTCTCCTACCTCTCCTCAGGGGCGGCAGGGCTCCCCTCTTTTTTCTCCTTCCTCTTTCTCTCTCTTCGTTCTCCTCCTCCTCTCCTTCTTCTCCCTGCGTCAGCGTTTTCCTGGCCCCAGAGCGTTGCTGGGCAGTCGGCTGGGTGGCCAGGCACTCTCGCTCCTGGCTCGATTTGGGTCGTGGTGTGTGTGTGTCAGCGGTCCCCCCGTTGATGTGCCAGGCGTCCCCGGTTGCCCCATGGCAGAGGCAGCCCAGAGCCAGCCTGGCAGCGCAGTTGGCTCTGGCTGGCTTCAGGAGCTGCTCGCTGCCGTGGTGCCCGCCATTTTGCCTCGCCGGAATTCCCCATATGATGTGTCTTGTGCTGTTGAACCAACAACATTCATTCCCTACTAATAAATCTACAACATTTAAATATAAATCCGGGGACATTAAATGAAAGCCGGGGACGGATTTTGTCCGGGGACAGATTTGTAAATCCAGGGACTGTCCCCGGGAAATGGGGACGTCTGCTAACCATATTTTAAGTACATGGTGCAGATGGGAGCGAGAAAACAGGTTCCTGATCTTACGTAGAAGTCCGGGATGGGCAGCCTAATGGTTAGACTCCAGCTCCCATCAGCCCCAACCAGTAGGATCTGTGGTTTGGCATGATGGGAGTTGTAGGCCAGTAGTGTCCGAAGGGCTATCTTTGTTCCATCCTTAGTTTAAATAAGGAATTATTTAAATAATAATAAATGGAGTAGAAGTTTAAATAGTGAGTGCTGTTGATTCCAAATAACCACCTCCTTTTCTCCTCCCTCGTCTAGCGGTCTGTGCTGTTGAAGACCATGGCCTTATTGGCAGTGCTCCTCCTCGGCTATGGCTACTTCAACCTGCTGGTTCCAGATGTTTCCGTGCGCCTGACGCGCCTGGGCCTTTTCTGCAGCCTCTTCACCATCACCATGTACCTCTCACCACTGGCTGACCTGGTATGCTACAAAAAAAGAGAGATTGCCATCCTCATAAACTAGCATATAGGAGTAATATTGCCCTTTCGACAGAGGAGACAGGATGCAGCCATTGTGGCCAGTAGCTACTGATATTCCCGTTTCCTACTGGAATCTTCCGGGCCCCTTCTCAAGCCATCTAAGTGGGCGTCCGTCGCTACATCTTGTGGGAGTGAGTTCCATAGGCACCGTGTGAACCTAAGACCATATAAGAAAGAGATTGGTTGCTGGACCAGGCCCAAGGCCCATAATAGTCCAGTTCTCACATGACGGCCGACCAGATGCCTCAATGGCCGTTTTGGTTCTCTTGCTCTATGCATTTCAGGGTGAACCCGTTTTAATTGAGGCAATTCAAAACCATCATTTAAAATCCCCTAGTTTTAAAAAAAGGACTGATTTGAAATTGTTAATGGGAACTCAAGTTTGCTGCTGGCACGCTGTATGTTTCCCAAGGGTACATTTTCAAGTGTTTGGGGGTTTTTCTACCCAGGCAAGCCAAGAGGCATGAACAGAGTTTCAAGGGCACATTTTTGCCAGGGGAAAAAACACCCCAGGAGGCTGCAAAGCAGGCATGGCCTGGTGAGAGTTCCAAGGGCCAGATAGGAAGGTTTAGAGGGCCGCATTTGACCCCCAAGTCTGAGGTGTGCCCGCCCTCTGGTCATTTAGCTGACCAATTAAATATAGCATCCTGGAAACTGTTATTTGGAAGGGCTGGGATATAAACAGATTAAGGGTGTTGTTGGTTTGTTAAAAAAGAAATGAATAAGATAGGTGAATTTACGACTAAATAAGTGCCTGCCCTCAGATGGCATAGCCCTATCAGGCCTAGTCATCCCTGTGGCTTCATCCTGTGTTGTGTAACTCTCCGCTTTGGCCCCGATCCCATCCCCACCCTGCTTAGCCACCCAAAACATTTGCGCACCGCGGCTCAGGTGTCTAGAGAGGCCGGTGCCTTTTCCTGTGATGAGACAACGGCAGGAACGGAATCTTCCGGAAGCCAGGCCTGCCTGCCAAGTGGCGGCGTGGCAAGTCCTTCATTATTATTGTTTTCTTAAGGTGAAAAGGAAATGTCCTTGTTCAGAGGGAGAGAAAGAGAGAGTGAGCATCCGTGATCCCGAGAAACAGGATCAGTTGCAGGACTCGGGTTGTTGAACGAACACACTGGTCCCAGTTCACTTGGAACTGGGAAGTGTGGTTTGGTGCAGGTATCTGAGAGGAACTGAGGCCTGTGGGCCAAATTCAGCCTTTAAGAGGTTTTCGTCTTCTTTTTCTGGCCTGCATGACTTTTCCCAAACTAGATCGCCAGCTGTTGTTGGACTGCAACTCCCATCACCCCTTGCTTAGCAGAGCGAGTGGTCAGGGATGATGGGAATTGTAGTACAAAAACAAGCCAGAGACCCAAGTTTGGGAAAACCTGGCTCTGGGTGTAGTGGTTAAGAGCAGTGGACTTGTAATCTGGGGAACCGGGTTCGCTTCCCTGCTCCTCCACATGCAGCTGCTGGGTGACCTTGGGCCAGTCACACTTTTCTCTGAAGTCTCTCAGCCCCACTCACCTCACAGAGTGTTTGTTGTGGGGGAGGAAGGGAAAGGAGATTGTTAGCTGCTTTGAGACTCCTTTGGGTAGTGATAAAGTGGGATATCAAATCCAAACTCCTCCCCCTTCTCTTCCTCCTTGCTGTACCCTCTCCTTGAGAGCTTTTTCCTGGCGAAAATGTGTCCTTAAATAGCAATTGCCTGCCTGCATGGGGGATGCACGTGTGTGTGTCTGTGACTGACAAGAAAATCACCTGCTGCACAAAGGGAAGAGTCAGACCTGATACATAAGAAGCTGCCTTATACACAGTCTATTGGTCCATATAGCTCAGTATTGTCTACTCTGAGTGGCTGGGGAAACCCAGCCAGATGGGCAGGGTATAAATAAATTGTTGTTGTTGTTGTTGTTATTCTGACTGGCAGCAGCTTTCCAGGGTTTCAGGTTCTGCATCAGCCCTACCTAGGGATCGAACCTGCGACTTTCAGGTCCTGCTGGCAGGTTTCCCATCGGGGCATCTGGTTGGCCACTGCGAGACTGGGATGGGGGACCCAGGTGGGCTTGGGGGTCAGGTCCAGCAGCCAGGCTCGTCTTCGGTCCTTATGGTCTGAGCACAATTAAAAGTGTTGGTGCTGACCTTTAAAGCCCTAAACGGCCTCGGTCCAGTATACCTGAAGGAGCGTCTCCACCCCCATCGTTCTGCCCGGACACTGAGGTCCAGCACCAAGGGCGTTCTGGCGGTTCCCTCACTGCGAGAAGCCAAGTTACAGGGAACCAGGCAGAGGGCCTTCTCAGTAGTGGCACCTGCCCTGTGGAACGCCCTCCCAGCAGATGTCAAGGCAATAAACAACTACAGTGGTATCTCGGGTTACAGACGCTTCAGGTTACAGACGCCTCAGGTTACAGACTCCGCTAACCCAGAAATAGTACCTTGGGTTAAGAACTTTGCCTCAGGATGAGAACAGAAATCGCGCAGCGGCAGCGGGAGGCCCCATTAGCTAAAGTGGTACCTCAGGTTAAGAACAGTTTCAGGTTAAGAACAGACCTCCAGAACGAATTAAGTTCTTAACCCGAGGCACCACTGTATTTTACTTTTAAAAGACAACTGAAGGTGGCCCTGTTTAGGGACGTTTTTAATGTCTGATGCTGTATTGTTTTTAATATTCGATTGGAAGCTGCCCAGAGTGGCTGGGGAAACCCAGCCAGATGGGCGGGGTATAACTAATAAATAATAATTGTTATTATTATTATTACTGGTTCTGACACCTCTGAACCGGACAATTCTTTGCGTTTTCGCAGGCCAAGATCGTGAGGAGCCGCTCCACGCAGTGCCTCTCCTTTCCGCTGACAGTCACAACATTCCTGGCTTCGGCCTCCTGGACCTTGTATGGGATTCTGCTTCAGGATGTTTACATTGCGGTGAGCAGCGCACGTTTGTGTGCGCCCAATTTTTGTGCACGTGGAGGTGGCCACGGCAGCGTCCGATGAACGGTTGTGCCCCCGTCTTTGCCCTCTGATAAATCATGCAGCATTGATTTTAATTAATTAAACGGAGAGGCCAGTAAACCACCCTCGGCAGAGAGGATCACGAGAGCGGGTGGTGGTGATGCAATTGGATTTTTTTTAATCGGTTTTTCTCTCCCCCCCCCCCTTCTCCTGTTTGCCCTTCACCTCATTCCTCCCCATATCTCCCTCCCGGGTTAAGAGATTTTAAGATGCTGCCTGTCAGATTTTTTAGTCCACCAAGCGCAGTGTTGTCTGCACTGACTGGCAGCGTCTCTCCAAGGTTTCAGGCAAGGGTCTCTCTCCCAGCCGCCCGCCTGGAGAGGTGCCATTGGGGACTTTCTGCAAGCAAAGCAGATGGTCTGCCACTGACCTCCTTTCTGCCTCTTCCAGGTCCCCAACGTGCCAGGCATAGCCACCAGCCTCATCCGGTTCTGGCTCTTTTGGCGCTTCCCTCCGGATCTCAACAAAACCTACAAGTCGCTGCAGGCCTGAGGACCCAGGGGATGGGCCCTTGGCCAAGGAAGGGGGGAAAGCGCTGAGTCTCGGCTGGGTGTGGCTGCTGCGTCCCAGCTCTCCTTGCGCCCTCAGGAGCCTCCCCCCCCGACCATCCGGACTGCGCAAGTGGACTCCGCGCAGGAACAATTCCTTCTCCATCTTGGGCTGTATGGTGCAGACTGAAAACCAGGGAGCCAGAGCAGGAAAAGGATGAAGGAACCAACCCACTCTCTCTGCTGCTTTTCCAGGGTACAACAGCGGCCCTCCGGGTGCTGCTGGACTACAACTCCCATCATCCCTGCCCATTGGCCGTGCTAGCTGATGGGAGCTGGAGTCCTGGAACATTGTTGAACTGCAACTTCCATCATCCCTGCCCACTGACTGTGCTGGTTAGGGGCTGATGGGAACGGGAGTCTGTGAACATTGTTGAACTACATCTCCCATCATCCCTTGCCCATCGGCCGTGTTGGCTGATGGGAGCTGGAGTCCTGGAACATTGTTGAACTACAACTCCCATCATCCCTACCCATTGGCCATGCTGGCTGACGGGAGCTGGAGTTCTGGAACATTGTTGAACTACAACTCCCATCATGCCTCACCACTGGCTGGAGCTGATGGGAGTTGGGGTCCAGGAGCATCCTAACTAGCCACCCACGTTCTTCACCCTAGGCCTAGGAGGTGTAAAAGTGGAGGACCCCCCGCTCCCCAAAAATAAAATCCTCGCTTTAATGCATTGCTTCCAGAAGGCGACTTTCTCCCCCCGTTCTGCGGACAACCGTTTCTGCCGCCCGAGCAGTGAGGACTTCACAGTTTCCGCCTCCGTCCTCCGGGAGTGCCTTTTGACCAAGTTCTCTCCCCCTGCTTTCCCCTTCATCTCACTGCCCCACAAACACCCCCTCTGCCCCTGTCTTCTTCCCCCAGTCTCTGGCGCGATTGCTCGGCTCTGAGCTCCACAAGAGGACTTTCCTAAGAAGCTGTGACTTTCCACACAAAGTGCCTTGTAATAAACCAGGTTGTTTTCTGGGAGGAGAACGCGCCTTGTATCCGCCTTCTTTCTGTGTAGGAATCAAGGAAGCTGTCATTATACTGAGTCAGGCCAGCTGTCCATGTAGCTCAGTATTGTCTACACTGACTGGCAGCCGCTCTCCAGGGTTTCAGGCAAGGGAGTCTCTCTCTCTCTGCCAACCGGGTGCTCTGCCACTGAACTGTGGCTCTTTCCTAGAGATAAAGTAAGGTTCCAGTCCTCATGGGTTGATTGCAATAGGAACATGAGAAGCTGCCTAGCTCATTGGTCCACATAACTCAGTATTGTCTACACTGACTGGCAGCAGCTCTCCAGGGTTTCAGGCAAGGGGTCTTTTCCCAGGAGATGCCGGGGATCGAACCTGGAACCTCCTGCATGCAAAGCAGATGCTCTGCCACCGAGCTACCGCCCCCTAGAAGTAAAGATCCCAGTCCTTTCTTTTATCCCAGAGAGGGCAGTTGCCTTCCCTGGAAGCATCTAATTGACCACTATAAGAAACAGGAAGCTGGACTATTCGAGCCTTTGGCCTGGTCCAACAGGGCTCTTCAGTTGGTTTGTTTATTAACAATTCAGTTCATTTGGTCCCCTGCTTCTCAGCCAAAAGGACTCCCAGAGTGGCTTACATCAGTTAAAACAAGGCAGTCCTTCCTCATAGGCTTACAACCTGAAAAACAGCAAAAGAGGAAAGAACATCAGGGAGGGAAGAGGAAAGAAAGCAAACTCAGGCGCCAACTCTCAGATAGCAGTTCATACATAATGACTGGCTGGCACAGAAAGAGCCCTGGGGTAGGAGTGCCCTTTCTGCAAAGCTGGTGGAACGGCCCTGCTTCTCTCTTCATCATCATCATTTTTAATTTGTATACCGTCTTTCTAACAATACTCAAGGCGGTTTACAAGCTGAAGAAACAAAAAATGTACATCTTATAACAATCTAATGCAATACAGAAATGTGATAATAAAACATAACTTTAAAATAGGCAACCTACATCAAAAAAGTAACATTCAACAATCATTAATAATAATAATAGTAATAATAATAATTTATTTATACCCCGCCCTCCCCAGCCAAGGCTGGGCACAGGGCGGCATTAGAATAATATAAAATAATATCAACATATAAAAGTTAAACAGAAATCCACTCAACTTTTACAATAAATTATATCTAAACTATAATCAATAAAATGACAAGCCACAGTACATAAAACAATACAATACACATTGAGAAGCAGAGACTAGAGGGTAGAGCAAGGCAGGAGGGAGAAAGGTTGTTTTCTGCTGCTCCAGAGAAGCGGACACGGAGCAATGGATCCAAACTACAAGAAAGAAGATTCCACCTAAACCTTCCTGACAGTAAGAGCTGTTCAACAGTGGAATTTGCTGCCAAGGAGTGTGGTGGAGTCTCCTTCTTTGGAGGTCTTTAAGCAGAGGCTTGACAACCATATGTCAGGAGTGCTCTGATGGTGTTTCCTGCTTGGCAGGGGGTTGGATTCGATGGCCCTTGTGGTCTCTTCCAACTCTATGATTCTAGGTGGAAGGAGGCCTTGCCTGATGGAGTCTCCCCCCTCACAGTTCTTCCTTCGGGAACAGCTCCCTTATGAGGACTCTTGCATCCACCACCCAGTAGGAAGTTCTCCTGCACAAGCTGTCTTGACGTGCTATGCAAGGGCATCTTCTTCCTTAGGGAACTTGGGGGTGGGGTGTCCCCCCTTTGAACGTCTCTGTCTCCCGCACCAAAACGGGCTGATTGCAGAAGCGTTCGTAATTCTCTCTGGGAGCTTGAACCCATTTCTAATCCCAGAGCTGTCCTGTGGTTCACAGCAGCGCCATGCCTCTGTTCACGTGCAGAGTGCGCCTCCCTCGCCAACAGGTTCTCGTGATTCAGGAGCCAAGATTTTAAGGCCACGCATCGTGACCAGCTTCCTCAGAATATATCAAGTGTGCTGTACTCTAGGGATAAACGCACCACACCTTCTCAGTCCTCGAAGCCTCCGATATCCCCGGAAGCCAGTCATTAGTTCGCTCCTGCTAATTATCCAACTCACTTTGCCACGCCAGCTGTGCAGGTGCTAATTTTAAAAATCTAGAAAATCCTGGCTTTGGAACAAGGAGAGACCTGGCAGGGCCAGGAGGATGGGGAGGTCCCGGTTTATGGCAGAAGCTCGCCTGACGCACAGGGCAGGCTGTTCTGGACGATCGCGGCCTCGGGGGCTGCGTTTGGCACCGGGGAACAAGAAATGCAACTGTGGAGAGAGGATAACTTGAAAGAGAAATTGGGTCAACTAGCATTTTGGGCAGAGGTTGCAAGCTTCTGAGTCACACAGGATTCTTTTGCAGACTATAGAGTCCAGGAAAGAAATAGTGGGTTGTATTGAACATTGGATACCCAAGAGTAAACCCACTAAAGTTAAATGGGCATGGCCGACTTGGGGGGCCCTACATCCCAATGGATCTGCTCTGAAACAGCTTCAACTTGGCTTTGAAACCTTCGCTTCAGCACAATTTTAAAGGATCCCTTTCCGCTCCAAGCTTTCTTTGATTCCTATCATTCCATATTTTTAAAACTTGATTACAGTTGTTCTGCTGCCTTGCAGGGTATCTTCGGGAGAAGAAAAGGCTAAGGAGTAAACTTAAGGAGCGGAGTCCTTAAGACAATTGGGTGGCGCCTTGTATGCCTCCTTCTGGCATCTCCTGCACCCAAGCTGGTGCCAAACATCTTGCTCTCCTTACCTTTGGACCACACCTTCGAGGCTGGGGGGGGGGGGATCTTGTTGTGTGGCAGCTCAGAGCCTCCAGACCATGGGTTGGCAAACTAAAGTCTGTAGGCCGGATCAGGCCCAATTGCCTGACGGTCCAGGAATCGCCGTGTGGATTGCCAGCACGCTCATTCTTTCCCTCTCTCTCGGCGGTGGCGACAGCGCCTCCTCCCTCCCTCCCTCCTCCTGGATTCTCCTCGCCCTGCCTAGAGGAGGAAGGGGACTGGGCTTTGTTGGTGCCAGCAGCAGTAGCGCTTGAGCGGCCGCCATTTTAAGCAGCCCCTCTCTGGAGCCCTTTTGCGCGCCACTCATCGTCCCACACCGCCAGCCCCCGCCGCTCGCAAGACACGGGTAAGCAGCCACCGGGACTCATCCGGTGCTGCGGAGAAGGGAGGGGAGAGTCGGGGGGATGGCTTATAGTCTGGCCCCCTGCAAGGTCTGAGGGACAGTGGACCGGCCCCCTGCTGAAAAAGTTTGCTGACCCCTGCTCCAGACACATGGCCCAGGCTTGCGCCCCAATGAGGTCGCTTTGGTGCTGTGGTTTGACTCCCATTGTCTCTCAAGGCAGAGAGATGTCAACAACTTTTGAGTAGAAATTAGGATGCAACCTGATGCTTGAGAAATAGTTGTAAAGCCACAGGAAGAAGCCTTGCTAGATCAAACCAGCAACCTGTTTTCACAGCGGCCAATCAGATGCTTCCAAGAAATTCTCCGTTTGGTCTTAAGTCAAGACCAGGGGTAGGCAACCTAAGGCCCGGGGGCCGGATGCGGCCCAATCGCCTTCTCAGTCCTGCCTGCAGATGGCCTGGGAATCAGCGTGTTTTTACATGAGTAGAATGTGTCCTTTTATTTAAAGTGCATCTCTGGGTTATTTGTGAGGCATAGGAATTCGTTCTCCCCCCCCCAAAAAAAAATAATATAGTCTGGCCCCCCACAAGGTCTGAGGGATGGTGGACCGGCCCACAGCTGAAAAAGGTTGCTGACCCTGGTCAAGACCCTCCCTCCCCGTTACTCCACAGTAATCCCTTTTCAGCAGCCAATCCAAAACTTCTAAAGAACCCCACAAGCAGGCACAGAAGCACCAGCTCTGCCTCCCCATTCACCCTCCTTGATATTTTCTATTCAGCAGGGTACACTGCCCCTGAACCTGGAGGTTCTATTTTGCCCCATTTTTAGGAAACTTTCTGAACTGACGACTCGTGCAAAACTGTATCATGGCAGCGTATGAAAAAAGCGTTAAAAAGACCATGGAATTATGAAACCATAAAATGCAGGCCAAACGTCCCACACTGAATCAAATTAATTATCTAAAAATACCTGGCAGAACAGAAATGTTTTCAGCAGGCGACAAAATATCACGATTCCAAGCACCTTCCTGATTTCAACAGGAACAGTCTTCCAAAGTTACGGTGCCAACAACAAAGCCTTAAGTTTGCATGGAAACTAGGCCATTTGGGGATCCAGTTATAAGGCAGAAGGAAAATTTCCACAACCACCCTACCCTAAAGGCACATGCGGAGCCACTGTGTGTATCAGAGATCAGGTTGGGAATATCTTTATTGATTGATTGATTTCATTTATTATATCCCACCTTTTCCTTCAAGAAGCTCAAGGTGGCATACATGGTTTCCCCGCTCCTCAAATCCCTTAAACAACCCTGTGAGGTAGGCTAGGCCGAGTGGCAGTGACTGGTTCAAGGTCACCCAGTGAGCTTTGTGGCTAAGTGGGCATTTGAACCCGTCTCCCTGGTCCTAGTCTCTTAATTGCTACACCACCACCGGCTCTCTTTACATGTCAGTCCTGAAACACAAGGTGCTTTTAAAAAAACCACAACACCCACACACACCACTGAGAGTTCTCGTGAGCACGTGCAAAGTGCTTTTCTCTCACCCGCTTCAGTTCAGCTAACCAATCTAGCCCAGCTATTCCCAGCTAGTCTGAGGGACCCATCACCACCTCTGTTGAAGAACACAAATGAGATTCTCTTCATCTCAGGAGCCCCAATGTGCCAGTGCTGGGGAGTAGAGAACCCATTAGCTTATTCTAATGCTGAAAATAATAATAATAATAATAATAATAATAATAATAATAATAATAATAATAATTTTTTATTATTATTTGTACCCCGCCCATCTGGCTGGGTTTCCCCAGCCACTCTGGGCGGCTTCCAACAAAGATGAAAAATACACTACAATGTCACATATTAAAAACTTCCCTGAACAGGGCTGCCTTCAGATGTCTTCTGAATGTCAGGTAGTTGTTTATCGCTTTGACATCTGATGGGAGGGCGTTCCACAGGGCGGGCGCCACTACCGAGAAGGCCCTCTGCCTGCTTCCCTGTAACATGGCTTCTCGCAGTGAGGGAACCGCCAGAAGGCCCTCGGAGCTGGACCTCAGTGTCCAGGCAAAACGATGGGGGTGGAGACTGGGCCAAGGTCTACAATTCTACAATTCAGGGGAGAAAATGTGTAATATAGGAGACACTGGTTCACAATCTTTTGCCTCACACCGGCACCTAGGCAATCCACTCCTAGCAGATACGATTCTTTTAAAAATCCACCACCAGGCCACCAAAGAGCTCAGTCATGTTCTCTGAAATTTTATTTATTGCTCCAGACGGGGTGCTTCTTTCCATCTGGGTGCTGTGCTCATGTCCTTGCCGCAGGGAGGGTCAGAACTGCAGTCCGCGGCGGGAGAGGTCTTCCCGGGCCTCTCGGATCTGCTCCTGCAACTCTCTCGCGGCCTCCTCGCAGTCGTTGAAGGTGGCCAGGCGGTACCCGACGACGCCCAGCGAGTAGCAGCCGAAGGCCACCAGCAGGTAGGTGGGCAGGGGCCACAGCACTTGGTGCCAGGCTGGGGGCAGCGGGTCGAGCCCCAAAAGGTTGAGAGTGAGAGCCGCCCAGACGGCGCCCAGGATAGACAGAGTCCAGAGCCACTGCAGGAGTTTCGTCATGGCTGAGCCTAGAGAAGAGGAGATGTGTCAGCGCTCGGGTGCAAGAGTAGGGGACCTCTGAGCTGTGCGGCCCTCCAGACTTCTCTGCCTGGCCCTGCGGGACCTTCTGCAAGCCACACCCCTCGCCAATCCCGCTTTGCCTGGCTGGGAAACCCTGGTCCCTCCCACTCTACCCACTACACCACACTGCCTCAAATCCATAGACCGCAGGCTTAATCCGTGCCAAATCCATTTGGCCGCAGGCTTAATCCGTGATGAATGGACAGTGGAGAGACGAAGTGAGGAACACTAATGGCTCCCCACTCTCGTAGGAAAGGCACAGGAGCCCTGCAAGAGAGTAAAGTTGGCAGTCCCAAGCATGCTTCCTATGCATTTAAAAGAAGGAATGGGGTAAATGCTATGATTTTCTCCAATGCAATCCTCCCAGATTTCTGCAACAATTGCCCATCTCCCCCACCAACTGTCAATTTCCTCTCCTAGGCTGGGAATTCCCACCTGGAATTTCCTTCCTGGTCAGCAGCGACGCTGTATTCGGGATTCTGCCCTTGCGTGGGGTTCCTGTGCGCGTCGCGCGCGGGGCGACGCCATCTCCCCTTCCAGCCAATCACCGCCTCCTCCGGGAGATAGACATTAGGCTGCGCGCCGCGGTGCATTAGGGGAGTTGTAGTTTATTCTCTCTCTCTCTCTCTCTCTCTCTCTCTCTCTCTCTCTCTCTCCCCCCCCCCCCCTTCTTTTGGTTCGTAATTCCGTCCCCCAGCAAAACTTCATAAACCTCTCCCGGGGCTTAATAGGGCTCCTCCCCCCCCCCAATTTCCTTTTCTCCAGCCTTAGGTAGGTAGGTAGGTAGATAAAAAGGGTGCCCCTGAGCATGTGCAGAGTATTAACGCGTTGCAGTCGCGTGGCACGCACTTGGAACGGGAGGGATGCCCTCTTGGGGCGAGGGATGTTGCGGAGCTGGAAAAGGTTGAGAAAACGGGGGCACCCCCAATGATCCAGGACTGGAGCAACTCCCCTGTGTGGAAAATTCACAACATTTGAGGCTTTTTAGGGTAGAGAAAAGGCGACTCGGGGCAGGGAGGGGGGAAGAGGCATCATAGGTAAAGGTAAAGGGACCCCTGACCATTAGGTCCAGTCATGGGGTTGCAGCGCTCATCTCGCTTTATTGGCCGAGGGAGCCGGCGTACAGCTTCCGGGTCATGTGGCTAGCATGACTAAGCCGCTTCTGGTGAACCAGAGCAGCGCACGGAAACACCGTTTACCTTCCCGCCGGAGCGGTACCTATTTATCTACTTGCACTTTGACGTGCTTTCGAACTGCTAGGTTGGCAGAGCAGGGACTAAGCAATGGGAGCTCACCCCATGGCGGGGATTCGAACTGCCAACCTTCTGATCGACAAGTCCTAGGCTCTGTGGTTTAACCCACAGCGCCACCCACGTCCCTTAAGAGGCATCATACTGAGATATAAAATCATAGAACCATACGAGTTGGAAGGGATCCTGAGGGTCATCTAGCCCAACCCCCTGCAATGAAGGAACATGCAGCTGTGTGAACCAGGCTGGGGAGAAAGTCGATGGAGAAATCCGCTGCATCGCTTCCCTCTCTTGTAATAAAGTCCTGGAACCCTGGGGTCATCCAAAGAAGAAGAATGTGGGAAGGTTCAGGGCAAGCAAAAAGGGAAAGACTTCTGCAAAAAGCCAGTAGTTCATTTTACATTTATTTATTTACTTGCTGCATTTATATTCCACCTTCATTTTTCTCCAAGGAGCTCAAGGTGGCCTGCATGGCTCTTCCACCTCCTCATTTAATCCCCCCCCTTGAGGTAGGGCAGGGACTGCTTCCTGAACTTCGTACAGCCGAGTAGGGATTTGAACCGAGGCCTCTCCCAGATCTTAGACCTGGGACCCTAACCACTACACCACACCACCGGCTCTAAACTATGGGACTCGTTCCCACGAGAGGCATCAATGACCATTGACTTCTCACTTGGAAGGCTGTAAAAGAGAATTAGACAAATTCAGCAGGGAGAGGGGTTTGGTTTAAGAATCACTCTCTTTTCCCATGGGACTCTGGGAACTGTAGCTCCCTCTGCCGGGGGGGGGGGGACCCCTAACAACTCTTAGCAAACTATACTTGCCAAAGTTCTTAGGTGGAAGCCATGTCTGTTTAAAGTGGTATGGTACTGCTTTAAATGTGTACTTCAGAGGGGGGTCTAATCGGATAGGATCCTCTACATGCAATCTTTTATAATTTCAAAAGCTTTTATAAACCGCTGAATATTTTGTTTAAAAATCTCTTAAGCGGCGTACAACATAAAATAAATAATCCAATGTCAGCTGTGCTGAGACGACGCCCATTGAATAGAATGGGCATGACAAACTTCGAGTCATTAGTGTGCTTGGAGGTTCCAGCCCTTGTCAAAAGTATCAAATTATATGTATTTTTCTCCATTATAGCTGTGTGCCAGAGTGACCAGTAGCAAGTGTTCAGTGTAAGATTTTGGGCTGTTTTCCACTGAGCTGCAATTACTATTTGCACCGCAAAGAACTTATATAAGATCAGTCCTTTGACAGTACAGTGGTACCTCAGGTTACATTTGCTTCAGGTTACAGACTCCGCTAACCCAGAAATAGTGCTTCAGGTTAAGAACTTTGCTTCAGGATGAGAACAGAAATTGTGCTCCGGTGGCGCGGCAGCAGCAGTAGGAGGCCCCATTAGCTAAAGTGGTGCTTCAGGTTAAGAACTGTTTCAGGTTAGGAACGGACCTCCGGAACGAATTAAGTACTTAACCCGAGGTACCACTGTATGGTGCCGTCAAAAATATTCAGCAATGTTAATTTTGGGCACAAAACGATAGTTTCTTTCGTGATATTTATCCTTTCTGTAAAAAAATTTTTTAAAGCCTGTCTCGTTGAAAAACCAAAACGTCACAAACAAATCCAGCAGAACACAAATATAATAAACAAGAGCATGTAAAAAGCAGGAGTTTGGGGAATTCAAAGAAATTAAAACAAAGCAAACCAGGGCAGGGCTCCTGTTTGCTTGTACCTCCTGCCTGGATCGGTGCCCGGCTGGGCACGAACTCTGAACTTCCCTGACCGCTGATCTCAGAATGGGGACCCTGGTCAAGAGCCTGGCTTAGACCAGTGGGAACCTCTGAGCGGCTGCTTCCCAGTGCCCGGCTCCCCACTCTGACATCACAAAGGAAGGCGGAGGGAAGTGGCTTCTAATCGGTGCCAGGCTGCAAGCACACAGCCAGGAGCAGGCAGCCGAACCCCCTCTGAGTTCCCAACCCGGTTCCTGTCTCAGCACAGCCCGGGGCCGACGAAACTTGGCACCCAAGTGGGGCATGGAGGTGGATTAATTGGTGGCAGAGGAACAGAGGAAGTTGCCCGAGACTCAGTCGGGGCATCTAGCTTGGCAGTGTCTGCAACAGGAGCGGGGGAAAGCCGTGGCCCTCCAGATGTTGCGGGACTTCAGCTCCCACATTCCCCGGACATGCTGACTATACATTTAAAGTGGTATCATAGAATCATTGTAGAGTGGGAAGGGACCCTGAGGGTCATCTAGTCCAACCCCCTGCAATGCAGGAATCTCAGCTAAATAATAATAATAATTTTTTTTATTTATACTCGCCTTCCCCAGCCTAGACCGGGCTCAGGGCGGCCAACAACCGATATAAAAACAAATTGATTGAAATACAACAACATCAAAATACAACATTAAAACATTAAAATACGGCCTCATTTCAATGGAAACTCAAATCAAAAACTTTTTTGAGGATGAAAAAGTCAAGCATCCAGGACAGCCTTAAGCCATCCAACCTCTGCTTAAAAAGCTCCAAGGAAGGAGAGTTCACCACCTCCCGAGGGAGACCGTTCCCCTTTCGAACAGCTCTTGTTGCCAGGAAATTCTTCCTGATGTTTAGTTGGAATATCCTTTCTTGAAACTTGAAGTCAAGGGTTCGAGTCCTGCCCTCCAGAGGAGGAGAAAACAAGCTTTCTCTAACTTCCATGAGGCAGTGCTTGAGATATTTGAAGATGGCTATCATCTCCTCTCAGCCTCCTCTTCTCCAGGCTAAACATACCCAGCTCCTTCAACCGTTCCTCATCTGGCTTGGTTTCCAGACCCTCTTGATTGCCCTCCTCTGCACACCTTCCAGCTTGTCAACATCCTTCCTAAACTGTGCTGCCCAGAAATGGACGCAGTATTCCAGGTGTGGTCTGACCAAGGCAGAATTAGTATCAGACCACTTTAAACAGTTGTGGCTTCCCCCAAAGAATCCTGGGAAATTGTGTTTTGTTAAGGGTGCTGCAAGTTCTTAGGAGTCCCCCACTATCCCCCCTCACAGAACTACATTTACCAGAGTGGTGTAACAACCAATTATCCCTTTTCCCGGGGAACTCTGGGAATTGTAGTTCTGTGAGAGAGAATGGGGGTGCCTCCTGGCAACTCTCAGCACCCTTAAACTACAGTTCCCATAATTCTTAGGGGGTGGTACTGTTTAAAGTGGTAGGTAAAGGGACCCCTGACCATTAGGTCCAGCTGCGAACAACTCTGGGGTTGCTGCGCTCATCTCGCTTTATTGGCCGGCGTACAGCTTCCGGGTCATGTGGCCAGCATGACTAAGCCGCTTCTGGCGAACCAGAGCAGCGCACGGAAATGCTGTTTACCTTCCCGCCAGAGCGGTACCTATTTATCTACTTGCACTTTGACATGCTTTCAAACTGCTAGGTTGGCAGGAGCAGGGACCGAGCAACGGGAGCTCACCCCGTCGTGGGGATTCGAACCGCCGACCTTCTGATCAGCAAGTCCTAGGCTCTGTGGTTTAACCCACAGCGCCACCCGCGTCCCTGTGGTAGGACATGGCTTTAAATGTATGGCGCACATGAAATTTACAGGCTTAAGTTAGGCATGGGCTTGGATTTCCGTAGGTCTACTCTGAGCAGGGTTTAGTTGGATACAGCTCAGACTTTCTGTCACAAACAGAGCCACCTCACCTTCTCCACAAAGGTGCCTGATTCCAAGAATCAACTGGAGAGGAAGCAGTGATTTGTTTTATTCTCCTCTCGGTGGCTCTTTGGAAGAATCGAGGCGGCTTTTGGCAGGAAGCATCTGGCTTCCTCTGTGTCCGGCCGAGGCTGGGATTCGGACGATAGCTGAAGGAAATGTTGGCGAAGTGTGAGACTCAGGATGGAGATCGTGGGAGGCCTTTGAATTGAAGCAGACGGATCTGTCAACACCACCTAACTAGTACAGTCATGGCTTTCAAGAAAACAAGTGGGTTGCTGCTGCAACAAAATGTTGCAGCGTGGGGAGTTTTCGTTCCAGACCTGGTAGGGCTTTCCCTCAGAAAGCACTTCCTAATGTTTAGTCAAAATCTCCTTTCATCCATTGATTTTAGTCCTGCCCTTTGGAGCAGGGGAAAACAAGCAAACTTCATCTTCAGATATTAGGAGATGGCTTTCCCATCAGGTGTCAAGGAAATAAACAACTACCTGGCTTTTAGAAAACATCTGATGTTTTTAATGTTTGATGTTTTATTGTGTTTTTAATATTCTGTTGGGAGCTGCCCAGAGTGGCTGGGGAAGCCTAAGCAGCTGGGCGGGGTATAAGCAATAAATTATCATCATCATCCAGTGGTATTTTTTCAGAAAAAAGATGCCAGAGCTCACAATGAACTTCTCCCTTGTTCTCTTAGAATGGCAATGGCGCCCACCTGAGAGGTGCTGGAGCTCATAGTTTTAAAAAAAGCCCTGATATTGCCTCTCACTCTTCTCCATACCCAACTTTCTCCACCATTCCTCAGAAAGCTACGTTTTCAGACCCAACCAATCCCTCTTCACGGGGATCACTGGGAATTGTAGCTCTCAGAGGGGAATAGGAGGCCTCCCTAACTCGCAGCGCCCTCAACAAACTACAGTTCCCAGAATCCTTTGTGGAGAGGAAATGATGATCTTGCTTTAAAGTGTACAGTATGGAGCCCAAGTTGGTTCAGTTAATAAATTTGTGCCATGTGAAGAAGCATTTTTTTGGCCGTTCTGAACCACCTCACTAATCAGTTTCATTGGCGCAGGCCTGTTTCAGTGGAAGGCAGAACCCGGCTTTCCTCTGAGCATACACAAACTGCCAGGTGTTCCACATGCCTGCTTTTCTCCCTTTGCAAAGCCTTTTGAAGCAGGCAGCTGCAGTCTGCAAGGATCTCCCTTAAGGCGTCTGCCCAGGAATGTGTCTCTCATTAGGTTACAGACTTTGGAGGGGGGGGGGTTTGAAGATTATCGAAAAACTGCTGAAACCAGCAAACCTGGCGGGGGAATCTCCAAGCTATGGAGGTGGCGTCTGCTCCTTCAGCCCGGCACCCGTCTGCCTCCTGAACGAGGGCGGATCTAGCACCCTGAGGGCAATCGCCCGGATCCTGCCCTCTCATCAGTTTCAGTTCCACAGCTTCTTCAGAGGGCCGGAGCTAACTTCAGTAAGTTGGGGAGGTGGTCAGAGGCCAAAAGGACAGAATGGTCAAAGTTGGAAGGGCCCTCCAAGTTCATCTAGACCAACCCCGCCACTAAATGCAGGAATTCTGCCGCTGACGGCTTCCCCGACACCGAGCAAAAAGGTTGGCATTCATGTGCAGGTTGCCACATCTCTGAGCAAATTAGATGGCAATAAATACTAAACATGCAATTAGTAAACGGGACGAAATCGTTAAACCCTAATGCATGCAACGTAGAAGGACTCTGCTGGACATCAAATTGTAATAAGGCGCTGGAAAATTGCAACTCCAGCGTGCCTGACAGACAGACAGACAGACAGCCAACCTGTTTCAATATCTCAAGCACTCCTTGTGAAGTCAGTGGGCCATAAGTCAAGTTTAAGCCCTGGCATCCAAGTAGGGCTGGGAATTTCCCCTCCCTGAAACTCTGGAGGGCTGCTGCCGGTCGGTGTGGACAATACTGAGCTGGTTGGATTCTGGGAGTTGCAGTTCTGGTTCAACAATGTTCTTGGAGTCCCCATCTGGGATGGACCGTGGTCAGGGATTTTGAGAGCTGGGGTCCGGCAGGCTCCCCGTCCCTCTCCTAGACACATGTCCCAACCAATCAGGGACCACATGTTAAATGCACTTGCAGGGGTGTAAAGCCGGGATGTGAAACTGTGGGTTAAACCATACAGCCTAGGGTTTGCTGATCAGAAGGTTGGCGGTTCGAATCCCCGCGACGGGGTGAGCTCCCATTGCTCTGTCCCTGCTCCTGCCAAACTAGCAGTTCGAAAGCACGTCAAAGTACAAGTAGATAAATAGGTACCGCTCTGGCGGGAAGGTAAACGGCGTTTCTGTGTGCTGCTCTGGTTTGCCAGAAGGTGCTTAGTCATGCTGGCCACATGACCTGGAAGCTGTACGCCGGCTCCCTCGGCCAGTAAAGCGAGATGAGCGCCGCAACCCCAGAGTCGGTCACAACTGGACCCAATGGTCAGGGGTCCCTTTACCTTTATAAAGGGAACCCTGGCCATTAGGTCCAGTCGCGGACAACTTTGGGGTTGTGGTGCTCATCTCGCTTTATTGGCCAAGGGAGCCAGCGTTTGTCCGCAGACAGCTTCCGGGTCATGTGGCCAGCAGGACTAAGTCGCTTCTGGCAAACCAGAGCAGCACACAGAAACGCCGTTTACCTTCCCGCCGGAGCGGTACCTATTTATCTACTTGCACTTCATGCTTTCAAACTGCTAAGTTGGCAGGAGCAGGGACTGAGCAACGGGAGCTCACCCCGTCGCGGGGATTCGAACCGCCAACCTTCTGATCGGCAAGTCCTAGGCTCTGTGGTTTAACTCACAGCACCACCCTTAGGGGTCCCTTTACCTTTACCTTAAAGCCGGGATGGGGAGCTCACGACCCCCAAAGACTTTTGGGCTAGCCCCAGCCAGCATGGCCAATTGGCAGGGATAAGCAGAGCCCAGCAACCTCCGATGAGCCAAAGGTCCCCGGCCTAGATTATTTCGGAGGCCTCTTCCAACTCCAAGCTGACCCTGTCCAACCTGGGTCAGTCTGATCTAGTTCTGCCGGTAAGGAGCCTTGGCCTCTAGAACGTGCCTCTCTGACCAACAACAACAACAATAACTCTACCTCCCCAGACCACCTCAAGCGTGCCCTGGCTTGAATATTATGGGTTTTTCCTCTGGCTGAGGTTGTTCCACTCCAAAGGTTGGGTTGTGCGTCAGGCTGTGGGAGAAATGACGTCCCGAAAGAGAAATAGTGACAAGTCCGGGGAAAGATGGTCCATGGTCATTTATGAGAAATAACCTCAGTTGCCCCCAGGCACTTTCTGCCCCAAGCCTGACTCCCCACCTCCCACCCCCGCTAGTTTCTCTCCCATGCTGGTAACTACCAACTGCAGCAAAAACAGCCGTGATTCTTCCTCTATCTGGTTTCGCTTCGGCTTTGACACACAGGGAGCTGCGTTTTCCTGAATCAGACCAAATAGGCCCACTCGGGTCAGTACAGTGGTGCCTTGGTTCTCAAACTTAATCCGTTCCAGAAGTCTGTCCCGAAACCTGTCATTTTAGCCGGCTCAATGTATTCAATATTTCTGTCATTTTATCCAGCTCAATGTATTCAAATGACTTTATTTGCCACTCTTCAATTACTGGAATCTCTCCCACCTTCCTTCCATTTTCTGGCAATAAGCATTCTTGCCGCTGTAGTGGCATATAAAAATATCCTTCTTTTATGGCTTGGGATAGGTAAAGGTAAAGGTACCCCTGCCCGTACGGGCCAGTCTTGACAGACTCTAGGGTTGTGCGCCCATCTCACTCAAAGAGGCCAAGGGCCAGCGCTGTCTGAAGACACTTCCGGGTCACGTGGCCAGCGTGACATCGCTGCTCTGGCGAGCCAGAGCCGCACACGGAAACGCCGTTTACCTTCCCGCTAGTAAGCGGTCCCTATTTATCTACTTGCACCCAGGGGTGCTTTCGAACTGCTAGGTTGGCAGGCGCTGGGACCGAACAGCGGGAGCGCACCCCGCCGCGGGGATTCGAACCGCCGACCTTTCGATTGGCAAGCCCTAGGCGCTGAGGCTTTTACCCACAGCGCCACCCGCGTCCCTATGGCTTGGGATATCTGACGATAAACCCAAGAGAAAGGCTTCAGGCTTTTTGACGAAAGTTCGTTTGAACACCCCCCCCCCCCAATTCTTCATAAATACTATCCCAAAAGTAAGTGTGAGTAAATTTTTAATTATCCCTGCATCTTTGTATTTTGGTCCTTCCAGGCTGTGGCAATATTTGGTTTGGAATTTTGGCTTATTTGCTGCAACTTTCTTTTTGCGTAGCTTAAGCTATTCGTTGGTTACCAAAGAATAATTTTATTTTTTTAAGGAAAAAAGGAGGGGGAAATGAAACAAATAACCCCGCCCCAAAATAGATGATTACTGTAATTTTCGCTGTATAAGACGCACCAGACCACAAGATGCATGTAGTTTTTGGAGGAGGAAAACAAGAAAAAAAATATTCTGAATCTCAGAAGCCAGAACAGCAAGAGGGATCGCTGCGCAGTGAAAGCAGCAATCCCTCTTGCTGTTCTGGCTTCTGGGATAGCTGCGCAGGCTGCATTCGCTCCATAAGACGCACACACATTTCCCCTTACTTCTTAGGAGGGAAAAAGTGAGTCTTACAGAGCAAAAAATACGGTAGGTTGCAACGAAAGGATGCTCACACAGCAGCTCTGAGACAGACGGTCACGCCTGCGATGCTGAATGTACATTGTACGCTTAGGATGCAAAATACATCTCTTTGCACACACCCAAGAGTATATACATCTCAGCTTTTTTTTGGCCTGGGAAAGGCTCTTCCACCTGTTCCGTCAGTCAGCGAGACAGAGCCATGAGAGATCCTGTCAAAAGAACCCGATGAATGTATGTCATTTCTTGCAGGTAGCAGGGACTCTAAAGTGGCTTGGCCCAGGGCGCATGAGGTGGTGGCTGAGAACATGTGCCGCACACATGGGCTCAACTTGCTTCGTCGCCCGTTAACAGAGTCGTGGGCAGCAGGCAGGGGGGAAGCCGGGAATCTGCCTTGGTATAAGTCAGACCATTGGGTCCAGCTAGGTCAGTGTAGTCTGCACTGGCTGGCAGTGTCTTTTCAGAGTTCCCAGCTCTATTTGAAAGCTGGCTTGGCTTGAATGGTCACAAGTCTATCTCTATTCTAGTTATTATTCTAGTAAATTTGGTTTTATACTTATAAGCCAGTTTGTGGTGGTGGTGTTTTGTTGCATTAATATTACTGCCACCACATTTGATACTTTCTGTATATACAGTGGTACCTCGGGTTAAGTACTTAATTCGTTCCGGAGGTCCGTTCTTAACCTGAAACTGTTCTTAACCTGAAGCACCACTTTAGTTAATGGGACCTCCTGCTGCTGCTGCGCCACCGGAGCACGATTTCTGTTCTCATCCTGAAGCAAAGTTCTTAACCCGAGGTACTATTTCTGGGTTAGCGGAGTCGGTAACCTGAAGCGTATATAACCTGAAGCGTATGTAACCTGAGGTACCACTGTACTTGGTTTTTGGGGGGACCTTTCCGTTAGGCAGAAAGCGATAAAAAAAGAAAAGAAACGATGTTCTTCCACTTTGCAAAAATATACAACGCGCCTGGTCGCCTGGAGTCAAATCTCAGCAGGCGAGGAGGGCAGGTGGTTATTTTCCAGTCCTGCCTCCCTTTGGGGAGGAAAAAAGGAGAGAATATCTGCCCTTGTTTTAAATGTCAAGTAAATAGATTCTCAGCGCTTGGGCCTGCTCCTACCTGCCTGGTTTTCCTAGGATTTCCCTGGATGTTCGTGCAGGTCTAAACAGAGAGGGTAGAGGGGGAGCAGAGCAAGCGGATTTCTGTGGAATGCCCTGGCTGATCCCAGGCAGGGCTTCTGGATCCTCTAAATCAGGAATGGGGGATCTGCGGCCCTCCAGATGTTGGCGGACTACAACTCCCATCATGCTTGACCCTGCTGGCTGCTTAGGAGTTACGCCGATATGTTTTCTGGGATGCAAGGGAACGGTATTTTTTTGAAGAGGAGATTAAAATTGCATCAGAGTTGTAAACTTAGTGAGGATCACAACACAGAATCCCCAGTACGAGAAGGGTGCATCTGCTTTTTCCCCTCAGAAGGATTGTTAAGATCTTGTAAGATCCTTAAAAGTTCTCTGCAGGATCTGGCCACTTTTCTCTGAAGGGTGGTAAAGGCAAAGGGACCCCTGACCATTAGGTCCAGTCGTGGACGACTCTGGGGTTGCGGCGCTCATCTCGCTTTATTGGCCAAGGGAGCCGGCGTACAGCTTCCGGGTCATGTGGCCAGCATGACTAAGCCGCTTCTGGCGAATCAGAGCAGCACACGGAAACACTGTTTACCTTCCCGCCAGAGTGGTACCTATTTATCTACTTGCACTGGCGTGCTTTCAAACTGCTAGGTTGGCAGGAGCAGGGACCGAGCAACGGGAGCTCACCCCGTCGCGGGGATTTGAACCACCGACCTTCTGATCGGCAAGTCCTAGGCTCTGTGGTTTAACTCACAGCGCCACATGCATCCCACATTTTTCTCAGATACCGGAGGCAAATATATAAGCTGCTCTAGCTAGTAGAATAATAATAATAATCTTTATTTGCATTAGCCGCTAGCAATAAAAGAATATGTACTGCAGACAGAGGTAGAAACTTAACTACACAAAATACATTTTGGAGGTTTACATTAATAATCAGATAATAGATCTTATTCTAATTGCCCCCACTAAAAACCTTGCAGATTTTGCTGTCACCTGACCATCTTGATCTGCTCAAAGAAAGGACACAGTAGCAATGGTTGTTGAGTGAGCCGGCATGGACAATAATAGAGGGGTAATAACCGCACTCCTCAAATCTTTATAAAATTGCAAGCCAGAAGCACACGAGCCACCGACTCCATTCTGCCATCTCCACATGGACATAACCATTTTTTCCGCAGTGGAATTTTTTGAAACCGACCCTCAAGTACAGCTGAAGGCAGTATATTCAATCTTGCGAAAGTGAAAGCCCCGTCTGCATTTTGGAATTGTTAAAATTTCGCAAAGAGGGTGCCAAAGTGTCAAAACGACTAGGTGGGAAATAATCATACCGTGGACAAAATTTCCTTATTGTGGCCAAATTATTCTATCGCTCGATATATTACCTCAGATACTGGAGGCAAATATATAAGCCGCTCTGACTAGTAGCTATTGAGAGTCTACTGCATGAATTTATCTAATCCTCTTTAAAGCTATCCAAAGTTGCTGGCCATCGCTAATTCTCCTGGGAGCCGATTACACATTTTAATTATGCGCTGTGTGAATAAGGATATTTATTTCTTTTTTAAGCAGCCTGGTGCCATCCTCTGCAGGCGATCCCAGGGCTTACTCCCAGGAAAGTGTGCACCTATGAGGTGGCAGCCTTTAGGTCAGGAGAAGTAAGCTTCTTTGTTTTTCTGGAGAGGTTATGCCCAGGTAAGTGTTTATAGGGTTGCAGTTAAATATGTGCACAGGAGAGTCTGTATAGTGTACAGTGGTACCTCGGGTTAAGTACTTAATTCGTTCCGGAGGTCCGTTCTTAACCTGAAACTGTTCTTAACCTGAAACACCACTTTAGCTAATGGGGCCTCCTGCTGCCGCCGCGCCACCAGAGCACGATTTCTGTTCTTATCCTGAAGCAAAGTTCTTAACCTGAAGCACTATTTCTGGGTTAGCGGAATCTCTAACCTGAAGCGTATGTAACCTGAAGCGTGTGTAACCCGAGGTACCACTGTACTATTACAAAAAGGAGAAAATTAATGTGCATAAATTAATTTATCTCATAAAACTGATATGCCACTTGACTGTAAAAAAAAAAGAGCGATTTTCAAAAAGATAGAACGATAAGATTATCAACAGGGAAAATTAATGACAATAATTTAAAACTTCCACAAAGTTTAAATAGCAATAGACTGCAAACAGATTAAAACTCACAGCCGCTTTCTAAGTTGGTCTATGAATGTCAGTGGGACTACTCTCAGTAGGGCTAAGATTGCAGACAACCAATAGTCTGCATAACCCTTAAAACCTGCAGGGTGGAGCAGGTTGTCTGTCTTCAACCAGCGCCCCAGTAAAAAAACACACATCCTGATCAGCGTTGCAAACTCCAACCAGTCTCTACAACGACTCCTCGAGGCAAGCAGGCAACTCATCCATGGCGTCTCCCAGAGCAGTGAGACATGTGCTGCGTTTTCAAAAAGCTCAGCCTACGGAGCACAGCTGTGTTATGAGTAAGCGCTGGGAGTCTGGAACTTGAGGAAAGGCGATCCCGGGACAAAGGCTGTGCGGGGAAAATAGAAAAGACCCAGGAGATGAAGAGGTGGGGAGGAAGGATCCGCGAACATCTGTGTGGTCCAGGCCTAATGCCTCTAAAACTCTTGCTGAGCCCTGTGCTTCAGGTTTTGAACTTCGGCTGAACGCAGGTGGGAAAGATTCTGCACCCGGCGGGGCTCTTATTCCCTTCTGGCCCTCCCAGTCCAGCAAAGTGGCCGGCTGGCTCTTACTAGGAATACCACTGATCCGGACTGCCATCTCCTGTTGGCTGTCCCAAGGTGCACGGAGATAGACTGCCCCTCTCCATGGAGGCTCCGCTTATAAAGAAGGCGTCAATAATGCCATGGCCAGATCAGAACCACCAGCCCCTGTAGCCCCATAGTTTTAAATTCATGGCCTTGTGTCCTTCCAGCCTGGCTCATAGAATTGTAGGGTTGGAAGGTGCCACAAGAATCATTTGGTCCTAGGCAGGAATCCACATTTTCCCCCAAATTTTTTTTATTGATTTTTTACATCTATAACGAATAAAACATACAAAACAAAACACACACTACAATACTACAAGAAAAATAAAAAATGAAAATGAAAACACATATTCTTTCTTATATTCGTTTTAAATTCCGTTATTTTGTGACTTCCTCAAATCCCCCCTAACTGAATTTCATTAGGTTCTCCCAAACATCTTTCTATTACAATCAGTTCCTTCTATTTACTATCTTCATCTATTTTCTTATTGTCTTAAATCCATCTTACTATACAACATTCATATTATAATCCTAGGCCTGTTTAATACTTTCAAGTATCTTCTTAATTATCTTATATAACAGTATTTGGCTAAATATTCTTTAAATTTCATCCAATCTTCTTGGCATTCCTCCTCTTTCTGTTTGCGGATTCTTCCAGTCAGGTCAGCCAGCTCCCAAAACTCCAACATCTTCATCTGCCATTCCTCTACCGTTGGTGTTTCTTGAGATTTCCAATTTTTTGCTAATAGCAGTCTTGCCGCTGTGGTGGCATACAAAAATAATCTAATATCTTTTTTGGGCAATTCCAACCCATGCAGGAACCCACATTTTGCCCAGTGTGGGGCTTGAACCCACAACCCTGAGATTTGGAGTCTCGTGCTCTATCGACTGAGCTATCCCATCTTGTTCTCCAATGGCAGAAATTTGGCTGATCCTGGATGTGGAGGTCCCACCCAGTATCCCCTTCTCCCCTCCCAGCTGCTGCTGTTTGCCACCCAGAAACTGGTACCCGGAGGTAGACTGCCTCTCAGCATGGATGCTCAGCTCCTAACCATGATGGCTAACAGGCCCGTCGAGCCTAAATTCTTGTTTCCTTGCTGAGGCCAGGCAGACGCCTCTTGCGAAGCCCGTCAGAAGGGCAGGAACGAAACAGGCCTCCCCCTGCTGACTGCCTCCAGCAATAAGGAATAGGGAGATAGACTGCCTTTGGCTATGGAGGGTTGCGTCTCGCTCTCATGACCAACCCCAGCCGTGGACGGGCGTCTCCTCTTCCCCGAATTTGCCTTAATCCCCCTTCAGAGCTGTCTGAGCCCATTTTCCACTGCGGCAACAGATTCCGCCAATGGATTATGCGACTAATCCTCTCCTTTTCTGCTGCAAATCAACTCCGCCGGGAGATCCTGAGCTCTAAATATTATGGGATGGGAAGGGGAAGGCGTGCTGGGGAAGAAACTTTTCCCACCGCTTCTCTCTGTCCCAATGTATAGGTCAGTGGCGTAGCGTGGGTTGTCAGCACCCGGGGCAAGGCAAGTAATTTGCGCCCCCTAACCCGTGGATTTGCGCCCCCTAACCGTGGATTTGCGCCCCCTAACCCTAACCCCCAGATGTTGCGCCCGGTGCGGCCGGCCCCCCCTGCACCCCCCACGCTACGCCACTGGTATAGGTCTCTATTTATGGCCCCCATAATAGTCCCAAATACTTTCTGCCAAGGGTGGGGAAATTCAGGACCTGGCCCTCCGAGTCCTTCTGTTTGGCCCTTAAAAATCTCTCCCCTTGCCACAACCCCTTGCCATCCCTGCTTCGGACCTTTCTTGAGTGTTTTTGCCTGGCTGGAATTTGCCCTTGAATTCCTCGTCGTGTCTCTTGCTCATTGTGTCTCGGGCAGTCTGAGTGTGTGGACACAGACCTCCTGAACAACAGCAAAATCTTGCACCCATTGCTCTGCGCACTCTTGCCTCTGGCCCCAGCCACCCCTGGCATGTGGCCCTCAGAGGATCTCCGAGGATAGAATGCGGCCCTCCGGCTGCGAACACGGCCCCTGCTCTCCTGAATTATTATTATATTTTGGAAAATCTGCCCACCTACTGTGTGATCTCTCTCTCTTTTTTGCACCCGTGTCCCAAATCGCACAGGGTGGGTGGGAAGGAGACCTCGCAGCCCCTTCCTCAGTCAGGACGCAGCTTCTTTCTGAGAAAAGCCCCCTGCCCTCCCCAAAAAGAGCTGAGGGGAAACGGGATCGGTTTTCAGCTCTGGCAGAAAGTTAACGTGGACAGGAGCAGACAGGCAATTGTGGAGAGGTTTGAGTTACAAAACAAACAGGAGCGTTGAGCGATTTCGCTCTGGAATGCGGCTGAATAGGGAAGGGGGCTCAGCCCCCCTGCGCTTGTTGCTAAACCCTTGGCCTCCCCCCCCCCCTCAAAAAATCTCAGGCTGGCAACTGTTTTCTTTCCCTGCGGCCTGGGGGGCAGAGGTCAAAGGTGGAAGGAGGTCTTGGTGTGCGAAAGGAGGGGCTGACATTTGAACCTACCTGGGGCAGGTTAGTTGCAGAGGGGGAGAGGCGAGGTGGTCTTCATCCCGGCCTGAATTGCTCCCCCAGGCTGAAATTCAAGAGGTGGGGCAGGGAGCTTATGGAAGGAGAGCTGTCTGACATCTGCAAGGAAGTTTGTGGGAGAGAGGGAAGGGGCACCCATCCAAATGTATATTTGGCTTTTAATGTTTGACGAACTATTGTATTTTAATATTTTGTTGGAAGCTGCCCAGAGTGGCTGGGGAAACCAGCGGGGTATAATTTTTTAAAACAACAACAACAACAACAACAACAACAACAGTGGTACCTCAGGTTAAGTATTTAATTCGTTCCAGAGGTCCATTCTTAACCTGAAACTGTTCTTAACCTGAAGCACCGCTTTAGCTAATGGGATCTCCCGCTGCCGCCGCCTCACGATTTCTGTTCATATCCTGAAGCAAAGTTCTTAACCTGAAGCATTATTTCTGGGTTAGCGGAGTCTGTAACCTGAAGCGTATGTAACCTGAAGCATATGTAACCTGAGGTACCACTGTATTATTATTATTATTATTATTATTATTATTATTATTATTATTATTTAGCCCAACCCCCTGCAATGCAGGAATCTCAGATAAAGCTTCCAGAACAGATGGCCTCCCTCTTTCCGAAAGGATGCAGGGGCCAAAACGCAGCCTTCTTTCGAAATGCACCCTTCTCCAAATTTCGCAGTGCAGGTCTCGGGTCAAACGGTAGTTGCCAAAAATGTGTACCATGTGGATAAATATGTATACAGTGTGTGTGTGTGTGTGTATGCATTCATGACCATAGAGAACATACTAAACACATTCTGTTAGGGAGAATCCGTTGCCGAAATCTGTACGTTAAGTCAAAACGAAACGTGTGAGGAAAAATCCACGTAACACTCTGACACATTTTCACAAGCAAATGTGGAGAACTGAATTTAAGGTTGGGAAAAGGAGAATGGGAGAGAATGGGACAGGGATTTGGCTGCAATACGGGTCAGGCTGGATGACCACTGGGGTCCCTGCCAACTGTACAATTCTCTGATGGATCCGTCCAGGCCTGTGTCAGGACAGGAGTAAGTCCCATTGGCTTCAATGGGGTTTACTCCAACGTCAGTGTGTGTGCAACTGCAGTCCTAGGCATCAGAAGTAACCCTCCTTGTTCTTCAGAGTTTATTCCCGGTGAGTGTGTATAGGAGAGTCAGCATGGGGCAATGGTTTGGGTTCAACTCTGAGACCAGGGCACAGTCCTCCACTCAGCCTGGGTGCCTACCATGGGCCAGTCCCTGTTTCTCAGTCTAACCAATACCTCAAAGGATGGATGTGGGGATAAAATGGGGGGGGGGGGGAGAGACCACAACAGTCTCGTGGCACCTTAAAAACCAATTTATGGCTTTATTGTGTCTCTGCCACAACCTCCCTCCTTTCGCCCCACCTACAAAAGGAAGATAATTATCGTATTGTATCCTACCTTACTCACTGCAGATGGTGACAGCAGTCATGAAATTAAAAGGCGCCTGCTTCTTAGGAGAAAAGCAATGACAAACCTAGACAGCATCTTAAAAAGCAGAGACATCACCTTGCCGGCAAAGGTCCGTATTATTAAAGCCATGGTTTCCCCACTAGTGATGTATGGAAGTGAGAGCTGGACCATCAAGAAGGCTGATCGCCGAAGAATTGATGCTTTTGAATTCTGGTGCTGGAGGAGACTCTTGAGAGTCCCATGGACTGCAAGAAGATCAAACCTCTCCTTTCTGAAGGAAATCAGCCCTGAGTGCTCACTGGAAGGACAGATCCTGAAGCTGAGGCTCCAATACTTTGGCCACCTCATGAGAAGAGAAGACTCCCTGGAAAAGACCCTGATGTTGGGAAAGATGGAGGGCACAGGGAGAAGGGGACGACAGAGGACAAGATGGTTGGACAGTGTTCTCGAAGTTACCAGCATGAGTTTGACCAAACTGCAGGAGGCAGTGGAAGACAGGAGTGCCTGGTGTGCTCTGGTCCATAGGGTCACGAAGAGGCGGACACGACTAAACGACAACAATTCTACCTTACTGGGCTGTTGTAAAACACTTCTAAAGTGTGTTATTGTTTGTTGTCATTACGAACAAATGAATAGTAGGCCTGTTGCGCACGTGCGTCTGCCCTTTTTGTTCGTGAAGCTTCATCCTGAGAGACAACAAGGCTTGTTCTAATCACTTTTATTTTTGTGCAACAATTGCAGTGATTTAAAACCACAGAGGCTTGCAGCTTGCCTTCCTCAATCCAGACCCTTTAAAAAACCGACTCGGATTTCTGCCAGTCCTGCAGTGCCCCCTGGTGGAGGCCGCCTCACATTGCAATGGTGGCGAGAGAGCAAGAGAGACAGACCCAAGGCTGGGAAATCATAGAATAGGGAGGGGCACCCCACGGTCATCTAGTCCAACCCCCCCCCTGCAATGCACATTATTGGCACAATAGTAATGGGCACATGGCTGGTGTTTTATCTTGCGCAACTGGCAGTGGAGCCATAGGAGTGGTGCAGTTGTGGGAGGACGGGACTGCCCAGTTGGCATGGATACCTGACGGTCTTGGTGGCAGCTCTCTGTTTACGAAATGCCCTTCCTGGCAAAGTGCGTCTGCCTCCATTGTGCACAGCCAGGAGGAATTTAAACGGCATTCTTGTTCACTCAGGCGATTGACAGTGGAAACACAACGTTGCTTGAAATATTGGTATTATTTGCCGCTGGAGTATGTAATTGCATCCATCTTGCACGCAGAGTCGCAGGTTTGATCCAGGTAAGGCTGGGAGCAAACCCTACTACTTGAAACCGTGAAGAGTTTGGATTTGATATCCTGCCTTTCACTCCCTTTAAGGAGTCTCAAAGCGGCTAACATTCTCCTTTCCCTTCCTCCCCCACAACAAACACTCTGTGAGGTGAGTGGGGCTGAGAGACTTCAAGGAAATGTGACTGGCCCAAGGTCACCCAGCAGCTGCATGTGGAGGAGCGGAGACGCGAACCCGGTTCCCCAGATTACAAGACTACCGCTCTCAACGACTACACCACACTGGCTCTCAAGAGATTAAAGGAAGAGATAAAAGGAAGTCCTTTTCCATGAGGTGAATATTTAAAAACTATGGAACTGGCTCCCAGAGGAGGCAGCGACAGCCCACAACCTAGGCTGGCTATAAAAGACACTTAGACAAATTCATGGAGAGCTACTGACGGTTACTAGCCATGACATCAGTTGAGACCTTACCTGTCTCGCCAGAGTGGTGCATGCTCTGGTTATCTCCCGCTTGGACTACTGTAATGCGCTCTACGTGGGGCTATCCTTGAAGGTGACTCAGAAACTACAACTAATCCAGAATGCGGCAGCTAGACTGGTGATGGGAAGCGGCCGCCGAGACCACATAACACCGGACTTGAAAGACCTACACTGGCTCCCAGTACGTTTCCGAGCACAATTCAAAGTGTTGGTGCTGACCTTTAAAGCCCTAACAGACCTCGGCCCAGTATACCTGAAGGAGCGTCTCCACCCCCATTGTTCAGCCCAGACACTGAGGTCCAGCTCCGAGGGCCTTCTGGCGGTTCCCTCAATGCGAGGAGTGAAGCTACAGGGAACCAGGCAGAGGGCCTTCTCGGTAGTGGCGCCCGCCATGTGGAATGCCCTCCCATCAGATGTTGAAGAGATAAATAACTACATATGACATTTAGAAGACATCTGAAGGCAGCCCTGTATAGGGAAGCCTTTTAATGTGGACTGTTTTATTATGTTTTTATATATTTTGGAAGCTCCCCAGTGGCTGGGGCAACCCAATCACATGGGTGGGGTACTATTATTATTATTATTAGTTTCCCTGCTTCCCCATGTGCTTCCCTTTTGCTCCCTCTTTCCCAAGTTGTGTCATTTTCCTCAAGCAGGGTGTGGGAGACCTCTGGCCCTCCTGATGTTGCAGCTCCCATCAGCCCTAGCAAATGTGGCCAATGGCAGGGGCTGATGGGAGTTGTAGTTCAACAATGTTCTTGGACTCCAACTCCCATCAGCCCCCAGCCAACATGGCCGATGGTTCAGGGCTGATTAGAATTGTAGTCCTGCAACACCTAGAGCAGGCTTCCTTAAATTCGGCCCTCCAGATGTTTTGAGACTACAATTCCCATCATCCCTGACCACTGCTCCTGCTAGCTAGGGATGATGGGAATTGTAATCCGAAAACAGCTGGAGACCCAAGTTTGGGGGACCCTGACCTAGAGGACTGAAGGTCCCCCATCTCTGTCCTAGACACGTCCCAACCAATCAGGGATCACGTACCAAATGCACTTACAGGTTAGGGGGTCAGTCCTTTGCCCTCGAGATATTGGTGAACTCCCATCAGGCGGCATGGCCGAGATGACCAGGCATGGGGAAGCCCAGCCAGATGGGCAGGGTACAAATAATAAATGATGATGATGATTATTAGGGTTTTTGACACAGCAACATCTGGAGGGACAAAGCTTCCCCACACCTGTTCTGGAATGCAAGCACATTGGGGCGGAGACTCCCCCCCCCCCATCCTTATCTGAAATAACAAGCTCAGAAGCGGACGGGGTCTTGTTTGTTTTTAAAAAAGGAAATGTTTTATTGGCTGTTCCGACTGCGCTGAGGATGGTCCTCCGCTTCAATTCCTCTTCCTGCCTTTACTGACAGTCTTGGCCACCACGGGCACCGGCGTGGTCGACTGGTACAGCGTGGAGGAGATCTTGTTGATGTAGTACAGGGCGATCATCGAGAAGATGAAACTGGGAAGAGAAGCCAGAGGGGTAAGTGGGCTGCAAGGAAGACTCGATCGCAGGGAAGGGCTCAAGGCTGGACCACCTGCTTTGCAAAGGAGGGGGCGTGGCTTGTGAGGAAGGGGCGTGGCCTGCAGAGAGCACCCCAGAGGCCCTCCTCCCTTTCCATAGCTTGGCTCCCTAGTTCCACGGTGGGGAATCGTTTCCCCTTCGAGGGCCACATTCTCTTCTGAGCAATTTCCCCCAGGACCATGTGGGTGTGCCAGCAAATGCACATCTAGGCTAGCTTACACACAGACCGACTTGACCCCCGCACCCAGGTTTGCATCTCTGACGATCAGCCCCGACTGCAGCCAGAGGAGAGGCGATGTTGCTAAACCAGAGCTATGGGAAACTGCAGAGCTTGTTGGACTCCAACTCCCAAGCAGCACGGCCAACAGCCAGGGAGGAGTCCAAGCTTTTGCGAGGGAAGAGCTGCTTGTCTGCAGATGTGTAAGAATGTCTTTGAAAGGGCCATGGCTCAGTGGTAGAGCATCTGCCTTGCATGCAGAAGGTGCTGGGTTCAATCCCTGACATCTCCAGGTAATATTAATAATAATAACAAATTTTATTTATATCCCGCCCTCCCCAGCCGAAGCCAGGCTCAGGGCGGCTAACAACAATAAAATAATACAACATTCTAAAATCATTTCATTAAAATTAATTCAACTCAAATTGATGGCAACCATTAGGCTAAAGTTCTGTGAAGAATTACCAAAGGCCTGGTGGAACAGCTCTGTCTTGCAGGCCCTGCGGAAAGATGTCAAGTCCCTCAGGGCCCTAGTCTCTTGTGACAGAGTGTTCCACCAGATTGAAGCCACAGCCGAAAAAGCCCTGGCTCTAGTTGAGGCCAGCCTAACCTCTCTGTGGCCTGGGACCTTCAAGATGTTTTTGTTTGAAGATCGTAAGTTCCTCTGTGGGACATACCAGGAGAGGCGGTCCCGTAGGTACGAGGGTCCTAGGCCGTATAGGGCTTTAAAGGTTAAAACCAGGTAGGGCTGGGAACGCCCCCTGCCTGAAACCCCAGAGAGCAGCTGCCAGTCAGTGCAGTCAACACTGACCTTGATGGAGAATCAGCTCACTCAAGGCAAGGCAGCTCCCTATTTAAACCAGCCCTTGCTCCAGAACGTTGAGGACTAGAATCTTGCTTTACTTTTAGGGGAGAGGACGGCAACAGAGCAGAAAGACTCCCGGTTCAGTCCCTGGCAGCCCTTGCTTGAGCTGCTGCCAGTCAGTGTGGACAATGCTGAGCTAGACCAGTGGTCTGATTCTGTATAAGGCGGCTTCCGCCATTCTTGTTTCAATCGGCGTGTTTCCGGGGCCTTCCTGCTTGCTCTGCTAATTGTGGGGGCTTCTACCCCTGATCTGGCCCTGACAGCGGCTTCAGATGTGATGCAAGCTGGATTTCCTTAATCTGGATCTGTTACAACGTGTGTGTGTTGGGACACAATCCCCTGTTCTTACCAGGTGGTGACGCAGACCCGATGAATCAGCCCTGAAGCAAACAGTGCCAGCAGCAGGCAGGTAATAACTGCGGAGGAAAAGGAGGTGCGTTTTGGCAAGGGGAAAAAAAAGGACGAGAAATTATCATTTTGTATACAACCCCCACCCCCCAAAAACCCTCCCCATATCAGCCAACCACCAGCTGCTACATACAAGCCAGCCGATTTCTCAGCCCCCCGCCTCTCTGAAAAGAAAATGATCACCGTAAATCCGTTCAGCTTACTTTCAGGGAAGATCTTGGCTTGGAATCCTTTGCCGAAAATCAAATTTTCAAGGTTGTTGAAGGCCTGGGTTTCAAGTCAAGGAAAACATCCGCTGACATGTCAGGGAAGTAAGAAGCCGCCCCCGCAGACGTACAGATACTCTACCCCTCTGTTGCTACATAAAGATTGTCACTCACTGCTTGGTCATTGGAAAGAAGAGAGATTGAGGTGGAAGGTCAGAAATGTGTAAGCTTTCCAAGTTCTCCAGAAAGCATCTTCAGGCTAAACGGAGGGAAAACGTCAGAAATGTGTAAGCTTTCAAGTTCCCCAGAAAGCTTATTCGTGCTAAATGGACAAGATCTGGGGTCTACCATCTTTACGTAGCCAAAGTAGAACCATTCACCCAGAAGCGCAGGCCAGGGGAGAAATGTTGTGAACCTTCCTGAGATCTGCGGACAAAGGGTGGCACAGTATACAAATTTAAGAAATAATAATAATTCCCAGTTTGCTTGCGAGATTGCAGGTGCCACATAATATGCATTCCACACTTGTAAAAAAAAAAAAAAGATTTTTGCTTCGGCAAGACTATCTAGATATGTTGAAAGTCGTCTAGCTGGTTTTTAGCTTATTGGTTTTAATTACTTTTCTGAACTTTTCTGAACGTTACACTTGTTTAAAAAAGGGCTATCTAAGGTTATCTGTTGGAGATGAAATAGGGATCATGCTTCTCTAAAACAGATGTATGTTCATTGTCCTATATTAAAAAGATTTTTGGCAGAAGGTAATTGAAACTATCAACAGAACTGTGCAGAACAACCTTACATTTACAGAGCAGAATATCCTCTTGACTTATACAGTGGTGCCTCGCAAGACGAAATTAATTCGTTCTGCGAGTTTTTTCGTCTTGTGAATTTTTTCGTCTTGCGAAGCACCACTGTGCATTGACGGTTTCCCATAGGAATGCATTGGCGGTTTTTTAAAAAAGGCGCAAGACGTTTTCGTCTTGCGAAGCAAGCCCATAGGGAAATCCGTCTTGCGAAGCAACTCAGAAAATGAAAAACTCTTTCGTCTTGTGAGTTTTCCGTCTTCCGAGGCATTCGTCTTGCGAGGTACCACTGTATACCCAGCACATGGAACCGTACAAATCGGCAATACGAGTGGACTCTCCCTGCCCTGACCACAGCAAAAAGACAGATGCTGATGAACTGGAAAAATAAAAATGCGGCTCCCTTCTACGACTGGATCGAAGACTTATGCAAATTCGCAACATATGAACAACTTGCATATAAACTCAGACTTGCCATGGACAAATTTCATGATATTTGGAATCCATCCTTACAAATACTGTGATATGTTAAGACAGACATGTCCAAAGTCCATTTTGGGGACTAATCTGGGCTGCCGGCAGTATATGTCCTGGGGTAAAAAACCTCAGTGACTTAAATCCTAAAAAAAGCTCAACAATTTTGGTATTTTGGTCGGCCCTCACACATGTTTACTTCATCAAATCTGGTCCTCTTTCAAAAGTTTGGGGACCCCAGGTTAAGATCTTGTAAAGTGTACAGCTTTGGTCCTCCCCCCCCTTTATTTCTCCTTCTACACCGGTTCTTTTCTCTTTTTCCTTCTCTCTCTTTTATTTACGTCTCACCATGTTTAGTGCACATATACGGTAATTATGTACTTTCAATAAAGATGCTTTTAAAAAAACACTTTTCTGAACTTTCTAAATAATTGTTTTTGTTTTTGCTGTTCTTTTTGTAAACCACTTTGAGGTTGTTTCCTTTTAAACAATCGAGTGGTATATAATTTTTTAATGAAATGCAATATAAATGAATACATTTTTGTTTTTAAAATCAGGAACAGTGCTGCTTTCAATGCAGGGAAATGCTTCTTATGTTCAAAAGTCATAAGGCTGGACCTGCTGGTCGAATAAAACAAATGTGGTAGAGTCCTAAGGCTGTAGGGTGGAGACTGTACCACTTTAGATTTCAGCTGGGTGGGGTTGCATTTTTTAATTATTTGCTGCATTAAAAACCAAGCAAAACACGAGCTACCCGCCAGTTTTTCTCCGCATGTAACTATGGCAAACATGTAGAACATTCCAGGTAAGCCTGCAAAGGACTCCTTGGAGAGCTGCTGCCAGTCAGTGTAGACAATACTGAACTAGATGGACCAATAATCTTAACTGAGAATGTGGCAACTTCCTAAACTCCTAAGCAACACAGTGAAGCAAAGAAAATGCTGGACCTTTATCCCAATAATGCTAGACTTCTGTTTAAAGGGGGTAGGGAATTAGCAGGTAGATGTATCTGTTCATTAGAAAAACTAAACAGCGTCCCCGCACCCCTGGAAGTCAAATTAGTGCAACACTTTGATTTAGGACCAACTAATGAGGTTAGTTGATGGATGCGGGTGGCGCTGTGGTCTAAACCACTCAGCCTCTTGGGCTTGTCGATCAGAAGGTCGGAGGTTCGAATCCCCACGATGGGGTGAGCTCCCGTTGTTCGGTCCCTGCTCCTGCCAACCTAGCAGTTTGAAAGCACATCAAAGTGCAAGTAGATAAATAGGTACCGCTCCAGCGGGAAGGTAAACGGCATTTCCGTGCGCTGCTCTGGTTTTGCCAGAAGAGGCTTAGTCATGCTGGCCACATGACCCGGAAAAACTGTCTGCGGACAAAAGCCGGCTCCCTCGGCCTGTAAAGTGAGATGAGCGCTGCAACCCCAGAGTCATCTGTGACTGGACTTAACCTTTACCTTTTTAATGAGGTTAGTAAAAAACAAAGCCAACCCTCCCAACTTCTCCAGAAAGCTGATTCAGGCGGGGGTTAATGGTTGTGGGGAAATTGAAAGCATGTGGTTACACGTTTCTGATGTCATTTCATGTGATTCCCTCTATTTCCAAAGTTCAGGTGGTTAGTGACAACCCTTTTACGTAGTCAAAGTCAAACCACCTACATGGAAGAGGAAGGGATCAGCGGGCCTGAGGGAACTCTGAGGTTTGTGTCTGCTCAGCGACCACAGATGACTGGCTTACTGTTGGGGGGGAAATGGAAAACTGGGTGGGAGGTGGAGCGCAATGGAGTATGACAGAGAAGGGCACGGCTGGCTGGCTCCCTAAACAGAAGCACCCTCTACTGCAACATTTTGTTGCAGAACTTCTCGGCCCAAATAAGGGTATTGTCCCAACATTACTTGCAAGGAATTATTTCTATTTCTCCAATTGTAAAGCAATCTGTAAAATATATTGCTTGTAGCTGGAGCGTTTTGATCATAGGTTATTGAAAACAATGAATGCTGTAAACGAAAAATTAGTATTATTTATTATAATAATTAGGAAGTTTTTAATGCTTGATGTTTTATTATGCTTTTGTATCTGTTGGAAGCCACTCAGAGTGGCTGGGGCATGGTACAAATAATAACATTGTTTTTTTTTAATCACAGTGGAACCTTGGTTGTTGAAGATCGCTTGAATTCCGAAATGTTTGACAACTGAGGCGCAAAGGGAGAATGTCAATTTCAATGGTGAAAATTGAAAAACACACAGAAGAAGCTGTTCGGCTTCTGAAGCGCGTTCGAAAACGGAAGCATTTACTTCCGGGTTTCTGGCATTCAGGTTCTGAAACGTTCGTCAACGGAGACGTTTGAGAACCGAGGTTCCACTGTACAGTGGCACCTCTGGTTATGAACTTAATTTGTCCTGGAGGTCCATTCTTAACCTGAAACCGTTCTTAACCTGAGGTACCACTTTAGTTAATGGGGCCTCCTGCTGCCGCCACTCGATTTCTGTTCTCATCCTGAGGTAAAGTTCTTAACCTGAGGTACTACTTCTGGGTTAGCGGAGTCTGTAATCTGAAGTGTTTGTAACCCAAGGTGTTTGTAACCCGAGTACCACTGTATTATTATTGTTACTATTATTATCAGGGGTTTTTTCACTGAAATTAAGTTCCGGTACCTCTCAGGTGGGCACTATTGCCATTCTAAGAGAACGATGGAGGTGTTTACGCTGCATTCCGGCACCTCTTTTTCTAGAAAAATAGCATTTTGAATTTTATGTTTAAAAAAGATTCTCAATGCTATTTGTAGAATATATTGCACTTCCAAGAAATGTAACCTGAGTTTTGAAACAGCGTTCAAGCTGGGGGTGGGTGAGTCAGTTAATTTACATTTAGTATTTTAATCAATATTACTTCCGCAGCACCGTTTGAGGAAATAAAACATTTAGAAGAAAATGGCAGAAGCCTCTCCTAGCTCTACCTGAAGATGCCAGGGAACCTTCTGCACTGCAAAGCAGAGGCTGAACCACTTATAACACAGGGACGTAAGAAGCTGCAGTTCAGACCACTGGCCCCTTAGCTCAGTAGTGCCTACACGCTCTACATGCGCTCTACGTGGGGCTACCTTTGAAGGTGACTCGGAAACTACAACTAATCCAGAATGCGGCAGCTAGACTGGTGACTGGGGGCGGCCGCCGAGACCATATAACACCGGTCTTGAAAGACCTACATTGGCTCCCAGTACGTTTCCGGGCACAATTCAAAGTGCTGGTGTTGACCTTTAAAGCCCTAAACGGCCTTGGCCCAGTATACCTGAAGGAGCGTCTCCACCCCCTTCGTTCTGCCCGGACACTGAGGTCCAGCTCCGAAGGCCTCCTGGCAGTTCCCTCACTGTGAGAAGCCAAGTTGCAGGGAACCAGGCAGAGGGCCTTCTCGGTAGTGGCGCCCGCCCTGTGGAACGCCCTCCCATCAGATGTCAAAGCGATAAATAACTACCTGACATTTAGAAGACATCTTAAGGCAGCCCTGTTCAGGGAAGTTTTTAATCTGTGATATTTTACTGTATTTTTTGTTTCTATGGAAGCCGCCCAGAGTGGCTGTGGAAACCCAGCCAGATGGGCGGGGTACAAATAATAAATTATTATTATTATTATTATTATTATTATTATTATTACACTGACTGGCAGCAAAACGCCCAGGTTTCAGACGAGAACGTTCTCAGCCCTACCTGGAAATGACAGGGATGGAGCCTGGGACCTCCTGCAAAGCAGACCTCCTGAGCTGCAGCCCTTTATGTGTCACCTTCCTGCTGGGTCAGCCGGTGCCTTTGGGCGCCCCCTTTGACCCCATCCCATTCTGACAGCCCCAGCCCAGCTGAAAATGCCCAAGCAAAATGCTGCACGTAGGAGGATACGGTAAGGGAGAAGATGAAGAGGGCAGAGCCCAGCAGGCCCCCTTGGATGGTCAACCACTCGCTGGATGCCAGCTGGCGGCTGTACATCTGCATCCCGGTGAAGAGCAGGAGGCACAGGAGAGACGAAAGCACCAAAGACGTGCCCGTGCCGACAGCTGGGGACAGAGAAAGAGACAAGGGTCATTCGCCTCTGCTGGCAGGAGCACGAAGGACAAGCGCCATTAATACGTGAGCACAACATTTTCGTGCTGTTTTGTGCCGTGAACCCACGCTGACTTCCCCCCAAACTGACTGACACAGCAAACCGGGGTCACAATTTAATACCCGAAACCCAACATTGGCCGATCCGACCCCAAAGCGGTGCCAGAGTTTTGTGCTAGTTTTGTGCTTTGAACCTTGTGTTTTCTGTCACCCCACCCCGTAAACTGAGTAGTTGATGCTCAAACTGGGGGCCACAGGTATAGCCCAAAACTGAACGTTGTCTGATTGACTCCAAACTGGTGTCAAAGTTTTGTGCCACAAACCCCGCTTTTTTTGCTGCCCCTGAAACTAAGTACAGTGGTACCTCGGGTTAAGTACTTACCATAATTCATTCCGGAGGTCCGTTCTTAACCTGAAACTGTTCTTAACTTGAGGTACCACTTTAGCTAATGGGGCCTCCTGCTGCTGCCGCGCTGCCGGAGCACGATTTCTGTTCTCATCCTGAAGCAAAGTTCTTAACCCAAGATACTATTTCTGGGTTAGCGGAGTCTGTAACCTGAAGCGTATGTAACCTGAAGTGTATGTAACCCGAGGTGCCACTGTAACTGATGCTCAAACTGGGTTTACAAGTTGACACCCAAAAATTACTCAAGGAAAGTGTCAAGCAGGGCCTGGTGAGGGTGTATGATAAGGAGGAGCAGTGTGGCATGGCCTGAGGGCATGAGATAGGGGCCTGCTGGGCCACATTTGGCTGCCAGGTCTGAGATGCCCAGACCCTGGTCTACCTGTACCTGGACAGGTGCAGGGAACTGGAACAGGGTCCCTCTACATGCAAAGCAAATGGTCCACTGCTGAGCTCAAGCCTCTCCTCAGCTTAGGAAGCCACCTTGCAACCCAGCCAAGCCACTCATCTGCTGTGCTCAGTATTGTCCGCAATGACTCACAGTAGCTCTCTGGGGTTTGAGGAAGGGGGGGGCCTATTTGGAGATGGCGGGGATTGAACCGGGGACCAAGCCAATGCTCTGCCACTGAGCGACAGCACCTCCCAGACACAGGAAGGCGCCTTATACTGAGTCCATTTAGCTTAGTGTTGCCTACACAGGCTGGCATCTTACACAGCATCTTAAAAAGCAGAGACATCACCTTGCCGACAAAGGTCCGTATAGTTAAAGCTATGGTTTTCCCAGTAGTGATGTATGGAAGTGAGAGCTGGACCATAAAGAAGACCATAAAGAATGGATGCTTTTGAATTATGGTGCTAGAGGAGACTCTTGAGAGTCCCATGGACTGCAAGAAGGTCAAACCGATCCATTCTTAAGGAAATCAGCCCTGAGTGCTCACTGGAAGGACAGATCCTGAAGCTGAGGCTCCAATACTTTGGCCACCTCATGAGAAGAGAAGACTCCCTGGAAAAGACCCTGATGTTGGGAAAGATGGAGGGCACAAGGGGAAGGGGATAACAGAGGACGAGATGGCTGGACAGTGTTCTCGAAGCCACAAACATGAGTCTGATCAAACTGTGGGAGGCAGTGGAAGACAGGAGTGCCTGGCGTGCTCTGGTCTATGGGGTCACGAAGAGTCAGACACGACTAAACAACAACACAGGCTGGCAGCAGCTCCGCAGGGTTTCAGACAGGGGTGGTCTCTTCCGAGCTTTACCCAGAGATGCCACTGGGGACTGAACCTTCTGCACTCAAAGCACATGCTCTGCCACCATTGCCCATGCTCCTCACCCACAAGGCGCCCTGAGCACAGGCTGGCAGCAGTGCCCACCCCTCGCCAGGCCAGGAGCATGCATGTCGCCCACCTCCCCAACCCCCACGCCACATTACCCATAATGCACCGCGCTGCGCCCTCCGATGTGTCCGCTCCCGGTTTGAACCAAAGTTCCCTGGTTCCTTTTTCCCTCGCGCATGCGCCGTTCTTGCGCCTCCTTCCCTCGGCGAGAGGGAGTTCTCTCTGCCGCGCAGGCGCGGCTCTGAGCGGAGACGTGTAATTTGCGCCTCCGCGCAAGCGCACACCGCACTCACCCGCCGCCTGAGAGAGGCGGAGAAGCGCGCGTCGCGCCACGTTCCCCGCCTAGCGGCCGGCGGCGCCCATAGCAGGCTTTGCTGCGTTTCATTTCCTCCGGCTGGCCGCTAGGGGGAGCACACGCGCGCATTCAGCGAACAAAGGACCAGAGCTGGAGAACGCCGGCAGGCTCGGGAAGTCGCGGGTTCGAGTCTTGCCTCCGCATTTGTAGGCCTGAGTGAATTCTGCAGTTTAAGGATAATGACGCGACGACGATGGTAATAAATGCAAAATGTACAGCTTCTTGAAACCTTACACCTTCCGATTGAGAAGCTAAGGGAATGCACTCTGCCTATGCTCAGATGCACCCTTGCCCATGCAAAGCCTGGCCCGTGACACTGGGGAAAGCAGGACCGAAGCCTTTCAACAATGACCACACCCTGGGATGGCATGTGGCGACTGGAAGCTCCCCATCAACCTTCTGCCCCCCCCCCGCTCCCCTTGGCTGCTCCTCCTCCTCCCTAAAGCGCTCTGCATGCGGGATCTGCTGCACAAGCAATAAAATAATTATTATTAATAACCCGACACACTCCCTTGCGCCCTCCATCACTTCAAAGCGCGCGCGGGGGGGGGGGGCGGCGAGAGGGAGGAAGGGCGCCCGGAGCCGAGCCTCTCCGGAGGAGCATGCGCGTTGCTGGCTCTCCTCCTCCCTCCCCGACGGCTCGCCCGGGCTGTCGGCCGCAATAGACCGAGGCGTTTGCAAAGCGCTGCCGGGGCGGCGCGGGGGTGCGGAGGCCGGAAGCCCCCCGTCCCCCCCGGGAGTCATGGCCGAGGGCGAGGACCTCCACTCCTTCACGTCGATCATGGATGCCCTCGTCCGGATCAGCGTGAGAACCGGGGGGCAAAGAGGGTGGGCAACGCAAGGGATAGAAAACGGGGGGGGGGGGACGAGAGAAAAAGGGTGTGGGGAGAAAACACCCCGATCTAGTGCAGCCGATGTGGGGGTGACTGTCTGTATGCCATGAGAAGGGATGCTTTCCGGGAGGGGGGTGTGAGGAAGAGAGATCTAGTACGGGCATCCCATTGTCTCCCTAGTGCGTCGGCATGATGAGGGATCCATGTTGCTGCCACTGGGATCAAAAGAGCCGCCCCCCCCCCCGCAAAAAACCCTGGAAATCACCCCCCCCCCGCAAATAAAATAGGTGCTGCCCCTCCCCTCTTGACAACTAGCCTAGACGCTCCCATTCCCTCCCCCCACCCCAGAAGCTCCATCAGTTTTTCCCCGGACTCCCTTCAGGGCTAAGTGAAGGATGCTGTGAGCATCCGAGCACATCCCTCCGTCGCCATGGCAACCTCCTCCCAGGGCTGGCTGCCAGGGCCTGCCTGGTCCAGCGTCTGCCTCCGCTGTGGCTCTCTCCCTCCCTCCCTCCCCGCCCTCCTCCATCCATCCATCCCCTCCCCTCTCCTCCTGCTTTGTGTGTGTGTATGTGTGTGTGTGTCCCTTCTCGCTTGCCAAGAGAGATGGCATCCAGGCGGGCGCTGGGCAAGGTGAGTGCCCGTCCCTTGGGGATGGATGGCAGGGGAAGGAAATGCCTTTGGGGCCCGGTGGCGGCAGATCTCTAGGTGGGGAAGCCTTGGCTGGGAAACTGCAAGATGAATGGTGTTCTGGCAAAAGATCAGATGCTGGGCTTTTCTTTCCTGTTTTTTGACCACCTTCTTCCCTGGGTGCCTTGAATCGCTGGGCAGCCGGAGCGGAAGGGAATGCAGCTTTGGGGCAGGGGGTGCTGCCAGGGCAGTAGAGCCTCACTCCACCCCACTCCCTGGCCAAAGGACAAGAGTGCCCTTGAATGGGACGCAGCAGAGACTGGGCTGGCTGCCAAACTGCCTGTAAGAACTGGGGAGGCGGGGTCTCTCTCTCCCTAACCCCCGCCCCCCGCCAGCCTGTGTGCCCAGCGATGGGGAAAGCAGGCTGGCCCTGCCTCTGAGCTGCACGAGTGGGGAATCTGGGTGGGTGGGCGTGAGCGGCTGACGCTGATTTGGAGCATTACGCTTATATTGCCTGCACTGACTGGCAGCTGTTCTCCAGGGTTTCAGACACAGTCCTGCTGGAGATGCTGGGAATTGAAACATGGGGCTTTCAAAGCAGATGATGCTCTGCCCCCCCCCCCAGCTATGGACCACCCCCTACAAATAAAGGAAGACCCCACTCCTCCTGTTTGTAGAGAAAGGCCTGATTTAAACAGGAACAGAGGAAGCTGCCTTATACTGTCAGTATTGGTCCATCTAGCTCAGCATTGTTGACACGGACTGGCAGCCGCGCTCCAGAGTTTCAGGCAGGGGACATTCCCAGCCCTGCCTGGAGTTGTGAGGGATGGAACCTAGGACCTCCTGCATGCAAGGTGTGTGCTATGCCCCTTGCACATATAGTTTATTGACCTTTGTCCCCAGAAATGAGTGCTGTTTCTCTTGCTAATGGTCATGTCTCTGCATATTGTAAGAACATAAATAAATTCCTGATGGATTTTTTTTGGTATGGGGGGGATTATAGAAGGTCCATACCTCAGTAGCTAAGTACAATGCCCTGCATTCAGATGGTTCCAGGTTCAATCCCTAGAAACTCTAGGAATCTTTTTTTATGTCTGTGTGAATATATTTTTTTTAAAAAATAAATCATGCTTCTATTATTGATATCACCCCTACCTCACAGTATCACCACCCTTAGAAAAGACTTCACCAATGCTAGGGTTGCCATATTTCAAAAAGTAAAAACCAGGACACCCCAAAAGTTCTTGAGCTTTCTTTTAGGAAGACCCCAAAGTTGTTGAGCTTTCTTCTTTTTACAAAAACACCGAAAGACCACGATTGGCTTGCCTACAATCCAGGACAAAGCGCTGCAATCCCCGGTAATGTCTGGATAAATCCGGATGGATGGCAGGCCTAACCATTGCAGTGTTGCTATTAACTACTACCCTATAACTAAGGACGCAGCCTTGCTTCCACTTACCAGTGAGTAAGCCCCCTTGAATTCAGTGGGACTTACATTGAGTAGACATAGGCCACCTCCACAGCCTACATTTAAAGCACTATGATGCCACTTTAAACAGTCATGGCTTCCCCCAGAGAATTCTGGGAGCTGTAGTTTGTTAAGGGCGCTGAGAGTGGCTAGGAGACCTCAATTCCCTTCACAGAGTTACAGTTCCCAGAGTTCCCTGGGAAGAGGGATTGATTGTTAAACCACTCTGGTTTTTCAGCAATCTATTCATAAAAAGGTAAAGGTAAAGGGACCCCTAACCATTAGGTCCAGTTGTGGCCGACTCTGGGGTTGCGGCACTCATCTTGCTTTATTGGCCGAGGGAGCCGGTGTACAGCTTCCGGGTCATGTGGCCAGCACGACTCAGCCACTTCTGGCGAACCAGAGCAGCGCATGGAAACACCGTTTACTTTCCCGCCGGAGCGGTACCTATTTATCTACTAGCACTTTGACGTGCTTTTGAACTGCTAGGTTGGCAGGAGCTGGGACCAAGCAACGGGAGCTCACCCCATCGCGGGGATTTGAACCGCCGACCTTCTGATCGGCAAGCCCTAGGCTCTGTGGTTTAACCCACAGCGCCACCCACGTCCCTAATTTATTCATATTACAGTGTAAATCACTGGGTGATCAAATAAATAGCATCCTTAGCTTGACCAAGGATCTTAGCATTGCCAAGGAAGACTGGGAATCTCCCCTGTCCAAAACCCTGGAGAGCTGCTGCCAGTCAGTGCAGGGAGTGCTGAGCTCGTTGGACCAGTGGTGTGACTCTGTATAAAGCACCTTATTTTGTAACATAATCTAGAGTGGGAGTGAAGGATCTGTACATAGACTCAAAACTTGGCTCATACTGTACTCATGTTTCTGCCACTTCCCCCTTTCATGACACATGCAATCTTGCTGGGGTGCCTGAAGAGTGAGACCGGCCCTCTGTACATGCTTAGGGGGTTCCACGGTCAGAGGCAGTAACGTTTTTGAATCCCATTTTCTACAAAATACAGGCAAGGAGAGTGCTTTTGTGTTTGAATCCTTCTTGAGGCATCTGGTCGGCCGTTGTGACTCAAGAAGGATTCGAACCCAAATCCTAGTACAGGCTGGACTAGATGGATCACTGGTCAGGTCTTCTTGTTATTTTCTGAGGACAAACACTGCGGTGTAATGGTTGAAGGAAAACTGAACTGTGCAACGTTCCCAGGTCTTGCTGCTGCTTCTGCAAGTTCCCTGATGCAAATTTCTGTGCCTCAACTCCTGCAGCCCCATCTGCAAAATGGGGATATTAAACAGTGGCCTGGTTTACAAGGTGGTTGGGGGCGGCGGGTTAATGACGCCCTTTGAACACATGTGAAGCAGGACAGCTAAGCATTATTAGTGAGGTGGCATGGAGCAGTGGTTAGAGGGGTCGGCAACCTTTTCAGGCATGTGGGCACGTTTGCATTTTTGAGGGAACATCACGGGCTTCGCCACCCTTCCTGGTCTGTTGTCCCCCAAATCTCCTCCCTGCTGCACCCAGAAAATGCAGCCATTTTGAAGGGATCTGGGTAAAAGTCGGAAGCGGTAAATTAAGCACATAGAAAGCACATAGAGCTGAAAGAGGAAGTGGGAAAGAGTGCCACTCTTGCAACTTCCTCCTTCATCTCTATGCTCTTTTGAAGGAGGATATATATATATATATATATATATATATATATATATATATAGATAGATATACACACACACACACACACGACACATAGGGCACCAAGGAAAGACCTCAAAGGGCTTCATTGCACCCGTGGGCAGGACGCTGGCAAATTTTTGAGTCGCATTGAACCCCCAAAGCTCTAATGGATGCACTTAAGCCAGTCATTTGCTTTCTGCTTTGCCTATCCCGCAGGGTCGTTGTGAGGGTGCAAATGAGACACACCCAAAGCGTGACAGCAAATGCAGAATACTTACTACTACTACAAATATGATATATCAATACTCATAATATACTGATGGGATATGCCACAAAATTTGCCATCTTTGTTCAGGATCCCAGCCAGCCAGAGGCTCCATTCCATTCCCTCTCTCAGTTTTTTGTTCCCTTCCCCGCTCTTCGCAACAGTTAGTTGGCGCAATGAATATGCTCAGTCCTTGTGCGGTTGTATTCCTTGCCCCCCAGCCCCCAGCTAGGGTTCCCCCCCACCTCGCTAAACTTTTTTTGGTTTGGGTACATTTACAAACCTTGTGCGTGGGTGTTGCTATATTAGCGACTTCAGACTTCATAGCCTGAAGAGATGAATATAAATCTCAAGGCAGAGCCTGTATTTTTTGGGGTTGGGGGGGTGGCAGCGGGGTGGGGGGGTATAATTGCAACTAGCAATCAGGATCCTTTCCCTTAGTCACTGCAGGGAAATGCTTGCCACCCCTGCACATTGGCCATGGAACAAAGCATGTTGCAAAGGATTCTGGGAAGTGTTCTAAGGCGCGCTGTTGGTCTGTTCTTCCTATGGGCAGCACAATAATAATAATAATTTATTATTTGTACCCCGCCCATCTGGCTGAGCTTCCCCAGCCACTCTGGGCGGCTTCCAGCAAAGATTAAAAATACATTAAAAGGTCACACATTAAAAACTTCCATGAACTTCTAAATGTCAGGTAGTTGTTTATCTCTTTGACATCTGAAGGGAGGGCATTCCACAGGGCGGGTGCCACTACCGAGAAGGCCCTCTGCCTGGTTCCCTGTAGCACAACACTGCCTTGTGATTGGCCAGGGATTGGTGAGACTGCAACCCCTGCTCCAGATTGCAAGGGGAGGTCTCGAGCGGTGGACAAACTCTTTGAGAGTGTCGAAGAGGAGGAAGCCGCTATCGTCATTATTATTTATTTTTAATTATTATTTTTAATTATTCATTATTTTGCCCTGTATTTCCTCTCCACCCGCCCCATCCTTTGTTTAAGCCAGTGGTTCCCAAACTCTTTTCGTTTATGCCTTGGTTACATAAACACATCCTCAGCGCCCCCTACAAAAAGCACTGTTCAAAGCAGTCAGGATAGCTCAGTTGGTAGAGCATGAGACTCTTAATCTCACAGTTGTGGGTTCGAGCCTCCTGCAGCCTCCTACATTGCAGGGGGTTGGGCTAGATGACCCCTGTGGCCCCTTCCAACTCTACAATTCTGCGATTCTTTGAATAGTGGTTTGCATGACAACCCACTAAGGAAGATGGTAACGCGATAAAATTCAAAACAGGAACAAAAAGGGTGTGTGCAGTGCGTGAACTTAACAGTGCTCAGTTTATTCTTTTGGTGGCTATTTCATCAGCGTTGTTAATTCTTGTTTAATAGATTATAAATGCCCTATTGGTTCGTTAATCGTGTGAGACGACTTTTGCTTTCATTGCCATGCTCAGCTTGTTTTTGTAGTTGTTGCTTTGCTTACGGTGTTTTATAGGTTGCAACAGTTAGGCTGATGATTTGTTAATTGTTTTGTGGGATTTATGCTGCATTTGTGGTGTTGTGTTATTGCTATTCACTGTTTGTAAGCCGCTTTGGGATTCATTCGAACGAAAAGCGGCGCAGGCATGCAGTAAATCAGATCAAAGCAAAATTAATTGAACATGCATTCAAAAGCCAATTAAAACTATTCAGCCTTAAGTAATTGAACAAAATTGATCCAGCGATACCAGCTTTTCAAAGTCTGGTAGTCATTTACACCCTCAGCCCCCCCGTTGTTGCCCCCATACCTCTTAGTGCCCTTTTGCGGGGGATCCCCCAGTATATTATAATACTGGTGTTGAGCTAGAACAAGCCTCTGTTTGCAGGAATCACGGTTTTGTTCTCTTGAACCCTGTTTTCCTTTCCTGTCCTTCCAGACCAGCATGAAGAACATGGAGAGGGAGCTGTTGTGCCCGGTTTGCAAGGAGATGTACAAGCAGCCCCTAGTGCTTCCCTGCATGCACAATGTCTGCCACATCTGTGCCACCGAGGTCCTGCTGCAGCAAGGCTACGTCTGTCCGGACCCCACCTCCGAGCCCACCTCACCGGCCTCCACGCCAGCCACGCGGAGCCCTCGCCTGGGCCGCCGGGTCATCCCCAAGCCAGAGCGCCTGGACCGACTCCTCAAGTCAGGTGGGGAGGAGGGCGGTGTGGCGGCGCCCTCTGCTGGCGGGCAGGGGGGCCACGTAGGGCAAGGGCACCCCCTCCTGGTGGAAGATGGGACGTGGGTGGCGCTGTGGTCCAAACCACTTAGCCTCTTGGGCTTGTCGATTGAAAGGTCGGCGGTTTGAAGCCCCGCGACGGAGTGAGCTCCCGTTTGCTCTGTCCCAGCTCCTGCCAAGCTAGCAGTTTGAAAGCACACCAGTGCAAGTAGATAAATAGGTACTGCTCTGGCGGGAAGGTAATTGGTGTTTCCGTGTGCTCTGGCTTCCGTCACAGTGTCCTGTTGTGCCGGAAGCAGTTCAGTCATGCTAGCCACATGACCTGGAAAGCTGTCTGTGGACAAACGCCGGCTTCCTCGGCCTGAAAGCGAGATTAGCACTGCAACCCCATAGTTGCTTTTGACTGGACATAACCGTCCAGGAGTCATTTACCTTTAACTTTACCTGGTTGAAGGTAAAAGCGGTTGGGCTGTAGGAATGTTTGCAGTTTGTGCTGCAAGTGCAAAAGGGCAGGTCCTTGCCCCGAGGATGTTACAAATTAAAATTTGGTACCGGGGAAACGGGGTGGGAGGAAAGTGGAAAGAGGGGCTTTGGGTTATCAGCAAGATCTGGAGGGCCTACAAGTCCCCACACCTGCTTATGTGCCACAGTCAGACGAGGAAGGTCCAGGGAAAGGATTTCACTACAGTGGTGCCCCGCAAGATGAATGCCTCGCAAGACGGAAAACCCGCAAGACGAAAGGGTTTTCCGTCTGCAGAGGCGCTTCGCAAGACGAATTTCCCTATGGGCTTGCTTCGCAAGACGAAAAATTTTGAGGTTTTTTTTTTGCTCCAAAACCCCTTTTTCTGAATCGCTAAGCTGCTAAAAGCATTTTAGCAGCAAAACCGCTAATCCCTTAAGCCTTAAAAAACCGTTTTTAGCCCTTAAAGTGCCAATAGCGCTAATAGCGCTACTCCGTCAATGGGCTTGCTTCGCAAGACGAAAAAACCGCAAGACGAAAAGACTCGCGGAACGGATTCTTTTCGTCTTGCGAGGCACCACTGTATTGTCAAAAGGAGAGAGATGTCCATCAGTCTTCTGTCTCTCAGCTACTCCTGGGTGTTCACACGATGAGGGTGTTGCTGCAACAGAGAGGCCCCATCCCTGACCTCAGCTTGTGTATCTCCTCCATCTGAGCTGAACGCAAGCAGGCGAAGACTATGCCTGCTTTTAGCCTTTTGCTCCTCCCTCTTCAGTCCTCTTCTGGACCTGGGAGACAGTGGAGTAGAAGAGATGAGGCAGGAGAGGAGGTGTGGAAGACCGTGACTCTCCACCATCCTGACCCATCTCTCTCTCCTCCTGTACTTGTTCTTCACCCTCCAATCATGCAGCTTCTCCTGCCTCTCGCCTCCTAGCTGTTACAGGCTCCCCCAGATCACTGGTCCCTTTTCCCAACCCCACTTCTCCCAGTTGCCGCTCATCAGTAACCAACCACCGCTCCTCAGCATCCAAGCCAGTCCCTGACTGCATTTAATATGGGATCCCTGATTGGCTGGGACACATGTCAAGGACAGGAATGGGGAACCTGTGACTCTCCAGATGTCGATGGACTACAATCCCCATCACCTCTGACCGTTGGCCATGCTTGCTGAGGTTGATGGGAGTTGGAGTCCAGCAAGACCCGGAATGGCTTGCAGGTTCCCCACACCTGATTGGCTGGGACATGATTCTAGGAACCTGTGACCCTCCGGATGTTGCCGGACTACAAATCCCATCAGCCCTGCCCATGGGCCAGTTTCCCCGAGGCTGATGGGAGTTCCTGCGTCTTCTGGGGAAGCATCTGCTGTGTGCGCAACGTCACCTTGCCTTGTGTTCTGGTGTCCCTGTGCTTGCAGGTTTCGGCACGTACCCGGGGCGCAAGCGAGGCGGCCTCTTGCACCCCCAGAGCGTGCTCTTCCCCTGCCCGCTGTGCCAGAGGGATGTGGACCTGGGCGAGAGGGGCCTGGGCAGCCTCTTCCGCAACCTGACGCTGGAGAGGGTGGTGGAGCGCTACCGCCACACCATCAACGTCAGCGCCGCCATCATGTGCCAGTTCTGCAAGCCGCCGCAGCTGGAGGCCACCAAGGGCTGCACCGAGTGCAAATCCAGCTTCTGCAACGAGTGCTTTAAGCTCTACCACCCGTGGGGTACCCAGAAAGCCCAGCACGAGCCCACCCCACCCATGCTCACATTCCGGCCCAAGGTAAGGGGCTCCCTCCAACTCCTCCGAGGGCCAGGCGGGAAGACTTTGCTTTTTATTTGAAAGTGACTTGGAAACAGCAACTAATCCAGGCTGGTGACTGGGAGCGGCTGCCAGGACCATATAATACCGGTCCTAAAGGATCTACATTGGCTCCCTACATTGGCTTTCAAAGTGTTGGCACTGACCTTTAAAGCCCTAAACAGTTTGGCTCTGTATACCTGAAGTAGTGTCTCCAGTCCCATCATCCAGCCTGGACACTGAGATCCAGCTCCGAGGGCCTTCTTGGTAGTGGCGCCCGCCCTGTGGAAAGCCCTCCCATCAGATGTCAATGAAATAAACAACTGTCTGACTTTTAAAAGACACCTGAAGGCAGCCCTGTTTAGGGAAGCCTTTTATAACGTTTTATTATGCTTTTATATATGTCAGAAGCCGTCAAGAGTAGCTGGTGCAACCCTGTCAGATGGGCAGCATATAATAACAACAACAACAACAACAACAACAATAATATCCCAACATTTCCTCCAGGGTAGCTTCCATGGTTCTCCCTCTTCCTCATTCAATCCCCACAACAACCTTGTGAGGTAGGTTAGGCTGAGAGGCAGTGACTGGTCCAAGGCCACCCAGTGAGTTTCATGGGCAGGTCAGGATTTGAACCCCGGACTCTCCCAGGTCCTAGTCTGACACTTTAACCACTGCACCACACTGCCTCTTGGTGTGTGTGTCTGGTGTGTCCCTGTTTTCGCATGAAGTTCTCCCCCACATTTCTCCCAATCCGGGGCCTTTCTCAAGGGTACGCCTTAGGAATCTTCCTTGGTCTTGTTTTCTGTTCCCGAAGGCCTTTTCCCCCTCACAGAGAGCTACTAAGGCGCACTTTGTAGGTGCTTTCCAGTTCACCTGGGTCTGAGGCTTCCTGTCTTAAAGAAACAGAAACGGATTCAAAAGGAAAGTCCTGTCCCCACAAAGATTAGGAAGCCTGCGCTTGTGTCCGCAAGTGCCAGGGACTTTGAACAAAGTAAAACCGTCACTAACCTGCCTCCTTCTGTGTCCTGCGCAGGGTCTGACGTGCCCAGAGCACCGGGAAGAGGTGACACATTACTGCAAGAGCTGCCAGCGCTTAGTGTGCCAGCTGTGCCGTGTTCGCCGGACGCACACGGGCCACAAGATCTCGCCCGTCGTCAGCGCCTACCAGGCCCTCAAGGTGAGGCTTTCTGTGGGATTTAAGCTGTCTCCTTCATCCTCACCTCTGTCCGCCCGCCCGGTTCTGATAAAATGGCTGAGTTGAGAAAGGAAGGTAGAGAAGTTGCTGGCCCAGAGATGGAAAGACGGGAAAGTCCCAGCCAGAGAGGAACGGCAAGTTAAACCGATGGATTATGTTGAGATGGCGAAAATGACTAGAAATATCAGAAACCAGGAAGACCAAGGTTTTGGTAAAGACTGGAAGAAATTTATTTTATACCTGGAAGAGCGCTGTAAACAGCTGAGCTCTTTAACAGGACTGAAATAACACTTGTGAGTTAACAGAGACTTACGACATAAAATATAAATGGAATAAATGGAGGACATGAAATATGCAGCAGAAAAGGTTAAACATGGAACTCCTGGGAGGGTGGAGTGAGGTCCAGGGATGCGAGGGGATCTTGTGTCTGTTTTTTCTATGGTTAATTACATCTGATTGAGAACGTTAAAAAATAATTGGAAAATCAATAAGATTTTGTTAGAAGTGCAAATCTAAAAATAAAAAAAGGAAGTTGCCATATAGCGAGTGAGACCAAATGGTCCATGTAGCTTAGTGTTGCCTCACTGATAAATATTGCCACAGACATTTCTGAGATCATGGTCTTTCCAATGAGTGGCTCCTGTCCAGGTTCGTTAATTGTCTTACTTTAAATGTTGTGAGGATCCTATGCCTTTTTAAAATGTATTTTTTTTTGGGGGGGGGGGTTATTGGGTTGTTTTTATTTTGATTATGTATTTTGTGGTTTCATATTTTGATTTTATTCTGTGAACCGCTCTGAGACTTCCAGATATAGGGTGGGATATAAATTCATTCAATCAAATCAATCAAATCAATCAAATCAATCAAATCAATCAAATCAATCAAATCAATCAAATCATCAATCAATCAATCAATCAATCAATCATAACCTGGTATCTTCCTGCATGTGCTGCACTGCTGACCTATGGCCCTTCTCTTAAATATGACAGCAAGATTCTAGTCCTCATGGTTCCGAGTTAAAGGGCTGGTTTTAAACAGGGGCATAGGAAACTGCCTTATACTACTCACACTGACTGGCAGCCATTCTTCAGCATTTTGGGCAGCAAGTCTCTCAGGTGTACCTACAGAGGCCGGGAACCGAACCTCCAACCTTCGGCAAATCAGATGCCCTGTTCTGCCACTCTGCAACAGCCTTCCCCCTAGGAAGTACTTAAGATTTCCATGCTCATAGGGCTGGCTTCAGTAGGGACATCAGATGCTGCCTTATTCAGAGCCAAAGCTTTGGTCCACCTAGCTCAATATTGCC